>NC_084476.1:33712980-34317755 GCF_027409185.1 Cynocephalus volans | reverse complement strand
CGGTAGAATGTCAAGGAAATAAATAGATTGCATGCATTTGGAAACACTTAGGAGTCTTGACATCATAAAGTGAGAGGGGACACGCCGGCTGCCTGTGAGACAGCAGAGGTCTGTTTCAGGAATACAAGCAGACTCCTGGATGAACACAAATTCTTGTGGCACTCCTTCAAAGAATGAGGGCTAAGACCTTGAGTTAGAAAAGAAAGAAGGCCTTACCAGGGACAGCTGCTGGAACGGTTCGGTGGAGAGCTGTGACAGTGGCCATAGCCACTTGCTCTGGAGTATACTTCTTGGTACAGGCATGTCCAGCAGTCACCATGTTGGGCTTTAGGAGGGTACCCTCCAGGTAAACATGATGGTCATTCAGGGCCTTGTAGACAGCAGCTAGGACCTGAAGGACAAGAGGTCCAAGAAGGTGAAACCCAGAGCCAGTCTCAGAAACACCTGACTTTGGCACGTCTATACTACAGGGATGCAGGATGAAGGAATTCTCTTATGTTGCTGGGCCAAAGCTTCTGAACCAGCCTCCAGGCCTCATCAGGGCGATGCACTGCAAACCATAGCCACTGAGCACCACCTACCTTACCTACCCCCACCTCCCCTCTAGCTGCTCCACTGCATGAACTGTTGGTGTGGCTCTGCTTCCTAGAAGCCCTTCACTCCTTTCTTCCCATTACTCCCTCGGTCAATGTCATCCCCTGTTGAGACTGCCTTGATTTAGCTAGTTGGGGACATCTAAACTGGCCTCAGTTCTCCATCCCCATAGAGGCTGAGTGGTCATAAAAATATACATTTTAGAGACAGAATGCTTTCATATCTCATTTCAGTCCACATAGTTTTGTAGGTGGAGAAACTAAGGTCAAGTGACATTACAACTCTTATTTTCTCACAGTGTATGAGGAGAATCACCCTCTTTCAGAGAAACCGTGGCTAATTTAGAAAGTCAAATGTGAGTAAAGTAGTTTCTAATTACGTTTTCTCATGTGAGCCTCATATCTTATTTTTAAATTCCTTAGTGTACACATAATGGAACTAAGGTCCAAAAGAGAGAATATGACTTGCCAAGGTCCCACAAGTGGGAAAGTGACTTCTCCCACCCAGGTCTTGATACTGCAGATCCTGGGTTTCTTCCATAAGGAGCATACCACATGCCAAAAAAGTGAAGGATTGATAAGCATCTCCTTATCTTCTCAGTGCTACATGATGATTCTAACCTAGACTATTTCAAATATAACAGTTGTTAAATATTAAGTAACCGCTATTACTTAAAAACAAGATTTTTCAACTAGAATTGGGACTTTTTATTTAAGACTTACTTTCTCGGTAATGTACTGGCAGTGTTCCAGGTCATGGTCTCCATCAGGAATTACCTCTGGTTCAACAATAGGTACCAGCCCATTCTAAAAAGGAAAAGGAGTAGGGGGACAAAGGAAAGTTGTGCTCACTGTGATTCTTTCCTTAGGAGGAGATCCAACATTTGCAGTAGGTATGAAATGAAGCCCTTACGGAGAAGTACTATATAGGTGACTTAAAGTCAGGGAAAAGAAATTAACAGGGTGTCTAGTGAGCCTTTGTACCTTAGCCAAAAGAGAACAATGAGGTTAAATAAAAGTTTTTCAGGAATAGGAAAAAAAAATACAAACCCTTAATTTCTATATCTTAGAAATGAAGATATAGAATATATATATATAGAAAGAGACTGCTCTAGTTACCTCAGAACTTAGCTGCCACTTTTTGAGGAGAGTCGAGTTTAAATCACTAAGAAAAATGCCTTTAGTGAGGTTAATTAAGGAATTCAAGCATGTCAGACTTAACTTAGACCCAGAGACACTTCAACATAAGTTGGAAACGTCAGCATCAAGTCACCATCCTCCAAGAAATTATATGGATTGGGACTAGGTCAGAGCTATCATCCTCCAGCTAGGGATCTAAGAGGGTCATGTCTTGGACATCATGGAACATGACTAGCAAGTGCCGTATCCTCAAGAGCCTGGTCACTTTTCATATCTCGCTTATAGACCTCTGGCAAAGGGCAGCAGGTGATGTCATTGGCCTTTGAGCTCATAGCTTGGTGAGACTCCTGCTGGCTCGTGGGATCAAATCCTCTCTAAGTATAGCTATACTTAGCTATAGCAAAAGTAGTGAAAAATGCCACCATGGTATACTGATGAGGGAAGAGGAGGGCCCATGTGTGGTTATGATAACTTGAAAGGAGAGGCTTTGAAGAAAGCTGCAGCCGCCTATTTTTCTTAGCCCAAGGGGCGGGCAGAGCACCTGCTGACAGATGCTGGCGTAGCGGGCTAGGGCATTGGCATTTTCCTGGATAGCAAGGCTGGATGGACAGTGCTCGGCAATCCTCAGCACAGCACGCCACTTTCCAAAGTCAGCCCCATCTTTCTTGTACTGAGCGCAGCGCTCGGAAAGGCCATCAAGCCCTGCAAGTCACAAGAGAGAAAGGCTTCTTTGAGACCCTGAACCTGATCCGTGGGGCCTTTGATAAAGCAAGGGAGTTCTTTGTCTTAGCTTTCAGTCCACAGAGCTTGAGGACTGAATACACCCAAGCAGTGTTCATCACAATACGGGGCCAAAAGACCTGTATTTCATACATATGATTTTAAGGTACATAGTGGATACTCCAGAGATAGAATAGAGGAAATTAATAGTTAATGTTATACTTATTTTACAGATGTGAAAACTGAGGCTCCAAGAGGTTAAGTGACTTTGCCAAGCTTGTACAGCTAAAGAGTGACAGAGCTGGGATTCACATTCTGCTTGGCTAACCCAATTCTGTGGTTAGTGCTTGCCTACTTGAGCAGTGAAGTACCTTGCAAAATTATCTTAGTTACACATACCAAGATTCAAACCCAGGTGTGTCTGATCCCAAAATGTGGGGCCTTTCCTCTCTACTATTGCTAGATTTTTCTCTAAAACTAATAGTCCCACATGCAGAGTATCTTCTCTGTGCAAGGTACTGGGATAATGTACACTTTATGTACATTGCCTATTTTAATCCCCTCAACTATTCCGCAAAGTAGATATTGTTATCTCCTTTTAAGATAAGAGAACTGGGGCTCAGAACACTTAATTGACTGGCCTGAGGTTAGACAGTTATTAAATGGAGGAGCTGGGATTGAAAACCAAGTGTGTGTGGCTCTAAAACCAACATGATATTCCTATTTTGTTTTCCCTTGCTCTCTTCTCTACTCGCCTTCATTTCTACGATACAACGGCATGATTCAGATCAGTGAGTTACCTTGAATGGTGGTTTCTTTGTTTGTTCCTGCAAGCGGAGCACCTCCTTGGTCTAACTGTAGATACAAATAATTAACAAGTCATTAACAGGTGTCAGATGTCAGTAAAACACAAGCAGAGTTCCTGGTGTTTACTAACAGTTCTCATCTTTTGCAAACCAGGGAGTTGAATTAGGAAGGTGTACTAGTCACTGGGGGGATACAGTTCAGTCTGCAGCAGAAGGGAAGTCACATGGAAAGAATAATGTGAGAGTGGCAACCCTGACATTTATTGAGCACCCGCACACACCAGGCATTGTATTAGTACAGGCAGTAAACAGAGTAGAGATCTAGCCTCTACTCTCAACATAGCGTAAGGTCAGAAGCCCAAGGGTTGATAGCCTGTGTTTGAACTGGGTTGAACTTTGCCTCACTGTGTGGGCAAGTTATGTTAACCTTCGTAGTTCAGTTCTCTAAACTCATCTCTAAAATAAGGATAATAATTGAGCCTACTACGAGGGTTGTTAGGAGGATTAAATGAGTGCTTGGAATTGTAAGTACTCAACAAATACAAGTTTTCACTCTTGAGAAATTCCTACAGTATTGGAAGACCTCGTTACAAGATAGAACAATAAGTACGTTAATAATAATAGCTACCATTAACTAAGTATTATGTGATAGCAACTGTTTAAAAAAAAATCATTTCATCCTTATAAGAACTTTATTAGGTAGGTACTATTATTCCCATTTTAAGAAATGAGGAAATTGAGAAGGGAAGAGATTAAGTACCTTGTAGAAAACTTGGTTGGAAGAAGAGGGTTCTGGAAGAAAAGTCTAGAAGAGGATCTGGTTCTCAGTGGGAAGATGATGATGGAAGAGCGAGAAGAGAAACTAGATGAGAATGTGCAGCGTGTTGGCTCTGCCCTGGCCAGGACGAGGCAGAGGTGACGTGTGAAGGGAAGTATTCACCTTGATTCCCACCACGATCCCCTTTTCCTTGAGGATGCTTCTGAACAGCTTTCCCTGGCTGTCCTTCTGGTAGAGGGTCTCGTGGAAAAGGATCACACCCCCAATGCTCTGGCTGATGGAACCGTCCACAGTGAAGAGAATTTCTCGGAACTGCCGGCGGTTCTCTTCAGTGTTTTCCACCTTGATTCTCTGCAGGCGGTTTCCCATTGTGCCTAAGGAGGGCAGCTGGAGTCAACGTGAGGAGCTCCTCCCCTGCACCCTTCTCACACCACCTCAGTGGTCCCCACCAGGATGGAAAGCAAGGCTCTCTTTTTAAAATTCAGATCTTCAAACCTCCTGCCTCATTTTTTGTCTCCCAGGGGGAAGACCTGTGTTGTTGTCAGGATGCTGGTTAGGAAGTGCAAGGGCTGGGCATGCAGGGGTCAGGGTGGAAGCCACCATTGGGTCTAGGTGAGTGTGTAAGGCCCTCAGGCCTCTCTAGCCCTCGCCTGATCCAGTCCTCAATCTCACTGATGTACACACAGTAGAAGGAGGGATGGGGTCGGCTCTTGACTTCTCTGGCCTCTATGGCACAAGGGAAAACCTGCCACAGCTTTCCCTGGTGCCACGCTAGGATACATAAGGCAACCGTAGCCCTCCCCTATTTCAGACACAGATACTTCCCTGCCCTTCCCGATTTGGCTGACTTTAAACTGACTTCTCATTAGCAGCAGATGACTGTGTATCTGACTTTATCCTGGTTACTGAGTACCTGGCCTTGCTACAGGCTGGATTCAAATGATCCCTGACAAGGGGCCTTCAGCCTCTTCCTTGGTTTTCAGGAATCTGCCTACTGGAAGAGCAGGACTCAAAAGAGCTATGCTTACTGAGACTTTTTCCACCCTTGGGTACATACATAAACTTTTACTGCCTCTGAGAGGAGGGAGAATATGATTATCAAGTGCAGAAATGAAAGTATGCTGTTGCAGGCTGTGACTTTCTCACACTCACCTACAGACTCATCCGCAGCCAGGATCCCCTTTCCATTGGCAACAATGCGCTGGGCAATTTCTGAGAGCTCCTTCTTCTGTTCTGCGGTGAGGGCTGGAAATCGGTGGGCCATGGTGACAGGTCTGGAAAACAGTGCAGGAGAGTCATGCACAGAACTGTCTGTCAGTGGCTCAGATGGATTCATGACCAAGATAGCAGGGGTGTGCAGACAAGCTGTGCAGACCCCTCGGACACTTCTGGCCATTTTCTGCAGCCGGATAAAAAAATGAGGTCTGTTTCTCCCCCTTGCCTACGTCTTTGTAATTAGCCATAATGGATGAAGGTGAGATGCTAAATGTTCATAATGATCCTAAATAATATGCTTTCCAGACCTTTGGGATTACTGATCCTGAGACTGAACCAGCTAATTAGCGACCCACTAAAATCTGACAAATAGAGGGAGTTGCAATAATGGACTTTTTCCCTATTCTGTGGATTGCTGGTGCCATAGGTTACCCTGGATGGCCTGAGGCCAGGACAATGAGGCTTGTGGCTTCTGTGGATATCCCTCACTATGCTCTATTAGCCTGTGTTCTCAACAGATTATTCTCTAGGCAACGAGTTTGAGAGGAGAAATCTATATTCGGCCTTGAAGTTAACCTGTCTTCAGCTTTAGGTCATAGAGATTGGGAGGCCAGCCTCCTTTTTCTTATATTCAACTATCTATGACACCACCTGCAGCAGACTGGGGAAGATTTTTCCTAAGTGCCCCTGAGCTGGGGGTTCTCATGGCCTCGGAGGATGCTGAAGTCATATGGCGATCCCTGCTTCAGAAATTCTCAGCTGCAGTGCTTTAGCAAGGAGAGACTGGCTCAAAGACCCCCTACCCAAGCAGCCTCCTTTGCAGTGGTCCTCTGAAGGAGATCATTGCCTCTGCTTAGCTGCCACTTTGGGTTAGGCTTGAAAATGTAGGTTCACAAGAGCTCTCACTTTGGGTGTTAGAAATAGTGACTTTTGCATAGGGCAGGATATCAAAGAAAAAAATAGTAGTGAAGATGATTTTGAATAGCTTCCTGTCTAATCCTGTGGTCTTTTCCGTTCTCTGATCTCTTCTCCCTCCAGTGCACTCAACACAGGATGGATGCCCCAGTAACACCTCAGTTCTCATTAGATCCACTTGGCAATGGGGTAACCATGGCAAGTATCATCTTCATTAATTAATGATCAAGTTAATACTTAGAGAAGTTAACTTACTTGCCCATGGTCCCAGCTAGGATAAGTTAACTGATTTGCCTAAGGTCCCAGCTAGGATGAGGAATGTTCCCCAGTCTGCTGCAAATGATCTTGTAGATGGTTGAATATAAGAAAAAGGAGCCTTGCCCCCCAGTCTCTATGACCTAAAGCCGAGGACAGGTTACCTTCAAGACCAAATACAGATTTCTCCTCTCAAGCTCATTGCCTGGAGAATAATCTGTTGGGACCACAGGCTAACAGAGCACAGTGAGCGATATCCACAGAGGCCACAAGCCTCACTGTCCTGGCCTCAAACCATCCAGGGCACCCGATGGCACCAGCAATCCGCAGAATAGAAAGTCCATTACTGTAGCTCCCTCTACCTGTCAGATTCAGTGGGTCACTACCTAGTCCTATCCCTCATGACAAATCTGTTTCTTCACATTTTCTGCATGTCTTCAGGGCAGGCTCTCAGAACCCTGTCCCTTGATAAAAAGAGTCAATAGCTTCTGAGCCAATTTTTGAGAAGCTATAACTGACTATCTTATCGTTGCTACTCTCCACTTCAACAGAGATGCTTGTCTTAACCCAAAAGAATGGAACCACAATGCTGCCAGTGGGGTACCATGACAAGCCAGTGGGAACAACTTCTAGAGAAGATGGTCTTCCAAGGCCCCATCATAGGCCACTGGCAGATGGTTTTTGCCCCATTTAAATATTAGCCCCTAATATCATAGTCAGGGATTTTGAGCCTTGGACCTGGCCTTCAGATCCTCATGTTCACAAAAGTGAACCTGGGGGTGGTGCCTTCAGACCAAGGTGCAAATTTTCTCTCTCAGTTTGGGTATTTGCACAAAGGAATTATTAGTTACCAAAAAATAAAGACATTTCCTTAATAAAACAAAAGGGAAAAATGGCCCAATAATAATAACATTATCATTTATTGCAGAGCACTCTGCTAATTGCTCTACATGCACTATATAATTTATTTCTCACAAGAATCCCAGAAGGCAGTTGGGCTCTTGTCCCCTCCCATTTAATAGATTAGGAAAGAATATAAGAGAGTTTAAATGATTTGTCTGAGGACAAATAGTTAATAAGGCACAAAGTCGGGATAAGGGCAGTACTCCCTCTATTTAGGAGAGAGTGAGCTTGGCGAAAGGAATCGGCCTTTGGATGATTCCTGATGAATCACCCCCAGGGTGCCTTAGGCTGTGAGTAATTACACCACTGATATTATCAATTCTTAAACATCAGATTCATTCACATATACATTTGCTGCTAGTAGACCAGACAGACCTGGGTTCAGAGATCAACTCTGCCTCCCCTAGCTGGACCCTTGGGCAAGTCAGGTAACTTCTCTTAGTTTACCATGGATTAAATGGTGATAATATCTGCTCTGTTGTCTCATTGCCAAGTGATTCAAATGGGACCAGTGCACACCCTGCTCATTGTAGTTGCTTAAAATATATTTGTGGAATATCATGGTAAGCATGAAGATGTTTTATAAAGCATTTTGAAAATTCAAGGTTTTACTATTTCTCTCTTTTTAAATTTTTTAGAAAATAATCATCTAAGGGACCTCCATGTTTTTATTTACTACCAAGCTATTTTCTTCAGTCTGAGTGTGCTGATTCAACCAGATTTACAGAGAAAAGGTCAAATCAAACTAATACTGTTTATGAGAAGTTAAACTTCTGCAGACGGGTTAAAGGTCTGTACCATATCAGCACAAATGTTGCTCCTCTGTTAATCATAAAACAGGATTAGAGGCCAATGTTCACCCCTGGGAGACAGGAGGCTGGCCTGGATTGGTTAATGATAGAGAACGATTTCTGTGCACCTAAACCTCTGCTCACTGAGGTCTCAAGCCAATGTTTTTACAAAAGTGTGATAGGAAGTGGTTCACATACTATTAAATGAAAAATAAAAAGCAAGTTTCAGAGAAGTATACAATGTACACTATCATCTTTTTTTTTAATATAAAAAAATGTGTACACATATATTGTTTGTGGGTCTATATAAGCAAAGAGTAGCCACCCAGGGGTTACCACTGAGGGATGGGATAGGGTGGATACACTTTCACTTTTCATTATACATTCGTTGTAATGTTTGATTTCTTAATGATAATATTTTATTATATATAATATATGTTACAGATAATATATATACAAATCAGGGGGAAGGTTGTAAGTATTAACATATATGAATAGAATGTAACCACAAAAAAACAGAGCTACAAGTGACCTCAGAGATATTTGTAATAACCCTGTCACATTAGAGATGAGGAAACTGAGACCCAGGGAGACTATGTCTGATGCAACTTCTAAGTTGTGATGTTTTAGGATTGCATGTTACATCTTACTGGCTAATGACTTGAAATCCTGTTTCTAGTCCTACTTCAGAAAATAGCAGATGGAACCCTACAGTGTGGTTCTTTCTGTCTTCCTTGAAGAGGTTCTGTGAAAAGATAATAATTTGTAAAATACGGAGAAATATAACTCCTGTAGAAATATAAGGTAGCTGAGAGTCCATTTGCTTTTCCATGCACGAGACAGATGTATTTTCAAGAAGACACACATGAGGTGGCTTATTCATTGAAATCTTGTGATTGCAAGGCACCTATGCAGCACTTTTATGTGTGGATGCATCAAAATGCCCACAGCTCTACCCAGCACCACCCTAACAAGTACAGTGAGATGGTCTAGAGCAGCCTAGGGCAGCCTGATTCCTAGTGCTTTTGAGCACATGTGATACAGCCCAGAAAGAGACCTGAAGGGTGCTCTTTCCTCTATGTGGCACCAAAGCCAAAGGAACTCAGGTTTTCAGCAACTACACCCTGCCTCAGTGCCTCTGACTCTAACCTGGGCCTGGGTGTTCCCCAGATGTGCTGCTGTGGCTAAAGTGATGAACAGAATACCAAGGCAGCAGAGCTCGGGCCCCTGCTGCATTCACAATGGCTACTGGAGCCCTAGGTAACTATTTAAAGAGCAGTATCAAAAACGGCAACACATTCTCAGAACATGCCTATTTTTCAGAGAGTAGAGCAATATACCAAAATACTTCAACAGCTTTGGATTCCTAATATCTTAAGCTGAGGGTCTTCATGGTGTCTGGTACCAGTAGGAAATGTTATAGAAAGTATCAAACAAGTGGAGGGTTTGAAAATCATAATCAAATGATGACTATGCTCTGTGAAGTTTCCAACCCTGTTTCATTTCCTCATTTGAGCAGTGGGTGAAGGCAAGGGCCAAACACTCCAGCAGTTTATTTCTGTGACAAAGAAACTTCAGTGTTAGTGCCAGTAGGTGTGGGAAGAGAATGTGGAAAATGACATAAGGCAATAGATATGTAAATAAATCATTGAAATAGTAATTGTTAATGGAAAGAGAGAGTAGAAATGGCCAGAAATCTCAAAAACTGATTAGAACCCGACCAGATACGAGTGTTTAAGTTGTTTTTCCTAAACCGAAAACTCAGAAGTGCCTCACCAGGTACCACAGGCAATCAGTCGTGAGCATTTTGCCGCCATTCAAAAAGCTGGGAAAGGTGTCCATGGGCATTTATGCTTAGTGAGAGAAAAACGATCATTTCAGCAAATCCATCAAGTTTTCAGTCACTAGCAAGTTTTTCCCGAAAACAAAGGCAAACAAACCCCTTATTCACTGCTGCAGTCCAGGTATACAGATAAACTTCCTTTACTTACCGTTTGGGAAAAAAAGAGTCCTCTTAGATACCAGAAGCTGTCGGTGAGGCAGCAGCTGCCAAATAGGACGGATCTTTGGAAACACAGTTTTTATAGACTTCTCATCAAAGTTGTTTTTTTTTTTTTTTTTAAACTTCTGCCCTGCCCTTCCTACCTTGGTCTGGTAGGGAGGTGTTGGTTTAATATCTCTGATTGGCTCATAAACAACCAATCCTCGTAATCATGCTCACACTTTCCTTATGCTCAGAGAATGTTAAAGCTGCAAGGGATGTCTTTAGACCATGTAGTTCCTAATCCAGGCCCTCCATTTACAGGTAAGGAAACGGAGGCACAATTAGGAGATTCCCCTAAGTAATGTAGCTAGGGTTCATCAAGGGATATTGGGAAGAATATTAGCTTAGCTTTAGCACTTACTAAACATAGGACCTTGGTCAAAGTATTTTTTTTTTAACTTTTCTGAGCCTTAATTTCCTCCTCTATAAAGTAGGATCTCAACTTCATAAGAGCATTAAATGAATTTGTATAGTATACAGTAGGCTTTCAAGAATCATTATTTCCAAATTAGGAAAGTAATGCCATATTTTCATATTTTATCTTTAATGCTTCATTAGTAGCCAGTTCCAATTATTTATTTTGTAATTTACAGTTAAATTTAAATAGTCTTTGAATGAAAGGAATAGATTCTGAATCCTTGAATTTCCTATGCATGAGTTTTTTTTGGATGGAAAATAAAATTCAAACATTCTATTAAAAAAATCTTTGTTTCCCCCATTCTCCCCAGTCCCCCTAAATTAAGCTGGCCTCCCTGATGTACTTAATGCCAGAAACCACTGTCTTTTACTCTGTTCTCATTCTCTTTCAACCTTTATACTTTTGCCTTCAACACTAGTAAAAACTAGAATTAAACTCAAAGTGATGGATCTAAGCCATCAGCAACCCCAAATATGGCACTATCCGGGTATGGGTTCATTCTAAAGGTTTTTTTTTTTTTTTTTTTCTTGAGCATTAAACCAAAATCTAATTCAAGAGAAGGTAAATAAAAATATTAAATGCTTCCTGAAGCAAAGAAAAAGGGGAAATTTAAAAATAACAGAATAACAATATTACAGGAAAGTATAAATTCTCAGGAACATGAGATATATTCAATATATTTCATAAAATAATTCATAAAATATTTCAAAATAATTCATAAAATGAAAACCAAAACAAAACCAAGGTGCTTGATGGTACAGAGTGTAGCTCTAGAATCGATGAACGAAAAAGTGAAATGTCAATTAAATGAAGGGAAAAGAAGCAGAGAACTAGGTTGTCTAAATAGAGTATAGGCTCAGACAGCTTCTAAAAGTGGAAAGTATTAGACATTGAATGTGATTATTAAAGAAAATTGAAGTGTATGAAGCACAAAAATTGAGGCTCATTTGGCTAGGGAAGTTTTGACCAAAGCCTGTCCTAAGGATAGCAGAGGCTAGACCATCAGCATCCCTGGCTCCACTTGCCACCTGCTGCTGCACTTTCTGGTTTCCCCATCTTCACCTGGTGCTTGTTAGGATGTGTGCGATTTCATCACATATGATTTTTGTTAAAAGAGAATGGAGGAAAAAGAGGTGGATGGTGATGAAAGAATGGAGACTGGGTGTAGCAACCATTATTGGGGGTCAGGGCTAGGGTGGTCAGATCATAACTAAACATTCCACCTACTGAGAGACACTACTAGTACTAATGATTCTTGTTGTAACAATGATAATAACAATAATAATAGCTATCTTTTTTTGAGGTTCTATGAGGCATCTGGTTCTTTTTATACATGATCTCCAATCTCAGCATCTCTCTGAAGAAAGGTTTATTACCCCCATTTTATGCATAAGGAAACTCTGGTTCAGAGAGGGAAAGTAACTTGTCTAGAGTCACAGGACAGGTACATGGAGATACAGTCTTGCTGCAAATCACTGATCTAAAGTAGAACTGCTTACAGTTTGGTGACCACAGACTGCATAGATTAGCTCTTCCCCTAACCCCCTCTCAGCAGTTTATAACCTTGGACATTAAACCTGCATTAATCAGGAAGGAATGACTTACGTCGGCAGACCTAGATTTCCCTGGTCTTGCTAGGCCTCATTTCACGTGAACAGCAGCCTGGCCCAGCTTATTACAGCATGAGCATGCCCACCCTGGAGCCGAGCCACCTGCTGCTGTTCTCGTGGTATAGCATTTACCTGCCTCCAGGCTTGATGTGCACCTGAAACTCAAAGTTCAGGAACGCAAAGCTAAGGGCTTACTGAACCTTAGAGAAACATCAACTTTTGATTAACACTGACTTCTTACAGGATTTTGTTTTGTGTGTATGTGTTTTAAAGTATCCTAACTCAGTAAAATGTTAAAAATTGAAATACTATGATGTGTGGGAAGAGCTTGGGACTTGGAGGCTGTGAAACATTGGGGAATCCCCCAACCTCTTTGGTCCACAGTTTCCCTATCTGTAAAGGGGCTAGTAATGCCTCCATCAGAAACTGATCATGAAGCACAAATAACAAAATATATGGCTAGGGACTCAAGACAGAGTAGATTTTCATTAAATAGCTGGATCTGAATGCATAATTCTGATTTAGAAGTCTTCAATTGCAGACACTTTTAATAGGTAATATGACGATACCATTCGTGATCATTACTGTCAATACTTCCAACAACTGCATTGTTTATTCTTCACTCTGGCCTCACTCTAGATATTTCTTTTGATTTGAATGTGATATCTATATAAGTTAATTGAGAGGCCATGAGTTGCATGTATTCATGCACAGCATGAGGTCTGATCCACAAACTTGTACATGCAAGTAAATCTCACATATCATAGTTACACTTGCTGTAGGATTAGCAGTATTATAAAGAACTTTCATGAAAAGAGGCCACATTTACACAATGCAACTGGAATAATCATAGGTAGCATTTAGAAATATCTTTTCCAAACTGTGGTACAGATATTTCCTTATTGTATTGCACTCTGCTTTGGTGGTTGGATGGTTTCAGGACCTTGAAATCAGCACTCATTATTTTGATCGTAGAGATGGGGCTAGTGTTATCTCAGCCTAGTCCATAAAATTTTTATTGAGCTTATGTGTATAAGGCATTTTATCTATGGAGGGTTTTTGTATAGGATACTCTTTTGTAGAGGATACACTTTTGTAGAGGACACAAGATAAGTAAGAATGGCCTGTTCTCGAGAAATTTAGAATCTAAGAGGCGGGAGGAGAAGGTTGAGGTTGGGAATCAAATCAAATCAAACCAAATAAGAGAATTATATAAAAGCACAAAGAGATTGTTGTTGCAGTGTTGGTGATGGCTGTTGTTACTGCAGTGTTCATGGATGACTCCATGAAGTAACATGAAAGAAAAGTCCTAAGAAAAATCTAAATATTCAGGATTTTTACAAGAGCAAGTCATGTTTCCTACCAATTGACTCAGCCCATCAGACTATAAGACCTATGAATGTGGAGGCCGTGAAGCCTCATCTCCACCTCCCCAGCATCCAGCACCATGCCTAGAACAGGGTAGGCACCCAATCAATTTTTGTTGAATAAATGAATCAATAAATATATGAATGCACTAGTGTCAATCTCAGAAAAAGCCTGGAGTAACTGGCTTATTGCTGAGAACTCTGAAAAAATTAATAGGTAGAATATGAACATTACTTCTAAAACTATACTAGGTTCTAAAAGCTCTTCTACCATTGCTTATGTGGAATTTCACAAGAATCCAGGCTGCAGCTCCTTTGCAATACTGAATGAGAACCACACATACCCATTTTTTAAAAAACTGTGGTTAAATATATATAACATAAAATTAATGATCTTAGCCATTTTTAAGTGTCCAGTTTAGCAGCATTAAATATATTTACACTGACATGCAACTAACTTCCAGATCTCTTTTTATTTTGCAAAATCAAAACTCTGTACCCATTAAACAACCCTGTATTCCCCCCTCCCCTCCAGCTCCTGACAACCACCATTACACTTTTTGTCTCTGTAAATATGACTACTCTAGTTACCTCATGTAAGTGGAATCATACGGTTGTCTTTTTTTGACCGGCTTATTTCTCTTAGTATAATGTCCTCAAGGTTCATCAACGTTGTAGCATGTGTCAGAATTTTATTCCCTTTTAGGGCTGAATAATATTCCATTTTATGTGTATACTACATTTTGTTTATCCATTCATCTGTTGATGGGCACTTGGGTTGCCTCCGTCTTTTGCCTATCGTGAATAATGCTGCTATAAACATGGATATACAAATATCTCTTTAAGACCCTACTTTCAATTCTTTCAGGGCTTTATTGAGATAGAGTTCACATACTATACAATTCATCTCTTTGAAGTGTACAATCCAATGGTTTTTAGTATGTTCACAGAGTTAGAGTATTAAATGTCAGTTTGTGAGAGACACATGGTAGGTTTTTAAGAAGTTCAGAATCTGAGGGCATAAATAGTTTTAAAGCACCTGAACGAAGTCCAGGGAAAACAGGCATTTAGGTGCAGCAGAAGTGAGAATGGAATCATCAGTGGTCACCTTCCACTATCTCAAGTTAATTTTTCAGACAACACTTCGTCACTAAAAAATCTTTCCTCTATGTATTCTAGAAAGACTAGAATGCCATGTATATTTGAGTATCCAGGGTAAGTACCTTTAAGAGAATCCAAATTCTAGGGTTTAGAAATACCCCCTGGAGATTAGAGAGTAAAACCGAAGCTTGAAATGTGATGAAGAACTTAAGGATTTCCTTGTCTAAGGAAATGTGCACGTGCAGTTAGGATGCTCCAGAGGCAGGAAGAGTTACAACGTGTTCTGTAGTGGCCACCAATCCCCCATCTCCCCACAGTCCCCTAACGGGTTGTTTACTGCCTTGCTGATGTTTCTTTGCCTTTTGCTCAATCATCTCAAAGTCCGATTTTCCCCTCACTATCTAATCAGGTTGTCAGTTGCTTATGTCATTTATGACCCTTCTTTCACTATTCCTTATCTCTTTGCTAAAATCGTTTGGCCTTTAGGTGGGAAGGCTTTGTGTGCTGGTGGAAAAAGCCCTAGATGAGGAGGCCTGAGGTCTAGGTGATGGGCCCTGTTCTGCTCCTGACTAGCCATGGGACTGAAGAAAGGCATCTTTTCCCAGTCTCCATTCCCTGATGTGTAAAGTGGACCTATTAATACCACTTCTGCCTCACTTTACTGTGTTGTTGCATTGGTTGAATGACATCATCTAAATGAGTGCTTTGAAAACTATAAAACCCTACCTAATTGAAAAGTGTTATAGACCATGTAATTTCACAGAAGCAGGCATTGCACTTGACCTATGGAGCATGGATGTGATAGAGAAGAGGTGAATAAAGAGATAAGGTCATGTACTCACACTTCCTGAATTGGAAGCAGATTGAGTGGCAGGAGGGCCAACCTGGCAGACAGGCAGACAAGCTGCCTTCATTAGCACCACTGTACCACATCGTTCAAGGTGCATGGCTCACCTGCGTCAGAACATGCCTGCCTTCTATGGCACAGTCAACTCCCAGGCATGCTAGGACACCCACTGGGCTGCCAGAAGTAAGTGTAAATAAGAGGCTGAGACAAGTTATCTCTATGGCAGGGAGCCCAGATGAGGTTTGCTTCCAATCACTGGTGCCCCAGCAGGAAGCTGCATGCAGGGTGACCATGACCAGGTAACAGATGCCCTGGCTCTCCTGGAGCAGGGAAGAGGGAAGGAATCACCTTTTAATCTGTTTCCTATCCCCATTCTGGGGCAGGCCTGCCCTTTCTGCTATTCCTTTTGGTGGCTCCTCTTTAGGCCATTTGCCAAGTAAGAACACAGTCCCTCTGATCCCAGGGAGGAATGTTAAAGCTGTCACTTAAAAATGTGGAAAAAATAAAAAGGCACTACTTATTAAAAAATAATTATATTCTGGAATGTCATGTGTACTAGTCCATTTCTGTTGCTTATAACAAAATACCTGGAACTGGGTCATTTGTAAGAAAACAAACTTACTGCTTACAGTTTTGGAGGCTGTGAAGTCCAAAGTCCAGGGAACACATTCAGTATGGCCTTCTCCTGTGATGGCTTTACAGCAATGCAGGGTGTCACATGGCAAGAATGGCAGAGCAGAGAGAGAACCAACTCCTCATTCCTCCTTTTAAAGCCCTCAGAACTACACCCATGACCACCATTAAATCATCGATGGATTCATATATTTCACTCGGGCATGCTCCTCACAACCTTATCTCTTCAAGGCCCCATCTTTCAATTGCCATAAGAGAATTTCCCACCTTCATAACACTGTCACAGTGGGGACAAAGCCTCAATGAGTTTGTGGGGCCATCCAGTCCACAGCATCATGGAAAAGAGAAGCTCAAATGATCTCATCACAAAGAAACAATAAATTTTTGTGATAAAGAATTTGCCAACTACCCTGATTTGATCATTATACATTGTATACATGTATTAAAATATAACTTGGCACCTCATAAATACGTAAATCAATATGTTTCAATTAAAAAATAAATAAATTCCAAAAAATCTAAAATGAAAGAGCAGTCAAAGAATGATATTCTGGAATGTCATAGTCAAAGAAAACAAACAGCTACCTCTTGCTAGGGCTTTTGCTCAGTGTGTGAAGGTAAATTTGCCCTTCAGGTCATTTTTCCCATGCCCTACTCTCTAAGGCACAGTCTCTGGAGTCTTGTTCCTCAAGATGCACATTCTCCTTCATCCATCCTGCATCTGTGATGGAAGCTGCCTATAGCAATTCTGCAAAAGTGAGGGTCCCTTTTGACTCATGTCCGGTAGGGAAGAGAAGGCAAGATCACAGATAGGTACATGTAACTCAGATCTCAGCTCAGCTCTCCTTGCCTGTCTAGAAAGCAGATAGTGTTGGATCAAACCTCCACTCCATAACTCCAGAGAGTCCAATGCCTTCCCTCAGTTTGGGGGAAATCCCCAGGAGGATTTTGTTATTAAGGTCACTTGGCTCAGAGCTTCTGATTTCACTGAATTGGTTCAGTCAAGCACATGGATCCTCACTCCAGCCCCAGTGCACCAGCCCTGTCAGTGACATGATGGGAACTTGACTCTTTCATGATTTCCATAAAAACCAAAAACAAACAAAACTACAGTTTCACTTGCATAAAGCCTTTGTGTAGACATAGCTAAGGCTTTTCAGAGAGGAAGGACAATTACATGGTGTCAATAGAGCAGTTTAAAATTAATCGTCCTTATTCCTAAAAGTCCTTTGAAACACACCATCACGGGTGGGGCACCATGAATGGGGTGTTCCATTCACTGCTGCAAACTCTATTATTTTTCTCTCCCCTGTCATCTCTGCTCCTCACATCTTTCCTCAGATTTCCCTTAGAGATCCAAATTGCTTTTTCTCTACTGCACGGTACTCTCCAACACACCTCTAAACCTTGTACTTCTGAACAAATCAACCTACTGGACTATGAGAGGGCCATCTACTCTGCTAGCAACAAGACACTCATAGAAACCTTGAGACTTTCTTTAACATGTTCTACCTTCCTTAAAAGACACTTTCGGTATTACATCACAATTTTGCTTTCTCTTTTAAGTATATTCCAAGATTGTGTGGCGAGGGCCAAAAGAGAGGAAAGGGGGAGCATTGTAAGTAAGTTCAGAGGAAAGATAGTCTCTTTCTTTCTGAGACTGTCAGCAAGAATTGAAACAAGGAAGCTACCAACAGAGCTGGGAGTGTGCAGAGTGTTTCCTGCTCTGAGGTAGAACTTGCAGGTGAGTCTGTGTGCATGAAACAGAGGACGGAAGTGCATGTGGAGCCATGATGAGGAGCTGTCTCTCTGTGGGTCTGTGTTCTCCCTTGCCCCTTTGCTCTGTGATTGTGGGGGTGGAACAGCGCCAGAAAACATTAGAGAAAAACCAACAGAAGACAAACATTCCCTTATACCCAGATGATGTAATTTCATTTTCTTGAGCTAGACATGATCAGAACTGACACTGGCCCTATTAGGTAATCATTGCCAGGAAGAAAGACAAGGGAAGATAGGGACACTTCTGAATTTTAAGTTATTTTTTCATAGATATCCATCTCCTTTAAGCTGGGTTGTAAAAATCAAGACCACACAAGAAGTGACCTTCTTACACATTTGATTGCTAAATCCAGAAATAGCATTGTTTTGTTAGATGTATATTGATATTTTATTTTATTAAATTGTTTAATGTTGCATATAGTAATTATCCTGATCTAAGCCATACATATCGCACACAGGTATTGATACTCAATGCTGTACCCCACGGATATGTACAATGAATTATGTTTCAATAAATAAATAAAAACAAATATACACACATCCTCCTGGTTTTGTTTCTCAGAAGAACCCTTACACCTGTGAAGATGTCAGATGACTGACTGGGACTTTTAGAAAAAATAGATCTCACCAGTAGCTGGAGAATATGCTTACCTACATGGTGAGAATTGCAAGATTCTAGAAAGGTCTGATCTCTTCTCAATATCTTCTCCAGCACTTTGAAGTATGGGGTGAAGTTGGGGTAACCTAACTCACTTGTTCTGGCTCCATTTCCCTAAGATTCTCTTGGTTCTGCCCACCTCTGTGTGTTGGCTGCATTCTCAAAAATGGTAGCAAGAAGGTTCCAACAGTTCCAGGCCTCACACAAAAAATACAGAAAAACAAAAACAAAAACAACCAAAAAAAAAAACTGCTCTAGTCCTAGTATTCCAAGAAATCCACTCTGATTAAACTGTCCATTGCAGAGACTAAGGCTTTTGCTTGGGGAATGGGACTTAACTATATTAAAACAATCCCTGGAGATGGGCTGGAGATGGGTATAAAATCAGCTTCCCCCAAGACATATGGAATCAAGGAGGCTAAATGGATACACAAATAAAATCCTGGTTCTGTTCTGTTAAGAAGGTGCTGGTGGGGATGTTAACCTAGAAAAAAACACATTAGAGAAAAATATCTACAAATATGTTGGGTTTATTCAGGCCAGCCATGAATGCATTCAGTGAGGGAAGGATTAGAGAAAGCTGGTCATGGCAAAAAGGGAGAGGTTCACGTAATCTGCTTGGAAACAGAGTCCACTGGTTTGGGGGCTTAAAGTCAGATTTGTCCTCAGTTCACTGGTTGAGATGCTGTTACTGGGCAGTTTCTTCTTGGGGCATCCTATCTGAATTACTGCAGTTCTAAAGAACGTCTAGTGATAAACCTCACCACAGAAATATGTGCGAACATGCCAAGCAGATGTGTGAAGGACTTGAAAGACATGAAAGGATTTCTGATGGATTTTAGAAAGATCTTTGGAAACAGCTCTTATCTCAGACAGGCAAGCAGAACTCCCCCACACCCTCCCCCTGCTTTGTGCCTTTCCAGGCCATATTTTATCTGGGTATGACAGAAAGTGATTTTATCAACTTTCACTGGAATGGATGCTGTGTAGGTAACCAATACTGTCCACTGGACACTTACCTAGTATCAGTGACTGGTTTATCATAATATAACGCACAGATAATAATACTCAAATGAAACTCAACTAGAGCTGGGGAACTGATAAGGAGTAGCAGGAATTATGGTAAACAGGAATAACATGACACATTCATAAAAGAGGAAGCCGCTACTCTGTTCTTGGTAATGTGACTGTGCAAGAATATAACCTTGGCTTTGTTAGATTTCAACATTTTCAAGAGAAGTTGATAATCCAGATTTTTATGTAAAATATTCATATTTTAAATGCTGGCAACTAAACCAGTTTTTGTCATTGTTTTTAACCACACAGGGCTACCGATACTGTCCAAAATAAACAAAGTGTATCTGTTGGCCAAATACAGTCTGTGAATCTGCAGTTTGCAAACTCTGAGGTAGAAGAACTGTTGCTTGCCATTCAGTGGTTCTGTGGATGCAAGGCTTGCCAAGGAGACCAGAGAATGAATGTCATGGTCTCATACAATGCATTTCAGCAAGTGGGTCCCCAAATACAAGTTCTCAGGCTTCTGCTTCATCGAATAAACGCGAAGTCCATTTAGAGGCACTTAATACTTTCCGGGCTAGGCAAGGTGTTCTAGTACCAGGCACCACAAACACTGTTTTCCCAGTGTTCACCTTCTTCCTTCATTCACAGGTAAGACCTAGCAGGAACAAGTACCAAAGTCCTCCCATTACCAAAAATTCAGTGTGGATTAGGTTTGAACTTTTTCCCGAAGATGCCTACATTCCTTTTTTTTAAAAGATATAGCAATCATTCTTTCATTTCTGGACCGTTTAAATTTTTGGAAGTAGCCTGGATGTTCCTTGCCCTCTAAAAGACCCTTTTTCACACCTATCCTGATTGTTTACATCTTTATTCCACAACAAAGGAGCATAAACTTGGGCTCAAGTCCCCTAATTACTTATCAATAGATCATCCAAAAGAAATATTGGGGGAGGATTGCTTGAAGAACATGCAGTCCATCTAGCTTGGATGATATCAGAATTATAGAGAATGGGCACAGCATATGCTCCTGCCTACGCCTTTCTTGTGGGAAGCATTGGGGGTGAACAGCACTTGCGTGTTTTGGGTATGATACCGTCTGACTCGGCTGAGTGTCATCATCTGGAACAGTCTATGCAACTTACTCTCGGGCTATTGTCCAATAATCTCATCACAGATTGTTCTCTTTATGAATTGCTCAGACAGAAATCTCTGTCTGATTAGAGAACGAAGAGTAGTTGTGCTTCCCCTAAGCAATCAGTTTCATTTTCTCTTACAATGCTGGCCAAACTTTCCATTTCTTGTTGTCTGCTGATTTATTCAGAGACACGTTTTTGATCTATTCATGGTAAGTGGTGGGCCATAGTTAGTTAATTGTAATTAGTTTGGGTAGTTCTTTTAAGGTGTATCTTTTGGGGTTTTGTTTGGTGTTTTAGCATATATATATATATATTTTTTAATTTTTATTTTTAACGTTCTACTCATTAATTCAGATATATCTTAATTTTATGAATGTTTTGTGGCAAAAATTTAAATATATTTTTCCCAAATAGTAAATTGCGTGTCATGCATGTTCTTCAGTGCATTTTCTTTTTATGCATGCTCTTCATGCATGTTCTTAAATGCAAATAACAGAATCTACTCTAGCTTACACGGAAATAAATTTATTAAAGGACATTCAAGAACTCATAGATCTCTGGGAGGGCCAGAGAACTAGGCTTGTAGGCTTTATGGCCAGGAACAAGGCATCCAGAAGAAATATCTCACTTCACCACAGGATGGTTCTGGCAACAACAACAACGAAAAATTTAAGTTAAAAATTTTTAACTGACTTCAGTGGGATGCCTGCAGCTCTGACATGACTGCTCCAGAGAAGCAAATGCTTTTGACATTGCACTTGCCAGAAGATCTGTCTCCCTGAATATTCCACCTTGCATGGCTCTTCCACATCAGATTTCATGCATGTGTGGAGAAAAATAGAGGGTTGTGGAACCTAAGTTATATGCATGAGTTAAGGTTTCTCTTGAGAAGGCAGGACTTAAAATGTAGGAAACTATCAAACTATCAAGAGGGTGTTCAAAAGATATGAACAGCCATATAATGATAGCATCCTGCTACATTAATCAGTCATCTCAATACTATTTCTAAACCAATTCAGCATTCTTTTGAAATGCCACCATAATATACTTGACCAATACATAAATGTATATACATCGGCACACACACACACACAAATATCTTATGCTTTCTCTTTTTCCATACATGCATTTTTGTTTACCCTGTACTACTCTTAACATTGTTTGTAAAAATTGATTGTAGGTTTATGACACGTTTAAATATTGGAGAGAATATATCCCGCACAATCTTCTTCAAAGATTTCCCGGCTCTTCTAAACTTCCAATTTGCCAAACAAACTTTAGAACAGTTTCATCAAGTTCCAATTTGGCATTTTGATTACAGTTATACTAAACTTATAAATGAATTAGGAAGTAATGATATGCTAATAAAATTTACGCCCAAGAAAAATAATATGCTCCTTTTTTACATCTTAATTTTTGTAATTTACTAAATTTTTGTAGGGTTTTTTGGTAGTCAAATGGCTCTGTGCATTTCTTATTGTTTACTCTAGGAACATTTGTCATTGTTGTTAAGTTGGACATTTTTCCATTATATTTTTAACTTATTAATGCCTTTAGAAAATCTATTTCTTTTATTATAGGGAAGCTATTTCTTTAGGAATTCACCGCCTTTTTGAAATCCATAACTAGTTCTAATAGTTTTCTTTTGGCAGCTAGCTGGTACAGGGTGTTATCAGCACCACCACACTCTTTCCAACGGAGCTTACCCGCCAGCCCCTAACAGTTTTTCCAGTTGATTTTCTTCTATTTTTAAAATTCTAATGCCAGAAGTGATCATATCTTGTATAAATAATAAAAAATTGTTATAGTTCTTTTCAATAGTTTCTTACTTATACCTTGGTTAGAACTTACAGAAAAAGGCTAAAATTTTCTGATAGAGGCCCTCCTTATTGCTAATTTATTATTTTTCATGGTAATGCTGTTTGTACTTTATTGTTAAGTTTGGTATTGCTTTTTTATTTGAAATATTCATTCTCTGAGAAAATTAACTATCTTAATTCACAATTTAAAAAAAAAAAAATCAAAGGACGTTGAGGCCGGTGCTTTGGCTGCCAGAGGCAGCAGCGCCTGCAGGAGGTGCAGGCAGGGCCCGGTTGGAGGCGTGCAGAGCTCGGACGGGGTCCCTGTCCAGGCCGGGCGGGGGATACTGGGCCCGGGCGTAGATCCTGTCCCGACCGGGTCGCGCTCTTGTGGGCAGAGGGCGGTCGCTTTGCGCAGCGGAGTCAGGGACGCACAGCGGCGAAGGAGGAACGAAGCAAGCAGAGCCCAGGCTTTTCTCCGGCAGCGAGCGGGTTGACCCTTTGCGTGTCCCCGATGCCCGCTCTGTGTCCACCACTAGGCGGCGCACAGGACGCGGGGGCCCAGGGGGCCGTGCAGATGTCCACGGAGTTGGATTTCGGAGGCAGACGGAGCCATCACCTGCAGGGAGCGGAGCTGTCGGAGGATTTGGTCTTGGAATCAAACACTTGCGGCCTTCCAAGAGCAAGCACTATTTTCTTGTGCAACTCTCAAACAGATGACGAGCAAAGAGGAAGAGCAACATATAAACCATGTCTCCAGGCAGCTTACTAAAGAGCATAGTTCATGGGTAACCATAATTCTACGCGACAGCACAGTCACTTGAACTAATCTTACAGGTACAATAAAATGTGTGACCCAGTAGCAATATATTACCAGGCAAAGAACAAGTGCTCAGACAGATCGCTGGAGAGATATATACTAGGATATATAAAATTTTAAGATGAGAACTTCCATCTTCTCACACTTCCAAAACTAACAGAAGATATAAAAAAAATCAATAAAGGAAACGGAAAAAGCTATTTGTATGAGTAGGATATAGCTTTGAAGTGTCCTGTCCTCCTTAATCTGACAGAAGCAAATTGAAAGTCCTTTCCTGAAAGAAGGTAACATTATCTTAGACCCCAAATTATTTCTCCAAATAAACTTCCAAATACCATGTCTAAAACACCTTAAAAGATAAGCAGACAAGTGAAATGAAAAACATAACAGAAAACATAACTGAAATCAAGAACATTTACTAGCAGATTAGGCAGAAAAGAAGAGAGAATTAATGAGCTGGAAAACTGATAGTAAAATAGCCAGCACAGAGCCCAAAGAGAGGATTAAAATACGGAAGAGTGTGTTAGAGACATAGGGGAATCCACCAGAAGTTTTAGTCTACATATAAACAGACTAGCAGAAGAGAGAAAATGAGACAGAAGTAATATTTGAAAAGAAGGTGGTGGGAACATTTCCAAACGGATGAAACATCAATTCACAGATTCAAAAAACCCAGTGAAACCCAAGCAAGACATATATAAAGATATGCACATCTAAATATTTTATAGTGAAACTGTGGTACAGTGACAAAGAGAAAAATCTTTAAAACAACCAGAGAAAATAGATGACCTTCCAAGCAACCACAGTCAGACTTACAGCTGACATCGCAGCAGCAACAGAGGCCAGAAGAAAGTGAGGTATTATCGATGCGATGAAAGAAACTAAATGCTCTACTCAGTGAAAATTAGCTCAAGAATAATGGAGAAAAAAAAAATTCTGTTCAAGGGTGGCCAGTTAACTCAGTTGGTTAGACCATGGTGCTGATAACACCAACATCAAGAGTTCAGACCCCCCCCCCCCAAAAAAAAGAAAGAAAGAAAGAGAACAAAAAAGAAATAAATATTCTATTCAAAAGAAGGAGAGAAACAAAAAAGCAAGAACAGCTAGCACAAAATATGATGGCAGAAATAAATACAAAAATCTCCCTGAACTCCCACACATCATGGGCCCACTGGAATTCCGTGCTCATAGGGGATTGCCAAAATTATACACAAATAGGGTGGCAATGAATGTCAGACACACTTAACGACGTATTCCTCTGCTTAGGTGCATGGTCCATTGTCTGACTGGACTTTACTCACAATACACAAGTTCAATGATAAACTAAGAATTTCAGGACTGCAATAGTAGAGCATTCAACTGAGCACTGGGCCCTTCTGAGCGTGGGGGCTTCATGCAGCTGCGGAAGTCAAGCACCCATAAAGCCAGCCCTGGATGGCAGAGCCCTAGACTGCCTGCCTACTGGATGTTAAATGAGATTGAAATACATTTCTACCTAGTTTAAGCTGTTGTATTCTGGGCTCTCTTTGATATACTTCGTACCCTGACTAATGCAGATACCTTTAGTTCTCAAAACATACTGCCAGATTAAATACATAGGCTTTGGAGTCATACATACTGGGATCATATGTCAGCTCAATATACCCCTGGGCAAGTTACATAAGTTCTCCAAGTCCCCATTTTCTCATCTGGAAAGTAACTGTGATGATGTTGATAATGATGACGATGATAGTTATTAAATGAAATAATTTTATAAAATGATTGGTACATGCTAAAAGCATAACCAAGAGAGTATGTCTGTATGTCTACTGAATACCCCCATGATGCTTCCCTGTCCTCTTGCTATTGTCTCCACTTTGATGTTTCCCCAGCACCTGTGACTTTAAATACCCTGAGCTGAACTCATCTCCCCTCCAACATTAAACATAGACACAAAAAGAACTAACATTTGTTTAGCTTTTAGCATGTACTAATCTTTTATAAACTTACTTCATTTAATAAGTATCATCATCTGTGGTACATCTACACAATGGAATACTACTCAGCTATAAAAACGAATGAAATACTGCCATTTGCAACAACATGGATGGACCTTGAGAGAATTATATTAAGTGAAACAAGTCAGGCACAGAAAGAGAAATACCACATGTTCTCACTTATTGGTGGGAGCTAAAAATTAATATATAAATTCACACACACACACACACACACACACACACACACACACAAACCGGGGGGGGGGGAGGAGAAGATATAACAACCACAATTACTTGAAGTTGATACGACAAGCTAACAGAAAGGACATTGTTGGGGGGGAGGGGGAGGGAGGAGGGAGGGAGGTTTTGGTGAGGGGGAGCAATAATCAGCCACAATGTATATCGACAAAATAAAATTTAAAAAAATAATAATAAATAAAAAAAAATAAGTATCATCATCATCATCATTTTCCAGATGAGAAAATGGAGGCTTAGAGAACTTAGGCAACTTGCTCAAGGTTATACTGAGCTGAGATATGATCCCAGTACATATGATTCCAAAGCCTATGAACTTAACCACTTCTCTCTACTCAACCTTTCTATGATTGCAAGATAATTCCTAAAACAATGGCTGGTGGTGTGGTTGGGAAAAGAAATGTCTTCCTTTTTATCTTGCAGCAAATCAATGTCTACAATAAATTCAGAACTCTGGTATCTTATCAGATCACTCTATGGCCATGGTTCCTGCCATTGCCAACAAACACCCTGAAAACTACTCTGTGCAGCTGAAGGAGTTTGCTCAGAGAAGCAGTGGTATTTCATCCCCTCTTGTGGCTGATGGACTACCTGCTAGGAACCTGCCTCTGGAGTATGCCTGGCTTGTTGCTTCCTGTATGCCCATCCCTAGATTACAGAAAAAAAGGCTGCAGAGGAATCAGGGTTAGGAAATGGGGCATCACCTGGTCTCGCATACACTGACATGCTTGGAAGTCAGCATAGAAAAGGGCATCATTCCAATGTACAAAATAAGCTGAGGAAATATGTAAGAGAGCTGGGTTTTCTGTTTCTTAAACTTGCCTTTCCTATATTTTTTTCTATTTTCCTTCCTCTCTCTCTCTCTCTCTCTTTAATTTAGGTAAGAGGAATATTGTAATGAAGCAAAAATTATATTGGAAAATTAAATAGTGGCGATATAACAAGCCTGGTGGTGGTATAATAGTGTGAACAATTGTGTCAACTAAAGTGCTATTTTAACAGAATAATTTTTATAAAATGTAAATATCTATCAGCAGGAGATTTTAAGTAATCAAATCACATTCATACAATGGAATACAATTTAAGGACAATAAAATGTATATATGTATACACACATACCATATACACACAGTAGAGGTGGTTGAGGTAAAGAAACCAAATTATAGAACTTAATGATATCCTGTTTTTATAATATTGGGTGTGTGTTTCCATGCAAAAAGATGAGAAAATCACCCAAATACTAACAGTGGTGGTTATCTCTGAATGATGTTATTACAGATTTAAATATTTTTTATTAAGGAAAACAGTGCTACCTACAATTTTTTTTCTTTATATTTTCTGTCTTGCAGTGGTTCTTAACTTAGGCAAAGTATTAAAAATTTCTTAAAAATCTATTAAAAATCTGAATGCTCAGCCCAAATCTGAATGCTCAGCCCACTCTAGACGAATTAATTCAGAATTACTGAGGGTGAGGCCCATGTGCCAGTAATTTATTTTTATTTTATTTTATTTTTTATTCTATGATAGTTTTATATTCTGTCATAGATGTGACATTTTGGAACAGTCTTAAAATATTGAAAAAAGTTAATGTTATTGTCAAATTCAGGAACAAAATTAAGGATTTGAGGTCCCGTTAAGATGTAATGCATAAGAGAGTATCTATGTTCCAACCTACTCCTTGTTAATGTCAGACTGCCACTTTGGGGAGGATTTTGACAAACGATTTCAAATAAATTTTTTTCAGAGAGTAGATAACTATACACTAAAACATGAAAGGCTGAAATATATATGTAATATTGAAAACCAGGACACTCAAGTAAACATTTTTTTTTTTTTTTGGCAGCTGGCTGGTACAGGGATCCAAACCTGTTACCTTGGTGTTATAAGGCTCCATGTGCCAGTAATTTAAAAATTTCCTCAGATGATGATTCCAATGTGCAATCAAGTTTGAGAATCAATGTTATATTTGGTTTTACAATTGGTGACCATTTTTATAAAGCAGGAAGAAGAGGGAGCCAGAGAAAATTATCTTCATTTTGCCAATTTATGCTATGTGCATTTAAAAACTAAGGCTAAAGCTGGCAAAAATCCACGGGAAAACAGTAAAGTGGCCAAATTGATCATGGAATCTGAAGTCAGAAGCACTTGGTTTCATTTCTTTGTTCTAATACTTCCCGGCTATGTGACCCTGAGCAACTCACTTCACTTGTTTGAATGTCCGTTTTCTCGTCTAGTAAAGGCAAGCACAGATATCTGTCCCCATAAAATTGTGAGAATTAAGTGACATATTGCATGCGCAAGGGCTATAGTATATGATGAAGGAAAAAAAAAAAATAGAAAAGAAAGGAGAAAGAACTGAGCTTTGCAAGATAACATATGGCCATCCCAGGAGTGAGTTAGTGTTTCTCACGGCTGCTTGCATTCCTCTAATACACATGGTTGCTGAGGGCTGCCCTGTACCAGGCACCATTATAATGGATGGAGAGAAGACCTAAGGACAGTTTTGTTGACCTCAAGGGACTTAACACGTGTAAGGGAACAATGAGCTGTAACAAATAGTACAATGTGATGAGTGTGGTAAGAGAGGCGTGCCCGAGGCAGTAAGAGAGCTCCAATGCCTCTTCTGGAGAAGGGAAGAGAGACTTGTTAACGCCTATGGGGAGGGCAGACTGGGGAAGTGCTGGCCACGTGCTCTGTCCTCTAGGAGGCACTCAAGGCTTTCTAGTGAGAAGAGTGAGGTTACCATAAGAAGAACTAAGTTATGATAAATGCTGCGGGTGTTGCCTGGTCTTGGAGATCTTTTTTAGGCGTTTTCCATTGAATTGGTTTTCTCTTTGCTCCCATGCAGCTGGTACTGTATGAGGACTCCGGGTCTCCTTCCCACTTGGAAAAGTTGCTCTGTGCACTTAGGAGACTAAGAAGGAACCAGAGTGAAGCCCCATGGGCAGGAAGAGGACACACCTAGCTACAGGACAATCTAGCCCAGCTCACAAGGATAGACGACATCATGATTTGGGGTGATTTTTGCCATACCTTGTCACCTGTACACACACTGTAAGAGGTGGCGTTTACTAAGGTACTGAAAGGAGATGACAGGAAAGAGTGCAGAAATTTGGGACCCAGACATATGTATCAAACTTTCCACGACCAACAGATAGGTATAGATCTTTTTTTTTTTTCCATTAATGTTTCATAATAACATGCTGTAGATCTGAAGTTTCAAGGATCTTGAACCTTGCAAAAACTTGATTTAGAAATTTTCTAAAATTTCTCTTACTTGTTGCAGCAATTATATTTAATTGGAAGATATTTCTCTGATTCCTAAATTGATACCTTTTTTTCATCGCCTGTATCTTTTTTAACATCTATAAAAGTTTCCATTTGCACACTCTTACAGAAGTAGGCCTAGGATAGTTTCTGATTGTCTCTCACGGAAAGTTAAAATGGAGTCTCTCAGAGTTTGTGACATCCAAATGAATGGACATATAAAACATTTTGATTTTAATGTAGTTTTCCTTTGCCAGTTAAGGCATCAAACTGTCTGGGGATAGTGTGGAAGGAGCCATGCCCTTCCGTGGAAGGAAGGCAATTGTGACCAAGAGATCCACTTGTCCATCAAAAAGTTCCAATTTCTTGTTTGCTGTGTAATTAATTAGGAAGCAGTAGAGTCTATGCTTTTGTTCTTTGCACAACAAGATTGACCTACTAGATGCCAGACTAGGTAATGCCCCAGATATTTGCCAAGCATATTTATCCTTGTTGAAGACATGCCGGCAGTAAGTGGGCACTGGAAGATCCTGCTTGATATGACTGTTCCAGAGTCATTGGGGTATCCAGATATATCCCGAGATCATCCCTTGCTCCATTCTCACCTCACCTCCAGCTCTATCCCCTGAGTAATGAGTAGATTCTGCTGGGTCCAGGCCACTTCTTGGTTAATTGTTCTTTTGTGGCTGAGTTGAAATAGGTAGAATTGACTGTTTTTTCAAACTAGTCCCATTTGCACTATATCTTGCAGAAATTCCCTTGTGTCTATAGCATGTGACTGGCCCTTTTCCATGATTTCTAGCACAAATACAGTTGACTGTACTTTTATATTATGTGGTTGTGACAGAGGGAATCTAGGAGTTTGCAGTAAAGGATATTGGAAACGAATGGTGATGTCAACATTGCGCCCAGAAGATGTTTCTTCTGAACCTCAGTGGAGGATTCAGAAACTTTCCAGCTTTCCAATAGCTGCCCATCACACTTAGAATAAAATGCCAGCTCCTTACTGTTGCCTAAAAGAGCCTCCTTTTCCCATTTCATTTCTGACCACTTTCCCTTTCTCATTGTACTGCTCCATACTGACCTTCCTGTTCCTTAAACAGGCCAAGCTTGTGGCCACCACAGGACCTTATGCCACTTGTTAGGCCTTCTGCCTGGGATCCTATACTCCAGATCTTTAGGTAATTCACCTGTTCATATCATTTGTGTCCCTCTTAAATGTCACTTCAGAGAAGCCTTCATGTTGCCTTATTGGAAATACCCCCATACCCTGTCTATACACTTAAACAGCTTTGCTTTTTCTTATAGCACTTATCACAATCCGAAATCATATTTTTTTATGTGTATGTTTTTAAAATTTTTGTTTTTCAGCTCTCTTTCTCAGCCTCTTCTCACCATGTGATACCCTGCATCACCGTGGAGAGTCACCACCAAGAACAAGGGCCTTACCAGATGTGTTCCCTGGACTCTGGACTTCCCAGCCTCCCAAATTTTAAGAAACAAAGTTCATTTCTTTATAAATTATACGGTTGCAGGTATTCTGTTATAAGTAACAGAAAAAAACTTAATACAAACTCTGAAAACAAAAGACAAATTCTTGAATGAAGTTAGAGAGAAATGACATTTTACCTTTAGGGAAAAATCAATTCGAATGGCAACAGATTTCTTATCAGAAACCATGGAGACCAGAAGGAAAGGGCACAATATTTTTAAAGTGCTGAACTAAAAGAACTGTCAAAATAGAATTCCATATTCAATAAAAATATTCTTCAGTAAAATATGGAAAATCAAGACATTTCAGGTAAAGGATACTAAGAGAGTTTATCAGTAGACCTATCCTGAAAGAATAGCTAAAGGAAGCTTTCTAAACATAAATGAATTGATAAATGAAAAACATTGGGAACACTAGGAAGGAAGAAAAAAACAACAAAATGCAAGGATTTTTGCTAGATGTTTTTGAAAATATGGGTATGGATGTGATGGTTAATTTTAAGTGTCAACACAACTACGTTAAGGAATACCTAGAAACCTGGTAAAGCATTATTTAGGGGTGTGTCTGTGAGAATGTTTCCAGAGGAGATTAGCACGTGAGCCTGAGTGGATGGGGCAGGAAACGTCCACACTCAATAGGGGCGGGCCCCATCCAATCCGCTAGAGGCCCGGAGAGAACAACAACAGAGGAAAAGGCAAATAAATCTCTCTATCCACTGGAGCTGGGATACACAATTCTCTTCTGTCTAATAGACATTAGAACTCAAGACTCTCCAGCCTTCAGGTTCCAGGATTTTAGAGCAGTGGCACCTCCAGGCTCTCAGACCTTTGGCCTGGGACTGAGAATTACACCACCTGCTTTCCTGGTTCTGAGGCTTCTGGACCTGGACCGAGCCATGCTACCAGCATCAAGTTTGCAGACGGCCTATCACGGGACTCCTCAGCCCTCATGATCGTGCTGTGCTGAGGCACCACAGCTCTACTTGTAGCTCCAAAATTAAATGAGGAGGAACCCAGGGATCAAGAAGGATCGGATGGGAGGTCACAAACTACTGCAGAAGAGAATGAAGAACAGGCTGCATATCAGTTGGTTACAGAGTAAAATACTTTCCAGAAGTCTCCTACAAATCTCCTATCGAACTGCTCTGCTCACCCCAGCTGTAGAACAGTGGGAAAGCACTTTTGTTTGGCCTTCATCTTATCTGCAAAATGCAAGGATTTTTGCTAGATGTTTTTGAAATCCCCCTTTGACATAAAATTTTCTACAATACAGTTTTTCATTTTTAAAAAAATTAATTTTGGGGGGGTCTAGCCTCTTTCCACTTATCTCTTTGGAAATACTTCTTAGGGTTATAGTGAGAATAAAAAGAAATTGCTGGGTCTGGCCTGAGGTAGGTGCTTCATTATTGCTTGTTTTTCTTTCCCTCTCTTTGACTTCTCTCTCCTTCTTATAGGGCTTGCCATAGAGTGGTCAGTCCACATGTTTTGGTCTGCAAAGCACTTCTTTGTAGGGAAGAGTTATGTCGACTCCTCTTATTTCATTGTCCTGGAACAAATGCTTTCTCCCCAAAATAGTGATCTGAGTATGTATCTTCTTTAAAATGAGTTATATGTTTGTTTTGGAAACAGGTACATTAAATGTTATACCATTAACAATATCTCAAGATGCTCTGAGGTGATGAAAAAGCGGATTAGTAAATTCTCACTCTAAACCCTTGTAGTTTAAAATGAATATCCTCTTAATATGGGGACAGGAGCAGTGGAGATAATTTCTCTTCTTCCCATGCCTCCAGCCTTCCCTCCTCACCTCCCCTGCCTACCCTCACCTACATATTTCTCTCCAGAGGGCCAAGGTGAGAGCAGATGCAGTTCCTCTCACCCTTCACTAGAAGAAGGTGAAAATGGCCCCAGTAATTTTGAGCATGCCTGTGGCAGGTGACCCCACCCCACTCCATCTTCCTCAGGAAAACCAGAAAGGCACCATCCGTTTATGAAAGAACTGGTGAGACCTTAAGTGCCTTCTCTCGAATTCTGTAGTAATGCAAAGTTAGAATATCTTCTAGAATATCCTCCTCATGCTGTCACTGTCCTTGGTGAGGAGAGAACGAGTAATACAGGTTTACTTCTTTTACATCTGTGGTAATTATTTAAAGCAGAATGGACACTGAGTCCTAAATTCCAAGACACTAGACAGGGTTTCCCCATTCAGAACAGACTAACCTGTGGTCAGCTCCTTGGAGATGATTGATGGGTGATTCTTTGCCTTGTCCCACAGTTAATGACTTTTTCATTTTCCATAATTATAAAGATATATTTATTTGCTCAATAAATAACTTGCAGCAGGTTTGCCATTTTACTGTGGGAGCCCACCATCACATAGTCTGCTAAACAATTTCTTATATTTAAATATTTAATTTAATTTATATTTAAATAATAATTCAAAGTTAGCTGGTTAGGTTAGGATGGCTAATATCCAAAAGACCAAGAATGATAAATGCTGGCAAGGTTGCGGAGAAAAAGGAACTCTCATGCACTGTTGGTGGGGTTGCAAAATGGTGCAATCTTTATGGAAAATGGTGTGGAGATTCCTCAGACAATTACAGATAGATCTACCATATGACCCAGCTATCCCACTGCTGGGAATATACCCAGAGGAATGAAAATCATCATGCCGAAGGAATACCTGTACTTCCATGTTTATTGCAGCCAAGAGTTGGAATCAGCCCAAATGTCCATTATCAGGAGAGTGGATAAGGAAATTGTAGTATATCTACACAATTGAATATGACTGCTGTAAAAAAGAATGAAATACTGCCATTCACAACAACATGGATGGACTTAGAGAAAATTATATTAAGTGAAATGAGTCAGGCACAGAAAGAGAAATACCACATGTTCTCACTTATTTGTGGGAGCTAAAAATAAATAAATAAATAAATATACAAACAATAAATGGTTGGGGGGAAGAAGACACAACAATCATAACAATTCCTTGAACTTGTTAAGACAAGTGAGCAGATATGATGTAGTGGCGGGGGGAGGGGAGAGAGAAAGTGGGCAAAGAGGAATGGGTAAAGGGACACGAAAATCAACTAAAATGTATATTGAGAAGTTAAAATTTAAAAAAAAAACAATTTCTTATATTTAAATAATAATTCAAAGTTTCTCATATGTTTTGGATCAAACATATCTATCCACGAGTCAGAATTCCTAAATAGAATCTGTTAACAAACCGCATCAAATCCTTTTAGTAAAGAGTATAAAATAAAGCAAGAAAAAAAATTGTTTTTATTGCTAGAATGTAAGCTCTATGAGGTCAGGGATTCTCATCTGTCTTGCTCGTTGTTCTGTCCCCAGAGCCTAGAACAGTGCCAGGTGCTCGATAAGTTTTTGCTGAATGAATGAATAAATGAATGAAATCCAATTTATATTTTTAAGAGTCAGCCTGGATTCTGGCTACAACCTCAGCATCAGGGATTCTACAGTCTGGGAAAAGAGAAAAACTAGTGCTGAATGTGAAGTTTAGGGTTTCAGTGTATTGCTTCTTTTTCAAGGAGACTATGCCTCATACTAGCCCTGGGGCTGAGACCACAACTTGGGCACCTTGAGTTTATAAAGGCTGGCCCTGTACACCCCTTCTCACAACTTGAGGACTACTTGCTACAACGAGTATTCTAAACCATACTCTTGAATGTTTTGAAATTGTAATGCATCTTATAATAAGTGTACTTTTAATATATTTATTTTGCTTTTCTTTCCTCTAAAGAGCTGTTAAGAAAAGCTGGGGATATGGTGTGTCTTTTATAATTAGAGACAGTGTTTTACAAAGTTCCTTATTTATAGAATCTTAGGTTCATAAAATGTTCTAGCTAGTGGGCATTAAAGATCAAATGGTCCAGTGGATTTTAAAGCCTTTTTTAATTTTTAATTTTTTTTCTTAAGCCTGGCTTTTTTCTCTTTAGGGAATCTATAAACTAACCAACAGATAAAAACTCAGTGGGGTGATAGGTAACCCAGCACAGTACCCCCTCCTCTCTGCTGACCTACACTTTTAAGAGAGTAATTTGAAACTTAATGAAAAGATGCAAGCCAGTTCTTTAATCTCTGGCTGCTGTAAAAACAACTATATAAAAGTCTTTTATTAAATAACAACTTTACAAGATATATTTGACTTGTAATAAACTGCATATATGTATAAAATTTGATAAGTTTTGACATATGTATATACCCATGAAACCATCACTGCAATCAAGATATTGAACATACATACATCATCCCTAAGTGTTTCCTTATGCACCTTTATAAAGCCTTCCTCCCTACCTCACCCCACCCCATCACCATCTCCAGGCAACACTAATTTTCTTCCTGTCACTATAGTGATTAGTTTGCGTTTTCCAGAATTTTATATAAATGACACCATATAATACATGCTCTTTTTTTGATCTGACTTCTTTTACTCAGCATAATTATTGTGAGATTCATCCATATTGTTGCACATATCAATAGCTTGTTCCTCTTTATTGCTGATTAGTATTCCATTGTATGAATATCCCTCAATCTCTTTGTCCATTTGCTGCAGATGGACATTTGAGTGGTTTCCAGTTTTTGGCTATTACAAATACACTTCTATGAATATTCATGTACAAATCTTCATATAGATATATGTTTTCATTTTTCTTGGGTAAATACCTAGAAATTGAATTGCTGGATCTGATCAAATCGTAGGTGTATGTCTCACTTTTCAAGAAACTACCTACTTGTCTTTCACTCTACCAACAAAAATGTGGACACTTCTGATCAAGATGACAGAATAGATGGCACCCAGTGTCACCTTCTCCCACAGTCAACCAATTTACAACTATTAAAAAGCAACAACTGCCAAGCTGAGGCTACCAGAGCTCAGAGGAAGAGGAGGAGAGACCTATGGAGTTCATGAAGGCGGGAGAAGCCACGATGAGAGAAAGAAAGGACCACTCCAACTGTTTCAAGCCCTGACCACCTCAAGGCTGGCCATGGTGAGCACACAGAGCAACCACTGGCAAAACCTGCAGATGTGCCCTTCATATGAAGTTGCTTGGAGGCTGCAGGGGAGAAGAGGGCCTTGGTGGTCCCCAGGCCAGCAAGACCACTAACAGGGTTCCCATGGACCCACATAGGATCAAGGGGTCCGTCACAGACAACTGAAAAAAGGAGCCACTCAGAAGCCAGTGAGTCATTGCAAGGGACTGGCATATGGCCTACCCCATGGGAAGTATTTAGAGTGTGGGGGGTTGGGGAGATGGGCCCAGTGGGAGAACATTGGGGCACAGCACGGACAGCTGATCTGCCCTCCAATCAGCACAGGGCCACTCAGTGGAGGCTGGTCAGGAATATAGAACTGCAGGGGTGCAGTTTGCTGGAAAAACTCAGGCCCAGATCAGAATTTCCACACAACCCGGGTGTACTGGACCTCACAAGACCAGGAAGTTCTTACAAGGTCAACAATTAAAACCTGAGCTGCACAAAAAGCCTTCCCCAGAGAATCAGCTGCAAAGCAGTAATTTAGCTCAACCACAGGTCTAGTGCTGGTCCCCATGGGAAGTTCCCCCATTTTAGAAGTAAGCAAAGGACAACAAATTATTTCCAGTGTAGAGTTTATGTGGTGGGAATAGCAAATAATCCAACACAGAAATGAAAGAAAAAACGAAGTACCCACAGATCAAATACAAAGTTCTGACATTAACCAGTAAAACCCTAACACCACCAAAGAATACCAATAACACCTAAAAGGACTGGAATCTCCCAAGGCTCCCAAGCTGGGGGGCAGGAAGTGGCAAGTGCCTCAGCTGCAACCCCCTGACATCCGCATCTAGCCAAGTGATGACTACCAGGCTGCTGCTGGAAGTGCCCCGGGCTCCCCTGCCAGAATGATGGGGGTGCCACATGCCCCAACCACACCCCCTTCCTCCTCCTTCCACCTAATCCCCCTCCCTTTTCCCCTCTCCCCCCCAACTGCTCCACATCTTAGAATGTAAAATAATAATGAAAAATAAATAAATTTAATTTTAAAAAGTCTCTGTACCATTTTTTATTCCCACCAGGAGAGTATGATAGCTCCAGTCGTTCCACATACTCACCAATACTCCATATGATCAGTTTTTTTAAATTTTAGCCATTCTAGTAAGCACATGGTGGTATCTCATTGTGGTTTTCATTTGCATTTCCCTAATGACTAATGATGTTAAGCATCTGTTCATGTACTTATTTGCCATCTTTTGCGATGAAGTATCTATAACCACTATTTACATTTTTTAATTGCCTGTGTTTTTCTTATAAAGATTCTGCAGTTATTAAAAATGTTTTGAGGCATTGTATATTCTATTTGTCTATTCTAAAATTTTGTTGACATAGCTACTAGATAAACAACACTATTATTTGGAAACAAAGGAGACCAGGGCTAATCTAACAGGGAACTATCTAAATTGGCTGATATGGCATAGACAGAGATTATTCACATGTATTCAGGCCGGCAGAAGTGCTGGTAAATGGAGAAAATAATGGCATATATTTAGAAGATGGTGAGAGAGGCTGAAAGAAGCCAGAAAGGGGAGTATTGATTTTGCTCCCTTCAAAGTCTTTCCTCCCATACTGTCTATATCATGGCCGGCCCTTCATAAAGAATCTTTCCCCCAAATTGTTTTCTTTTCATTATTATAGATAATTTTTACTTGTTATTTTATAGCAAATATTTAAGGAGATGAAGACTCAACTCAGCAGCAGAATCTAACTATAGTTTGTTCCTTATATGGGAAGCTTGCCAAGAATTTTCCATAGTGGATCACATGATCAGAAATCCATGTGCTGGCAAAAGAAGGTTTATATGGGTGCCAGTGTTAACGTATAACAAGTTTTGTATTAAAAGAAAAGGAGGAGTTTATTTATACAAAAATGCAATTATAAGCCTGGAATTTGAACTCGTCTCTCTAGCGAGAAGGTGTAGTAGCGTGAGGACACCGGCCCAGACTGGGGTAGTGGGAAGGAGTTTTGTCATGGAGTGGAGTGCGTGTGACCCCAGGGAAAGGACTGAAGGGCTTGGGCGAAGGAGATAGAGAAGATAGCATTCAAGGGGAAGAAGCAGAGCAAAGAGCTGGTTAGGTAAGGGGGAGGAGGAAATGGAGAAATCTCAGCCAGCTGTTCTCCCATTTCCACCTTGGCCTACAGGGGATGGGGCATTTCTGCCACTCCCATCCCTTGTCTATCTTCCTTACTAGCTTCTTCCAGAGGAAGGAGGAATGACTCAAGTGCTCAAAGCACAGGGCAGTTACTAAACTAGTATTACTACAGGACAGAGCTTCTAAGCTGATGGCCCCTCCTTTGCAAATGCAGTCCTCTTATTGCAGCACACAGGGACAGGGCTTGGCCTTCCTTTGTCCTCTGCATATGTACTATGTGCATAAATGACCTCTGGTCTGTACCAGATCTTTCCATCACCCAGGATGGAAATGATGGAAGCCTTCCTTAGGTTTCCTGGCCATTTACAGCATAATCTGATTTGGTTTAATAAAGATCTCTGCAGTGGGAGAGAATTGGGTGCTTACTTACCAGTTAATAAAAAGGTATTTTATTTTCTGTTTGGTTATTATTTTCATGTGCATATTCCTCAATTAGGAATCCCTAAAGAGGCCTGAGTGGTAGGACGTCAGCCTCTTAACTGAAACCCTGACACTCCCATAATTAATCCTAAACAAGTTTCTCATCCAAAGAGAGCCAAAAGAGAGGCAAAAACTGTATCTAAGACAAAAGGACTGCAGCTAGAGTCAAGGTGGCAGGAGAAGATCATAGGATAAATAAAAAGTGAAACCAGGCTCCTTTTGTGGCATTATCTGTGTGTAGAGAGGGAACCATCATTTATCCACCTATCCACCCATCCACCCACCTATCCATCCATCCATCCATTCATTCATTAACACATTTCTGAGTTCCAAGCTTGGGGCTATGACTTTATGATACACCAGTAAACAAATGGGACACTGTCTGAAGGAAGATGGGAAAAAAAGTGGGGGTGAGAGGATCCACCTATAGAAGTAGAAGTTAGGTCTAAACAATAGAGCTTACTCATGAGAAAGTTTTTAAAACTCTGGGCATAAGTACTGATTTGAGGATCAGTTTACAAAACAAAGCACACAATTGGAGACAGAGTCATTGTTTCTACTTTTTCCTAGAGCCCCGTAGTAACCTGCAAAGTAGTTATTACTAGTATTCAACAAAATCTCTTGTAGTTACCCTCTCGTAGCTAAGTAGGGCCATGGTGATTAGTGCTGGCCATTTGCAGTCTGAAGTAAAGAGCTGGTGAGTAATCATTAGACTATCTCTGTAAGCCCTGCTTGGCTGGCCAGGGAGGCTTCCTGCTCCTGATGAGACGGCAGTAGGACTGTGGAATCTCCCTCAGCCTAAACTGCTGACTGGCTACATGGAAAATCGCTCTCCAGGTCTTTATTAGATTTTCTGGCCGTGAGAAATAGATTTTTGTCATGGTAAGCTACCAAGATATTGACATTTTGTCTTGTGGCACCACAGTCTAGCCTAGCCTAGAGAACTAAAAGTTGGAGAAGCATTGAAAGACAGTATCCTTGGCACAGGCACTGGTATTCTCACAATGGCTACCATAAGCAGGGGCAAGAGAGAGGCCCTTTATTTATTAATTTTATTATTTTTTTAAAAAAATTTTATTTTGTCAATATACAATGTGGTTGATTATTGTGGCCCATCATTGAAACCTCCCTCCCTTTAGAGTTACTTTGCAGGTACTATGGAGCCAGAAGAGGAGAGGAAAGAGAAGATAGATGCTGCAGAATGATTGTAGCTAGAGAACTTCTTTGTGAGCACATACAGGTAAGGTATGCAGACTACAAGAAATATTTGAGTGGGACTTTTGGGGTGTGGGGAAGACTGTATCAACAAAGAAAACTCTGCATTATTAAATATTAACATGACTTCACTTGTATCCACAGGCTGGTGAGAGACGGTGTCTTTAACTATTAACTGACTGAGCTGTGGGAACTATTTTATTGGGGAAAGGTCACAATTCCAATTCTAGCTAGCAGAACTGATTTGAGCTCTAATCTTCATTCTTATTCTTTTCTTGTAAAGTGCCAAACATTGCTCAAATTGCTAGAAATTTCAGGATCTCCTTGGGATTGGTGTCAGACTCACCTCTAAATTTCCAAGGATAATGTGTTTTTTTAATTCAATTTCAATATTTTGTTTTTTTCTTGAAACTGAATACAGGCAGGAAAATACTTTCTGATGCAGACATATTAAGGTTTGCATGCCAAAGAGAGCTGCAGAAATTTACAGCACAGTTCATACTGTAGATAAAAATTCATAAGACTACTTTCTGAAATTGTGAATTCATTTTTCAGAAAAATTAAAAGCTCTTCATATGCCCCAAATCAACAATTCAGGATAGTTACACAATAGGTTGAAAATGAGCATAACCTTAGTTGTCAATTGGCCAATCCCATGTCCAATTTGAATTTGAATATCCGTACGTCCTTAAAACTAGCAAGAATGATCTTACTGTTTCCATGACGTTTCATGTTCACTTGCTCAGATGTTCTATCATATCAGAAAGAAAATGCAATTTTATGGGAATCTAGGAATCTGACAAGCTAGGCTTCTCAAAGCCTTTTGATGTCCCCAAACAATTAATCTTGTAGCAGCTAAGAATATCTTTTCAACAGGCTCCCTGACCTGTGTGACTATATTAAAGTAAAATAAATCTCATGTTAATTTCTAAATATCATATAAAGTGGCAAGAGCAGAAAGAATACTAAAAATCTTGATCACTTCTCCCAGTAACAGGGCAGTCACTATTCACAGTTTACCTAAGAGCTATCCACGTACCTCTTCTTCCTAACAGAAGACCCATCTTGTTTGGGTGGTGGGTTGAGAGCCTTTGAGATCAAGGAAGATAAGCCCATACCCAAGCTGCAAGGGAATGAATTGGGATTGGGTTTATCCCATCTCCCTTTGCCTGTGATTGGTCTAGGAGTGGGCACGTGGCCTATATCTGGCAGATGAAACAAAAGGAGAGATCTGTTGGGAGACTTCCTGAAATTGCTCTTCCTTGAAACACCCTCCCACCCCCGCCAAACTTCAAGAAGAAAAAGCTTTAGCTTTATACTCCAGACCCTTCCTTTCCTTTTTTATTTTTATTTATTTATTTTTTTGACAGCTGGACAGTATGGGGATCTGAACCCTTGACCTTGGTCTTATCTCCTTCCTTTCCTTTTTGAATGCAGCTCTGTGAGGACTGGATATTTGAAGCTGCAGCCGCCGAGGTAGTGAATAATGGCAGAACAGAAGGATGAACAGAATCCAGGTTCTAGACGACGTCATTGCAATGTCGCAACAGCCTTCTTCAGACTTGTTAGGTGAGAAAATTAAATGTCATTATTGCTTAAGCCCCTGGCAGACTGGATTCTGTTATTTGCAGCTGCATGTGTCCTAAGGCTGCAACCATCTCATGCACTGAAACCAACTTGTGAAAAAATTACAGCACAAACTTTACCAATGTATAAGGAGAATGTAAACAAGCACTCCATACATCTCTTTCAAAGAAATAAACTGATAGCATTTTTCTTCTCATTTGAGCTGTTCCTTCTTTGGCCAGTGAAATCAGAGTTTTTTTATACAAGCCAAAGTTCTCCATTTCTCTCCTGGCAAGTGGTTAGCAACAATTAACTCATGAATGCTTTCTAATTAGTTAAGAATTGGATTTGCTAAAAATCTCAGGTCCTTCCTTTACTGTTTGGGTTTTTATGGTTAGTTCATTCAGAATGGGGGAATCCTTGAAGGTAGGTTTAGAGTGGTTGAAGAGTTATGAAGAACGGTTGTGAATTAAGAAATATTCCAGTGGTTAGGAGCAGCAGCTTGGCCAGCTATCCTTACAACCAACCATACTGGGACTTTGGCCAACACAGTGTTTTAGTGTGGGTTGGTTAAAAAGAAAAAAATTAATTTTAAAAGGTAAGGGATGGGTCTCTTCACGCCCAAGGATCCATATAGAAACAATGATAAGAATAGTTAGAAGAAATATGTGGTCCTCAGTTAAAAAGTCTTCATATTTCAAAAAAAGGAGCTCTCACATCCTTCAATGGGTGAGCTATAGTTAGCCTGTGAGAAGGAGAGCTCCAGGTGATTGGACCTAACATGCAATCAGCAATGGTGACTATAAGACATGGGAAAATCAGCCTTGACACAAGAGTCAGGAAAGGCAATGAACCAGCAGGAAAGCGTTAAAGGATGAGGTGTTCCTCCAGGGAGCGAGAACCAGTTGTGACTACAGTCCTCTCTCCACTGTTAGAGCGGCAAGCTTTTGTCCACAAGGTGGGACAAACAATAAAACAGCGTGAGTGCAGCCTGGTTCTTTTTCAAGGCAGGTGTGGTGAGGTGCTGCCAGTAAGGTCAGTCCTCTCGGAACAAGCAAAGTTCTTCGGGAGTCAACTGTTTTTAAAAATAAATGTTTGAGTCAAACACTTCTTTGGTTAGTAGGAGACTCCTTGGTAGACCATGTGTCCTCAGCAAAAGAAGTTGCAGAGGAGTTGAGGAAGTTGGGGTAACTTAGAGTCTCAGCACTTTGGGGCAATATAGAGACAGCTCCCTGTACTCCTGCCATCCCAGGACTTATCTCCCTGTACTAACTCCTCCTGGGACGCCAAGGTTCTGAAAGGATGAAGCATGTCTTATTCACCCTCCTTTGTGTCTGCAGCATCTGGAAGGCACTCAATACATACAAGTTGATATATGAAACATGACCTCTGGTGCCTTTTATAGAGCAAAAATTAATTTGTGTTAGAGGGCTCCCAAGATGCAATTTTGAATTCTAATGTGTATCTGCCTTAGCGTGAGAATTACCGTTTAATTGTGACAATAAGGAGATAGTTTGGCTAAAACAGTTCTTTTCTTCCTGTGGTGTTAATTGGTGAAATGAAAGATAGTGTGATTCTAATCTCTTCAAAGCCTTTTCTGTTTCAAATATGAAAATGTGTTTCTGAAGATAGGGGCATTTCAGCTAACAGTTCAACTAGATTAAAGAAGAAAAAAGCTTTGAGTCATCTGGATGAATATGGCTAACAGGATTTAGGTATTCATTAAGATGGGGATAAACTGCTAAATTTAGATTGACTTATGATTAATATGTTTGATGTATTTCCTTGTGGAATAATGCATGGACTATGATTTTGAATGTGACACAGACACGCAGCATTCCTTGTATGTATCTTTTAAATATAGATGTTTTCTTTTTCTTGTTCAAGAGGAATAGTACTACATGTCAACATTCCAGAAAGAAGATGGAATCTGCCTCCTTTATCATAAACCTCCTTGGTGGGGAGCTGGATGGAAGCCAAGCTTTTGCTGAACCCCAGCTGGCCATGGATTCTGGATATACTGGAGCTGGAGAGTGCATGGTTGAGAAAAGGAACTGTAAAAACAAGTTGCTAGAAAGAAATCCACACAGACTGGTTGACTTGAAAACAGCTATCTCAAAAATGTCTTGCCCTGCCTGGGGTACAACTAGAAAAAAGGAATCCCACCTCTGTGAGTAACATGCCTAATAGGAAAACTTTGAAAAACCAATTCTATGTGTTTCTTTGCCAGGGGAATTAAATAGTGGCGGAAGTTTGCAGAAAAAACACAATGGGGAATTGGATACAGCTGTTTGCTTAAAAAATTTTAACTGACTTTGTTGTCTCTTAAATGGAAACATGTGAATTGTGCATTCTTTTTGTTGTTTGAAGAAAAATGGTGAGAATACTACAGTGCAACGGGAGAATACAAATTTGATAGGATTAATCTAATTTACTTTAGATGCACTCATTCCTCATTGGGAGAATTTATTTAATTGGTAACTTAATTTGGGTGGAGAGGAATTTTAATTAGAGTTGATTACTGGGGTTTTTATATATACTACAATGCATTAGGAGTTACAGCAAGCACCACATGATGTAAAATTGGGTAATTTTAAGCCATATGAACCATTTGGATGTTTTTTTATCTTAATGCAATGGAATTTGCTGGGAAATGCTCATTAACTTGAACTGATTTCTAAGTTGGATATTATTTGGAAAAACCTTTGGGAGTAGGTCAAAGATGGAAATTTAAGAGCTAGCAGCCAAAACAACAACAACAACAACAAAACCAAAAACCCTTAATATATTAGGACTGCAATGGCAATGTGTTGTGGTTTACAGGTCACCCCAGAACCTAAATTGCACCATTGTTATGGATCATCACTGCAGTGAATGGGAATTTTGGGGTTAGAATTGGACAGTTTTTCCTGGTCATTTTCCTAGTGACCAACACAGAAATATGGAAAAATGAACTGATTCCAAAACAAGCAATTATGTTAACAATTTGAGGGTAAAAACAGATAAAAATCCTAAGGCAAATAATACATTTATCAAACAAAAACAAGAAACAGATGGCATGACTATGTAGGAATGGGGTAGCTTTGATGTCGGAAAGATGAGGGAAGAGAACAAAGATGTCTGTTGAAGCAGAGGTACTCTATATTTTGTCATCTCTTCTTGTGTGTCCCAAACTCCCTTGTGTGTGGGACACACAATACTTATACTCCCTTATTACTGCCATATGTAATAAATCTCTTAAATCCCCATGGTCACAAAATCTTTATAGGACCAACCTATAGAGAATGCAAAGGGATGAAACAATGGATAGACAATGTCCTAAAAACAAACAAACAAACTACTAATTAATTATCTTGGTAGGACCTGACTTCTTATTGCATTCAGAATAAAACTCAAACACCAACATCACCTCCCATGCCTGGGGTGATCTGACCCCTGCGGTGATCTGACCCCTGCAAACTCTGAGTTCATGTCTTCCCACCCCCATTGTTATCCTTCAAGCTCTAGCCACACCAGCTTTCTTTCAGTCCCTTGGACTTTCTACACTGGTTCTTTCTACAAGGCCTTTGCACTGCCATTCTGTGTGGAATGCTTTTCCCTTGGCTGAATCTTTCTGTATAATTCAGGTCTCAATTCAGTTTTAATTTCCCTCAAAGAATTCTCATGCTATCTAAAGCAGTCCATCCCCTTTCCTACCCCGAGATCCACCTACCACATTACCCACTTTGATTTCAAAGCTCTTGCCATTACCTGAAATTCCCTTATATATTATTTTTGGTTTTCCCTCTCCATCTCCCCCTACAGATCATTAGCTCCACAGTGTCAAGGGTTTTCTATGTTTCATTCACTGCTATATCCTCCACACCTATATAGTACCTGGCACATAGTAAGCAATGAATGAATGAATGAACAAGAAAGAGTAAAGAGACCCACAGTGCAATTGCCTATGAAAAAAAGAAATAATGGACAAAGAGAAATGGAACAAGGGAAGATACCCAGGAAGAAGAGGAACAATGAGTGGTGACAGTGACAGCTGGTTATGGTGTACAATTCTGGTTCCTGTAAAAAGAAGTCGTTTACATGCATTCCAGGCAGAGGGAATGGCTCAGGCAAAGAGATTTTTACACAGCCACACGCTTTTTACTTTGTTGCTATTACAGTTTTGTTTTCAGTGTGTGTGTGTTGGGGGTGGAGGGGGGAGTTCCTGTGTATTTCTGGGGGAAGGCTGAGTTTTCTCTTTCACGCTGCAGGTGTTGCTGCATTCCCTGGTGTTGCCAATGGGAATCATTTAGATACAAACACCATCCTATTCTAGGACTTTCAGGCCAAGAGGCAGGAAAGAGAGTGAAGGAATGATCATCACACACTGTGCCAAGTTTATATCAGTGAGAAGTGAGATGGTTTGGTGGTAGGGGTGGCCCCAAATTTGTTTTTATGCAGAAGATGCAAGCCCTAGCATTGCTGTGACTCAGGGATCTGTGACCCTGGTTGCTTGTACAGTCAGCAGCCCAAACTTTTTGAATGGCTACCTTGGGACTCCACAACTGTGTATGATGTAGGAGGCAGGAGAGCCCACACTATTTGCCACGTCAGAAAAATCCATCCATGGAAAAGAGAGAGAATGATGAAAGTCTTCTCAGGAAGCCTCAGCAGAATGGTGCTTTTATTTTAACTGACATGTCTATGCAAATACACACAGTCACAATAGGGATCTTCTTAGGCCTGACTATAATTTAAACTCTGAAAGGTGAGCAAGACTGTTAGAGACCTCCACCCTCCTGGTAACGTATGTCCCTTGATGTCTTGGTGTCTTAGTTCTCTTCTAGCCCCTTGCTTACAATTACATGAGAGATTTTAGCTTTGGTGTGAACTGTGCAGGTAAAGAAACTGGACACCCAGAATGGAGGAATCAGAGGTGGGGATGTCTGCAAGCAGTAGACAACTAAATTAGAAGAGCAGAAACATAAACCAACAGTGATTTCCTGTCTTGGGTCCGGCCAGCTTAAAGTGGCTCTCTGGTCACTGGTCAAAAAACTTTCATGAGCAGACCCAATCATTAATGCAACAAACTCTAATGAGTGCTAAGTTGGAGGTGCTTCCATTCTAAAACTTAGGGGTGGACCAGTTACTGGGAGAGGAGGAATGAACGTGTGGAATCCATAATAGGTGGTCTCATAGCTCTGATCACCTTGGACATTGCTGGGGGACACAAAACAGCTCACTACAACAATACAACACAAACTTGTATCTGTTTGTTCCCCAAGACTCACATGACAACAGTTTCTACCATCTTAGGTTACAGAGACATTATTTAATCCAGGTTACACTAGGATTTTACAAAAGAGACTTTGACCACAAAGATATTTCTAAATTAAAGTGGTTAAGAGAAAAGTGCAGGGGCTGGAAGTCACAAGAGCTATGTGCCCATGCTGGCTTTGCTGCTGTTCCAGGCATGTGAACCTGAAAAAGCCGTTTAACATCTCTGGGTCTCAATGTGTTCATCTGTAGAGCATGTCCCTGACATACTCCCTCAGTGTTCTGGAGCAGACCTCAAGATGGAAGCTCACTGTGGAAATTTAAAAGCAAATGGAAGACATGCCATCAAAACAAACTGGACAACCACTTGAGCTCATATAATCATGCATCCTCATAAAGGGACTTGCTGGTTACTAGTTTGGTAAGTATTGTTAAAGGATATTTATTGGTAACTTTTAAGAATAGTAATTTTCAGATGCTTGTCTTAGAATATGCTCAAGAGGAGTCTCAGATCATTTCCAGTTTGAATGAACAATTCTTATGTTTGGCTTGGTTGGAGGTGGGGCTAGATGAAAGCTGAGCTGCATGTCCTTCAGAGGCCACAATGAAAAGTCAGCCCTGTATTCTAGCAGTGTTGATCTGGAACAGCTGCTACATAGGTGTCAGCCCAATACCCTATCTCATAATTTAAAAAGCATCACCAATATCTTTAACCAAAATACACTTGAGTTTATATGCTAATTACAGGAGAGAAAAGAACATTTGCCAAGTGTCCTCTACTTGTGAGGTGTTTTACATACATTCTGTCATTTAATCCTTGAGGCAACTTTAAAAGGTACGTATTACTGTCCTCATTTTACAGGTGAAGAAACTGAGACCCAAAGTGGTTATATGACTTGCCCAAGGTCACATCATTAGGATGTGGCAGAGATCTGAAATAAAAGGTCAGGTCTTCTGATGTCACAGTCCCTGCTTTTTCTTCTATAACATCATGCTACCTAGAAGAAAAAGAAATGACATGAACAGTTAGCCAGCAAAGTTAGGGGAAAATATATGCCACTAGCAAAGAGCTCACCCATTCTATATCATTCTGAAATATCCAATTTTCAAAGGATCAGAATATGATAGAAATATTCAACATTAAATCTCTACTGAACATAAGCCATCTGACTCTGATAATTCAGAAGGCTCTTGCAGATCTTGCTGTGCCTTAAAGATCTCACTGACAATACTGATTTTCAGTACACTACAGATACATGGGAAAGAAAATGCTAGGTAACAGAAAAGCCAGTTCACCTGCCTCTAAGATGCTGGGCACTACACAGCATTTATCTGTTTTTATTATACCAGATCAAGGAAACAAATGAAGTCTATCAACATGGCTCTTCCTCTTTGGGTATATATTCTAAACATTTACCCATTCTCATACCCAGTGAGAAAGAAATCAATTCAAAAGGATCTCACCTTTCACAAAATTCTACCCTTAAAATCCTAAAAGTCATATCAACGTGCACGAGATTTTTGGCAGTCACAAGCTCTATTACAAAGCAGAGCTTAAAAACAACTGGAGAATACAACGGGTATTTAAATGCACCCTTGCTGGGTGGGTCAGTCTGCATGAGGCAGTGTGGCTGTGTGGGAGGGAGACAGGTCCGGACCTGTGGCAAACTGCTGCTCCTGCCAGCGGGTTACCAAAGCCAAGGCTCGTGACTTATGTATATTCCTCAGCTGTCCCAGTGCCTGTGTCCCTAGCAACATCAAACAATGAAATATCTGCACGCAACCATGTCTAAATAAAGAGCTCAATATTTGAATCTCCAAGAAGTGGATAATTTCAGAAAGGCGTTTCTTGGCACCCTTAGAGCAGACTGGGATGAAAGTTGTACCGGAGGCTGGAGAAGAGCCCTATGTGTTTCACAAGGTTGGGCTCTACCACGTAGGCCCGTTCTCCCTTGGCCCTCAGCAGTGAGTACAGTGCCATGTCCTTGCCAAAGCCCTTGTGGCAGTACACCTGGGACAGGTAGGTGAGGGTCCGGCGGGCCGCAGGGGCAGGGAAGAGCATGGCTGGGGTGCAACACTGAGAGGCAGGCACTACGCTGTACAGGGAAGGGCTCAGACGCCGCAGTTCCAGGAAATAATGCCGACCCACCAGTTCAACCAGACCCATGCTGTACAGAGAGAAGAAGAGCATGACGGGCCAGCTAAACCCTGCACGGCTGGCAAACCTCATGTATATCCAGGTTAGTAAGGGTCCTAGCAACATGCCCACGCCGACCCACTCCAGGATCCTCATGGGCTCTGGGTTGATGTAGTGCTGGAGCCTCTCAGGGTGATAGAGCTTTAGATAAAGGGCATCTCGGAGGTGTGGCTCAGAGAAGCGAGCCCGCAGAAGGTGCTCCAACACAGGGAAGATCTGCTCCTCTGGAACGGCGTCATCTTCCACCATCAGGACGTAGTCTGGGTTGTAGGTCTGCAGGGATGACTCCAGGCAGTAGACATAATCCTGCTTCTCTTTCTCAAACGAGTTGGTCGAAGGGTCATCACCATAATCATCCTCAGTGCCCTCGTAGCGGTTAGCCACGGGGACATACTTGGAGAGCAGCTTGGCATCGAAATGGCTCACGCTACGCTCCACGTTGCACAGGAAGAGTTGGTGCCCCTCGCACTGGGGGCCGCATTGCTGAAGAAGCCGGTGGAACTGGGACACCACCTGCAAGACATAGTGGAAGCCAGGCTGCCTGTCCACAGTGATGATGGTGATCACCAGCCAGGGGCGGGGGGTGGCCTGCCAGACGATGGGCACTGAGCCATTGGCAGAGGGCAGCTCCTCAAAGTAGTGGAGGGCAGCCTCCCCCTCTTTCAAGCTTTGCTGCAGGAACTCTTGGCTCATTTGGTGCAGATGCCAATGGCGCAGGTAGAAGTAAGAGTGCAGAAGCCGGTGACAGGCCAGGGGGGCCAACAGGCCAAAGGTCACCACTGTCAGGATGAAGAGCTGGACGGCAGTGCTGCCCCAGGAGAGTCTCCTCAGCCTCCGGAGCAGCATGGCAGCTGGAGAGGGTGAAGTGCTCATGAGGTCAACTTTGTTCATGTCTGATCCCAGGAGCAAACCATCCTGGAACTTAGGCCAGAATCAGCACAAGTCAAACCTAAAGAGAGAGGAAGTAGTGAATGGGAAAGATAGCTTTAAAAAAAAAATTCAAGGACTGAACTCAGCTCTATCAAACCAGAAATTATAATTTGAGGCTGTGTAGCTTTTATAAAGTAAATTGTTCTTTGGTTATATCTGTTAATGATCTCTGGTGTGCTTTTATTATTTCTATGAGTAATAAAATCTTGGTGCATCCAACTAAGTCTCCATGCCTAAAGATGCTTAGTTAGATTTAAGGTGTCAGAAAATCACCAGCTAGGCTGGTAAAATCATTATTTCTATTCACCAGCTACATAGGCATGGGTTCGTAAAACAGACACACAAAAGCAAGGCTTGGCACAGAGGAAAACACACATAGCAAGTTCCAGCATTAGAGCACAGTAAGTACTTGTTAACTGCGCATAGTAATTTCTGAAATCTCTGTCTTTTCTGCACATCCCAAGCAAGAAAAGGAATACTTAGGAGTCCCTGAAATGTCTTTGTTATTTAATGCCATCTTTCACTCATATTTCTCTAATCTCAGTCAACTATACTTAAAATTGCATATTCATTTAATCTTGATTGTTCTCCTATTTTATTTCTATAGAACTATCATGGGAACCAGTGAGAGAAAATATCTTCCATATGCAAGCAAACTCTAGGGCCCCAGACTTTGGAAGAAGGGGAAACATCTGGAGGAAGATCCACGAGTGGCTTTTCAACAAGGGAGGGAAGGGGTAGGTGAGGTGAAGAAGGAAGACAAGTGGCCTCCAGCCTAGACCAGAAAGAAATGCTGTGTGATGTGATGACTCAGGGACAGCCTAAGGTCAGGCACAGGTTGGTGTGAATCACAGCTCTGCTACTCACCTGGTGGGAAGCCACTTCACCTCTCTCTATCTTGGATTCTGCTCTAAAATGGGAAGAATAATAATACCCGTCTCATAGGGTTATTGTGAATATTAAACGTGTTAGTGAGTAAACTAATGCAGAGTAAAACTGCCATTAAAATATAGCCATATGTTCAAATTCAAGTTATATTTCAGGAGTAAGTAGGACTAATGTTCTGATGGAAAAGACTTGCACCAAAAAAAAAGAATTAAAAAGAAAAGTCAGTATGAAACCAGTAAGGTCAATGCAAAACTAGGTAGTGCCTGTAGTATAGAAAGTAAACCTCTTGCCTCAGAGCATGATAAAGTTTGCATACATATGGAAGAAAACTATCCAGCTCGTGAGTTCTTGAGAGAGGACTGTCCGGCACCATACAAGGTTACTGTGGTGCAGTCTGCCAGTGCTCTCATAGCCACATTCTCCCCCTTCTTGTGCATGCAAAAAGACCTCATTTCCTAGCCCACCTCATTCTGGGTGGGGTCATGTGACTAGGGCTTGCCAGTAAAAAGTGAGCAAAGTGATAGGTGTGACACCTGGGCCAAGGTGGTTGAGAACAGATGTGTCTTCTCAACTTTCTCTTTCCCAGTCTGCCAGCTGAATGGAAAGTCTCGGTGGATCTACTGAGCGGGGCCGTCAGATGGCAGGAGCCTGGGTCCTTGAGTGACTGCTGGAACAGAGATCCCTCCCACTGCTCACCAGTCAGGTGGCTTCCTCCTCACACTGTTCTCCCTACCCTTGCTGTTGCCCAAGGGATGAACCCATCTAGAGGAGGGAACTAAATAGAGGAGGGTCAGCAAGGGAAGGCACACAGCTTGGAAAATGCCAGGCACATAGGACGTGTTATCACTATGATATGGCCGGTGGGACAGAAACAAAAGTACTTAGTACTGACATTAAGAGGCCCTTTCATCCCAGGTAATTTTCCCTACTGGGAGCAATAAAATCACTAATATCTCACAAAGTCTCTTATTTTCAAAACACGGCTGTGAGACTGCTGTTCTGCTGATGATCAGGGAAGGAGGGGGATTCAGTTTAGAAGACACGTGGTCCCTGCCTACCTTGATCAGCTCTTGCTGGGTGAACAGCTCCAAATCTTCATAACTTACAATAACAACATGCACTTCTTGTACATGAGTCTGTAAATAGCTGTGGCTCAGCTGGGTTCAGCTCCAGAATGTAGGTAGGGATAAGATCATTCCAGTCTTCTCCTTCCAGATCAAGCTGCAGAAGAAATGGCCACCTGGGGCATGCTCTTATATTGGATAGAAGCTGTACAAAGGGCCAAGTCAAAACATGCAGGTATGTTTACATCCTGGTTTAAGTGTGCCACAAATCACGTTCACTCACCACTCACTGGCCAAAGCAATGTGGCAGGGAAACCTCCCAGAGAGCAGGGGAAGGGGAAAGTGAAGATTCAATAGAAAGGAAAATCACCTGGCCAATTTCTAGGCCCTCAGGAGAAAAGAAGGATCTGGCAATCTACTCAAGAGTGTGGAAAATTTCTAGAATGCTTACAGAGCACAAGACCCAAAACTCCTATCATCACATACTGTATGAATTAGGACAGGCTTCAGTAATGATCCCCAAATCTCAGTGGTTTATAAGAACTAACGTTTAATTCCTAGCTCATATTACTTGTCCATCATGGGTCAATTATGCCTCTGTTCCATGTTGCCTGCACTCCAGGACCCAAGCACATGGAACTGCATTTTTCTTGAACATTGCTGGTTTTATGGCACTGAGAAAAGAGATAGTGAACCACAAGCTGGCTCCCAGAGTTACTGCTCAAAAGTGACACATCATGTCTACCCATATTTCACTGACCAGAGCAAATCACATAATAATTCTTGAGTTATTTAATTTTCCTGCAAGAAGTGGGTACCAAAAAGGCACATGACCAACCTAAAATCAATGACTGGGGAAATATACATCTCTCCAGGGAGGAGCAGAAAATACTTTGAACAGATATGCGATCTACTACACTCACCCTGCATCATTGGAGCTGGGATCATATCCTTCACTCAATGATTACATAACTGGTTTGCCAAAAATCCAGCCACATTGAGTTATATAGATAGGTATTCAAGAGGGTGCTTTTGTTTGCCTTTTAAAATATTTTCTTAAAGGATTTAATCAATTGATGCACAGTAGGGTGTGATGTCCAACACCACCTATAATTTATTTTACTTTACTAATCTGTAAGATAACTGGCCTTAGGGGAACAAACCTAAAAACACAGGATTTTTCACTGGTAGTTTTGGGGAGAGGAGCTCTTTATTCCCAGGCCAATTATGGGGGTGGGAGAGAAAGAGGGCTTTGTTACATTATCATTCTGATTGCCTTTTTCCATGGTCACCATTGGCTCAGGCACATGCTCCAGCGACATTGTGGACTGATTAGCATCTGTGAACTAGCCTGGTAACGACCATACCATTCCAGCCCTGATTCTATGGAACAATACTATTGAGTTCTTATCTATGTCTTGCAAGTGCACTTTGAAACACAACCACTCCCTAACTTGGATTCTGCCTGTTACCAGTCTAGGGTATAGGGCTCAGGGGAGACAGTAAAGGACAAAGACACTGAGAAATGAACATGAACTGGAGCTTTAATGAATAAATGAAGTGACAACAACAGTTACATTTTAATGCAGCTTCTGAAAATTAAACTAAGAGAGCCATAGGGGGATGGGAGGCAGAACACCAGGCTGAGCATTAGGAGATAAGAACAGTCCATGTTCCCAAGTCCTACTTGAACAGCAGCACCACCACCCTCCCAAGCACCTGGGTCCAAAAGACTGTAAGTCTGACTTCTCACCTCCATCTTGTCACTTCCAGTGCCACCTCCAGGGTCTCTATTATGCCTCTCTGTTCTCCTCCCCTCCTCACTGGCATGCCCTTGTTATCCTTCATCACCTCCAGTCCAGCTGATTGAAACAGGCTCCTAACTGGGCTTCCGATCTCCAGAATGAGCAATAGAAGCCAAAAGATCTGGGTCTGGTTCTGGACCCAACACTCACTAATTAGGTCAATTTGTATAAAGAAATCATTTCTTTCCCTGGGCTTATTTTGTCTCTCTGCAAAATAGGAAAATAAAAATTATCTCATTTATGGAGGTTTTGTGAAGACTATGAAAGCCCTTTGTCAGACACAGGCACGGTGCAAATGATGGTAATGTTTTCCATTATCAGCATCCATCTGATACTCTGAAGCATTGGTCAGAACATGGCACTCTTTTCTGTAAAACTATCCAGTGATATTCCCAATAACTGTAGAATAAAGTCCATATTCTTTGCCAAGATTCCTCACAATCCAGTTCCGACTATCTTTCCAGCTGCATTTCTTCTCCTCTCACAGGCTATCTCAGTCATCAAGAATTAGCTCAGAGAGCGCGTCTTCCAAAAGCCAACCATGATCTCTCCCGACCAGAAATAATCCTTTGTTTTTCCTCTGGTACTGGGGCCTTTTACGTGAACTTTTCCCCAGGGCACTCATTTGTCACTTTCTACATTAGAATGTATCTATTTATACCTAGCATTTACTAGAGTTCTTCAAAAAGTTCGTGGAAAAAAATTGAATTAAAAGAGAATACCCTTGTATAAAATAAATGTATTCATATAATCAGACCATCACTAGTTAGCTAACAGAATAAAAGATCCCAGTCCAAAAAATAAAAAATAAAACCAACTAAAGTACCTAGGAATTAATTTAAGAAATATGCACACATACTACACACATACTACAGAATTCGACTGAAGAACATTTAAAAAGTTATTAAGAAACAAAGAAAAACAACATTTTTCCAGCTGGAAAGACTTAGTAATAGAAAGAGGTCCCTTTCTCCAAATTAATTTAACATAATCTCAATTCAATTTACTTCGAGTCAAGAGGGAGTGGCATGATTCAGCAAATGGTCACTTTCCTATAAATTAGTTCACTCTTTGGAGGGAAAATTGCAGCAGTATCTATAAAAATTTAATGTGTGCATCTCCTTTGACATAGCAGTCCTACTTCTAGGAATCTACCCTGAAGAAATGCCAACACATGCTACCAAAGATGGACAAGGAATATTCACTGCAGTTTTGCTTGTAATAAAAAGAAAAAGAGAGAAAAATGGAGGGAGAGAGGAAGGGAAGAAGGAAGGAAGGAAAGAAGGAAATAGTTGGAAAGGAAAGGAGGAAGAAAGAACGATAAAGGGGACTGCAGGCAAACAAAATGCCTAGCAACAGGGAACAGATATTTTACATAGGATACAAGGGTCTCCTAGGGAGACATTAAAAAGAAAGAGAAAGTTTTAGATACACTGACATAAAAGAAGTCTTTGCCAGTTCTCTGTTATCGACTGAATGTTTGTGTCCCCCCAAAATTCATATGTTAAAACCTTAATCACCAAGGTGATGGTATTTGAAGGTGAGGCCTTGGCGAGGTAATTAGTTCATGAGGGTGCAGTTTTTAAAAGGAGACAGGAAACAGCTTGCTTTGCCATGTAAACCAGAAAGAGGGCCCTCACCAGAACCCAACCATGCTGGCACCTGATCTTGAACTTCCAACCTACAGAACTGTGAGAAATAAATGTTTAAGCCCCTAACCCGTGGTAATCTGTTATGGCAGCTCAAGCAGACTAAGACCGTCTCCAAGGGAAAAATGTCAAATTGTAGAAAAATGAACACGGTATGACCATTTTATTTTTAATGTAGGGTATAACTGAGTGAAGGAGAAATGAAGGGTATGGGAGATGTTGGTTTCCTGTTTTGCTTTCTATACTTCTGCAAGGAACACATATTACTTTTATGATCATTATGACGCTTATGATCATTATTAAACATTTGATTCAACAAACACTGAGTCTTGAAGCACGTACTGGGATAGTGGAAATGACAGTCAAGGCCCCTGTTAAGTCCATTTTTAATCCCTAATTTAAATTGCTATGGTTACAATAAGTTCAATTACATTTTTGCATCTGCTTGTCGATTTTTGCATCTATTTATCTGTGCATTTTGGTGCCAGCGCCATGTTATTGTAATTACAAAAGCTCTATAATAGGTTTTAATATCTGGTTAGGCAAATTGTCTCTCATTACCCAGCATCATAATTTTCCTGGCTTTTTAAAAAGTCAGCTTCATTGAGGTATAGTTTACATAATATGTACCATTTAAATGTATGTTTTGATGAGCTTTATCAAATTTATACACCCATGTAACCACCATTACTAAAATATTCCACCACTATCAAGAAAAAATTGCCCAAAGTATTCTAAAGATTATCCATCTGGAATTAGTACTAGTAAAAACTTCCAGGAAATGCTTGCTTTGGTGCAATATATATGACAGAGAATTTCTACTTTAATGTGTAATATGTAAAGAGTGCTTAAAAATCTGAAAGGGGAAGATACTCCAATTGAAAAATGGCTAAATGAAATTAACAATCAATTCACTCACTCAAATGCAAAAAGCTAATACTCAAAGGAAAAGGTGTTGATTCTCTTGCAGCTGGCCAGTACGGGGATCTGAACCCTTGACCTTGGAGTTACAAGGTGGTACACTAACCAACTGAGCTAACTAGCCAGCCCTCAAAAGGTGTTGATTCTTATGGGTAATCCAAGACACGCAAATTAAAACAAGACACCATTTTTTTTTTTTTTGCCCATGTTTTTGATTTAAAACTTCAAATATGGGGCCGACCCCATGGCTCACTCGGGAGAGTGCGGCGCTGGGAGCGCAGTAGCGCTCCCGCCGTGGGTTCGGATCCTATATAGGGATGGCCAGTTCGCTCACTGGCTTGAGCGCGGTCACACACAGAAAAAAGGACAAAAAAAAAAAAAAAAAAAAAATCCTTTACATTTTTGTTTCCTGAATAATAAGCTTGTCCTTTAAAAAGTTTAATAATTCTAATTATATTAGGTGTTAAACACACATAGCTTTCTCATCTCATAAAGTACCTGGTGCAGCGAACTCTAGAAATGCAACCCTAAAGGAAAGCTATTTCCTCCTGCAAGGCTTCGTTTTCTGGTGGAAATACACACGCGCGTATGCACATGCAAACACACCTACGGATTTTGCTAATGGTCCGCATAGTGAGATCATCATTGTAGCCACCCTGCGGTCCCTGAAGGAGAGAATGGGCCGAGTAGGAGATGCCGGGTCATACCCACCCTGCAGAAGCTCACGCCCCAAGACTCCGCGGGCGCAGTGCGGGACTGGCGACGCCTGAGTCGAAGGGCCAGAAGGTGGGCGACACACGCCCAGGCAGTCTTAATTCTCCCTCTTGGACAGGGAATGGGGGAAGACCTGAGCCCTGGGTCTAATGTCTGCCCTTGACCTTGGGCAGTCCCCGCCGCCATCGGGCCTCAGTTTCCCCACCCGGGGCCCAAGGCTGACTGTCTCTAGCGCTGCGCTGGCTCCCTTCGGCTGGCCTTTCCGACAGTTGGTAGGGGCGGCTTCCTCTACCGGTCGCCCTCCCGAGGGCCCGGGCCTGCGATGTCACCCGCAGAAACCTAATGCTGCAGCAGCGCTCTCGGTGCGCCCGAATGGCCAGGGGGCGGGGAGTGGGGGGACGCGCGGCGAGGGTCAGCTGCTTACAGGCGGCCATTAGGCGACGGGCCCTGGGAGCTTCGGCCCGGCCAGGCTCGGCTGGGGTCTTACCCGGTCTCACGCGCCCAGCTCGCGTCTTCCTGTCGGCCTCGCAGCGCAGCCGGCGCGGGCGAGGTTGTGAGGAGGCGTCCCCGGCGCGGCACTCAGTCAACCCTGCGCTGACTCCGGCGCCGGCCGCGCGGGGGACGCCCTTCAGGGTCCCTGCAGTCTTCCCGCGGGAAGCGGCCGGTACCGCGGGCAGGGCCGCCGCGAAGCCCGCCTGCTCTGGGCGCACGGCCGGGGGCTCGGGCCCTCTCCGGCTGCGCCACCCCCGTGCCAGCTGCGGCCGCCCCTAATCTTCGTCCCCTCGCCCTGGCGTCTCTCCGTGGTGGGCGTTCCGACTATCGTGCCAGCAGGGCTGGGCAGATCGTGCGCAGCGGAAACCTACCTGGTGAGGACGGCCAGCTCCGTCCCCGGCGCACGCCGAGGGCCGCCTCTGGTGTCCCCACCTAGGCTGGCGGGCTGGCTGACCCTGGGGGAGGCGCCATCGCTGGACACCGGGGCGGGCACGAACGGGCGCGGCGCGGTTTGGTGGCCGCCCCAGCCTCACCTCCTCCCGCGGCGCAGCTCTGGCGCACGCAGGGCTCCCTCGCCCAGGCAGGCCATGTGACCTGCTAGCTGCCGAGCCACCGCAGCCCCCAGAGCTGGCTTGGGGGGGGGGGGCGGGAAAAAAAGACGGCAAAAGGCGCCAACTGACGGGCAGCGAGGGAAAAGCAGGGGTCGCCCCCGAGTCCTGCAGACAGGAAGCTTGTTTCTTTTGTGAGAGGATTAGGAGCCAGCGTTGTATTTCATCAGGTGGGAACGCTGACTCTCAATGCGTGTACGTGCTTCATTAGAAAGCTATGACTTTGGGTCCTGAATGTTTTTCAGTCTTCCCTAAACCTTCTATTTAAACACAAATGGTCTTGGGAGAGAGAACACGGGGGGTATGAGAAAATATGTACATTGGTTGAGAATGATTCCTACAGAGCAACACAGGAAAAAGATATGGAACGATATGGGGGCCAAAAGAAAAGTAACAGCCAGCTACATTCCACCCTGGCCTTTCCCTTCTGAGGGTTTTCACCACAGTTTTACTGCCTTTCTTTTCTATCTTTTTTTTTTTTTTTTTTTTTTTTTAAAGATGACGGGTAAGGGGATCTTAACCCTTGACTTGGTGTTGTCAGCACCACGCTCAGCCAGTGAGCCAACCGGCCATCCCTATATGGGATCCGAACCCGCGGCCTTGGTGTTAACAGCACCGCACTCTCCCGAGTGAGCCATGGGCCGGCCTCTTTACTGCCTTTCTTAGTGCTTTCTAATTCTAGGTCAGTTTGCCTGTTTAGGCCAGGGGTTAGCAACTACAGCTTGCTTCCTGTTTCTGTACAGCAAACAAGCTAAGAATGGTTTTTACAATATTACATGGTTAAAAAAATTTTTTAAAGAATAATATTTTGAGACATGAAAATGATATGAAATTCAAATTTTGGTTAGTGACCACTGTATGAGATAGTACAGATAAAGAACATTTCCATTATCACAGAAAGTACTGTTGGACGATACTGTTCTAGACACTAGGGATTCAGCAGGGAACAAAACCAAGTTTCTGCATTTAGGGAGCTTACACTTGAGTGGACAATATATAATAAACATATAAATGCATATGTGTTGATAAATACAGACTGAGCATCCCTAATTCAAAAATCCAAAATCCAAAATACTCCCAAATCCAAAACTTTTGAGCACTGACATAATACTCAAAGGAAATGCTCATTGGAACATTTGGATTTCATATTTTGGGGTTAGGTATGCTCAACCAGTATGTATTCTGCAAATGTTACAAAATCCAAAGAAATCCAAAATCCAAAACACTTTTGCTCCCAAGCAGTTTGATTTTTTTGGTTTTTTAAATTTTATTTTATTAATATATATTTTTTACATTCTATGATGTTGTTGCAGAGCAATTGGGAGGGAGAGGGAGAGGGGAAAGGGGAAGGAAATGTGATGGAAGAAGAAGGAAGGAGGAGGGGTGGGATTGAGGCCTGTGGCAACCCCCACATTCCCACAGGGGAGACCCGGGGGCTTCCAGTGGTGGCTTGGTCAATGCCAGGCTGAGTGCAGATGTCAGGGAGGATGTGGCAAAAGCCCTCGCCTCCCACCACCCCAGCTCGGGAACCTGGGGCCCTTCTTGCTGTGGCTTAGTGGTCGTCGCTGGGCTGGTTGCTTGTGTTGGGGTGGCATGACCGAGGTCCCCGGTCCCCCACTGTCCCAGCTCGGGAGAGCTCAGGGTGCTTCCTGCAGTGGCTTGGTGGTCATCACTGGGGTGGTTGGGCTTGTTGGGGGGGACCCCCACACTCAGGACTGGTTGTGGGTGTCAGGGAGCATGACTGAGGTCCCCGGCCCTCCCCCCTTTCTGGCTTGGTAGCCCAGGGGACTTCTGGTCCTTGTAGGTGTTATAGGTGTTCTTTGGTGAAATGAGACCTTTACTCGTTAATATTAAACTTTGTCTCTGGTTGTGGGTACTTTGTTCTTTCTTTCAGTTCTGTGTTGGATTATTTGCTGTTCCCACCGCTCAAACTCTGAGCTGGAACTAATTTGTTGTCTTTTTCTTACTTCTAAAATGGGGGAACTTGCTGTGGGGACCTCTGTGGTTGAGCTAAATTGCTGCTTTGCTGCTGATTCCCTAGGGAAGGCTTTTTGTGTAGCCTGGATTTTAATGGTTGACTTTATAGGTACTTCTGGGTCTAGTGAAATCCAGTGCACCTGGGTTGTGTAGAAACACTATTCTGGGCCTGAGTCTTTTCATCAAACTGCACCCCTTGGATCAGCTGTCCTTGCTGTGCCCCAGTGTGTTCCCCCTTGGGCCTGTCTCCCCCACCACCCGTGCTCCAAACACTTCCCATGGGACAGGCCATTCTCTGGTCCTTTGTGATGACTCACCACCCTCTGAGTGGCTCCTTTTTTTCAGTTATTGTGACTCCTCAGTCCTATGTGAGTCCACAAGAACCCTATTAGTGGTATTGCTGGCCTGGAGGCCACTAAGTCCCTCTTCTCCCCTGCAGCCTCCAAGCAACTTCATCTGAAAGGCACAGCTGTGGCTTTTGACAGCTCCTGCTCTGTGCACTAAGCAGCTCTAGCCTGGAAGTGGCTGGGATTCGAAATGGTTGGAGCTGTTTTTCCTTTCTCTCATCATGGCTTCTCCCACCTTCATGCCTCTGTGGGTCTCTCCTCTTCCCCTGAGCTCTAGCAGCCACAGCTTGGCTGTCGTTGCTTTCTTATAGTTGTAAATTGGTTGATTTGTGGGAGAGAGTGATGCTGGGGACCACCTATTCCACCATCTTGACCAGAAGTCTGGTCCCAAGCATTTTGGATAAAAGATACTTAACTTGTATTTTTGAAATAAGATTAAACACATAATAGCATTGTCAATGTCTAATACTATTCTAAGTACTTTCAATGAATAAACTCTTAATCACAAAAACAACCCCATGAGATTGGTAAACTAAGTAACTTATCCAAAGCCAAAATTCTAGAAAGAAGCAGAGCCAGACTCCAGAGTCCATTCTCTTAACATGCTATACTGCCTCTCAAAGCAAAATAAAAAAAAAGAAACAATGAAGAATAATAAAATAATTTAAGGGGTTAGAGATTAGCAGCAGGTACTATTATAATCGTTATAATAATCATTTTAGTGTTCATACAAGTATGGTGTTTTATCAGTCAAGCTCTAGCCAGAAACAACACAGCAGGATATTTGAGGATAATTTAATAAAAAAATATATTCCCAAAGGATTAAGAAAAACCAACCAGGCATAATGTAGTACCCCAGGACTCGTAACAGCAGGGAACCATTACTAATTTTTGGCCTGAAGGGCAAAGTAAGGGAACACTTATTAGAACCACAAGAGAGTTGTAAAGAGGGGGCCACCCTATAGGACCTGTCACCTTTAATAGAATGAGGCAGTGAACCAATAGTGACTGATCAGGAAAAGAGCCAGGGGAATAAATAACCTAATTTCAGTCTCTTCCTGCTATCTTATATCCTGCTAGTGTCTCCCATTGGCTGAACCCAACCAGAAACCAGAGGGCAAGGGAGCCCTTGAGGCAATCCATGTAGATCAAATTCCCTGGACACAGAGCAGGCTGGATAATCAGGTGGCACAAATCAAAAATATCCAGTAAAGTCTATCCCTTCTGCCTCTGAGCATCTTCTCTTATCCTTTGTTCATATAAAAATTGAACACTTCATTTGGGACATACAAAAAGTTCCATTATCTATTGTATCGTAATTCAGTTTGAACATGATCCCACCTGAAACATGAAATGTTAATCATTACTGTTACTATTTCCATAAGGTTGGGGAAAAAGGAGGGGGTTGATAAGCAATTGATTAATGGATAACATAACTGTTAGAATCTCTGTTTCTATGGTTGGTCATAACATTTAAGTAGAGATTCACAGTTTCCTTCTTCTATTACCCATTGCATGTTCCCCTTTCTCTCTGCCAGCACTTTACAGCGTGAGGTTCTTTACAGTGACCCAAACCTTTGAGCCTACAGGATTTGAGTTCTCGGTGTTCTTCTCTTTATTAAGTTGGCTCAGTTTTCCACTAATCAGGACCATTCAACTCACATGGACTCGCCAATAGATTCCTAGGTTTTAGATACAGTCCTCTTTGATCTGTTGTGTAGCAACAACCCAATTTCCCATTGATATTGTAAACAATTACCTAGGACTATATAGTGACTCCTTTCTTTGCCTGTCTCAGTTTCCAAATCAACAGGCTGTGAATTCCCTGGTGGAAGTATTGAAGCCCCCAAATCTACTAAGTCCAAGTTTGTAGTGCTGGGAAGAAAAAAGTCCCTTAAGTAAGTTATTTATTGTAACAGTGAGAAAAATATCTCGTTGGTTCCAGGACCCCTGAATTTTGGCTATGATATATTGGCTATTGGTTTAAGGATTATACTGCATTCTTTAGAACAACATCTCACTTTCTCATGGTGTTCAACAGCTGGTGCCATAATTGATCCTTCAGGAAACCATTGCACCATTCAATATAATTAATGACACCAGCTCCTCCTAGGTGATGGGGCCTGTGGTAAAACCACTGAATTCCAAAGGTGTAAGTCAACTGTCATACTTCCTGTGCTGTAAAATAGGTCCCCTGTCAAGGGTAATACGTGGGAGGGCAACGCAATGGAAGAGTCATTCTGTAGGTCCATGAATAATGGTATTGGCAGAAGTGCTGTGGGCTAATATGAGATAAATATCCTGGGTAAGGAAAATCCATACCCAGGATATGTATCTATTCTGCAAGGACAAATGGTGTTCCCTCCATGATTTTACATGTGCAATATTGAGCTCTGTGGTTGAGGTAAATTGCTGCTTTGCTGCTGATTCCCTAGGGAAGGCTTTTTGTGCAGCTCATTAGCAACCTGCCACCAGGTGGGTGGTTGGTCCCCCTAGGAAGTAATCGGGGAATATTAGGGAATGCCCTGTCAGGGAATCAGAGTTTAATCATTGCTATTGACAGGTTGGGAACTCAACATGTGCAGTATCCAGATCGACATTATCAAGATAAGTACTATTATTAAAACAATCCAGAACTGTTTCCCTACTGACATGACCACTTTGTACAGGGGCCCATTAAACAAGCACCGAGGTGACTAAAGAAGAAGAAGCTGACTAACATCTACAAGACAGGCCATGCTGTCTACCTGATTCAGATGAAAATATTTTAAAGATGTTTTTGTAATTTCTTCCTTATCTTATATTTTATTTAGATATGTATTTTTTAAGTTTCTAAATATTTGGGGCTTCTCTAGATATCTTATTTTTATTGATTTTGAATTTAATTCTTTTGATATAAGAAAACATTTCCTTTAAGATTTCATTCTTTTAATATTTATCAAGGTTTTTTTAGTGGCCCAGAATATAGCCTATCTTGGGGAATGTTCTGTGTACACTTGAAAAGATGGTACATTCTGCAGCGGTGGGGTGTACTGTTCTTTAATCATCAGCTAAGGTCCTGTAGGAGATAGTTTCATTTACATCTTTTTATGGGCTGATTGTTTTATCAATTATGGAAAATGTCTGTTAAAATCAACAAATAATTGTGAATTTGTCTATTTCTCCCTTTAGTTGTATAAGTTTTTGTTTCATATATTTTGTTTGTTTTCCTGTTATTAGGCACACATACATTTATGATTGTGATATCTTTTATTATTATGAAATATCTTGGTCTCTGTACCAATTATTGTCCTAAAGTCTCTTTGTCTGATATTAAAATAGCCAGTCTAGCTTTTTTGTGCTCCTTTTTCTTTGCATATCTAAGAAATTTTGATTGAAAACTGGACACTGTAGATAATATATTGTAGCAACTCTGAATTCTGTTATTTTCTTCTGAGGACTGTTAGGTTTTTGTTCTAGTAGGCAGTTCATTTGCTTGGACTTAAATTTCAAATTTTAACCTGTGTTATCTCCTGCAGTGGCTGATATCTCTGCTGGTACTTCTCCTTTCCACCCACTCCCCCAGCTTCAGCGTTTTTAGACTGGCCCCCTGAGTGTCTTTCCTGTGCTTGAGTAGATTAATGATCAACCAAAGATTTAGGCAGAAATTACACTCAGGTTTCAGGCTCATCTTCTTTGTGTTTCCTTGCTTCTGGAGTTACCATAAATTTCAAACTGCTGTTCCAGTTCCAAGCTCTGTCCTCTGATACCTCAAACAAGTAAGTCTTCTGCTTTGATCTGTCTGAGCTGGGCACACACAGTCAAGAAAAAAAAAAAAAAAAAAAAACCCACCAAACTTATAAATCTCACTCAGTGCACAGACTCTCTTCTGATTTCTGTTTGTTTTGGGGGGGCCTGTCGTTGTTGTTGGCATCCCTGGGGTGTTACCTAGGGGTGAGAAGTTTGGCAGCCAGCCAGTGATTTGGGCACAGTTTATACTCAGATGGTGGGTCTCAGTCTTTCTGCTTCTCTCTTCTAGCATTTTCCCCTGATTTTCTAGGTGTCTGCTAGCACTGAACTGTGTTCTGTGCCACCTTGTACTGTGGTTTTCTGCTTCAGGAGATGTGGAAAGTGAAGAATACCATCAGGCAAAAAAAGCCACAACTTATCAAAAATAAACTCTCCTTCAATCGGCTTTAGATTGCTTTTTAGTGCCTGTTTATATTTTGTCTGGATTTCATAAAAGTCATTTGCAGAATAGTTTGACCTACCAGTTCACTCTATCATTACTGGAAGCTGGAACTTTAATTAGTTAGGGATTTTATAACCACTCTATTTTACTCAGTATGTCACGTAGGCAAAAGGATATGCATACAGATAATGATCTTAGATAGTTTAGCAGCTGATAAAATTATCCATTGGTAATCAACTTTTTTATTTGTTTTCTTTCTTCTTTCCTCTACAGACTTAAAGATCTTTTCAATTATTAATTTTTAATTTATTTGTAATTATCCAAATTTATTTGTAATTATCCAAATTCAGATTATAAGGGAGGTTTCAAAAAATTCAAATTTTTACTTAGCGATTTTCATTTGGAGATATCAAACTTTCACAGCACATTAATTTATCAATGAATTTAAGGACAAACAGAATGGACATACTGAAACAGGCATATATAGCCATCAATAGCTAGGAAGCAAAAGTCACCAAGAATGACAATAGAAATAGCTCAGTTTCTGTTAATAGAATTTCATGTAGACCATGTGATAAATAAATAGATAAACCAGTAGTTCTTCATTTAGACTTTAATGTCTTGTGGCTCATAATCTTTCTGGAAATAAAATACTTATCCAATGGAAGAAAAAAGCCAGTGGTTGATAAAAATCTTTTTCAAGCAGATTGTCCTAACAGTTCATGAAATACAATGAAGGCGCAATCTCTGGTGTGCTAGACTTACAAATTTGAGACTCTAAAATAATAGCAAAGACCACCGATGCTGTTTGTTGAAAACAGAAGAGACTCAACTGCTCTGAGCCTTCCTTTATTTAATGTCAAAGAGAAGGATTATGTTCTCAACTGTCTTCATCTCCTGGGTTCACTCTACTTGCAGTGGCAGGTAGGAAACAATTTACCTTTACAGGCTGGCAAGCCTGGGTCTGAAGGAAAAGAGAAGAGAACCATCCTGTCAGGGGTAAGGATGCAGATGGGTAAGGAGCAGAGGAGACTGTGGGAGGTGGTGGGGAGTTTAAGAGCAAAATGTAAGTATTGGCCAGTGTCCCTCCTATGGTCCTAACATTGTTGGTAAAGGGTGAAAAATCACACAGATATTTCTTACAATAATACTTCTGGTGAAATCACTACAAGGTCTGGTTTCATTTGATGTTTTCTTACAACAGCACAGATCGTGAAGTTAATCTCTACATTATATTACATATATACCTTTTAATTTTTAGTTAATTTCAGACAAATAAAAATTGTAAAAAAAAAGTGTAAAGATTCCCCAAATTCTCTAAATGACAACACTTTACTCTGTTTGCATGATCATTGTCTTTATCTTTACATGTAAATATTATTAATATTTGTGTGGGGGGGAGTAAGTACTTGAGGATAAATTGCAGAGATAATGTCCTTTTATCCCTAAATATTTCCATATTAATTTTCTAAACACAAAGACATTCTAAACCACCCAAACACAATTCTCAAAATTAGGAAATTAACATTGATACAATACTATTATCTAATTTTCAGTCCTTACTTAAAATCTCATCAATTGTGTCACTAATGTCCTTTTTAGCAAAAGGAAGAAAATTCTACTCAGGATTAAATTCATAATAATAGTTTGCATTTATTTGCTTTGTCTCTTTAATCTCCTTTAATCTGGAACTATTTCTCAGTCTCTCTTTGTATTAGTTTTTTACTTCAGCTGTAACAAATTATCACATTAGTGTGTTAAAAACACACATACTTATCTTACAGTTCTGGAGATCGGATGTCCAAAATCAGTCTCAATAAGCCAAAGTCAAGGTGTCTGCAGGGCTGGTTTCTTCTGGAGGCTCTGAGGGGAGAATCCATTTTCTCGCCTTCCCCCCCCCCCCAAAAAAAGTATTCATATATTTATTATGGAATCAATCTACTTTTGCAGAGCATAGAAACAGAATTTCCCCAATAAAATATGTCCCAATGTCCAGACTTTCAGCTTGATACGGTAAGATAATAGTGACATTGATCAATTGGTAAATATGTGTGCCATTTCACATGCAATTCTTTATAGACCAGCTTGGTTCTTCTCCAATGTCTCCTCTTGGAGTTGTACCTGATTTTATTACTAGTTTTCATTCGAATCCACTGGGAATGGGCCGATTTTGCTTGTGTTTCTTGGCCAGGAATCGCCTGATCCTGAAAGTCTTATGAGAAGACATGGTGAGGAAGGGAGGCCACCACATATACCACAATGGCGGAGAAAGGGAGAGAGAGCTTTCTCGACTTTTTTAGTTTCAAGAGCCTGCACACATTCCTTGCTTTGCTGATCCCCTTCCTCGCACTACTTTAACCTCTTGTTTTAATCATCACATCTGTTACTAACTCTGACTGTCCTGCCTCCCTCCTAACAAAAAATCCTTGTGATTAGATTAGGTCCATCTGGATAATCCAGGCTAATCTCCCCATCTCAAGATCCTAAATCTCATCACATTTGCAAAGTCTCTTTTACTACGTAAGGTAACACATTCACAGGCTGCGAGGATTAGGACATGGACATCTTTGGAGGGGGAGGGAATTAGTCAGCCCACCACAGTGTTCATGATATAGTATGTTTTAAAAAGTCATTGTAATTCTTTCGAGAGCAATGTAGAAGGAAATGAAGAGAAAAAGAAGGTAATGAGTGGGAAATTTTAAAAAGCTTGAGAGAAGGAGGATGCAGGGAGACATACCTCTTTGTCTGGATTTCTGGTTTGGCAAATTGCTGAAGATCTAAATCTTCTTGATGGGTGTAAGAAAAAAAGGAAATATGCCTATTTATGAACCTATTTTTTTATGTGCTTAAATTTAGGCAAAAAATCTGATGCCCCTGGTGGAGGACTTTCATGAGAAAAAGTGAATTCTGATTCATTAAATTCTATTCCCAGTATATTGATTGTTAATTGTTCTCAAAGAATATACACAGCTACATTCCCGTGGATTTTTTTCTGCAAGTAGATAAACCTCACCGTTGTACAAAAAGCAATTGATTTACTTTATGTGAAGTAGGAATTGGAGTTCAAAAAGAAAATCAACCTTTTTTCCCTCCAGGACATCCAGCATGAAGTCACATGACCATCCCTCTCTGTTTCATAGACACTCTGATGTTCTCCTGGATCCACAGAGTACAGTTTGATTCTTAGGGCTTCCCAATCTCTGTCATAACTGTTTCCATAGTAACGCTGTAACAGCAACAGGGAAATTTACCCTTAGAATTAGCGAAGGTTCAGAAGCTGAGCTGAGCTGAGTCTGATGGCTGAACAATAGAGGTACCATGGGAATTAAATTATGTGGACAAGCAGGAATCAGAGCCACATGAAAAGAAGAAGTTGATCTCTTAGATTTCCAGATTCAAGTTTTTTGAGCATCAAGATGGATAATACCTTTAGGGTCATACAGCAGGACACCCACACAGATAAAACAAGATTCTCCTTTCTCTATCCTCCATCATCCTCATCTGTCTAGCTCAGAACTGCCCTCTTTTTAAAATATCAAACCCATCTCAGGGTAAGCCATTTCCTGTGATCCCCAGTGTGGGTAAAATCCTTGGCTCTTCAGACAAATTCCAAATGGGTTGGTTTTGAAGGCATCCTCCTCTCTAAATCCTGAATATTCCTGTCCTACTCTTAATCTAGAGTTTTTCAGCGGGTGGGGAGTGGGATCTAAAATTTTATTCCAGTTTCAAGTTTGAACTCCTTCTTGTTAGGAAAATACCTCTTTCCTCAGTGGAGTACTCTTTTTGGCTTGGTTGCAGACTCCTGGAAGCTTTAAATGATGAAAACTGTAAATATTTGAGTTCTAGTGGAAATAATTTCTTTCTTTTTTTTTTTTTTTCTTTTTTGTGACCGGTACTCAGCCAGTGAGTGCACTGGCCATTCCCATATAGGATCCGAACCCGAACCCGCGGCGGGAGCGTCGCCGCGCTCCCAGTGCTGCACTCTCCCGAGTGCGCCACGGGCTCGGCCCATAGTGGAAATAATTTCTAAAACTTAAGCAGCTAAACCTGAAGCTATGCCTCCGTGATTCCAGTGAGGAGACTCTCCCCCTCCCAGCCAAATACCTCCAATAGCTTGAAACTTGGGGAATGAGATTGCTCATTGAGAGTTAAAATATAAAAACAAATGTCATCCTACCATTTCAATACCACAAAGAATCTGAACTTATAGTAGAGGATTAGGTAACCACGATGAGTTCAAAAGAAAAATAAATTGTGTGTCTTTACATTTCCTATTAGGGTGTCCTTCCATCCCCAAAGAGTTAGCTTTTTATGTTATTTTCTCTATTCTCCCTGCCATTTCCAGAGTCCTGGCCATACCTGTCAGTGTCCTGCAGATCAGAGACTGGAAGACTATCAATTCTGGCTCTGAAAGATTCTCCAGAAAAGAAAATCTATAAGAAAGACATCTTTTATTACTGCTATAGGTCACTTCTCATAATCATAACTTAGATGTACTTTGGACCAAAACTTTCTTTTCCTCATGAAGAATGGAGGTGAGTGGGGGGAAAATGAATGTGTGGTACAAATTTTGTCTCAAATTTTTTTTCATTATTGAGCAGCATTTGCCCATCAAGCATAGACTTCTAGGTGCCAACCCAATAGCTAATATTCCTTTCCTTTCTTGGTAATAGATCCCAGAGCAAATGTGCCCAGATAAAAAATTGCATTTCCCCGCCACTTTTCTAGGGGTGGTGAATGAGATATATGCTGAAGTAGTTGGGTGAATGTGTTTTTGTGTTGCTATAACAGAATACCTGAAAGTGGGTAATTTTTAAAGAAAGGAGGTTTATTTGGCTCACGATTCTGGGACAGCTGCATCTGGCAGAGGCCCTCAGGCTGTTTCTACTCATGGCGGAAAATGGCAGGCAGCTGGCGAGTGCAAGCAGATCACATGGCAAGAGGAAGCAAGAGAGAGAATGGGAGGTGCCAGGGTCCTTTAAACAAACAGCTCTTGCAGGAACTAATAGAGCAAGAACTCACTTACTAACCACTCTCCTGGTACAGGGAGAGCATTAATCTATTCATGAGTGATCCACCTGCCATGACCCAAACAGCTCCCAACACTGCCACATTTGGGATCAGATTTCAACATGAGCTTTGGGGTGAGTTTTTCAGGGAAGCTGGTCCTTCTGCCTGGAAAGCAGAAGTGAAGACTGGAACTCCTATAGCCATTTGGGACCTAAAAGTGATCTTACGAATGAAAGGCTCAAGTTAAAGATGGCAATGCAAATGATGGCAAGATACTGGATCCCTGATCACCAGGGAGCCACCTTGCCAATCCGAATCTCCTTCTTCCAGACTTCTTTTATGTGAGAGGGTTAAAAACTTGTTTAAAGTTATTGTTACTTCTAAAATTATATGCTATTAAACTTAATTCAATCTAGGTTTCAAACAAATACACAATTATTTTCTCTCTCTCAAGGTGTTTCACACTGTTAAAATTGTATGATAAGGTTCTAATTTACATGCTGGCTGGAAGTTTCAAGGGTGTTTATTATTATCATTTTATATGATTATTGTTATGTATAGATAATAATAGTAACAATGTTCCCTGCCGCAGGAGTAACAGGGAGCCAGTTTTTTCAGATTAGAACCCAAAGTTGAAAAGCCATTGAAATCTTTGAAAGAAAATGAATTGAGATGTTCCAGGGGGAGAAGAGAGGAGCAGTAACCTGGGAACGCCTGGGAAGATTCCTGGAAAGATAAGTTTACAGGATTCTGGTTCTCATTTGGTGAGTCCACTTTTTTGTTCTACTCCAGTGTGCCATACCCCCTGCCCCCACAAAGCATCTCCTAGGCTACCACTTTTGGTTGGGAGGGTTTTTTCTCTTTCTTCTATTTTCTTCTTTTTTAAAAATTGAACTTTGGGTTTGTTAAATAAAATTTATAGGCGGCCACTGTTTTGGACTGAGTCCTGGCATTAGGCTCCAGCAGACCAAACCAACCTCATGCTAAGTGTCACATAATCAAACTGAAACTTTAATGATGCAAGAAAATCCCCAAACATGCCAGTTTCCCCTAAAAGCAGAAGATTCACAGCAACCAACCAGAAAGGGCCCAGTCAACCTAAGGCAACATAAGAAAGTTTTTTCTACTTTACCCTTGACAAAGAAAGTAACCTGAAGTAACCTAATAACCAGTCTGCTCTTCTTTGTATTATACTGTTTCCTTGTTTCTGCTCAAGTTACCTTACAAAAACCAACTGTTCTGTCATGCCCAGTGGAACTTCCTTCTATTTGTAGACAGGATATTGCCTCTGCTCTCTTTTTTATTTGAAGACCCTGATCTCTTTGGCTTTTTGGTACCAACGAGTTTTTTGTGCTGTGGCAGGGCATAAGACTTTGAGTATTCACAGTGATTGATGGGTCATTGACCAGGGCCTTAGCTTTAAAGGTAACTGACTGACAGCAGTTGCAGTAAGTGGCAATTACTTCATTCATAAGCACTACGGTAAGAAAAAATCACTGGCTAAGTTGGTCAAGGGAATCCAGCACCAAGCCACAACCTGACTGATGGGCATGGGTTGAGCACCTAAAAGCTGTTAGTACACCCCACCACCTAAAAGTAAGACTCCTGTGTTAAGATGAGGTAGTCATGGACCAACTAAATGATACTAGATCACCTGCTGACCCCAAGAAAATTTCTGTGCAGTGAGGAACACTGTGAAAATATCACATGACTCAACCACATGGTATTTCCCCCTTAGGCTTTTATCTCAGCTTCAAGAAACCCAAGAATCAATGTAAAAATGGGATCCTTAATATCAAAGGAACTGAGTTCTTCACTTTCCAATGTGCATGCCTTTCCATGTATAAAATTAGGATCCCAGAAGCTGCAAATATTTTAAAAAGTGGCCAGTTTTTACCAGAAATAATTTAGAATTACAATGGCCATATATATAACATTTCAGATAGACAAGACTTTCCATCCAAGAGGTACACTTGAAAATGAAGGCTCACGAATTAAGTAGAGAGAATTGGATGCCTATTTTAATTGACATGCAGAAGTTTCTAAGAGACTGCAAGATTCTAAAATGGCTTTTTAAAAGATTCATTGTGAAAGACTAATGAAATAGTAAACATGAAAGATATCTCCCACACCAAGACCAGTAAAGTTGAAAAGACTCCTACAGCCCCTTTCTGTCCACCTTTGCTTGAGTATTCATGGTCTACTAACATTCTGTCTGAATTACCTTTCTTCTCTGAAGAAATGGTTAGACAGTTTTCTTAAAAGATTAAAAACCACCTGAGAATTCAGCAGATAGTCTTTGAGTGACTAACGCTTCCTGGACAGAAAGAGAGCTTAGGGCTATAGTTAAAGAAGTTCCTGAACCTAGGGAAGACTCCTCAAAATGTTTTCTGAAAAACTTAGGGTTTTAATTGGAACCTATGACCATAGGCTATCTGTTTTCTACCAATTAATACACATGTTGGTGGGACTGGAGCAGCCCAAAAATGGATGCAAGAGGCATAATGATATCAGCCTGAGGACAATATCCTTGACTTATAGCCCCATTTGGTTCATGTATGGGCCAGAAAAATCCCTGCAAAACTGTACAAAATCTTTTGAAACGAATTCCTAAAGTGTTTCTCACCCACACAGATTGTTCTGTCATCCAGACCTGCAGACAAAAGATGAATCTGTTACTGACTTCAAATCCTACTTGGAGGCTCTCTTCTTACAGCATTCTGGCTTCCACACAATTAATGATATGACCCAGCCAGCCCTAGCCACCTTCTTCATAAATAGGACTCTTCTCTGAAATTATGGGCTCATGAAAAGACAAAAGATAGGATGAGAGGCCACAGATTTAGCTGAGTTAATAATTATAGCTGAATATTTTGAAAGGACCTTAGAGTAAGATAAGAAATGAAAGCCTTCCAAATTAATAGCATTGTAATTACATCAGCACCCTGGCACCAACAACCTAGAATGAGCTTTGGATCTTCCCCAGGGTGTTTTCTTAATAAGCCACCTGTAAATAAGCAGTTTTTAAAAAATTGTTGCTGTTTGTACAAACAACAAGCACATTAGAAAAGATATAGCCCCCAAAGATTTCAGGGGAGGCCCCTAAAAACAAGCTGTCCTCCCTCCAATAATAATCTTCATGTTACCCACCAGGACTGATGGGCCTCTGGGAAACTGTAGTAAGCTCCTACAAGTTATTTATTTAAATAGTCGAGGGGAGACAAAGATAAAAATCAATTAGAGGTTTCACCCAATTTTGGTAGGCACTGGAGCCACTCTTCCTACTTTAAACTTCACTCTTGTAGGACAAACACTCCTTTGGAGTTAAAAGGAAATTTAAGTTGTGGGGCTATCTAATCAAGTTCAAAAAGAATTCATTTCTCAACCTATACAAGTGACTCTAGGACTTTTTACTGAAAAACATTTCTGTTTGCTGTGTGACATGACTTCAGTCAAGTAATTGGGTACAGACCTTCTGCCTAAGTTAGAAGGCTTAATATGATTTTCCCCTACTGGTGACTTGACTTTGGAATTTCCTGACCCACCTGAGCCAAATTTCCTGTGCACTTTACAATCTGTCCTAGATACAGAGGAAGAGGACATTCCACAAAACATCCCTGACTTAACTGAGGAACCCAGTGGTTTATGGGCCATGTCCAATACTGATATCTGAAGAATCAAAAGTGCAGAGCCTATTAAAATTTATCTGGCTGGTTAGCTCAGTTGGTTAGGGTGTCATGCTGATAACACCAAGGGTCCACAGTTTGATCCCTGTACTGGCCAGCTGCCAAAAAAAAAAAAAAAAGAAAAGAAAAAATCAAATAGTCCTCACTAAGCCTCTTCCCAAATTACTTCAATATCAATTAAAGCTTGAGGCCATACAAAGCTTTGAGCCAATAATAGAAGACCTAATTGCTCAGGGATTAATTATGCCATGTACCAGTATTTGTAATACTCCTAACTTAACCTGTACAAAAACCTAACAGGTGAGGATGGCAATTTGTTCAGGATCTAGGAGCCATTAACAGGATAGTTATTCCCTATTTCCCAGTGGTTCCAAACCCTAGTACTTTTTGTCATGGATTTCCCCAGGTTCTAAATGTTTTGCAATGGTAGACTTATAATCAGCTTTCTTTAGCATTCCAGTTGACCCTGACAGTCAATACCTGTTTGCTTTCCCCAGAATTAATCAACAGAATACATGGATGATATATAACAGTATATAATCCTTGCCTCAGGGGTTCTCTGAAGCCCCCACCTATTTCTCTCAAGTGCTCAACTGAGACTTGAGCACCTGCCAGTTTCTTAGAGGCTTGACCCTCCTGCAGTATGTGAATGACCTCTTACTTTGTTTGCCTGCTGAGGAGGCATCCCAATGAGATTCCATCTATCTGTTATAACAGTCAGCAGAGAAAGGATATAAGGTCTCTGGAGACAAATTACAGTTATCACTATTTAGGACAAGATATAAGTGCTGCAGGTATCCACTGTTTCCTTATGGAGTTAGGCTTATCCAATATTTCTCTAGGCCCATAACTAGGATACATCTCATGTTTTTAGGTTTAGTTGAGTATTGCCATCTATGAATCTTTAATTTTTCCCTCTTAGCATCCACACTTTATGAACTCACCAAAAACTTAATTTCTGAACACCTTCCTTGGGAAGGAAAACATGAGACAACCTTTGTATAATTAAAAAGGGCATTACAAAACTTCCTGCTTTAGGATAGCCCAATTACTCAAAATCTTTCACCCTGTTTGTACATGAAAAGAATAACCAGGCCATGGGAATATTCACACAGGAACATGGTGGTAAGCTTGGGCCACCACTTATTACAGTGTTCAGTTAGACTCAGTTGCCAGAGTGTACCCAAATTGCCTTAAAGCTGTACTTGCAGTGCAAAACTGGTTGTATCTTCTGCAGATCTGATCTTAAGTAACTATAGTTATCTCTGCATACCATATGCAGTAGAAAATTTTCTCAATTCTGAGCTTACCCAACATCTTTTTGTAAGCAGGCTAGCTTCTAATGCAATCCTTTTACTCTTGGTTTCTAATCTTCATCTGAAAAACTGTAGTGCTCTCAATCCTGCTACTTTGTTGACCTTATCTAATGAAGGTGAACCACAGGAGTATAAAATGGTAACCTGTTAATTAGTCATTCCCCATCCTGATTTGCAGGTCATTCCTTTACAAAATCCTGTTCTGATCTTTTTTGTGGCTGAATTTTATTCTAAAGATCAGGGAGGAAACTTTTGTGTTGGATATGCAGTCACCACCCAATATGAGCTTATTGAAAGTGGCAAATTGTCCCACCTCAAGTCTGCTCAACAAGCAAAGGCTTATGCACTTGCTAATGCCTGCATTTTATCTAAAACCCAGTTTGACTGACAATTGCTATGCTTTTGGGGTGGCTCATAATTTTGAATGCTTTGGAAACAAAAAGATTTTCTCACTTCTGCAGACATGCCAAAAAAAAAAAAAAAAAGTCACACAAGTTGATGTTCTCCTTACTGCTATACTGCTACCTAAAGATATTTTGCTACTATTAAAAACAGAGGCTCATACAGAAAACTGAGCCTTAATACCAGGGAAATGCTCTAGCTGACTTTCATGCCGAAAGTGTTATTCAACTCTATAAGGCCTGTTATTTAAATCTATCAGCTAGAAACAAAAACAATAAGACATGCTCCTTGCTACCTGAGTTTGCCTCTTTACACCCCAAAACTATTGCCTGTGAACAACAAAATGCTCCTAAGGATGAAAAAAAAAATACTGGGAATGAGAAGGATGCTATTTTTATTCCCCTTCTGAGTTGTGGGAAAACTAAAATGACTGCTTGCTGCTCCCAGACTCCCTTAAGGGAATTTTGTTATGCTCTTTACATTCTCTTACCCATAATGCTACTGATAGGATGGTACAAACAATCAATACTTATTAGCAAGGAAACTGTTATAAAGTTGCTAAAGCTATTTGTAATCAATGGTTAACCTGCCTACCTTATAATCCAAGTAAGTCTTTTTCTGTTCCCCCTAGAATAACCTCCAGCCATCAGGCCCATTTGAACATCTATAGTCAGACTTTATCCAACTTCCACTGAGTGTGGGTTATCAATACGTACTTGATATAGTCTGTAGGTTCTCTGGATGGCTCAGGCCCAAGATGGGATAATCATAATAGTAGTCTCCTGGTGCGCTGTATTCTCTCAGAAGTCTTAAATTCCAGCATGCAGCCATCTGCCAAATGCCAAATGGTCTTCCTCTGGCTGGGACAACAAAAACTCAAAAAAAAATGCTTGATAATGAGGACACTATGACTTATGACTAATGTGCTGAGAATGAAAACCCAGAATGACAGTGACTGAGAATAGTGCTGATGCCCTAAGTTTTTCTCACCTAGCTGAGAGCCTGGCAAAAATGGAGAAATTGTTAAATAATATTTATAGGAGGCCATTGTTTTGGACTGAGCTCCTGCACTAGGACCCAAGAGACCAAACCAAAATGGAGCCACTTGTGCTACGTACAATATAATCAAACTGGAACTTTAAGGAAGGAAGAAAATCCCCAAACAGACCAGTTTTTCCTAAAAGTAAGAGATTTACAGCCACCAACTCATCCTGAGCCAGCATAATGAAGTCACCTCTGCTTTAACCCTTACAAGGAAAGTAACCTGATGTTAACCAATCCTCTTTTTTATTTTTGTGTTATTCTGTTTCCTTGTTTTGGCTCAAGCTACCTTACAAAAACCAACTGTTCTGCCATGCCCAGTGGAGATTTCCTCTATTTCTAGAAGAGATGCTGCCTGATTTACGAATTACTAATAAAAGCCAATTAGATCTTTAAACTAAATTTGTTGAAATTTTGTTTATAATGGCACCCAAAGAGATTAATTATAATTATTGATTCACAATATGCTCTTAGCAAGTGTCTATGTAAGGGTTTTTATCTATTAATAATCATAATAACTGCAATAATAATATATAAACATGTTAAAACCACCAGCCAACATAAAATTAGAACTGACAATAGCTTCCATTTACCTATGTGGTTCTTACTCATCCCATCTCCTTCGATGTTAGGGGAAAATATTCACATTCATTTCTTTTAATGGAGGAAAAAAAAAGTAAAAACGGCTTTGTAGTGGATTAAATTATGTTACCCCAAAACTCACTGAGGCTTGAATTGTCTCTCAAGTTTTGCGTGTTAGAAACTTAGCCCCCACTGTGACTGTTAAAAGGGTGGGAAATCCTATTATGGTAATTGAAAGGTGGAGCCTTGAAGAAGTGATTGGCTTGTAGGACCGTGCAGTAGTGAATGGATTAAAAACGATGGTCAGGGGTGTGGTTCTGAGGGCTTTAAAAGAAGAGGACAGACTGTCTCTCTTTCTCTCTGCTCTCTCTGCTTCCACCATCTTGTAATGTGAGACCCCTGGGCCACTGTTGCCATCGCGATATGAACTTTGGACTTCCTAGTTTCAGAAATTGTAAGCAATAAATTTCATTTTCTTTATAAATGGCCCAGTTCCAAGTATTTTGTTATAAGCAACGGAAACACTCTAATACAGGCTTAGTGGAATTTTCCATGTTCAAAGAGATTGAGTGTGTTTGGGTTTTTTTTGGTGGCTAGCTGGTGCAGGCCTCTGAACTCTTGACCTTGATTGATTGTTTTCCGGTGGTTCTCTAAAGAATCACACATTGACTCACCTCTTTGGGAAGCTGACTCTGACACTTTGGGAACTGAAACAAATTTGTAGTAGTATTAACCACACAAATTTCCTGCAAATTTCACTCTCATTGAATAAGTGAATTCTGTTGCTTCATTTGTCACTAGTTATAGGCAGAAACTTTTTTTCCTCATAAGTACAGAAAACTTTTAATCTTTACTTTATTAAAACTGTTACTTTACCAAAATACCATAAACATTTCATCAAAAGCATGCACAGACTGTGTGCTAAGAAGTGGCTACAACTTGCCTGAACACCTTTGGTTTCCTTTGTTGTCCACATTAAAAAGTATCTTCAATTGCTTATTTCCCTAAAGGTGAGAGGACACTGGAAATGGTGTTATGGTCTTCTCTGCCCTCTAACCATCAGCTGATCTTGTGATTCTTCCCACTTGACAAAAGAGAGAAAAAAGCCCAAAAAACAAAAAGCAGAGACCACCCTGGGTAAGTCCAAAAGTAGACATTCTAATCTATTTTTATTATGGTAAAACTTTCACTAGCCAGAGTTAACATTCTGAATCTAGGAATGGTCAGTCCCCCGGTGCCCCATTCCACTCACCTTATGTTTTGAGAGAAGAGCATAGTCAAGGACATCATCTCTTGCAGGTGTGCATGCCCTGTTGTAGTTGCAATGCCACTCTGTCCACTGGGGACTCCAATGTCCATGCCTCTTAACAGCAATTTTAGTTGCCTAATTTGATTTAGAAGCTGCATTAGGGGTCTCCAGAGGAGAAAAGCAATAGGATACAGATATGGAAAGATAGATAGATAGGTAGATAGATAGATAGATAGATAGATAGATAGATAGATAGATAGATAGATAGATAGATAGATAGATAGATGATAGGCAGACAGATAGATGGGTGAGAGAGGATTTATTAGGGGAATTGGCTCATGTGAGACGGCAAAGTCCCATGACTGCCCATCTGCAAGCTGGAGACACTGGAACGCCAGTAGCATGGCTCAATCCAAGTCTTAAAGTCTCAGAACCAGTGAAGCTGATGGTACAATTCTTATTTTGAGGCCAAATGCCTGAGAACCCAGAGGGCTGCTGGTGTTAAGTCCTAGAGTCCCAAGGCCAGAGAACCCAGAGTTCTGATGTCCAAGGGCAGTGGAAGGAGAGTGTCTTAGCTCCAGGCTCCAGGAGAAAGAGAGAAAGGAAATTTTTTTCTCTCCTTTTAAAAAAAAAATTTGGGCCCCCAGCCAATTGGATGGTGCCAGCCCACACTGCTGGCATATCTTCCCTACTTAGTCCTCTGACTCATAGGCCAGTCTCCTCTGGAAACACCCTCACAGACACACCCAGAAGTAATGCTTTACAAGTTCTTTAGGTATTTGTTAATCCTGTTGACACCTAAAATTAACTATCATAGCAGCTAATTCCCATCACCCTGATTGTGTTCAGCCTCTGTGGCACGGTGGGTGAAATCTACATTCCTCTCATGTTTCTGTCCAGCTCTTGGCAACAACTCCATAGTCATTCTAAAATTGGGTTATAACTGTTTGAAATATTTTGTTTTAAAGTTTTATTTAATCATTTTATAAATAATTTATACTCATTGTGGGAAAATTACAAACACAGTAAAGCAAAAAGAAAATCTAAATTTCCTAAGTCAGATGAAACAATTATTAACATTTTTATGTGAGGCTGGCAGTGACCTCACCAAAATTTCCCAGCAGTGTGTGTTTGCATCTGTAGAAATGCTGGGGCTTTTATTTTGTAACTATAGGCGAACAGAGGAGATTGAGTTGGGGACAGAGTGTAAAAAGAGAATGCAGAAAACTAAGGGAATAGGATGGCACCTTTCTCATTCTACCCACTGAACTGGGTTTGAGACACTGATCAGAGTCATAAATGGAACAAAACAAACTGTAGTTGGCCAGGTCTGCACCATTTTCCTCATCATGACTATACATGTGGGAATATATAACATCTGCTGGGAACTCCCCAAAAGAACTAGGAACACTTCGATGAGGACTAAATTTTTGCTTTGGGGAGGGATATACATGTGGTGCTACTTTATATTTATTCAATTTTCCAACCATTCTTTGTTGAGTGCTGTATTAGTTTTCTTTTGCTATTATAACAAATTACTACAAATTCAAAACAACACACTTTTTTTTTTTTTTTTGTAATTCTTGAGGTCAGAAGTCCAAAATGAGTCTTGTGGACTAAAACCAAGGTATTGGCAGAGTTGGTTACTTTTGGAGTCTGTAGGGGAGAATCTATTTCCTTGCCTTTTCGGGATTCTAGAGACAGCTGCATTCCTTGGTCATGGTTCCACTTCACGTCACCCTTTACTCCCCTTTTTCTGTCATCACATCACCTTCTTCTTCTGACCTTTTTGCCTTCTTTTCTTATGAGGGTACTTCAACAGGTTTGTGGAAAAAACAATTAAAAGATAATAGGAATCTTTCCGTGAGCTTTTTGAAGACCCCTTGTACTAATCCTTGGGATTACATTTAGGGCTCACCCAGGTAAGTCGGGATAACCCCCTGAGACAGTTTGGATATAAATAGCCCTCCAAAACTCATGTGGAAATTTGATTCCCAATATGGAAGTGTTGGGAGGTGGGGCCTAGTGGGAGGTCTTTGTGTCATGGGGGTGGATTCCTCATGAATAGATTAATGCCCTTCCGCAGGGTGAGTGAATTCTCCTAGAAGCAGTCTGAGGCCTGTGCCAGATGCAGGTGCCCTAGAAACATGAGCCAGATGATTCTTTATAAGTTACTCAGTCTCCAGTATTCTGTTATAGCCCACAAAATGGACTAATATACCCCCCCTTCTCAAGATCCGTAACTCAATCATATCTGCAGAGTCCCTTTTGCCATATAAGGTAACATTCACAGGTTCCAGAGATTAGAACATGAACATCTTTTGGGAGTCATTATTCAGCCTACCACAAGTGCCTATCATTTGCCAGGCACTATTGTAAGTTCTGGGAATTATAGCAGTGCACAAAACAGAAAGCCCTGAGCCTAGAAAGTGCTGGACCTTAGTGAATAGGTGGGGAGAGTGATGAGACCATGCAAAATTTTATAAGCCATAGCCACATGATTAGATTTTATTCCAAGTGCAATGGGAAGCCATTGAAGGAATTTAAATAAGTGGCAATAGTATTCAAATTGTGTTTTTAAAAGATCACACTGGTTGCTATGAAGTGAATGTATTGGCAGGGCCTCCTTCGCTGTCTGTGCTCTATGGCTAGCTGAGTGCTTAGGGCCTTCTAACATTTAGTAGGTGGGTGGCAGTGAAGAAAGCAAGCGCATGAGCCTGAAAGGAGAAAGTTTGTGAAGCAGGAAGAAAAGGAGATCAGTGTGATGATGTCAGAGAAGACAGGAGAAAGTGCAAGGCGGGACTGATCAGTTGTGTTAAAGATGAAGACACAAAATGGATTTAGCTACACAGCTGGAGTCTGTGTTGATACTGATTACAGCAGTTTCTCAATGAGTGTTGGACGCAGAAGCCACTATGGAGAAGGATGAAAAGTAAATACGATGAAGGCAATGTCAGTAAAGGGATGAGTGGGTGAGGAGACCACAGCAACACAATTTTGGAGGATGAAAAGCAGCTGGAGAAAAGGGGAGCATAGAGACGGGTTGGCTGCAGGTTCCTACCAGGATTCAGAGCCAGCCCCACTGCTGGCTCCCTCCACGGAGGACAGTCCTGGAGGAACCGAGAAACAGAAGCTCTGCGGCGGGATGGGTGGCTGTTTTAACTGGTAGATGTATATTGGATAGTCTTTGACTTGGGGCAGAGGGAGCTAGAAACTGTTGTGGGAGGATAAAATAGGAAAAGCACTGTGTGAATTCTGTCCTTGCTTTTCTCATTGCTTTGGAACAAACCTGGCCTAAGCCCATAACTGAGAGGACTCAGAGCTGTGGGCCAGATGTCCTCAAGAGTACAATCAGGGTAGGGCTAAAGTCTTGTGTTTATAAGGAGTTGAGGACATAGATGACTCACTTTGGACAGTTACTTTCTCACACTTTCCCTTTCAAATTTCAGGGCTGGGGAAAAGTATCATGGTGCTGATGGGGATAGTGGTCCTCCTGCGTGGCCTTTATGGGAGCTGAGATGCTGGAGGCAATCTCTGCTGATTTCACAACTCTGTAGATAACTGCATTAGTCATCAGTGTAATCAATCTTATTCTTTTTTTTTCTGAGGTGGGGAAGGGGTGCTGATAAGGCAAGATTCCAAATATGAACCCAGGTGGGTTCCTGGCCATATATTACTGTTATAAGATCTCCATTTAACTGGATTTGACCATATGCCTTTAGGCACCAGAAATTCATATATGAAGGTGTTGGAATGATGTGGGTAATGACTTAGTACATGTGGTTTGTTGGAGTTGATACATGTTTAAACTGATACACTGTCAGTTATATTGATATCAATTTCCCTATTGATTTTAGAATAATTTAAAAGATAGGGAATGAAAAGACTAGACAAGAAATAATCATGAACCATAAGAAACAGTATATATATGAATAAGCAATAAATGTTTTATAAACTTAAGTAATGTACAGATCTCTTTTTTAAAGGAAAACAAATCTCTCAAGGACCACCTCGTTACTTAAATTATTTCTATTACAATGTTAGCTAAAAATGTATAAACACAAACTTGGTATAAATGCCTTATTCTTATACAGCTATGCAAACCAAAACATATTTACAAATTAAATATAAACAAAGCTACAGGGCCAAATAAGTTTAAAATTACAGTATTATAATTACAATTAATGTTTTGCTGAAATTAAGACCCTGTTTGCTATGTGAACACAACATGATATAGATTCTTTAAAGTTCACTGATCCATCTAATCATTCTTGACTGCTCACTGGGAAAGATGCTTGATCTCTATTCATGTGGATTCTCTTGGGCCTCCTATAAACTCCGAGGTTAAGTGAGGTTGTGCCTGGAAACTTAATTTGACGTTACTGCCCCTGATTTGTACACTGAGGATTTGAAATAAACAATCGTAATTATCCAGGGTTGGGATAATGGGTATTTCATTTTTTAATTTTTAAAAATAAAAATAAGATTATGAGCTCTGCCCATGGCCTCTGTGGACTCTTCTTATACCTCTCCACATTCCTAGAAACCCTTTCTAAGTGCCTCTGGAATTCCAGATCAGTGAGAAAAAAATCTTTATATCAAAGTTTGAGACAATTTTCTTTCAGTCCCCTTGATGTTGGGAGTAGTAATTTCCTATGTTACATATATGGGGAGGGGTCTTGAATATGCACCCAACCTTGATAGTTCCTGGGCTTTGCCTTCTGTCCCCTTTGCCCTTCGAGGCTATGAAAGCCTGAATTCTCCTTTACCCAGTTTGACAAACGCCCTTAAGCTATAATCCAGTTTTAGTCCTCAGCTTGTTTTCTGAAAGACAGTCATGCCATTCTGCTGAAAATGGAAACTCCGAATCTTACCCTTATAATTATGTTCCATCCTCTACACCCCAATGCCTGATACAAGCATTTCAGTGATGGTGTTCTTTCTCCTCCATGGCCAGGAGGATTGACAGTTGCTAGTAACAGCAATATGGAATAGTGATGGTTGCTAGTAACAGCACTCTCCTACCCAGTGAGAATGCACAAAGATGATGTGGCTTCTGCTTTCTAAATTCTCATCCTCTAATGAGGGATTCACAGCCAGCACAAATGCATAATCAAAGCAAAACAATAAAAATATTAGAAACCTAACATAGAATATCACATGGCATAAGAATATAAGAGACTGACTCTATGACTGTAACATAGACACCTCACAGCTTTGTAGGAGAGCATTAAATGAAGGGCTTCTCTGACAATTTGTGACTACATATCAGCTCTCATTTCATAAACCCTGTCAGGGCTGCCTGTCCTCACTCTCTGAGGGTAGGAGGCCTGGCTCTGGCCCAGACTAAGCCACATCCCTGGTCTCCAGAAATCAGGAAGCAAGAAGGCTGAGCATAGGTAACATAGTGCACCAGGTGATTTGGGGAGAAGGAGGCAGGGGTGTGGAGAGGGGTATAGCAGTGGTGAATGGCTATAAAGGTAGGGGAGGCTGAGGACAAGAGGAGGGGGCTGGTTTTTGTAGAACTCTTCTAGGCTAGGCTGGATATCATCATCTAGAGCAGTGCTCCTTAAAAGTGCCCATATAGAAAGCATAATTACAAACATAAGAACTTGCATTTCCACACAGCTTTCCCTGGAGATTCTGATTCACGAAGTCTACAGCAGGGGCTATGGAATTTGTGTTTCTGTTTAACAAGTGATGTCATTCTAGATAAAATACAACTTGTCTAAGGAAAGGAAAAAGAAGGGACTTCCAGGATCATGTTTGGTACACAAATGACCCAATCCAGAGCTTATGGAATACAATGTGTTGGAATATAGGGAGATTGTAGCAACAATCTTACAGCAGAACATTTGCAGGGAGCATAGAAAAAATGGTAAACAAAAATCCAAAATATCTTAATTGTGTGCTTTATGAGAGCATTAAGCTCACTCTGGTTGTCCAGGTTTCTGAGAGCGAAGGTTAAGACATAACTGATGATTAAGCACAGAACTCTGCAGCGGAAGTTTTAGTAGGGGAACTGAGGATGGAGGCGTGTCACCTGCTGCCCTGCCACCTTGTGGCAGAATTGTGTAGTTAATAAAGACTGGCTGGAAGTCAAAACACTGAGGTCTTTTAACAAGTATTTATTAAGTACTTTGAAAACATCACTTGAAAGCTGAGTCAGTTTTCTCCTTATAAACAAACAAACAAACAGACAGACAAAAAAATAAATAAAAAGAATTATTATTATTCTACTTAAATTATTTGTTGAGAAGCAATGATAGCTTTAAAAGAAAAGTGAAATGAAATATTAAGTATTCTTTTAGAATTGCTAATGCTGTTTTACCATTTATGAGTGATGGTAAAACTTATTTTGGGGGGCTATTCCTTTTTCTCTTGATTAAGATGGTGAACAGGTGGTGACTGGTCAGAATGGGGAATGGTCAATGAGAGAAGACTCTGCCATCTTACCTTTCATCTATTCCATTTTCCAAATTCTCTAGGGTGAGGCTCTCTCTTTGGACCAGGACAGGCTACTGTGAGGATGCCAGATGGCAGAGTGAGGCTTTCAGAAAATATTGATCTCACCAGTAGCTGGAGAATATGCTTACCTGCATGGTGAGAATTGTGATTCTAGAAAGGTCTGATCTCTTCATAGTATCTTCTCCAGCACTTTGAAGTGTGGGGTGAAGTTGGGGTGATCTAACTCACTTGTTCTCGTTCCATTTCCTTAAGATTCTCTTGGCTCTAACTACCTCTGTGTGTTGGCTGCATTCTCAAAAATGGCAGCAAGAAGGCTCCAAAAGTTCCAGGCCTGACACAAAAAATACAGAAAAAAACCCCCTCAAAACTGCTTTAGTCCTAGTATTCCAAGAAATTCACTCTGATTAAACTGTCCATTGTGGAGAATAGGGCTTTTGCTAGGGGAATGGGACTTAATTATTAAAACAATCCCTGGAGATGGGTGTAAAATCAGCTTTCCCCAAGGTATATGGAATCAAGGAGGCTAAATGGATACATGAATAGAATCCTAGTTCTGTTCTGTTAAGAAGGTGCTGGTGGGGGTGTTAACCTAGAAAAAAAACACATTAGAGGAAAAGATCTCCAAATATGTTGAGTTTATTCAGGCCAGCCATGAATGCATTCAGTGAGGGAAGGGTAAGAGAAAGCTGCTGGTGGCAAAAAGGGAGAGGTTCATGTAATCTGCTTGGAAACAGTCCACTGGTTTTGGAGGCTTAAAGTCAGATTTGTCCTCAGTTCATTGGTGGAAATGCCGTTACTGGGCAGTTTCTTCTTGGGGCATCCTATCTGAATTACTGCAGTTCTAAAGAATGTCTAGTGATAAACCTCACCACAGAAATATGTGCGAACATGCCAAGCAGATGTGTGAAGGACTTGAAAGACATGAAAGGATTTCTGGTAGGTTTCATAAAGGTCATTGGAAACAGTTCGTTATCTCAGAAAAGTAGGCTTGAGCTCCTCTCCTTTGTACCTTTACAAGCCATATTTTGTCTGGGTCGGACAGCAAGTGATTTCATCAATTTTCACAGGGAGAATGGATGCTGGGTAGATAATCAATAATGTCCACGAGACACTTACCTCGTATCAGCGATTGATTTATCACAATACAAAACACATGTAATAATACTCAAATGAAACTCAACTAGTGCTGGGGAACTGATAAGGAGTAGCAGGAATTATGGTAAACATGAATGACATGACCCATTCATGAAAGAGGAAGCTGCTACTCTGCTCTTGGTAATGTGACTATGCAAGAATATAACTCTGGTGTTGCTAGATCTTCAACATTTTCAAGAGAGGTTGATAATATGGATTTTTATGTAAAATACTGTATTTTAAATTCTGGCAACTAAGCCAGTTTTTGTCATTGTTTTTAACCACACAGGGCCACTAATACTGTCCAAAATAAACAAGTATATCTGTTGGCCAAATACAGTCTGTGAACCTGCAGGTTACAAACTCCAAGGTAGAAAAACTGTTGCTTGCCATTCAGTGGTTCTGTGGATGCAAGGCTTGCCAAGGAGACCAGAGAATGAATGTCATGGTCTCACTCAATGCTTTTCAGCAAGCGGGTCCCCAAACACGAGTTCTCAGGCTTTTGCTTCACTGAAAAAACGTTAAGTCCATTTGGAGCCAGTTAATTCTTTCCAGGTTAGGCAAGGTGTTCTAGTACCACGCACCACAAAAACTGTTTTCCCACTTACTTCATTCACAGATAAGACATAGCAGGAACAGGGACCAAAGTCTTCACATTAGCAGAAATTCAGTGTGCATTAGGTTTCACCTTTTTTCCAAAGATGCCAAATTTTTTCTTTTTTTTTTTTCTTTCCTTTCTTTTCTTCTCACTTTTTTTTTTTTTTTTTTTTTTAAGATATAGCGATCATTCTTCCACTTCTGGACCGTTATCTGATATCGTGAGGTAGTTTTTCACAGTCCTGCGAGGCAACAGCTTTTTACTGATACGTTAGATTAAGTACTTCCCTATCATTAAAACACAGACATTTAGTTTAACAGAGTGGGAAATAGCAGTAATTTTTTGTCATTAACTAAACATTAATGCTTAATTAGCTTAAAATAGACTAGTATTGAGATCAGAGTACTAATTGATTTGCATTTCTTACCTTTCCCCTGGTCAATTTCTTGTTCCCCCAAATCACAGAGCAGTTGTCAATCCTGTTTGCACAATAGAACCTAGGAGGTGGAGACGGGCTGGGATGAGGGGAACGCCTTTAGTAAAAAGCGCCTATGTTCAAACCGTACCCTAAACTCGCCAAATGGTTCTAATGTGTACATAGAGCTGAATACAGTTCCCTGTAAGAAAAATCTACAAGACCCGAAATCCATCCCAATCCCTCAGATTTTCTCCAGAACTCTCCGTTTCAGCACGAAGGGGCTCCATCCGAGATTTTCCTGTCACCGCTGACGCTAGTTCTTTGCTGTCCGGAGATGTACCGGACCACGAGCCAATGGGCAACCTGAACGAGTTACGGGAGACACAATGACAGGCAACGAAACAAGACGCTTTATCTCAGTAGAAAAACCAGATCGCAGTAGCAAAGGCCAACAAGTCAACAAAAGTCAGGGCTGTCCGTTGGGCGTCAGAGATCCGGGTACTCCTGGAGGTCTTTGCCAGGAGAGGTTGCTACGCCCACCAAGCCTTGCTAGAGCAGCGACGCCTACTCAGGCCGCTCAGCTCCCGCGCCTACGTCACTTCCGCCCGGCTGGGTCTCGCAGTCCACCGAGCATGGTTGAAGCGACTTCCTCTATCCTTTCCCTTTTTCTTGTCCCTGGCCCCGCCTCCCGGAAGCTTCGCTCCGTCTTCGGCGTGGGTCAGGGGTGAGAGGTGGGAGGGCTCCGCGGACCGTGGTGAATAACTGCCGTGAGTTCCGTTCCGGGCGGCGCGAGTTGGAAGAACCCAGGTTAGATCACAGGGTAGGGCGCGAAGGTATTGGATGAGCCCTCGGGAACCTTCGCTTTCTCCGACTCTGGGGCCCCCATCTCCCGGGCCTGCATTTAACCGCGCCGGAGTCTGCGGTCCTTGGCCCTTTGCGAGTCGGATTGCGGCGCTTGCCCAGCTCCTGTCTCCTCTCTCTCCCGGACTCAAATTCCTGCCACCGATACCCTTCTCCTGGAGCTTGAATTGGAAGTAATCTGGTGTCTCGGCGATGGCGGGATTGCTTCCTAAAGTAGCCAAAGTGCTTTAGCCTCCATTCTGCTTCCTTTGAGTTCCGAAACCGTGGGAGGCAGGTAGGACAGACGAAAAATACGTTCGTCTCCATTGTAAATGGGAAACTGGAGCTCTTGGAGAACTTAACTCGTTGAAGGCAACACGGCTCCCTAACAGGTTGAACCGGGATTCGCACCCAGGTCTAAGTTCCTAAGGTTGCACAAAATAGTGGGAAGAGCATTTGGAAATAGGGGAGAAACTGCAAACATTAAAAGTAGAGCTGAGGGGCTGGCCGGTTATCTCATTTGGTTAGAGCGCAGCCTTATAACACAAAGGTTTCGGGTTCAGATCCCCATACCGGCTAGTCTCCAAAAAAAAAAAAAAAAAAAAAGAGCTGGTGTTTCTGAGTGTCTGGCATTATGCTAAGTTCTTTCTATGATTATGTCATCTCTTCCTTGTAATAAGGCTAGGAAGTATATATACTGTTGTTATTCCTAGTTTAGAAAACTGAGGTTCAGAGATGATAATTGACTTGTCCAGTATTAATGACTTAGACATTTCCCAGATCTTTATCACCTCTGTGATTCTTTCAACTGTATAACTTCTGTCCTAATCAAACTGTACTTTTTTGATTTTGGCATTTCAGGAAGTGAGATTCCTGAAATTTATTCTTGGCCTCTTCACCCTTTTTCCATTATCTTATTTTTTTATCAGAATCCTATTTAGAAATCTGTAGTTGTGTAAATTCAACCCTGACTGTTACTCCACAGTTTGGTTTTTTCTTTCTCAAGAGAAATTTGAGGATGGTGTACTTGGTGTGGAGTTAATGGGTCTAGGTGAAAGGGTTGGCCAGAAAAATTGCTAGTGTTTACATCATAGGTGGTCTCTCAGTCGTCATTCTCCTTGCATATCTTATCTCATTTTTTGCCTTTTCCTTGCAGGAATTCAGCTATCATCTTATGCCAAGATGTCAGGAATTGGAAATAAAAGAGCAGCTGGAGAGCCTGGAACATCCATACCTCCAGAGAAGAAGACAGCTGTTGAAGATTCAGGGACCACAGTGGAAACAATTAAGCTTGGGGGTGTCTCTTCAACGGTATGAGGAAACAGTGCTATGAAAGTGTGCTTTTGTTCTGTCATTTGCAGCCTGAAACTAAAAACTTATGGGAGCCTTCTGGAGGAATGGGAAGTCATTTGAAAAGAAGAGGGAGATAAAACAGGTCAAAAGTAGGTGAAATGAAATGATAGTCCATTCTGGAGGAGAGGTAGATTGACATTTGATCTTTGTTTTTAAGGGGTGTATGGGAGTATGGTACCTGATACAGCATTGACTATAGGTGTTTACCAGTGGGAAGATGTATATTCAGTTTTCATTCACTGAAAATTCAGTGCCAGGTTCTGAGAGACAGTATAGCAAAATCATTGAGAGGGTGATGAGAGTACAAGTCGGAGACCAGACTGCCTGGGGTTGACTCTCACCTGCACCACTTTTTAGATGCATGGCCTTGTGCTATCTTTCATGTACCTCTGTTTCCTTTTTTGTAAAATGTAATTATAGTATCCACCACATTAGATTGTTGTGAGGATAAAGTGAGAGTACCTGTTAAGGGTTCAAACATTGCCTTTAACATTGTAAGTACTCAGTAAATGGCAGCTACTAATAGTTATTATTGGGCTAGATAAAATAATGGTGAATAAAACAGATATTATCCTTGCTGTTATGGGGCTGACAGTTTCTTTAGAGTACTGTATTATATACCAAAAGCTTATAGTAATGTCGTATATCGATTAGATATCAAAAGCATACAGGTTTTGATCTAGATCAAGATTCTGTAAAACCATGTCTGTTACTTATTTGATTTTGAGGCTGAGGTTCAGAGAGATTGACTTTTTTTCAGAGTCAGAGAGACTAATAGGAACATTCATAGTAAGTTGTTGTTGAAGTGTTATTTCTGAGGCTGTCTGGGGTTCTAGTACTCCATACTGTACTTGTGTTAGCACTGCATTATATCATGTACCCCAAAGATATTTATTCACTTAGTAAATATAAATATTAGTTGAGTATGTGTTATTTGGCAGACACTATGCTTTATACTGAGGACAGCCACCAGTCTTCAGTTTGTAGGGTGGAACTAACAAGGGAATAGACTGTTATAATAGAGTGGGATATGTACTGTGCATAAGGATAAGCACATGCTCTAAGGGAAGCATACAGCAAACTTCCCAGTTTGGATTTTATCCAGAGGACAGTGAGGAGCCATTGGAAGGTCTTAAGTAGGGAAATAACATGTTCTGAATTACATTTGGAGAATAAAATCATCAGTTAGCAGAATTGTTCTCTCAATTCCTTCTCACTCCCTTCACTGCCCCAACTCCACCTCTTCAAAAGTGGGATCTGACGTATCCACTGATTCCTGCCCTAACTGACTGAAGGTTGCCCTTGAAGACAATAACTCCTCCTGTGCATTTTGATGTTGCTGTAGTGAGCCAGCTGAGATTGTGGGACAGAAAAACTAAGACTCCAAAATGTGCTTGTGGGAACACTGGCAGTGTGAATGGAGCTGTCCATCACTGCTGTGCTGAAATCTGGCAGGCTGACAGGACACGACACAAAAGTGTTTGCTACAGAAGGCCTTTGCAGTAATCCTAATGAGGGATCATGGTAGCTTGGACCACTGTGGAGGTAGCGTTGACAAGATTTGCTGATGGATTGGATGAAGCATGTGAAAGATAGGAGGGAGGATCATCCCAGGAGTTTGGAAGTAACGGATTTTCCACTTACTGAGCTAGGGAGGAGTTTGAGAGGAGCAGATGTGGGAGCTGTGAAGGGTGAATCATGAGTGGGATTTGGTTTTGGACATGTAAGTTTGAGATATTTATTAGGGCTCTGAATGGTTAGGCAGTTGGGATAGTAGCCTGGACTCTGGAGAAAGGTCTGGGCTAAAGCTATATATTTGGTAATCATCATTTTATAGATGGTGTTTAAATCCATTTAATCCAGACTGGAGACACTCTTTTAAGGAAAAAGCATAGATAAAGAAGAGGTCTGAGGACAGAGTCCTGGGCACTGTAACATTTCCCTGTCAAGGAGATGAGAAGGGACTAATCAAAAAGATAAAGAGGGACTAAGAGGTTATCAGGATAACGAGAGAGAGTGGGGTCCCAGAAGCCAAATGAAAAAAGTGTTTCAAGGAGTTGATCAGGGTTTGCAGTTGCATTGAGTAAGGGAAGGACTTATATTTAGCAAAAGAGAGTTCTTTGGAGGTTTGACAAGACCTATGTTGGAGGAGTGGGGGGATGGAAGCCTGATTGCATTAAGCTTAAGAGAACGTGAAAGGAGAGGAAAGGAAAAGAGGATAAAGACAATGCTTTGGAGGAGTATTGCTGTAAAGTAGAACAAAGAAAATGGGGCAGTAGCCATGGGGAAATGTGAGGTTTTTGTTTGTTTGTGTTTTAAGGTAGGAGATATTACAGCATGTTTAGCTGTTGAATGAAATGATTTGGTAGAGAGGATAAAATTGATGATATAGTAGAAAGAGGGGACAGTTATAGGTGTGATGTCCTTGAGTAGGTGAGAGGGAATGTAATGTAATGCACAAGCAGAGGAATTGGCCTTAACTAGGAGAAAGGACAGTTTATCCATAGCAACAAGAAGGAAGGCAAGAGATATGATTTTAGATGTAGGTAGGTGGATTGGATAGCCGTGGTTATGGGAGGGAGTTGTGGGTGTTCTCTTCTGATTGCTTCTATTTTTTTCCAGTGAAATCAGAAGCAAGACTTATATGAGAGTGAGGATTGGGGAGGAAGTTTTGGAGGTTTGGAAGTTTGAAAGAGACAAGAGAAGGTATGAAGTAGTCATCTCGAAGAGAGGATGGGTCAGAGAAATGTGGTAGGGTTGCTGGGCAGCACTGAAGGTCTGTGTGAATTTGCAGTCATGAATTTAAAGGGAAACTGACCAGCATGGTGCTTTATTTTTTTCTAGTCACATTTAGTTGCATGGGTCTAGGCTTGGAGTAGGTGGAGAGTTGGCTGTTACCAGGATTGGGATTTTTACCAGACAGGTATGATAAAGGAGAAAGGAAGGAGAAGAAGGTATATAAAAGGGAGTGATTATAATGACTGGTCATGGAATTTAAGTTCAGTAAAGAAGGAAGTGAAAGGAGTGAAGGACAGGGAAATGTATAGGACCAGTGGACTGTAGATCCTGGAGAGGCTGAAGAATTGCTGGAGCCAGGAAACTGGAGGGAGTGAGCTGGAAAAATACATGGTAGATGTAGAGAATGGGGTGTTTGGCATTGAACTTATAGAGGACATGCAGGTACAGTTAAGACTGAGACTAAGAATAACTGTGGGAGTTGGTGACTGAGAGGTAGAGGATAAGATCATTGGTGTAGAGGAGGTCAATGACTTGCTGATCAAAGGTACAGGAAAGATCATCTATAAGGAATTGAAATCATTACAAATTATGACAGGAGTAGTATTGGGGGGAATGATAAAAAGCCAGGTGCCAAATCTTCCAGAAATGTGAGGAAATAACCTGGGCATTTATAAATGAGTTCCACAAAGCAGGGTGGTAGGTGGTGTATGAGCTGCAAGCTAGGAGGTTTTAGGGAGGAAGGTGGGATTATGGCTTGGAAGTGGCAATGGAAAACGAGGACATCCTTCTGCCTCCAGACCTAGGGCTTCTGGGAGTGTGGAAGGGAAACAGGCAACACTGGAGAAGCCTATAGGGAAACGGTGTTCTTCCCCAGATTTCAGTTAGAGTGAGAACGAAAAGGCAATGTTCAGAGAAGAGGTCGTGGATATAGTTTATTAATAGTTTTAATCAACTGGTACCGTGGGGAAACTGTTGACTACTTTAGCATATCAGGAATGTTTTAACCAAAGTGGAAGAGAAAAAATAAAAGTAAAACCAGAAATTTCTGCTCTGATAAACAGTTCTTTAAAATATTCATTTTATTAATTCGTAGGTAATTCCTGCAATATTCCATCCAGCCCCTCTCCAGCTGATCTTAGGGAAAGAGCTAGAAAGAGAGATTAAAGATACTGAGAGGGATGTGGAGTTACTGATGGAGTGAGGTTTTTGCAGAAACAGAAGAGAATGGGATCCTGAGCACAAGTCAGCGTTTTAAAAATATGTGGATAGGTTGGTGACTTGCATGTATGGATCAAGGAGATGGGGAACTGAGGAGCTTCTTATGTTTTGGCTTTTATTTTCTTGTTGAAATAGGAAGTAAAGCCACCTGCTTAATATGATGTGAAAGAGGGCAGGGCTTGGTGGAGTCTGATATCGCCTCCGTAGAGAATAGGTGATAACCTACTCGTTAAAGGACAAATGATAGGATTTGTTCAGGTTAGGAATTCATTTTGTAAAGGCACCAGTCTCCCTGATTTAATGACGTTACCCAGAAGTGTCAGCATACTGGGTATAGGAATGGAATAGTCAGATATCTGGATTAATTCAGATTGGAGTTTGTTCACAGAGGTAGGATTAAGGACAGAGAATTGAGGAGGCTGATAGCCAGGTGTTTGAAGGAATATATAATAGGATACAATCAATATATGGAAGGTAGTGGAGACAAGGGGATTAAAAGGGAGAAAGGAGAGAATTCAGAATTCTGGAGATCTAAATGAGGTGAAAGAACTGGTATATTGGGGTAAGGGCATGCGATACCTGGAAAGATGTTTTTTTATTCAGGGAATGGGAAGACGTTGGAATTTAAGACTTCAAATGTGGCACAGTTCATGCATGGCTGAAGCACAGTGGAGGAGATAATCATTAGAGTTAAAGAATTCAAAATATTGACAGCCTAGATGCTAGAGGATTAGACAGTTTGTCCACATGTATATTGAAGTCACCAGATATATTGGCAGGGACTGGGATAGAGAAGGACCCAGGTGCCAAAGTCTTGAATGAATGAAGATCACTATTTAGGAGATAGATGATAGTGTTGATTGGAGTAGAGGGTGATCTAGGTGCATGATGGAGCCTCAAAGTAGTATTACCTTGTGGATGTACATGTGACTAGAACAGTGAGATGGGTGAGGTTGAGGTTCTAGTCTATTTATGTGTCATTCTTTTCTCACATCATCATACACCCATTCCTCAATTTATCTGTTCTGCTCCAACTTTTTATTTGATTATTTGTTATAAAGTTTTTTTTTTAATGAATAGCTTTATTCATAGGAAACAACTAATGGACTAATGTGAGCTCATTGAATTTTAACAGCTCATTTGTCTAATTTCTTTGTGGAGACTAATAAGATTGGTTTTCTGGGGCAGGAAGAGTTAGACATTCGAACACTGCAAACCAAAAATCGCAAGCTGGCAGAAATGCTGGATCAACGGCAGGCCATTGAAGATGAACTCCGTGAGCACATTGAAAAACTGGAACGACGACAGGCAACTGATGATGCCTCACTATTGATTGTCAACCGGTACTGGAGTCAGGTAGCTAACTTATTTATTTGCTCAGATTTTTATCTGAGCAATTCAGTTCTCTTTGGTATTCTTCATTTCCAGAGATGTGCCCTTTTGTTTTTTCATAATTGTACCTACCTTTCTCCAGTTTGATGAAAACATACGTATCATCCTTAAACGTTACGATCTGGAGCAGGGTTTGGGAGACCTACTCACAGAAAGAAAAGCCCTTGTTGTGCCTGAACCAGAACCAGACTCTGATAGCAATCAGGAAAGGAAAGATGACCGAGAGAGAGGCGAGTATTTGTGGTAGATTCTATCACTACATGTCATCGGGGGTTTTTAGGTAGAGCTTTGCTTTGAGGCTCTCCATTTGAGGAAAAAAATGGATATTGATATTGCCAGTTTTATAATTTTTGGGGGGGCTTCTTTTTTTTCCCCCTGTATCCTCAGGGGAAGGGCAGGAGCCAGCTTTCTCTTTCCTTGCTACTTTGGCCAGCAGTTCCAGTGAAGAGATGGAATCTCAGCTGCAGGAGCGTGTGGAGTCCTCCCGCCGAGCTGTGTCCCAGATTGTCACTGTCTATGATAAATTGCAAGAAAAAGTGGAGCTCTTATCCCGGAAGCTAAACAGTGGAGGTGAGGCAAGAACCAGGAAATAGGGAACGGTGGGGAAAGAATAAGAACTCACCTTTGTATGCCCACTTTGTAGTTTGCAAACTTACATATTTGCTTTTAATTAAGTTCCTTGTAATTCTAATCTTCACCATTACCAGTAATGTCATTACTATGGCATATTAGCATTGTATGAATGCTTCACGTTTGGAGCCATGTGATAGTCCTTTAAGAAGCTGAGGAAAGATTTTATCAACCCCATTGTAATACTCTGTTAATTAGTCACTTTTATAAGTAGCAGAATTAATTTTTATTATTTAGTAAATAGCTATGATTTTTGAACATTTGTGTATATAGGCTATTAATATATAGGCTATCGATTTATTAATGATAATAAATACTTTATTGCCAGTTTAAAAAAAAAAAAATCTCCTTTCTAGGGCTGGACTGTGGCTCACTTGGGAGAGTGTGGTGCTGATAACACCAAGTCAGGGGTTAAGATCCCATTACCGGTCATCTTTTAAAAAAATAAAAAAATGAAAAATAAAAAATCTCCTTTCTTTGGCTGGCTAGTTAGCTCAATTGGCTAGAGTCAGCGTTATAACACCAAAGTCAAGGGTTCAGATCCTGATACTGGACAGCTGCCAAAAAAACCCCCAAAAAGCCAAAAGAACTCCTTTAATCACATACTGAATATTGACTTCAAAGAGTCAGTTTTTAATATATTCTTGTTTTTTGTTTTTCTGTTATCTCTAATGTTTTCAAGAAGAGTTGGCTCAGGTTTTAGAGTTATCAGATGATCTCTGTTTAAAACTACAAAGTGGAAAATATTATATGGGTGAAAAAGTGTCTATTTGAAATAAAATTATTTGGAACAATCACGTTATTCAGTGTTAGTGTAGAAATTTATATTTGTACAGCTGTAGTCATTTGTGACATAAATCTCTTGCTCATAATGCAAATAAATGCCTCAATATCATGTTTTCAAAAATAATCATGTCTCGTTATAGTATCTTAATTTCCTTGATTATCATTAAGATGTTTAACTTTTCATTTCTGAAAGAAATAAATTGTATATAATGGAGATTGAACTATTGTGTGGGCAAGTAAGAATTGTGTTATTCTGTTATTTTGTTTTTTTAAAGATACTTGGGCTAAATTATCAACAGAATTAAAAAGTAGCATGTGAAAATTTGGTAGGCAAGGATTTCTTTTGCTTTTCCGTTACTATGTATATTTCTGTATTTTATTATTAGGGTAACATATATGTCGTAAAATATACAAATCAGAAATACATAAAAATAGACTATAAAAGTCTTCCCATTTCACTTCTCAAAGATAACTATTGTAAACAATGTGGTTGATGTCCTCCCAGACTTTTATATTCATATACTACATCTACTTGTGTGTTCCCCCTAAATTCTGTTTCTTGGTGCAGTGCCTTGCCTCTCTCTTCTTTGTTTCTTCAGTTTCTAGCACTGCATCTGATATCTAATAGGTGCTTAGTTGGTGGAGAATGAATGGATACGAATCCTCCCTGTCACCTAACATAAAACAAGCTGCATGTTACTTCTTTCTCCCTTGGCTGTAATTGAATAGTTAAAAGGTATTGTTAAGTCCTAGTAATGCCGATAATATGGTATATGCAAAGACTGTGTTAATGTTAAACATGCTTTTATAAATGAATATCAAGTGAAATAATTGCTATATTAAAAAAGGAACTAAAATGAGTAGTATGTTAAACAGTACTTTAAATGTATTCTTTTTGATGGCATGCATCTTAATATCAGGTTTAAGTTAAAAAAATTAAAACATTTATTACAAATTACAAGTAGCTAAATTATTATTTCTAACACAAAAGGTAATTGCCATTGATAAGCTGAACTTTCTAAGAGATAAAGATGTATTAAGTATGAATTACAGCAACAACTATAACTTTTTTGGAAGCTCATTTTTCCCCCATGTATGATTGGTCCTTGATGTAAAAGAATTGCATTTACGGGCTTGTTTATTAATTCACTAAATGTTTATTGAGGTTTTATTGTATTCTAGGCCCTATCCTCAGTATTTAGGATGTTGAGGAGACTGAAATTCAGTCTCTGGTTCTTAATTTGTGTTATGAATCAGAATCACCTAGGAGTGAGCATACTCTGTATGGCCTTCTTCATGGAGATACTTATTCAGTAGGTGTGGGATGGGTCCTAGGGAAATGTCTGTTTTAAAAGTTCCACAAGTGAAACTAATGGGTGATCCTGTCTGAAAACCATGAAAACCACCACATGACCACTGTATTCTGTATAGTTTCTAAGAGTGATACGAAGAGGTAGTATGAGAGAGCACAATTTTTCTTCCTGTTAACTCTCTAAAAAGGGTTACATATATCCTGAGAGTATCTGGTTTCATTTAATAACATTTGGATTTGAGCTATATAGTGTTTGTGACTCTAATTTTAAATGTATTAACTTGGTATGATAAGTTTATAGATTTACCTACCTGCTTTGTTTATAGTAATTTCAGACTGCCCCTAGCATAGTATTCCAGAATACAAGTGATTTTATGCTCTTACCTTTGTTCTTCATGATTTTATAGATGCTTTAGTAGAAGATGGAAATTTCTGCTTGTTGCTCCCTTTCTCTCCCTTAACAGAGAGAAGTGTCATGTTGGTGTTAGTTAACAATAGGAATTTGTTATAGCCTTACAAAATAGAAGTATTGCTATGATGTCTGACAGTGATTCCAGATACCTCTATCTTGTCTTCAGTTCTAAAATGCAGTTTTTCAGGTGGGTTGTGTCTTATATGAATAAAGTTATAGAATCCCCATTTCTTTTCTCAAGGCATTTTGGCTTTATAGAAAGGGATGGGAGTTAGGTGACCTAGGCTCCAAATTGACCCATTTCCTTAAGCAAGTCACCTAACCCCTGGGCATTTTGTCAAATGAGATAATAAAAGCCAGCTTACTTCTTGAAGGTCTGAGGAGAACGAAATGAGACAGCTTGTAAATGCTTTGGTGGGATACACAGTTTTAAAATTTGACACTATAGATGCTAAACTAAAAGTACGGTTCTTCTTCCTCAGATAATCTGATAGTGGAGGAAGCAGTGCAGGAGCTGAACTCCTTCCTTGCGCAAGAGAATATGAGGCTACAGGAATTGACAGACCTCCTTCAGGAGAAGCATCGCACCATGTCTCAGGAGGTACTTGACCAGAAAGAAGAGATCGGCTGTTTCTAGTGGCCCATGGCAGACGTTGACTCCAAATTTTGAATGATTCAAAGGCCTTTACAAGGCCTATTTTTATATTGAAGAGCATGCAGTGTAGGCCACCTTTGACAAAGCAAAATCTGAGGAAAGGTTAAAGGAAGAAGAAAATAATTGAATTTCCCCTTGACTATACCTGTTTAAATAGACATTTTAGGATCTTAGTCTTTAGGAGTAAATGATATCATATGGGATTTTGCAAAGCACAGCAAAACTCCCAACTCCCAACTAATGAATTAGCCCAAATGTAAAAGACCATGTGCAATGTTACTGAGGAATGGCTTAGTAGAAATTCAACAGACAATGCGGTAGTAGGAACTGCTGCAATGATGATGTTCTAGGAATTCAAAGAATGTGAGTTTTTAGTACAAACTTGGACACAAATAGTGCTGTGACCAAACCATACCAAGATTTGGGCATTTAATGAATTACACAAAATGATCAAGATAAACTGATGATAGGCCTTATAAGACTTATGATACTCCTGCTTATCATTTTGGTTTAATTCAAAGGATACGGTATTGAAATTTGACCTATTAAATTACTAATCAATAGTTACTGTTTACTTAGTGCCTAGCATTTAAGCACTTCATGAATATTATCTCCAGTTGTAAAACAACTCGCATTTTATTGCTAGGGAAACAAATTCAAAGAGGTTAATGACTGATTTGAGGGCACGTAGCTAGAAAGTGATTGTCGGAGTGTGACCAAACAGTATAATAGCCACCAAACAAAGGTATCCTGAGACCAAAGAATGAAGCAGACAACGCCATATGTTTTACAAGGAGTTTATTATCAGTATTTTTATTATTGGTGGGTGGTTACTTACAGGAGTCGGGCAGCTGCTTTCTCTGCACTTGAGGGGTAGTGGGATAGTTGAGGCTTTAAGGGACTTAGAGACAAAAGTGGAGGTATGCCGGAAAGAAAAAGGCTGCAGAAGTGCAAGATTCCCAGGTGCTCTGCAGCCTCCTGTTACTTATTTTTGGGGTTGCTGGTGTCACTCTCCTTATCTTATAAGCATAGTGTTCTGTTCTTGTCCTCCCTCAATTGCTAAGCGACTTGTGCAAGGGAAAAATTGTAACTACTGAAGCCATAGCTCTGAAGGCCATGAGGATGGAGTGAGTTCTGACCAGCATTCTTGCAGTGATTAAGATATGTTTTGAGTATAGGTCTGTTTAACTTCAAAGCCCATGTTCTTCATATGCTCTTGTTTCCTCAACTCCAATGTTAAGGCCCATGCTGGGCTGGTTGCATGAGAATCATCTGAGGAGTTTATTAATATATGTGGATTCTCATGGACATTTAACGGGGTTAGAGATCAGCAGCACTTATAAATAAATTGGAGTGTATAAGAAAATAGGATAACCTTCTGTCATGTTTTAAGATGTAAACATGGTGCTCCCAAGATAGAAAGATCTTCTTTTTTTAGCTCTTTTCCAAATCTCAATTAGCATTACTAAGTTAGAGGGCACATTGTTCTGCTCAACTGGATTGGTGTCTGAGATGGTTCTCATGGCTGGCTGTTGATGCTACCTGTCAGCTGGGAGCTCACCCTAGTTGTCAACTGGAATGCCTGCAGGTCGCCTCTACAGCATGGCAGTCTCAGGGTGGTTGAACTTCTTGCATGGTGGCTGACTTCTTCCAATGAGTATCCCAGGAACACCATACAGAACCTGCATGGCCTTTCTGCATAGCCTTGAAGTTATCTAGTGTCACTTCCACTGGATCATTAAAGTTTACCCAAATTCAAGAGGAGGGAACAAAGACCCCACCTCTTGATGGGAGGACTGTCAAAGAATTTGGGGGCCATGTTTAAAAACCAACACAAAGGGTATGCGTAGATTAATGTGAATATGTAACCATTTTGTAATTAAAATACTAAATTATGTTAGCTGGTGTATCCTACCTAAGTAAACAGAACGATAAAGGTTTTAGTATCTTGTGTCTGACTCTAGATTGCTCTGGGGTCAGCTTAAAAAGGAGAATGGAAGTTTTTCTAATATTCTATATGCATTATTGTTTGCAGGAATGAGGAGAGAGTTAGGGGTAAAGATAGTAGTAGTCTTTTCTTTTTATCTTCTAAAATAATTGATAAAATGAAGGATATTATTTTTTGTCTCATAAAAACTACACATTTTCTGATGGATTTGTGGTCTGTCTAGGGAAATGATACTTTTTTCAGAGTTAGGAAAATTATTGAATCTTAAGTGGTTTTTCCCTTGTGTGTTCTTATAGACTTCCAGTTATCATGATTGTAACTGACCCAGAACTGTTAAAAGGATCTATGATTTCATTATTATACTCATGCATTGGGAAGAGGATGAAGCATTTTTTATTTAAATCTTTTCTACAATTATATACAAGCAAGTGTTAACTTTATGGGATTTGGAACTTAAGCTAGTGATGTACGACATTCCTTTTCTTACTTGGTCTTCTTTTTGCTACATTTTTCTGAATGCTTGTCTTTGGAATATAGTTCTCCAAGTTGCAGAGTAAAGTGGAGACAGCTGAGTCACGAGTGTCTGTCCTGGAGTCCATGATTGATGACCTGCAATGGGATATTGACAAAATTCGAAAGAGAGAACAGCGACTCAACCGACACTTAGCAGAAGTCCTAGAACGGGTCAGTGTTTTATTATAGCTTGTAGACTACAGTCATTTTAAGGAGTCTTAGAAAGGAACAACTTGGGTAGTGGTGCTTGGGGAGAAAACTGATTCTTTGAAAGTACATTGGTTATAGACTAAAATCTTAGGGTCTCTCTCTAAAGAATCTTTATCTTCTCTGTAGGTGAATTCAAAAGGTTATAAGGTGTATGGAGCAGGGAGCAGTCTCTATGGTGGCACAATCACTATCAATGCCCGGAAGGTAAAATCAGTGACCTACTCAAGACCCATTTTAAAAATTATGTTTTATTTTTATTGTTTTAGTTTATTTTTTATCTCAAGACCCATTTTTTGACCTGGTATTAGGCTTTGTGCCTAGGTACTTTGGATTGGGTTTATAAGCGGCAAAGTGGAATTTTGCTAGGAGAATGGATCAGTGAATATGGGAGGCTTAGAAATAGGAATAATTTGAGCGCGGTGCGGGCAACACCAGGCCAAGGGTTACGATCCCCTTACCGGTCACAAAAAAAAAAAAGAAAGAAATAGGAATAATTTAAGAATTCTTTTTTTCCCTCTTATTTTGTTAATTTTCTGCTTTTCTCCAGTTTGAGGAAATGAATGCAGAGCTTGAGGAGAATAAAGAGTTGGCTCAGAACCGTCTCTGTGAGCTGGAGAAACTTCAGCAAGACTTTGAGGAGGTCACTACACAAAATGAAAAACTGAAGGTAGGAGATACATCTCTGAAGGGCAGTAAAATCACTTTTTGCTGATCAACTTAGGTACATACTTGTGAACCTGCGTAATTTGTGAGAGAAAAGAAAAATGTAGATGAAAGTCAACATCCTTTTATGATAAAAACTCTTAACAAATTAGTTGTACAAGAAATGGCCCTCAACATAATTAAGACCATATATGACCAGCCCACAGCTAACATCATACTCAATGGTGAAAAGTTGAAAGCTTTTCTTCTAAAATCAGAAACAAGATGAGGATGCCCACTCTTGCCACTTCTAGTCATCACAGAACTGGAAGTTCTTACCAGGGCAATTAGGCAAGAAAAAAATAAAAGGCATCTCTGTCAGAAAGGAAGAAGTAAAGTTGTCTCTGTTTGCAGATGACATGATCTTATATATAGAAAGCCCTAAAGACTCCACCAAAAAACTGTTAGAACTATAAATGAACTCAGTAAAGTTGCAGGATACAGTGTGTTTCTATATACTAACAGCAAACTATACAAAAGAGAAATTTAGAAAACAAACCTGTTTATAATAGCATTAAAAAAATACTTAGGAATAAATTTAATCAAGGAGGTGAAAGATCTGTACACTGAATGGATAAAGAAAATGTGGTACAGTTGCCACCTGATATCAGTGGAGAGTTGGTTCCAGGACCCCCCTCCCACATTCCAAAATCCACAGATGTTCAAGTCCTTTGTATAAAATGGCGTGGTATTTGCATATCACCTATATACATTCTCCTGTATATTTTAAGTCATCTCTAAATTTCTGATAATACCTAATACAATGTAAATGCTACATAAATAGTTGTTAGACTGTATTGTTTTATATATTTGTATTATTTTTTATTGCTTTTTTTTTTCCCCAAAATATTTTCAATCCATGATTGGTTGAATCTGTGGGTGTGGAACTCATGGATACAGAGGGCTGTGTGTATGTGTATGTGCGTGCATGCGTGTGTGTGTGTGTATACACAGTTGTATACAATTCGGTCTCAAAAAATGAAGTAAATCCTGTTATTTGCAATAACATAGGTATGCCTGCAGGACATTATGCTAAGTCAAATAAGCCAGGCACAGAAGGAGAACACTGTATGATCTCACTTACATGTGAGATCTGGAAAAGTCAAACTCATAGAAGTAGAGACTAGAATGATAGTTACCAAGAATAGGGAAGAGGTGGGGAAAATGGGGGGATGTTGGTCAAAGGGTACAGAGCTCCAGTTATGCAAGATGAATAAGTTCTGGAGTTCTGATGTGCAGCCTAGTGACTATAGTTAGTATATTGTGTACTTAAAATATGCTAAGGAAATAGATCTTAAATGTTCTTATTACAAAAAAAACGGTATCTATGAGATGATAGATTGGTTAATTAATTTGATTGTGGTAATCATTTCACAGTATATACTTATATCAGGACATCATGTTGTATGCCTTAAATATGTACAATTTTTATTGGTTGATTACACCTTAATAAAGCTGGGAGGGCAAAAGAAAAATTTAAGTTTTGTTGGTGTATCTACTAATTTACATATATATGTACTTATTATCTGTACCCTGCCATGTTCTGAAAAGGATTTAAAGCAACCTGTAAAGATACATAGACTTAAATCAATGTGCTTTAACTTAGGAGTTGTTGAGAAAAATGAGTAGGGTAAACTAGAGTGAGGATCCAAAATGGATTTAAAAAACAGGGCTTGTATAGAAAATGTATACAAGGAGCATGTATATACTGTGGGAGGGTAGGCCACTCACATCTCAGTAATCGCCAAAGGTGGGCCACAAATTTGGCTCTGCAGTTTCCTTGCTGCCAAAATAGAAGGAAGCATGATCAATGATCCTACTGGTTTTTAAACCTACCCAGAAGAATATTCTCCTCAGGTCCTTAGGGGAAGAAAGTAGATTCTGAAAGTCTTCCTCAACCCTCTTTCAACCATAGCCACCTATATTTTATAATTTGACTTGTTTCTAGGTAAATAAATAAGAATAAAGATGTTTGAATTGAAGAATCAAAACAAAAAAAACTACCTAAGTTAAATCAGTTAACACGTTTCAGTAATTAAACAGTTGCTTAGGCAAAGTATAACTGTTTTTGATACCATGTCAAAAATATTTTTCTCTGTGACTTAATAAAGAGAATAAGTTCATGGCTGAGGTCCTCAACTATATTTTTAAAATAAGCATCCTGACAAATTTCGTAGGGCTCTTCTAGTGGCTCTTCCAGTGTCCTTAGTATAAAACACATAATGTAAAATCTAGAGTGACACATAATATAAAACACTATCAAAACAGTTCTGCGGGTTGAGGGGGAATACAGTGTATCCAGGAACCACCTCTTGGGTGGTCTAATTTAATTTGGGGTAGATTCTACATAACTAGAGGAGTGGGTAGATAGACTTCATAATCTTCATAAAGATTGTTTCAGTTGTGCAGGATATCAGTGAGTTCAAGATTTTATTTGCTGTCTTTCATCTGGGGCACAGATGCTTGCTTCTGCTTCTGACATTTCTTTTCTGTGGACTTTCTTAAGGTGGAATTGCGGAGTGCAGTGGAGGAAGTGGTTAAGGAAACTCCAGAATATCGCTGCATGCAGTCACAGTTCTCCGTCCTGTACAATGAGAGCCTGCAGTTGAAAGCACACCTGGATGAGGCTCGGACCCTGCTTCATGGCACCAGGGGAACCCATCAGCGTCAAATTGAACTCATTGAGGTAGCAACCTTGCTTTGTCTTCTGTATATAATCTTTTCTATCTCACAAGTTTTACAATTTTATTCTCCCACATACAATTAATTTCTCATTTATTCAGCAAACATTTATAGAGTGGCTGTAGGTCTCTACTCTGATAGATGGTGGACAGATGAAGATGAGAAAACAGAATTCCTGCTCTCAAGGGTCTGAAAGTCTAGTGGGAAAATAGTATCTATGAGAGTACAGAATGGTGCAATAGTGACATGTCCAGAAGATACAGTGGTAGAGGAGACAGCATTGGATCTGACTGTGGAACCTTCCTGATTCCACTTGAGAAAGTGAAGTGTGAGTCTTGAGGATAAATTCAAGTTTACTGGTAGTTAAAAGTAGGAGAAAGATATTCCTGGCAGTGAGAACAGTATGTATAAAAATGCAAGAGAGAGTGACAAATTGTTGAGTATGGCTGGAGCTATGCATATGGGGGAAAGTAGTGGGTAGAAGCTGCATCACTGCTTACATGCCATTATAGCATATAATGGCACCTGTAGATAATTTTCTTTTAAAGGCAGAAACTTTTATTCATTTGTTCACTTCTGTATCTTCCAAAGTCCTTAAGGTAATGTTTACAGTAGTTTGTCTTTTGATATATGCTGGCCAAATGAATTGAATACTACTTTACATATGCCTATTTACTGTTTTATGGTTTAGCTCTCCAACTAAATGGTAATATTATCAGAGTTGGGGGCCATTTCCTTTATTTCTTCAGTATCCTGCAGTTTCCAAATCAGTGTTTTGAAGCTATCTGGTGTCCATCAAGTATTAATTGAAGTGACAATTTTCAGAGTAATCCATTCTTTTCTTCGCATTTTCTTTTTTTCTTTTCAGATCCTGATAGATCAAATTCAGGAGACAGAATAATAGAATGTGATGATATTTTCACATTTTGATAAGAATTTTTGATTGGTATGTTTTTCTGTGTATAGCGAGATGAGGTTAGTCTTCATAAGAAGCTGAGGACTGAAGTGATCCAGCTTGAAGATACACTGGCCCAGGTCCGCAAGGAGTATGAAATGCTGAGGATAGAATTTGAGCAGACACTTGCTGCCAATGAACAAGCAGGTATAATTATTCTTACTCCACCCTGCAGTTTGTCTGCTGTGGATGCCTTCCTTGAAAGACATAGCACAGTCCCCAGGGTTTGCTAAGACTAATTTGAATTCAGTAGTCCTGGATACCTTGAGTCAATCCTGTAATTCATTTTGATTCACAGCCTAGGTGTTTGTTTTCTAACTCAAGTTGACCAGTTTTGTTTTCATAATCTGAGAAGGAATCTTTCTTTTGATAATTCTTATTTCTCAGAGGTTCGTGATGTGTTCTGCACTTTCTCCTTGTGCCTTTGTCCTTATCACAGTTCCTCATAATGTTGCTGTTGCTGTATTTAAGGCCCCATAAACCGGGAGATGCGCCATCTCATCAGTAGCCTCCAGAATCACAATCACCAGCTGAAAGGAGAGGTCCTAAGGTATAAGCGGAAATTGAGAGAAGCCCAGTCTGATCTGAACAAGGTAACCAGGAGCAATAGAATAAGTGTTACTTGCTATTAAGTTTTTAAAGCTATTTTTGAGTGAGGTAAGGAATGTTGTTACTATAAGTGACATGCTTCTTCCCTTTCTTTGTTCTTCCAGACACGTCTACGCAGTGGCAGTGCCCTCCTGCAGTCTCAGTCTAGCACCGAGGACCCCAAGGATGAGCCTGCAGAGCTGAAGCAAGATTCTGAGGACTTATCCTCCCAGTCCTCAGCGTCAAAGGCATCTCAGGATGATGCCAATGAAATTAAGTCCAAACGGGATGAGGAAGAGCGAGAACGAGAAAGGAGGGAGAAAGAGAGGGAGCGAGAAAGAGAACGGGAGAAGGAAAAGGAGAGAGAACGAGAAAAACAGAAACTAAAAGAATCAGAAAAAGAGAGAGATTCTGCTAAGGATAAAGAGAAAGGGAAACATGATGATGCAAGGAAAAAGGAAGCAGAAATTATCAAACAATTGAAGATTGAACTCAAGTAAGAAACATTTAGAGTAACTGCTTCTGACTCAAAAGCTAAGATTAGGACATCATTCATGAAATGTTTGGTGTATGGCATGGCTTCTCTGATCATTGTCGAATTTAGGTGTAACTAAATGTACAGTTAATGGGGGTCTCAGCTCTTGATCAAGATAGCCAAAATGGCCTGCATGGCTAGTGTGTAGTCTTATTCAGTTTATCAGTAAACCCAGAGGTTGTAGCATTATTCTTCATGAATCCAAATTAAGGGAAGGGATATTATGATCAATTTAACACTCTGAGAATTATTAGAAATTAACTACTTCTCTTTATTGGAGTTGGACAGATTCTGGCATTAATTGTAATTTAAATTATACTAAGGGGAGTATGTATCACTGTAATTTGAGCAATATCTGGTATGTTTGCCTGACAGTTAATTAGTTAATAAATATGCCAGATCATTTTAAGAGATTTCTTAGGAAGTTTACGCCTACAGACATTTAAACATTAAGATAGACCTTTAACCCAATGAAACATTATCTTTGTCATAACCTCACGTGTTGCCCCTTCTCCTCTTGCATAATCGATAACATCTCTGGGAGAACTGGTTACTTCTTGCACTCCATTTTTCATGGCTGACCCTTTGTTGGTGTTTGGATTTGAGAGATTACCGTGCTGAAAATGCTTGAACTCCTTTGGTATATAAAAGTATAGTTAAGAGGTTTAATAATTTATGAAGAGATGCAGCTTTAGTCTTCAGCTGATGGCTAATCATTCAGCTATCAAATCTAGGATTAGCAGTATATCTTAAACTTTCAAATATTTCCCTTTTTTTCCTCCCTCTTGATCTCTTTAAGGCAAAACTTTTTTTTTGCAAGTATGGCATCAGAATTATCTGAGTGACTTGTTTAGATACATTCCTGGATACAATCCCAGACCTACTGAATCTCAGATTCTAAGAGAATCATTTCTGTGGGGCCACAGAAATTTGCCTGTGTAATAAGTGCTACAAATGTTTATTTTATAACTTTATGTTAGAGAACTTTGTCTGAAGAGAGAAATGATTCATTATATAGCTTATTTTGTTGTACTTTCAGAGTATATACAGAAGTCTCTTGATAGTATGTGCAAAATTTGTCATATAAAGTATAAAATAAAACTCTTTTAAAATATTCTGTTCAATTCAAAATGTCCTTTTTCTAATGCCATTTATTTTCTCATTACATCATCCCTCTCCTCCTACCACCTCTGTCATAGGAAGGCACAGGAGAGCCAAAAGGAGATGAAACTATTGCTAGATATGTACCGCTCTGCCCCAAAGGAACAGAGAGACAAAGTTCAGCTGATGGCAGCTGAGAAGAAGTCTAAGACAGAGGTAATTTAGTCTGCCATTACCTGTCATTCTGGTAAAATTCTTCATTTGTGACTTATTCCTTCATAATTCTCAAGGTGTAGTTTCTTCCTTTATCTTTAAAGGTAGTGTTTAACTCAGTAACATTTTCTGCCATTTAAAGTAGAGATTTTCAGATTCTCTGCAAGGTGGCGAAATAGATCTGAATTACTGGGAAAAGGAGTAGCCTTTTCAAACTTTTTATTCCCTGCTTTACCCATATAAAGTAATGCTGCAGTGACTCATTTTTCCTTATTACTTTTGGGAGGAATGTCTTGTGCTCTGAAAATTTGGGGTCCTAGAAAAAAGAGTGAGAATGACTATTCTAAAGACAAGTACATGTGCATTCCTCAAAAATGTTGCTCATAGAAGCATGTAACATTGCAATGGACCCTGATGTTAAAACAGTGTTGTGATGTGGCGTATTGGCATATCATTTATCTTGTTCCTTGATTCTGTAAAAGTGTTATGGGTCCTCCATCTGTGCACGGTATTAGTTGATTTTCAAAAATGTATTACAACTATCCTTTGTCTTGTGTAATCCTTTTCTCCTATAGTTGGAAGATCTAAGGCAAAGACTCAAGGATCTAGAGGATAAGGAGAAGAAAGAGAACAAGAAAATGGCTGATGAGGATGCCTTGAGGAAGATCCGAGCAGTAGAGGAACAGATAGAATACCTGCAGAAGAAGCTGGCCATGGCCAAGCAGGTGGGCACACTTTCTGTGTTTAATTGACTTGGCAAGTAAATGTCACTTGACAGGTAAGTTGCTGCCAGTGAAATTTGTTCTTTCATTCTAGTCTTTTACTGTTCTTGTTAATATTTTTTTTCTCCTTTTTTTTTTGTTTTTACACTGAAGTCTTTCATCCTTCCATTATTTAGTTTTGTGTATCTGTGAAGCAGGAAATTTACATTTATTTTCAAATGGATAGTCAGTTGTTCAAATATTATTTATTGAGGATCTGTCCTTTCTCTGTTGACCTGAAATCAGGGTATATAGTGAATATAAAATGAAAAAAAAAAAGATACAAGATTTTAGGCACATTATGATTACAAATATATGAAACTAAGAAACTACGTCCCCCAAATAGGTTATAAATAAATAACCAATATGTTAACTATGGTTGTTTCTGGATCATAGAATTATAAAGACTATTCCCCTTCTCCTGGTGAACATGCATTTCTTTATTTTGAATTCCCAGTGGATTTTTATTAACATTTAATAATAAACATACCAAAAGTGATTGGAAGAACCATTTATATGTTCACTGTTAGGAGCACCTTCACTGTGTCTAAGAAATAGCAAAATGACAATGAGATGAAGTAGTTTTAATGGTAACTTAATCATCAAATGCCTCAAAAAGAGGAACTTCATTAGTTCCTATACATATTCTTTTTGCAAAAGTGGAATTTTGGCCTTTGTTAAATCTTGTGATTGCCATTTTTCTCACTTTCTCTCTTTTTAAAATAATTGTCAAGAACTTGTACTACTATAGGTTCTAGAACAAGTGGAAGGAAAGACACACTATGTTATTGTGTAGGATGACTTACTATCTTAAAGATGCTAATTCTTTCTAATATGTAAATTTAATGTGATCCCAATAAAAATATATCAAACCCTTGAACAACACTGGTTTGAACTGCATGGGTCCACTTACATGCAGATTTTTTTCAATAAGTATATTGGAAAATTTTTTGGTTAGGTGTGTCCTGGTTGCATGACACACCTAACCAAACAGTTAAGTAGCCTACCTAACTGTAGGCTATTAAAAGGCAACTACTTAACTATTACTTAAGTAATGATGCAGTGCCCCTAGTGGGGATGAGGGCCTGCAGTATGGTGTGGCTCAAACCTGGGGGAAAGTTGTACGGGGACTTTCAACTACATGGGGTTCAGTGCCTGTAACCATCTGGTTGTTCAAGGATCAACTGTGGTCTTTTTTTGTTTTGTATTTGTTTATTTTGTTACTAGACAAACTGATTTTAAAGTACATATGGAAAAGTAAACTAGAAGCAACTGAGTTTCTTCCAGATGTTAAAACAAAGTTCTAGTTGGTAAAATAGCTTGGGACTGTTAGACAGACTATTACAAATGAATAGAAAATCCAGAGATAGACTAAAGGACACATGTGTATTTAATATGTACTACTTTAGTATCATTTTATCATTTAATATCATTTTAAGTCAGTGGGGAAAGGGAAGACTATTAAATATGGTGGGACAGAAATAAAAAAATATTAGAAAAATGTTGGATACACACTTGGGCACTCTATACCAGGATGATTTTCAAATGGATCATAGATATGATATTAAAAAAATAAATCTATCAAAAAGTTAGGAGAAAACAGGTACATTTCTTTACAAATTTGGAGTGGAAAAGACTTTCTGTTACTAAAAGGCTGGAAAACATGAAAGAATGATAATTTTGAGTTATGTAAAAAAAAAAAAAAAAAAGACACAAAGCTTCCAGATAGCAAAGAACACTGTCAGCAAAATTAAATGAGATTAAATGAGAAAAAAGAAAAAATATTTTTAACTTTTATCAAAAAAGGGCTATCTTTCTGATACATGTAAAACTCTAAAAAATGATGGGGAAAAAACCCAACAACCCAATAGAACAATAGGCAAAAGATATGGATAGTTTTTGGAAAAGAATACAAATGGCTCTTAAACATATGAAAAGATGCTCAGTCTCACTTATAATAAGGCAAATATAAATTAAAGCTTTTGATAGGTACCATTCACCACCTGTCAGATTGTTATGGAACTTTGGATATTTGCATGTGCTGGAAAGTCTGTAGATTAAATTCAATATTATAACTGTGGAAAAGTATGAGAAAATGTGAAGTTTTATTTAGAAGTTTTCTTAACTAACTATTGCTTGATCAGTTTGCTAGATTAAGGTATTTATAATTATTGTCTGTTTTAACTGACTTAGAGTGTGGATCACCTAATGGGTGTCAGACCAACAATCATTGCCAGTGACTTCAGGTAACAGGGCTTCTTCTGTATTCCTAGGGCTAACCTAGTGACAAAACTAAGCTTCTTAAAACTAAGTCTCTCTCTGTCACCAAGTTAATTTAAATCTAAATGAACAGTGGGAAAGTTTAGTTTCCAGTGCTCATTCTTTGGAGTTAGAAGATTCTACTAATATGAAAGCTTTTTCTCCTTATTATAGGAAGAAGAAGCTCTCCTTTCTGAGATGGATGTCACAGGCCAGGCCTTTGAAGACATGCAGGAGCAAAATATCCGTTTGATGCAGCAGTTGCGAGAGAAGGATGATGCAAATTTCAAACTCATGTCAGAGCGTATCAAATCAAATCAGATCCATAAGTTACTTAAAGAAGAGAAAGAGGAGCTGGCAGACCAAGTTTTGACTCTGAAGACTCAGGTACTTGGGATGAATAGAGCTTTCTCTTGAAGTGTGGGGTGCTTTCTGCATGAAGACACATGTAAAAGAATGATTTTTGTGGTAGGAAAAAAATATGAAAACTAAATGTCCATTATTAGGGTACTAGTAAATAAATTATACATCCCTACAAAGGAGTACAGTGTAGCAGTTAAAACAAATATGAATCTGTTAATATGGAAACATTTCTAAAATATATTAGGTAATTTGTTTTTCTTCTTTTTTTTAAAATGTGTGTGTGTGTGTGTGCGCATGTGCTGTGTACTTTTTAAATTTCTGGAAGGCTGCATAATAAACTGAAAGAGTTGTCACCTGGTTAGCTCTGGATATTGGGATGAGAGTTTGTGGGTAAGGGGTCAGGAAGAGGGTATGATATTATACTCTTTACCCTTTAACATTATTTTATTCTACTTTGTGCATCAATTTCAAAAAAAGATTAGAACCTGTAGTCATTCTGAAGGAGATATACTTAGACTTTTTGTTTCAGCCATAATTTATATGTTCTAGTATGAATTGCCAGGTTTGGAGGATTAGTATGGAAGAGAAGGTAAATATCTGTAATTGTAATTTCCTCCATTTCTGGCATTTTGGAGAAGAATCTTTTCAGTGGTTTCTCAGACTCTTATCTGAATCTTCAACGATATTTTATATTAAAAGCAAAGCTTTTAATTATCATAGTCTTGCATGCATTTTCAAGAGTTCATGGGTAAAATCAGTAATAGTTTGAGATTTCTGACATATTATATGAGGGTATTTCAAAAAGTTCACAGAAAGATTCCTAATATCTTTTAATTCTAGTTTTCCTCAAATGTTTTGAAATACCCTTGCATTTTGTGGGCCTCTGGATTAACCAGAGCATGGTCAGTTTTATTTTTTTTTCTTCCTGTTTGTGTTAAAATCTGATTTTCTTCTTCAAAGGTTGATGCCCAGTTACAGGTAGTAAGGAAACTAGAAGAGAAGGAGCATCTGTTACAGAGCAACATTGGCACAGGGGAGAAGGAGCTGGGTCTTAGGACCCAAGCCTTAGAGATGAATAAACGCAAGGTATGATGGATTACTCTGTAATCTAAAGTGACAATTAGTCTCAGAGGAAAACATAAGTATGACACTGGTTAAATTATGGGCCCACTTTATTCTGTGAACTTGGATTAACATTTTCCTCACTGGAAGTAAGAGATGATAATGATGGTACTTATACATTCCACTAGGCAATGGAGGCAGCCCAGCTTGCAGATGACCTCAAAGCGCAATTGGAGTTGGCTCAGAAGAAACTGCATGATTTTCAGGATGAGATTGTGGAGAACAGTGTCACCAAAGAAAAGGACATGTTCAATTTCAAACGAGCCCAGGTAAGAGCAGTTGTCTTTCCTTTACAGTTCACCTTTTAGGTATTTTCTGAGGTCTAAAGTGACTCATATGATGGAAAGAGTCATTAGTCTAACGCATGTTATTTCCTACTAGACTGTAAGTTCTTTGAGAGAAGACCAAATCCGTTTTCTTCACTGCCATATCCCCAAAGCCTATTATGGTGCTTAGCATCTAGAAAGCATGAAATAAATATTTATTAAGTGAACGAATTAGTGAATTGTTAAAGAAATAGCAGCATAGCAACATTAAGGTATTTTAAAGTTCTCCTACAATCTCTCTATTTTTGTCATGTTAGCTGTTTTGCATGATGTCTTTTTATCCGTATTCATAAATCTGTAAATTATCTTAAGTCTATCTTCATCTTAAAACTAGTTTCCATAACAGAGAATGACCTATTGTCTAAGGTCTTAGACTGTGTTTTCACAGGACTGAATTGGCAATAGTTAGATGCACTTCCAGTTTAGGGATATGATTGTGATTACCTATCCTGAAACAAAAGAAAATATCTTGCCACTTGGAATTCTGTACATTCCTAAAAGATAATTGGACGTGAAAGGAGAGAAAAACCTTTTTTTCCACAACAAAAAGTTCAAGTTGGAGTAACTATTTTTCTCAAAAATGGCTGGTCTAGGGAAATGTGTCTAATGGGTATGCTATCCTACCACAGGAGGACATCTCTAGACTTCGAAGGAAGCTGGAGACCACAAAGAAACCAGACAATGTACCCAAATGTGATGAGATTCTGATGGAGGAGATTAAGGATTATAAGGTTAGGAAAACTGCCTCAGTGATTTCTTTGTGTTTTTTGTCAAGGCCTGAAATAGACTATAGATAGACTGGGAGAATAAACACTGAACTTCATTACAAGAAGGAAACCAAAGAATGGTTTATTTGGAGGGGAGGGGAGGTGGAAATGGTACTCTAGACTTAGTGCTTTGTGAGTTTTCTCGTTGTTTATTTGCTTGCTTATATATGAGAGCCATTTTGATCATGAACCTTTATGGTTGCTCAGACTCTCACTTTTTTCCTTTTTAGGCACGCCTGACCTGTCCATGCTGCAACATGCGTAAAAAGGATGCTGTACTTACCAAGTGTTTTCATGTTTTCTGCTTTGAGTGTGTGAAGACACGCTATGACACTCGCCAGCGCAAATGTCCCAAGTGTAATGCTGCTTTTGGTGCCAATGATTTCCATCGCATCTACATTGGTTGATCCAAGCCAAGAGAAGAAGAGGAGCTGGCCAGACAAGCACTTATTCATTAACCACCAAACCTCTACCTCTTCTCTCCTTGACTGTCACCTGCAGGGCAGTTTGTTGGTTAACTACCTTTTTTCCATAGACTTTGGAAGTCCAGACTCTCCTATCTAATAGCTAGGTGACTTTAGGAGAAAGGGCTGGTAAATTCAAGTTTGGGGTTTTAGAATGAATTAGAAATGAATAACTCTTATTTGTCTTCCTTACCAGATTTACTTCCTGCTTTTAGACTTTTCAGCATTTTCTTCTTTGGGCCTAATGTACAATCTTGGATTGTCCATTCCTCCCGAAGAAGTCAAGTTGGTATTTTTGACATGGAAAGGGAAACAAAGACTGGAACCATGCCATTTTGGGGGAGTGACCTTTTAGAAATAAGCTATCTGTGGGCACAAACTTTTCTTGACTTGGGTAGTGAACTATTTGTAAACTTGGATTATAAAATGGTATAATTGTGATACCCTTTCCTGGATGATTTGAAGCCTTAATGAAATTCTGCCCAGGGTGATTTAATCCATTTTCCATTTACTAGCAAAGTAACTTGTTAAGGTCAGTTGGCTTCCTTGTTAAAGTTATTTAAGTTTTGAATTTTCAAGTACTTAAAATCTTTAAATTTCTTGAGGCCAGAATAATTTCAAATAATATAGTCCCTTTTGTCTTCTAATGAAATCAGGATTGGAGAGGATGGGAAGTAGGACTGAGATGTTGAAGAGATCTTCTCGGTACTTTGGGAACTTGATAGAGTGAGGCCTTGATGAGCTATGAATTACTCTCATCCTCCTCTCCACAGGGGTTGTTGTGATCCCTGTTTTCCAGAAGATTCTCTGTACTGTTTCTGTAGGACTTTATATTCCACAAGCTTCAATTAAAGAAGGACTCATTTGCTTTTGTGTTTGTGGTTTTACTTTGAAACTTTTGTCTTTGTTATTACTAGTTGATTTTATACCTGTTGTCCTAGAATTGAATTCTATTCAACAGAAATAATCAGATTAAGAGTCTGGCTGCATTTGAAGTTATTTAGTTTTTATTAATTGAAACGCTTTTTCTCCCAGTTGTTTTATTGAGTTTATTCTTTTTTTTTTTTTTTTTTTTTTAAAAGATGACCGGTAAGGGGATCTTAACCCTTGACTTGGTGTTGTGAGCACCACACTCAGCCAGTGAGCGAACCGGCCATCCGTATATGGGATCCGAACCCGGGGCCTTGGTGTTCTCAGCACCGTACTCTCCCGAGTGAGCCACGGGCCGGCCCCTATTGAGTTTATTCTGAGGAGAGATTATGCCTAAAAGGTGGTAGTTTGAGTAATCAGTTCTCTTCCGTAGTTTGCTGTGGGGGTAAGAGGCTGTGATTTGTTTTTTTTTAAGGAGTATAATGCTGCCTGGCACTTTAGGTTGAGGGTTCTTGAATTGCAAGTTTTATAGTAACCAGCAAACCAGAAGTTTTCTGTATCGCTGATAAGGAGTTGTATAAAGTGGGTCCCTCTTGATCACTCTGTCCTAAAAGCTGGATAAGAACAAATTCCATATCCTTCTGTGGTCACCAGCTGTAATCAGCAGGACTTGTGATGAATTCCACAAAATCATGTGCTATGGGTTAAGAAATGAGTCTAATTGGGGGATCTTACAAGGTCATCGAGATGTCATGGGCCCCTCGGTCCCCTGGCCCCTGCTCAGCGCGCACACACACGTGCACAGAACCATGATGGGATTAGGCCCTGCTCCTGAACACACATTCAGTTTGCATTCAGTAATAGACATTTTCCTCTTGCTGCTCGCTCTTCTTATAGAGCAAACTTGAGAATAACCTGGTTGATTGGTTGGGAACTAAATAGACTACTCGGGCAGCAGTTGGTTTGGGTTTGGGTATTAGTTGTTTATGGTAACTGGCTGGGAAAGCCAGCTGCCCTGCACAAGGGGACAGTGGGGCCTGTGGGATGTTGTGGAGGAAAGCACTAGTCCCATGGGAAGCTGGATTTAGGAGAGGCTTCTGTACATGAGAAGAGCAGGGAAGCCCTGATCCCAACTAGCTTGAGGTCTGGGCACCACAAGGTGAGCTCTCAGAGACATTTTCAGAGAATGACCCAAAATGGTGATTTTTTTTTTTTTTTTTTTTTGACAGTCTGGCTTTTCTCTCTATAGAAGAGGTCAATGAATGGGCCTCAGGAATCCCCCCAAATTTCATACCAAATTTTGCTTGTGTTGTATGTACATTATTTGTAGCCTTTTTCAGATTCTTACACAAATTTTGAGACTTCACAAATCTCCAAAGAGGTAGGAGTCACAGCTCTAGATCCGTAGGAACTTTGAAGGGAATTTATTTTTTTTAAAGTAATACCTATAAATGCCAATTTCAAAGATTATTGTAGAGAAACTGGTAGGTTTGGGTTTTTTTTTTTTAATTTTAGATTTTGTAGACATAGTCTTTTACTTTCTTTTTTTTGCTTTTTTTTTTTTGTGGTTACTTTAGTCATACCTTAGTGATTTTGACCAAAATCAGGTGTGTTCTAGGGCACACATGTTAACTACATGGCTAGACTCTTAATGTTCTTTCTACAGGGAAATATATACTGCTCTCATCTATTCCCATTGTCATTTGCTGAAGTGGAATGCCTTTAAATTTTGTTCCTTAAGGTTTTTTCTGAGAACTGTCCATCAATAAACCCAAGTCCCAGTGAGTCTGCAGAAAAGTTTTGACTACTTATTATCACAAAAGTCTACCTGACTTACTTATGATAAAACAGCTACATTGAGAATAAGTAGAAAATTGGTAGGTTTTGTGTATGTGGGTTGGGTTTACATAATAGGAAACCCCTGTCATAGAAATAATTTAAAATTTCTTAGATTTTAGAGTTCGGCAGTACTTTAAAATTGTCCCATCACAAAATTGAGCTTTACTTTCTGGGGATTTCTGACCAAGTTTGGTCTCTTCCTAACGTTAGCTATTAGGTTTTATTTATATCATACTTCACAATTACTAAAATGAGAACAATCTAATCCCCAATATCTAGCAGAGTAACACAGTATTCAGTAAAGCTTTCATCATTAAGTTAATTCAGATCCATACTTCTGCCAAGTCTTCAGAAGTCTGCTTTATTGGGCCAATAATATGTGAATTAAAACCTTATAACTCCTTTTTTTACCCACTAAGTGGAAACTACGTTTTCTCATGTATTGAAGTCACTCTTCAAATTTGGATTATCCTGAAATATATGACTGCCTTTTTAATTTCTTTTGTGGTGATAACAGAAGGAATTATAAATTCTGAAACTAACACCTTGTAGCGGCAGCCCATGATAGCTGAGGCTTCTCTTAGCGTAGGTTAACCTTTTTTTGAGGGAAGTTGTGCATGAAATTGGAACCATAGTATATTCATAATATAACAGTGATATTCTCTGAGGATTTCAAGTTACTGAAATCTGTGGAGTGGGATGATTTGAAAGGTAGAATATGGGAGCTGAAAGGGACCTCAGACAATGTCCTTATTTTAGAGATGAGGAAATAGGCTCCAGAGTCACTCTGTTTAGCCACAGAATTGAAATGTGACTATCATACCTTCACTTTCTTTTTATTTGTTTCTTTTGAGGACACATTCCACATTTTATTTACATTTTAAGACTAACTTTAATCTCAGAATCACATATCCATACACCTATTTCCTTTTTGTTGACTTCGCTTAAACTTAAATGTGTGGTTTGTTAAACAAAACAAAGACTGTAAACAAATATTTACCATGTCTGTTACATGTAACACACAGGAACAGCTTTTAGCAGAAATTCATCAACCCCTCCCCCAACATTTTTTTATTCTAAATACAGGTATCAAAACAATCCTGAACATATTTTGATATTACTGTTAGTTAGCACCCACACCTCTTCAAAAATTAACACAATTTGTGGCAATATTCATTGTACCTGCTGCTATTTTAAACAATTTCAACTGCAGCTCTTTAAGCAAGATGGACGAAATATGCCATTTCTATTTTTCCTTCTTGAGATCTTTACTTTTCAGAAACACACATGCTTCCACTCCCATCTGACACTTCTCAGTATGCTTTCATCTTGTAAACCTGAATTCTGTTTTGAGTACTCCAGGTTTAAATGACAGTGCCTTAACAAGAAAAAAACTGCTTCATTTTTCCTCCTGTTACCTGGAAACATAACGGGTATACATATGTTAAATGTATTCTTACAAATGTCCAGGCCATATTTAGTAGCTGGAATTCTTTTACTTAATGTGTGAGTATTTTGCATTATGATATTTAATCAAGATATTAACATGAGTAGAAGGTTGCTGATTAAAGGCAAGTTTGAGATCCACTAAAATTAATTGTTGTATGTCCTGATGGCTGTGGAAGCTTCATATCTTCTTTGGACATCATTAGACGTCTTAACTCTTGAAGTACAACTTACATGCTATATGAATTTTGCCATTCTGCTAAGACTGGTATGCTCTGTGCATCCACCATCCCACTGGAATTATTTTATTCCATTCATATTAATTTTTGCTACAAATCTAACTGATGGAAGAGCTTCTGGGTACTGAGGTCCACACTCTACTTTCAGGCTACGTATTCTATTTTCATAGTTTGTCTGTGGAGACCACCATCTTCTCCTGCAGCCCCTGTTCTTTTTATTCTAAGTGGAGATCTGTACCAATAGAGTGCTTGTCATCAGTGAGATAACAAGTGAAAATATTTTCTGGGTCATTTTGAAGTATTTCTGAGGATTTACATAAACCTAGTGTATTTATCTTCGATAGTTCTGATCTATGTAGGCCCTCTTTGCCAGGTCCTGGATGAGGACTGCATTTTGTTTCCATACTCAGGGAGAGTTCCTGTAGCACCTTGTAGAACTGAATTGAACCAAAAGGATCTTAGATTTCTCCCTGCTGTCCCAAGCCTAATTATGCATTTATTTGTTGAGGGTTTATTGTGATTCCAGGCACTGTGTTAAATATATCTCCCATGAAATCAGATTTGTCTAGGTATGGCTGTGCCACATATTTACCAAGTTACTTCACCACCCTGTGCTTCAGTATCTTCATCTATAAAATAATAACTTCATCCAAGGGTTGTATTGAGGATGAAATGACTATATATGAGACACTTAGCACGGTGCCTTGCACCTAGAAAATATTCAGTGAAATACTAACTTTCATTGTTGTTGAATATAAAGAAATTGGAGAGGTCAATTTTTCTTTCCATCAATGCCTTCTTACTGTTTCTAGGAAAGAATAGCACTGACATACTCCCTAAAATCTAGGCCACATGTATTTATCTATGTCCATCTCTAGTCTGCCTGTCCTGGTTAAGTGATAACATTCCAACTCATTCCAAAACATCAAAAAGTTAAGTTGATCTGCTCACTACCCTGCAAACAAACAGAAATACACGAATGACAGCCAGCTCCACCCAGTGAACGATCCTGATCTTTCAAAATTTCCTTCTTCATCTTAAAATCTTTTAGTGGTTCCTATAGTCTTCAGGACACAAATCCAATTTAGCACAGTGATCTTGCCTCTGCTTTTCTTTTTCCAGTATTTATAGCTCATCACCCACCTCGTGCTTTATGTTTCTGTCATATTTAACTTTATATTTGAAGTTCCTAAGTTCCTTGATTTCCATAGTTTTCCAACTCTGGAACTTTGCCCTCCACCCAATCTCTCTACCCTCACTTAAACACACACACACGCACAAGGTAAGTGTCTTGTTTGCTCCCAGAGTACATACCATATTGTGTTGCCAGTTTGTATTACCTCACTAGACTGAGCTCCATGGGATCAGAATTTGTTTTTATTTTTCTTTCTCCAGCAGCTAGCCCAGTTCCTGACTCGAAATAGGCATCCAAAAAAATGGATGACAATGATGCAAAACATCATTGGGTAAGTTGGCAGTTGAATTAGGTTTCATTGGGTTTATAGTTTTGTGAGATCTGACTTGGTTATACTCCAAGAGAAATGTGTGTGAAGAATGCATCAGACTAGCAGATCCATGAAGGCAAGTTTGCCAGCAGCTAAAAATGCCTGGATTTTCAGAAACTGCCAAGGTACCTGAGACTGCAGGATTGCTGAGTGATTTGCAGCTGTGTTTGTACCAGTTCTTGGTTGGGCTAGAAAGCAGAAAGAAAAGATGCTGAAACATTATTTTTGTAGCTATTTTAGGGGCTACGGTGTTGAATTAAATGGACTAATGCAGGTTGAGTTATCATATTAGCTTCCCTCTCTGTTCTGTGGAACTGGGGGCCCAGCTGAGGCATGGGCAAGAGGCAATAGGAAAGACTAAAGGGGGATTAGAGGAGGAAGAGGAAGTTGTAATGCAATGATCAGAATCCTGATAGTACAGTCATACATCACTTAATGATGGAGATATGTTCTGAGAAATGTGTCATTAGGCAATTTTGTTATTATGCGAACATCACGTTACACAAACCTAGATGGTGTAGCCTGTTACACACCTAGGCCTATTGCTCCTATGTGAGTAATGCACTGCACTACAATGTTACGATGGCTACAATGTCGTCAGGCAATAGTAATTTTTCAGCTCCATTACAATTTTATGGGATGACTGTCATATATGCAGTCCATGTTAAGTGGCGCATAACTGCATTGGTTGGACTATCTGCATGTGAATCTCTGCTACTACTATTACTAGCTGTGTGACCTTGGCAAGTTACGTAATTTCTCTTACTTTCTATTTTTTTCATCTGTAAACTAGAGGTCTTGTTTACCTACTCTAGACTATATCTAGAGTACCTGTCTCATGAGGTTGTTAAGAAGATTAATGAGATCACAGTTCGTAGTAAGTGCCCAATAAATGTTAGTTATTACATAGTATTGCTTGTGTATAGGTTGTGAAAAGGTCAGGTTGTGGGATGGTCTCTTAGGTTAGAGATCATACCTCTCTTGTTCACTATTGTGTCTTCAGCACTTGGCACATAAATGGAAGCTGTTTAGCAAATGTTTGTTGAATGACTAAATGAGGGTGGCAGGGCAGAGTTTTTAGAGATCTCTGAATATTGTGGTTTTTCCTAGAAAGTCTCTCTCAGATGCAGCCATTTCAATTCTACTTCACGATGAGTGGTGTCTGGCTACTGCAGTGGCGCTGCTTAACCTGCATGGCTTGGGCTAATGTCGGAATCCTGTTGACATTGCCGAGGGTAGTGCTCTTAATCCTGTTCATGACACCAATTGTAAAGCTACTTGACCACGCCAGTTGTTGGGCTCTTTTACCTGCTGGTAATCCTGCCCTGACTGGGCCAATTATCAGGCTAGGGCTGGGTCTAGAGCTCACAGACCCCTCAAGCCCGTTGTCCAGACTGGGTCACAAACCCTTCATATGCCAGGCTGGGTCCCCAGACCCCTTAACACAGGTGTATGAGCTAGGTTACCAGCCAAAAGGTTCTTGGAAGCCGTAGGTTGGAAAGCACAGCTGCGCCAGGTGGATGCCTGAGGCAGAAGCCTGCCTGCCTGCTTGCCTGCTTCACTAAAACTCTCTCTTTCTCAAAAGAACACAAGAATAGCAACAAAACTAAAAAGATACATTGGTGCATGCATGCTAACTACACACACGCACGCACGCACGCACGCACGCACGCACGCACGCACGCACGCACGCGCTCGCTTACAAAGGATGTGCTAAAACCACACCCAACCAGACCTGAGGCTAGGGCCCTGACCAGACTATTCTATATTCCCAATAATCCATCCCTTTCCTTACGTGTTCAGAATCTTCCTTGATGTTCCCTTAGCTAGCATAAATGACCCTTACATTTACATAACCTATTGTCCATTCAATATGCCTTAAGGCTTGCAGTTCTGTCCTTTTAACTGTTAGCCGCATATGTTCGGTTAGTAGTCACCATTGGTATGACCCTCCATGCAAATCCTGTAGTCATATTGATAGGCAGTTCAATGCATATTCAGCAGGCCGACACATTGACTGCATGACTCTGGTGCAGTGCCTGCAGCCAGAACACTATGGGCGAAAAGACAGAAGAGTTATTGGTACCAATAGGGGAAGTTCTCGCCCCTCTGGTAAGATACATGCCAGTTTGCCATCCTGAGAAAGGGTGGTTGCAGGAGTAGGTAACTTACCTGGCTTATGATACCATACTTTATCTGCTAACACTGTTGGGTCTGTAGGTTCTACATGTAACAGTATAGGGGAACTCATAATTGGCCATAATGATAATACAAATGTGCCTTTTGGAATAGAGTGCTCATCTGTTCCAGGCCATGTCACCTTTATTTGAGGAGGCCAGGTACTTGTCACTCAAGGTGAAACTTGCAAGCCTTCCTCTAATCCTTTTCCCCAAGGCCCTATTAAACCTACCCAGCATATAAGGGGGGCTTTTATTCTCCAAGGACATTCCCATTGTACTGTCTGTCCCTGTTGCAAACAGATTGGGGCCCATAAGAGAATATTTCTATTCTTGCCATATCCTGGCTTCAAAAGCTTATCTTTAGTAGTGATTTGCAGCACCAACTCAAAAGTCCAAAGTCTCCTCTGAGACTAAAGGTATGAACCTGTAAAGAGTCAAAAACAAGTTTATCTACTTCCAAGATACAGTGGGACAGACACTGGGTACACATTCCCATTCCAGAAGGGAGGAATAGAAAGGAAAACAGTCCCCAAACAAATCCAGAACCCAAACAGGGCAAATGTTAAGCACACTGGGGCACCTGGACCCCTAAAGCGTTGGGAAACATCACTCCTACAGCTCTGCTGGGTGTAGAACATTGAGCTGCCTGGTGCCTGCCACTTTTCCAAGCTGGTGCTGCATGATGCCAGCAGCCCCACAATTCTGGGCTCCTAGTGGCAGTCCTGCCATCCTGGCTCCACTAGACATTTCCTCAGTGGGGGTTCTCTGTGGGGGCTCTGACCTCACTTTTCTGCTGCACATTGCTCCATAGGTGACCTCTGCAGCAGCTCCACCCCTGCAGCAGGTCTCTGCCTGAGTCCCCCAACTTTTTCATACTCTTCCGAGATCTGGGTGGAGGCTGCCACACCTCCACTGCTCTCATACTTCTGGCCTGCAAACTTAACACAATGTGAATGCCACCAAGGTTTTTGGCTTTTGCTCTTCAGAGGTGCTGAGGCAGGATTGCTCCAGCCAGAGCAGCTGGGATGCAGGGAGCAGTTTGCCAAGGGCAATGACACCTCAGGTCTGCCCTCCAGAGAAACTCAGTTCTCCTAGGATGGGAGAGGTGCTCTCCCAAACTTCTCAAATGCCCTCAGGGCCTGTGAGGGGGTGGGGCACCCATCCAGACTTCTCAGATGCCTTTAGGACATTTTCCCCATTGTCCTGGTTATTAGCATCTGACTGCCTCATCACCAAGATAATGTCTTTAGCAAACAGTTTGTCTGCTTCACGCTTGCATTTTTCTCCTGCTCTCCACTTTTTTACTGCATGGCTAGGCTGCAAAGTTTCCAAAACTTTATACTCTGTTCCCTTTTAAATTCTGGCTTTTGAATTACTTCAGTGAGCTCAGCTTACACCGGCTACTCACTCACTCTCAGGCAGTTTTTGCAGCGTTCTCCCACAGTTGAAGCAGCTGCATTTTCCCAGTCATTAAGGAGTGGCTGCCTCGCCCTTGTGCATATCTGCAGCTCTTTTGTAATCACTGCCACTGAGAAAGGTGCTTAGTAACAGAGACTAACTTTTCCACCTTTTCACCAGGTGAAAACATGCTTGAAATTCTGCAGGGGCACCTGTCCCCAGGTCATCTGCCCATCTGCATGTGGCACTCTTTTCTTTATAGCACCTGGCTGGCCATTGGGTTTAAATTAAACCCTCTGAGCCGTTTGTCTTCAGACAAACACAACGTGTGTTTACTACATAGTCTCTAAAAGCACGTTACACCATCCACCCCTAGGTCTCATAGTTGTAGCCACCAGGGGCTCTCCCTGTTTTTGCTGCTTTACTGTCTCAATTTCTCATGCACAACAGGTTGTGCCTGGAGATGCATGGTTTTCCCCAACTCACCACTGGGTTGGTTGTCTTCCCTGGTGTGAGAGGCAGGAATCGCCAGTCGCTGCACCTCGTCCTCCAGGACATTTATCCGTGCTTCCAACGACTGCTTTCTGCCGCAAATCTCGATCAGTTTGCAGCGCAGTGAGCAATAGCCAGGCTCCACCGGACACCACATGCTCAAGGATAGCCACATTTCCTCCTTCTTCCAAGGGCTTTCAGCTCCTGTACCTGCTCAGAATCCTGCTGACTGTGCCAATTGTCCGGCTACTGTGGTGGCAGTACTTTACCTGCATGGCTCGAGCTAATGTCAAAATCCTGATGACATCACCAACTGTAGCACTCTTAATCCTGTCATGACCCCAGTTGTAAAGCTGCTCAACCATGCCAGTTGTTGGGCTCTTTTACCTGCTGGTAATCCTGCCCTGACTGGGCCAATTGTCAAGCTAGGGCTGGGTCTGGAGCTCACAGACCCCTCAAGCCCATTGTCCAGACTGGGTCACAAACCCTTCATATGCCAGGCTGGGTCACCAGACCCCACACATGCCAGGCTGGGTCCCCAGACCCCTTTGTGCTGGTCTATGAGGTAGGTAACCGGCCAAAAGTTCCTTGGAAGCCATTGGTTGGAAGGCATGGCTGTGCTGAGTGGACACCTGAGGCAGATGCCCACCCACCTGCTTCACTAAAACTCTCTCTCTCTCTTACTCTAAAGAACACAAGAATAGCAACAAAACTAAAAAGATACATTGGTGCGCATGCGCAGTAACTCCACACACAAACACACACAATTTGCTTACAAAGAATGTGCTAAAACCACACCCAACCAGACCGGAGGTGAGGGCCCTGACCAAACTATTCTATTTTCCCAACACGTGGGCTCTGAGTTTTCTCAGCATATCTTGTGCCACTTTTCTAGACTATACCAAAGAAATAAGCATAAATCATAGCATTAGTAGGTCTCCTGTTAGGAGGGAGTAGTATGTCAACATTTGAATCCCCAAAGACAATGCCAGCAGCACATTAGTAAGAAATCACATAGAAAATGAAGTTTCTATCTGAACATTTATTCCACAGTCATAGAAACTGAAGATGGAAAAGACCTGAGGACATCCAGTCCATCCACATGGTTGTACAAGAAAAGTGGCTGGAACAAAACAGCTAGTTCACTTCATGCTCACAAGACAGCATTTCAGTTCTTCCTGGAGTGGAGCTATTGCAGACACATTAAAATGAAGACACAATGCAAATACTCTTCACAGACTTTAAGAAAATACTTTTAAGTACATAATTTTCATAAAATGATTAGTAACTAAACTGAAAAAAGAGTGAAGGAATCCTGGATTAGATGGATGGCTCAGGTGGGTGAAGAAAAGAATAAGCAGTGTAGTGAAGTGGTTTTAATGACTAGAAAGCAATTTCTTCTGAACATTGGTTGGATTTTCTGGTTTGCCTATCAATATGAATTGGAGGAAAAGAGGCTCTAAAAAAGTATCTTTCCCCTTCACCCTTTATCCACACCAAGGAACTGCTTAACTTGCTCCAAGGCTCTAATAGATCCAGCAACAACACTAAAAGTCTGTTACCTAGATGGCATAGCTCTGTTCTGCTTGGCCCTAGTTCCACTTGCCACTTCTCTGCTGGAAGGGAAGCAGCAACTCCTTATAGGGGTTGTGCAATAGCAAGATTCATGAATAATGGAGAGTCACCTCCAGGCACATTAAAAACCTCAACTGACTGGGACCCTGTGGCTGCCTCACTTTGCTGTCCCAGTCATTCTTCCAACTTGTTTTTAATTGTTGGAGGAATCCCCTCTCTCCTCTACGTTAAGGCATACACACTCTGGGGCCCTTAATATTCTTATTTACACAAACCAGGTAGCCATTTCTGTTCCAACTTGTCCAGTCAAGCTTTACTGTGTGCTTCCTGTGCCAGGAATTTCCCCTTGGAAAGTGGCTTGTGGCACAGTTTGTCATGTTCCAGGTTTCCCAGCACCAGAGCTTGGAAGAGAATGAAGGCCTTCCTGATCTCATGAAATGGGAACCCATGAGAGTAGGCAAGGTAGCAACCCTCGTCCCTTTCTTCTTTACGAAAATACCACCCTCTACCTGAAGGCTTATGATCTTTGTTTTTTTTTTGAGCCTGAGGGTAGTTGAGAGAACAGAGGTGGAGCAGAACAGAAAGGCGGTTTTCAAGGACCCACCATTCAAGAAATCTTTTTATAAAACACAACACACTGTTTCACAAATTGCAAATCACTGTTCAATTACTACCAATAAAAATAACCATTGCTATTTAACATGAAGACTGCTTCATTTCACCACAAGCAATTATGGTTTTTCTTTATTCAGAAGAAGGAGGCATTCTAAGCAATGTTGACAGTAGTAAGCCTGCTTGCAGCCTTTGCTGCTTCTAGCTGCAGCCTGGCAATGATTGTGGCAGGTAGTTAGTTCTTCAGAAGACACTTGAGCATGCGCATTGGTCATCTACTTTGTGGATAGGCAGGGCGGTCTGGTATGTGATTACCACTGCTCAGAATGCCTCAGTGAAGCTTTAGGTAAACCCGATATACAAAAATCCAAATTTACAAAACAGATACGTGAGGGGATAATTAATTGCATTACAAAAGGGTTATTTACTTTACAAAAGAATTCACCTCTGGGTTCCCTTAAATAGCCAGCTTCTCAAGTACAGTCAGAATATGAGTTGAGTTATAAAAATGTCCATGTACAATGTTAGGAGCATGGCTGTTATGTGAATTGAGGTACACCTGTACATCAGCCTTCCAGGCTACGCAGAGGATTGGGGGTGGGCAGAGCATCGTGGCAGAGTCTCTGCAGCTTCCTTAGCTGTTGCAGATGGGGTGGGGGGGTGCAGGGGGGGAGGCTAAGGGACATCATCTTTCAAAGGCAGCTGCAAACCTACTTCTGGGCCTGGGATGGGAACTGGGGAATAGGGCATTTCAAAGCAGAATTGTCCTTTTCTGTTTTCAGGACTCACCTGTTCCCTCATTGTTCCATCTGTGAGGTTGATGAAGTCTAACTTTAGAGCCCTTCCACCTCCATTATCAGTATCTCTGAGCCTGCCTCCACTCCAGGGTTTTCTCAGCCAATTAACTAATTGCTAGTGTTATCTAATTAGAACTTAAGGTGTTATCTTTCCCTGGGAGACTAGGTAGCTCTTGGTGGAAATGCAGACATTGTACTCAAAAGTAGGGGGGAGAAATTTTGCGATTGAGACATTTTTCCAATTATGTGCAGCTGCTATAAAGCACAGTGCTTCCCATAGCACTGTGACCTCACTGTAGGCTTTCCAATGGATTGGGATGGAGCAATGAGTGCTGAGAAGATAAAGCAAGTAATTGATAAACAAGGAAGTCTATTCCTAAATGGTGCCCTGGGGTGGGGGTGGGGGTGTGGGAGGTGAATCAGCAGATGTGTGGTGAAGTTAAAAAAAAAAAGGAAGCTCATTTCTCTCCATGCCTGGGGGTGGCCAAACTTCTGGAACAGTGTTTCTCAGAGAGTAATTTTGGGACCACTTGTGTCAGTCACCTGGGAGTGTTGGTTAGCAGTAGGTTTCTGAGGCCACCTTCAGACCGACCCCCATAATCTTGGGGGAGGGGTCCTGGCAATCAACATTCTGATGAGTTCTCTAGATGAGTCTCATCTACACTAACATTTAGGTCTGAAGTTCTAGAGTCTCCATACTCCTTTCTCCTTCTGCATGCCCGTTGCATGCTGGGCAAGAGATGCCCAGGCAGAGGAGATGCTGGATTACTTATATCAGTCTTTTGGTATTAGATGGGGTCTGGAGGATAGTCAGAGGGATTAAAACCTGCTCATAGCTTTTAAGAGATGACTAGGTATAAAGATGGGAAATTGACTTGGTAATTATCCTATAGAGATATGCAGAGCACAGGCAGATTCCTGAATGTTAAAGCTTGTGATGCTCACAGGCTCAAAGTTCACTTTTGGGATTCCTACCTAAGAGATAGGTGACTACTGATCTGAAAATGGCCCAGTATGTCATGTGCAGAACATTTCACTTAACCCGCAGTGCCAGGAACGAGCAGGGATATTCAAGGTTCATCCTAAGGCCACAACCTTGCTTTGCTTTCCTCTCTTTCTTTTCTTTTATAAAAGGCACACACTATAGTGGAGATGCTTAGTTAAATTACAAGTACAGTCCTATTCATTCCATAGCCAAATTGCCTTTCTGGCCCAAGAGCTTTTGTTGTAAAAGCATGGTGTACATTTTTAGTGTCTCTTCTGCCTGCCCACTGTTCCCACTCGCCACATCCCTGTCCCCTTTCATAGTGGCATGTAAACATGTCCCTACTAATATTAGTCAGAGTGGAATCAGAGATACAGAACCTTCTCAAAGATGTGGCTCTCACCTTATTCAATCAACCCTTGGCCTGCTGTGATACTAATGAGTTCGGTTAAGTATCCCTTCAAGTGGGGGGTACCCTACTCTTACCCCGCTCCCCGTTCAGAATGTAGAAGCAAATCTAGATTGGGGAGTTGTATCAAAAGCTACAACTCTGGGCCGGCCCGTGGCTCACTCGGGAGAGTGCGGTGCTGATAACACCAAGGCCCCGGGTTCGGATCCCATATAGGGATGGCTGGTTAGCTCACTGGGTGAGCGTGGTGCTGACAACACCAAGTCAAGGGTTAAGATCCCCTTACCGGTCATCTTTTAAAAAAAAAAAAAAAAAAAAGCTACAACTCTGTACAATCTTGTTCTATATTAAGATTAAAACCAACAACCCAGTAAGATACATGTTTGAATAGAATTTTATCTCTTGTTGTTGATAGTACAGAGAAAGGACTAAAAACCAGAATTATTATTGTGGCACCTGGTGAAAGGTTAACAGGAGCTCAGCTTGCCTGGTAATTCACTTATCTGTTACATGGTGTTTACTCCTGACTAATTTAAGATTCTTTCTATGAAAAAGACTCCTACCTTGGAGGCCTAGGGAGTGAGCTTGGGAAGAGCTGCTGTTGCATTTTTAGGCGAGGGAGAGCAGACTTGACCTTTAAGAAGACTTAGACCTCAGCTTCCCCACACCTCTGTCAGTAGTTACAAAAGGGCATTACAAAGTGTCTCAAGGGCTCAGAAGAATGCCAGGAACTGAGAAAGGGGAGCATTTTGATCACCTAGGACTCACAAGTCCGATTTATCCTTTGATACTCTTCCAGCTCCGTTTTCCTGCTCACAGCCAGCTGCAGCTCCTGACGGATCACCTGAATCTGCTTCTCGAGCTCTGAGAGTTCCTGCATCACGGAGTTCCGAGATATGTTGAGGGAATCTGCTTTCCCGTTTGTGGTCAGCGAGGCAGGGAGCTCTCTTCTCCTTGGAGGGAGAGGGATGTCCTGGGGGGTCCGGATGCCCAGCTGATTTTGCCCTCCCTCATCACTAAACATGTATTTTCGTCGGTGGTCATGACTTGGGTTGGAAGTATTCCACACGGTGAGCTGACGGGGTTTCACACTGGACCTAGGAAACAAAGAGACATTGTAGACTTACTTTCCATTCTTCATTCTGTGGCTTTCAAAGGGCTGTTCTCCAGGTGTTAGCCCTTTCCTGGGTGAATAATATAGAGCTGGGTATGCATTATAGAGATAAAGTAACAAAGCCATGAACAGACTGCCTGCTAGAGTGTCATGGGGACAATAGGAGCCATGAACTTTCAACTGAAGTTCAAGGTCTCATCACGTCTTATGCTTCTCTGAAATTGGAATAGAGTATCATTGGAAGAGCTGATGGAATGGGTATGGCACAGTTTTTGTGAAGAACCTTAGGTGCCTTTTTATTCTCTTCCTGCGAGTGAAGCTCAGAAAGCAGCACCATCTTGAAACATCCTATGGCTATAAAGGAGGTGCTTTAGTGAAAGTGAAAATCTGGTCATTTGGATATTGGACTGTAGCCATCAGTCAGCTGATTAATATTATAATATGGCTCATCCTCAGATCCACAGGACCACCCTGATGTTTACTCCTTGATTTGGGGGAGAATGAAAGCATAAAAGTCTTGATGCAGTTACATGGTTGAGAACAAAAACACAAGGACTTAATAGGATGATTCTACTTTGCTTTGCCCTGTAGTAGATTGCAAAAGTGGTCATAATCCTTTGTTCCTGCTTTCATTCATGTTCCTCTCTAAAGTGACTTTGCAGCTCATCCCTATTAGGATGCTGAATCTCCTTCCCCTCTCCTTGAATTAGGGCTGGTCTCAACTTGTTTTGGCTAATAGAAAGTGGCAGAAGTGAAGAGGTGGCAGTTCCAAGCTGGAGCTTTTAAGAAGCCTTGCACACTTCCACTCTGTCTTGGAATCCTGCTGCTGCAACATGCACAGGTTCACACTAGCCTGCTGGATGATGACAGACATGTGAAGAGAGTCCCCAGTCTTCCCAACTGACTCAGCTGAGGCCATTACAGACCACACAGCCCTTAGCTGCTCCCCGCCCCCTGGCCCCTGTCCTCCAAGCTGGCTGCAAACGTATGAGCAAACCCAGCTAAGATCAGCCAAGTTTGGCTCAGATCAGCAAACTGCACAGCTGACCTAGAGATTAGTAAGTAGCTCACTGTTGTTTAAAATATTATGTGTGGGCATGATTTCTCCCACCACAGCAAAAACCAACTGATACATGCCTCAAGCCATTAAAACGCACAAACACACTCCAAATCACCCTGTAGTTCTTAAATATTTCTCATAGTTTACGTCTCATATAAATGAGTGGTGGGTACCAGAGCTCAGTTTTCATGTGTCCTGGGCTGGGTAAAAGTTCTATAATAAACCCATTACAGCTCCACTGGCTTTAGACCTGAATCAGAGAGAAGATAGTTATAATTTTCCTTCTGGCCTTGTAGTTCTCTTTAATTTTTCCTTCAAATCTTTTTCTATTGAGTTTGAATAATTTCAAAGAAGTCTTGTTTGTGGTGTTTGTTATATGGTTTACAATTTTTGTGTCTTGGGATAAAAGAAAAGGGAAAATGGGGGTATACTGGGAACCCTGTGGGGTGAAGGATAGACCAAAACTTACATGAAATCATATATTGAGTAAACCAAGGAACATATAGTCTCTTGTAATATCCATTTTTCTCTGTGCATTAAATAAAAAAGCACATCTGCTTCCATACCATGTCTCAAACTTTCTCCAAACTCAAACTCATATATTAGTAATTCATTCATTTATTTATTCTTAATTCATTCAATAAAAAATGGAGCACAGGAGAGGGATGTCAAGTTGTAGCAGGCATGGGCATTTGCATAGCTATTCTTCCAAGAGAAGAGAGAGTATTTTCAAGCCAGCAGTCCTAACTCTAGTACCATAGAATGATTCATTGCAGGGAAAACCTGGCTCTAGAGCATCTACACATTTTCTTGAACTGTCCAGGCAAGCAGGTAAGTAGAGACAGTTGATCTGGTTTTCTCCAGGGCTTTGTACATCCATCTGGGAATATAATATAGAAGAATAAGCAAAAGCTGGACTCTGTGGCAAACTCTAGTTGCTATCATCACCAGCGCTCTGATAATTGATGTGTGGCTCTGGACCACCTATGAAGGCAACGTGACAGACGCCGAATGTAAGATTTAATGTCTAATTGGAAGGATTGAGTGTGTTATACTCTTGGCCTCAATAATGTTTAGAGTGTGCTTTGTATCAAGCCTTCCTCAGCCTTGGAATGTAACATGACCAGTGAGTGAGCTGTATTTAACACTAAAAATGAGCAAAACAGGCTTCTGCAGAGCAATTATGTAATATTAAGTTTCAATACTCCAGAAGACCACTCAAAAGAGACATGACAGCTGTGGGACTCCTAACACTCAGTGTGTTTGAAAGATTGCAGGTCATGTTCTACCTTAGCTCCTTCTCAAAATATGGGTTCAGGAAGGGAATCTGCCAAGAAAAGTGGGTAAGTTGAGTGAAAAGACACATTTGGTTCTTAATTTAGTTGAGAAAGATGTGAATATGAATTACATCACAGTTGGACATGGGATCACTGGACTTCCTGTTTCTACTACATTTGGAGAACAAATATTTTGTCATTGTAAGATGACTTCTTTGCTGCTATGTCTTCTTGTGTTCCTCTGGTTAAAATTTTATGTTAAAAATAATTACCGAAAATATATACGTAACATGACATGGAACAGCTGTGACCTGATTAGTCTACAGCTTGAACTAACAGACTTACAATACGATATAGGAATACTGCAGACTGAGAAGGGGTGGTGGGGGTGGGGGCGGCAGTGCTCATTGACTGAAAGAGAGACTTTAAGAGATAGTGAAAATGATTCCAAGAACCCCTATGCAAACTGGAAAGAAGGGAATTGCAGTAGCCCCAGAGGATATACAAACAATGAAAAAGAATTATGTTTTCCATCCCTTTTTCTTATGAATGAGAGGTGTGAGTGTCAGATTTCAAAACAATGCAGAAAGCCAAGCTTTGAGCTGAGCATATGCCATGGCTGACAGGGTTGCTTGGAGCTGATGCCCTTATCTGAGGCCTCTGGGAGTATGAAAGAACCAGGAGGGCTGCCTTAGGCAGCAGGCAACAGAGGCTACCAGGAACCAGACCCAAATGTTTGTGACATCTTTAGTCACCATGAATGAGGCAACAGTCATCCACAGTCTGGCTGTGGTGAAGGTGCAGAACTTCAATTTTCTAATGGCATCGATGCATTTAATGCTTGTTACTTCCTATTAATGAGATACTTTTTTCTATGAAGTTTGGAGAAGAATGCCAGAAAATGGATTAGGCAAGACATGTCTGTTGCATATTTTTAATATTGCTAGGAGTGCTGGAAAGAGGTGGGGAGTGGAAACATGCCAAAAAAATATCCCATGAAAGTAATTGCCTATAGTACTCATGAATAAAGTCTTATGTGCATTTTGTACATAATAGTAGCTAATATTTATTAGGCATTCACTTTGTTTTCAGGGCTTTACGTGTATTATCTCATTTAATCTTTATAACAACTCTGGAAAGTACGTACTGTTTTTATCTCAGTTTTACAGATGAGGATCCTGAGACACTGAGAGGTGAAATAACTTGCCCAAAGTCACACATATTGTAGGTGTTAGAGACAGGACTTGGATCCAGGTGCTTTTCTTTCACCATGATAATATATTGCCTATACTGCATTTCAGTATCTATATATGTATATACATTTATTTTATTTGTTTTATTTCTGTTTATCCAAAATCACAAGTATTTATATTGATTTTGGTTATCAACAGCTTGTCCTGATTTGATCGGAATTATTTATACATAATTTCCCTTTGAAAATGGAATCTCATCTATATTTCTAAACTTTTATTTTAGCAGGTACAAAGACAGCTGGAATTGGCCTTGTAATTCTTACCTCTTTTCCACACGTTTGGTTTTGAAACGCTGCTGCTTTTCCTCTACAAATGATGTGTTTAGTGCTCTATGTAATCTCTGGTGGAAAAAAAAGAGTCACAGGTAGAGATCATTAAAAATACATAGGTCAGGAGACAAAATACTGCTTGAGATTTAATGGTGTATCTAGTTGCTCCAAACCTTGGCCTTTTTAAACAAATTTCAGGGTTACCTGAAAATAGATCAACATTCAGTACCAAATCTCAAGAGAACAAGAATTCTATTTATAGGTTATTATTCTACCTGGAGAAAAAAAGGAAAGCTTGGAAAGCTTAGAAATGCTCTGGATTGTAAAACAGTGTATAATATAAAGAAGCACAGTCACAACAAATGTGTACCAAAAGGCCTTGTACAGTAGCTAAAAATGAGTCAAAAACTTAAGTCTGGGGCATCTATATTGAGAATGCCTACATCACTCTTGTTCTCTTGGTCCCTTATCATTTGTTAGTCTGACATAGGGCTCTGGATCCTCTCATCACTGGGAATTCTGAAGTATAGGAATATTGGAGCAAGACACCTGTGACACTTACCTGACTGGTGTGGAGCCAGTACTGCAGCTTAGATTTGTTTCTGATTCGTGGTAGCAGCAGCCTGTACACTATGTGCTCACCAATGGTGGTCAAGATAGACAGACCAAATCCAATACACAACAGCACAAAAAGTCCAGAGAAGTGTTTGATGCCCATTTGCAAAGTCTGTGACAGAATGGGAAAGAAAAGGCCATGAATGCAATGATCCATCTGGTTCAGTGCTTGTTCATTGTTTTCCTTTTTTAGACTGAGATTCTTTTTTTCTGGACCCAAGGCAAGCTGGGGACTATTCCTCTCTGTGTGCTCTGCAAACTTCACCATACTACACTGTGAAAGGAATTCAGCCAGTGCTGGACCAAGGCTGGCTGCAGAGCACAATTCCTGGGGTGCTATTCGCTTATTAATCTCATGGTACGAATGTTCTCTTGAATCATGCCAAGGGTCTAGACCACCCTATAGTCTCAGAGAGAGATTGAGAGATAGAAAGACAGAGACAGAGAGAGACAGAGAATTGAAACAATTTAATATGTTAAAAAATTCAATAGCTATCAAGGAAGGAACCTCATTCAGGGACAGAGAATAAGTAGATTTAAGGGGAAAAGCTGATGAGTTCAGTAATTTTGGAATTTAGATCTGGCAGAGAACATAGAGATCATCTAGTTCGATGCCCTCATTTTACAGATGAGGAAACTGAGACCAGAGAAGTGTAGTAAATTGAGCCAGGCCAATCAATTAGGCATCCATAGAAGAGATAGAGAAGGAACCTAATAATATTATTGGTTGCTTACTTTTTGCCAGGTGTTTTGCATTGAGATAGGTATTATAGCCCTCATTTTATGGTTAAGAAAACTGTAGTTCCTGCAGCATCTAAGTGACAAAACTGGTCTATTAGTCCATCTCTGTTTGGCTCCAAAGCCTGGGCTTTTTCTTCTATACAACAAAACAGTTACAGCAACAACATAGTTACAATAACTATATGTGGCTTGTACTTTGCTAAGTGATTTGCATATGCTGTCTGCTATAGTCTGAACGTTTGCCCACTCCAAGCTCATGTGGAAGCTTGATTGTCAATGTACTAGTGTTGAGAGGGGGAGCCTTTAAGAGGTGATTGAATCTTGAGGACTATGCTCTCATGAATGAATTAACCAATTTGTGGAGTAATGGATTAATGGGTTAATGGGTTATCATGGGTGTGGACTGGTGTATTTATAAGGAGAGCAAGTCATCATGTAAGAAAACACACTTTCCCCTCCTTGCCATGTGATACCCTGCATCGCCACAGGACTCGATAGAGAGCTCCCACCACAAAGGTCCTCACCAGATGCACCCTCTGGACTTTGGACTTCCCAACTTTCAAAACTGTAAGAAATAAGTTTTATTTCTTTATACATTAAATTTCAGGCATTCTTTTATGAGCAACAGAAAATGGACTAATGCAGAAAATTGGTACCAAGAAGCAGGGTGTTGCTAATAACAAATACCTGAAAATGTAGATATGGCTTTGGTACTGGGTAATGAGCAGAGGCTGAAAGAGTTTGGAGGAATAGGCTAGAGAAAGCCTAGATTGCTGTAAATGGAGCATTAAGGGTGATTCTGGTGAAGGCTTGGAAGACAAGACAGCTAGGGAAAGTTTGGAATGTCTTAAAGACTGGTTAAATGGTAGTGATCAGAATGCTGATAAAAATATGAACAGTAAGGGCCATTCTGAAAAGGTTTCAGATGGAATTGAAGAGGAGCTTATTGGAAATTGGGACAAAGGTCACCCTTGTTACAAACTTGCAAAGAATTTGGCTGGATTGCGTCCATGCCCAAGAGCTTTATGAAATTCAGAGCTTAAGAATGATGAACCAGGGTATTTGGCAGAAGAAATTTCTTGGCAGCTAAGCATTCAAGCAACTGTCTGGCCACTTCTAACAGCTTACATTGAATCATGACAGCAAAGGCATGATGTTTGGCCAAAAATTATAATTAAAAGGGAAGCAGAGGGTAAAAAATTGGAACCCTCTCAGCCTGGCCATGTAAGAGTGAAAAAGTGTGTTTAGGAGAGAAACCAAGGATTTAGGCCAGTGACTGTCTGCTAAAGAGATTAGCACAGAAAGAAGAGATCAACAGGAGAATGGAAGAAAGATTTGAAGGCATTTCAGCAATCTTTGAGACTGTCCCACTCATCACAAGCCCAGAGGCCTAGGAAAACAGAATGGTTTTGGGCAAGGCCTGAGGCACCCTCCATGGGCTTGCTGCCCAGGGCCACCTCAGGAAGCTGCTCCCTGCACAGTGCTCCTTGCCTGCCCCAGCTGTAGATTAAATAGCCCCAGGTGTGGCTGGACCTGATGCTTTGGAAGATACGAGCCATAAACCTTGGTGGCATCCACATGTTAAGCCTGCAGTTTCACAGAATGCTAGAGCTGTGGAGGCATAGCAGCCTCCACCCAGATTTCAAAGGATGCATGGAAAAGCTTGGGGGCCCAGGCAGAGATTTGTCACCGGGGCAGAGTCACCACAGAGAGCCTACATTAGAGCAATGTAAAGCGGAAATGTAGGGTTGGAGTTGCATCAAAGAACCACCCCCAGGCCATGCCTAGTGGAGCCATGGGAGTGGGAATGCCACTGAGACCGCAGAACTGTAGAGCTACCAGTGTGCAATGCCGAGCCCAGGAAATCTGTAGGGGAGGGGCCTCCTGAGGATGCTGGACATAGAGGCAAAAAAGATTATTTGCCAGCTTTAATATTTAATGCCTGCTGTGTTGAGCTTCAGACTTGCTTTGGGCTGATTACTTATTTCTTTTTTTCTGTTGCTCCCTTTTGGAATGAAAATTTCTGTTTTATGCCTGTCCTATCATTTATCTTAGAAGTAGATAACTTGTTTTAATTTCACAGATGGGACTTCGGACTTTGGACTTTTGAATTTGTGCTGGAATGAGTTAAGACTTTGGGGATATGGGGATGGAATGAATGTATTTGTATGTGAGAAGGACATGAGCTTTGGGGGACATAGAAGAATGCTGTGGTCTAAATATATGTCCCCTCCAAAGCTCATATGGGAGCTTGATTCTCAATGTGGCAGTGTTGGAAGGTGGGGCCTTTAAGAAGTGATTGAATCATGACGACTATGCTCTTATGAATGAATTAATCCATTTGTGGAGTAATGGGTTAATGGTTTAATGGGTTATCATGATGTGGACTAGTGTCTTTATAAGGAGAATGAGTGAACATGTAAAAAACACACTTTCCCCTTCTTGCCATGTAATACCCTGCATCACCACAGGACTCTGTAGAGAGTTTCCACCAAGAAGAAGGCCCTCACCAGATGCATTCCCTAGACCTTGGACTTCCCAGCCTCCAAAACTATAAGAAATACATTTTGTGTCTTCATACATTACCTAGTTTCAGGTATTCCGTTACAAGCAACAAAAAATGAACTAATACATTATCTAGGAAAGTCACATGTACTTTGAAATGGGCATTATTCAGTCACTGATATCAACTACAAGAATCGATCCTGCAGAAGGAAAAATATTTAATATATTGTATTTATTATGTGCTAGGAGCTCTTCTGAGTACCATGGGATGGAGATAGCAGGAAACTTATAGTCTTCCCTTTAAGCAGCTTGAGTCTAGAGAGAAAGCAGACATATATACCCTATGATATATTTGATCTATGCTTCAGAATTTTGTGGAGAAGCTGACTCATTAGGTACAATTTGAATAAGAGAGATGGAATAAGGAGGTTGGGAGGGAAAAGTGAACACAGTTAAGGGTACCATAAACAGAGGAGAAAAGACATTACTCTTCTGAATAGTGGTGTAGGGGGTGGTAAATAGACTGCTGTAATTTAGGAGAGGGTGCATGAGGCCTGTGTAGAGCTATGGTTTGTATGTATATGTCCTCCCAAAATTCATATATTGGCACTTAAACTCCAAGGTGTTGGTATTAAGAGGAGGGGCCTTTTGGAGGTGATTATGTCATGAGGGATCCTTGCCTTTATGAAGGGATGCATGCTCTTATAAAAGAGCTTGAGAGAACTAGCTAGTCCCTTTTTGTGTCCTTCCACACATCTGCCATGTGAGGACACAGTATTCATCCCCTGCAGAAGACATAGCAACAAGACTGGAGACCAGGCCTTCACCAGACTCTGAACTTACTGGCGCCTTGATCTTAAACTTCTGGCCTCCATTACTGTGAGCAATAAATTTCTGTTCTTTATAAATTTTCTAGTCTCAGGCATTTTGTTATAGCAGTACAAAACAATTAAGATACACATAGTGAGGGAGAAACAGGGCCACACGATACAAGTCCTTGGATGCCATGCTAAGGAGCTTGGTTGTTATCCCTTTGCTGCAGGCTTTTGGTCATTGTTATCACTGATAATTATTTATTACTTAATATGTATAACACACAGTTCTGACCATTTTATCAAGGTAGCAACTTGCCTAATCTTCATAATGACCTACAAGGTAGGTACTGTTACCATCTCCATTTTATAGGTGAAGAAACTTAGCAGTAGAGAAGTTCAATAACTTGTCCAAGGTCACAAAGCTAGAAGGGTTGGCGCTGGGATTCACACCCATGCGGTCTCCAGAGCCCACACTCTTCATTCCCTCATTTGTCTGATGTGAATGATCCTCTCATCTTCCTAAGAAGTTTTCCTTTATTTTATTCTCCCCACCTCTACCCATCCCTGGAGAAACAGCCAGCCAGGTATGGTTCAGTCACTAGGTACATCGGGAGTTCTATCTGGCAGTCAGGACTCAGAGGCAAAGCTCAGAGATTTCAGTCTTTGGTGGAGGCTGGGTCATGGAATCTCTTTTCCTCAATGACAGTACTTCAGGCAGGGGCTATGGATCAAAGACCAGTGTTAGGATCCCTGGAGAAAGAAAGACTAGATCTCAGCAGGGGCTCAGAGCATGCACCGTCCGTAGGAGACTGAGACTCAAGGCAGGAAAACTGGGCAAACCACCTTGGAATGCAGGAGGAAGCTCAACCTTAGGGAACAAGGAATGATGGACTAGGAGAGGGTTTGGTGGGGAGAAGCACTGGGCACTGAGGGCTACACAAGTACTAGGGCTCTTCCTGGGACATCTCTGTACAAGTGGTGACCATCTGTATAACCTTGACCTCCAGAAAGTCCATACAAATGTGTTTGAAAGTAGCCCTTGGTCTGGACCCATTGTAATGTGTACAGGGTATGGTTATTAGAAGGATTCAATGAGTTACTATTGCTGTGGATGAAGAACACACTAGATAATTCACTGTGGACTTTAACATTATCAAACATTTAGTCAAATTCTAAACAGATGGGCACTGCTTTCTTACAAGGCACTGCCAAGATGAGGAAGAAAAACGTAACTTACAGTGAGTCATCTTGCCTTTAAGCACATGACTTCTTCCTCTGTTTTTCTGTGCATAACAATAATTAGTCTCATTTTCCTCTGATTATCTCAATAACAAATAGGCTGTATTCAGTTTATATTATACAATTCTTTCTTTAATCTTCTGTTGTTTACACCCACATACTAATTAATAGAAGTAGTTATTTTTTTTTTAAATTAGGCATTTAATATATGTACCTGATACTATATATACATATTATAATCTTATAATAACCCTTTAAGTTAAATACTATTGTTCCTTTTTACATTTGAGAAAACAGGTTCATAGAGATTAATTACCTTGCCCAAGATTATATAAACTAATGAGCGGGGGAGTCAGGCTATGGATACATGACTCTCTGATCATGGCTTCTTAAGCAAACACCATTTACAGGTATCCCTTGCTATCTGAATTCTCAATGTCTATTCACTATAACAACTATAAAATTTTTTTATTCAAAACTCACCATCAGAATTGAAAATCCAAGGGCTGGCCCGTGGCTCACTCGGGAGAGTGTGGTGCTGATAACACCAAGGCCACGGGTTCAGATCCCTACATAGGGATGGCTGGTTGCTCACTTGGGAGAGTGTGGTGCTGACACACCACGGGTTGAGATCCCCTTACCAGTCATCTTTAAAAAAAAAAAACGATAAAAAGAATTGAAAATCCACTATAATCTGCTTGTGAGCACCAATGAAAATGTTTAAATTGTGTCTGAGTCTGAGTGATAAGAGGTACAGCTGCAGTCATAATTCAGCTGTTTGTCCCCTTGGATCACATTGTTTAAATGTGCTATGCATTAGATATGTGCATCTTCCCCACATTATCAAGTGACAACTTTTTTCTAATAAAGTGGAATTTGCTCAGCTTGACACTCATCACTGGTCAGAGAAAGAAGAGGAGCAATGAATATTCAATGTCAAATCTTTAAAATAAATTTAGCTGATGCCTACAAAATGATAATTGCAGGTGCAAGTGACATGAGTGGAAACATTCAGAAATGCAATCACAAGTCTAGTCTCATGTTGTCAAGAGCTGTATAAATGAAAGCAAAAAATGCAAACAAACGTAAGTTTTGAGGTGTTTTTCCCTCATCCCATTGCTTCATCTGCTGCTTCACAGCCATACACTTCCAGAGTCTTAAGCATCAAGTAGAGAAGACTGTCCCAGGATCTAGTTATCAACAAATCTCAGGCATTTGTGGCTTCACTTGTCCTTCGCAAGTTTTCTCTAGCCAACCCCCTCTTACTTAGGCAACTCTTTAATCAGTAAGTCACAATTCAAAAATTGCCTTGCTTGTTTATTTTATTTTTCTGTTATTTATACTCATTATATTTCTTTAAGATTACATTTTATTGTCAATTTACATTAGTATATATTCATTGCACTATGGAGGGAAAATATAATTTGTATCTGATTCTGTACTCTGCATGTCACATCCAGGAATAACCACTAATTAAGCATTAAATAATTGGTGTTTTAAATGCTTTATATTATGCCCAAATCCTTGGTGGATTGTCACATATAGCAACTTAGGCATTGTGCTTTAGATATTAAACACCTACATGTGTCTAAGAGTATTTTAGTGATATTTAGGGAAACTGGGTAGGATTTTGGATGAGGTGAAAATGCTTTATTATTTTTCCCATTTAAAATAAAGGAAAGGGCTTCCACCATCTGGAAATTTTCTAGCCTACACATTTCCAGGAACAGACTAGATTCAGATAAATGGAGATGTCTGTACTCTGGCATGCCTTCAATTCATTAGCTACACTCACTTTCTTGTCTAGGCTCATGGCTTTAAATACCACCTATATGCCAATGACTCCCAAGAGTTGGGGACTTTTCTTCCCTAACTCCCTACTCAGCCTCTCTGCTTGGGTATCTAATAGGCATCTCAGACTTAACACATCAAAAGCAAACACCTAGTTTTCCCTCTGAACCTGATCCTTTCACAGTCTTTCTCATCTCAACGAATCTCCATCTTTGGCCATTACTCAGGGCAAAAATCCTGGAGTCACCTTTGACTCCTTTCTCTAGTATCCCATAACCTAGTGTATCTGAAAATATGGTGGACCTGACCTTCTAGGTATATCCAGAATCTGATGACTTCCCCCCACCTCCACCATCATCCTGGTCCAAGTGACCATCACTTCTCACTAGATTATTAAGATAGCCTCCTAACTTGTTTTCCCTGGACCTTCAGTCTGTCTTCTGCACAGCAGCCAGAATGACCCTCTCAAAATGTCATGTCACTCCTGTGCTCAAAGTCCAGATATGGCTTTCCATCTCACGCAGAGTAAATACTGGGGTCCTTGCAATGGGCTGCTAGACCTTACATGATGTAGTCTCAAACTTCCTAATTTCACATCCTTCTTCTCTCTCACTTGCTCACTCTGCTCAGCCACTTGGGCTTCCTTCCTCACTGTTCTTTAAATCTATCCAGCAAGTTGCTGCTTGAGGGTCGTTTCATGTTTTGTTCCCTGCCTTTAAACTCTTCTGCTGGGAATCAATATTGTTTCTTCTTTAATTTCAGGTCTCTGATAAAAATAACAGCTCTCAGTAAAGTCTTCCCTAACGACTGTGGCTAAAAAGGCAAATCTTGCCCCCTCTTCCTTCTCTCTCAGAGACAGTCTATGTCCTTACCGTGCTTTGCTTCTATCCTGACAGAATATATATATATATATATATATATATATATATATATTTGTATATATTTGTATATATTTGTTTATTGCCTATTTCCCTCCCTGAGCAGAATGTAAGCTCCAGGAGGCCAGCAATTGTGTCCATTGGGCTCAGTGCATACCCCGATTGCCTAGCACATACTGAACATTCAATAAATATTTTTAAAGGAGTGAATAGAATCTTTGTTGCATTATAATGTAAGTTTGTGTAATTCTCCCCACCCCCAAACACTTTCATATATCTCAGGAGCTTCTGTGAGAGAGAAGGGTAGAGATGGATATTCTCAATTGATTGGCCCAGAGAACTCAGAAAACTTGCCACCCTGACCTGATAATGCTAGTAATCATCAATCTGGGGATCTAATGTGGAAACTGGGAGAAAAAATATATTTTAAATTAATAAAGTAAAACATTGGAGACTGAGTGCGATAATTTCAGCTGGCTTGTAGTGGAATGTACTGATTTTATTTGCTTACGATCCATTCCTTGGAGAACTGCCCACCTCCTGCTTCATGTGGTTTGGGTGTATCTACCAATTGCAGACTCCTCACTTCCTGGTCACAGAGCCAAGCATGTGACCTCAAGTTGGCCAGTCTGAATCTAAAGCCAAGACATTTGGCATCGGAATGGGATACTGAGGGATGACTGTACCTTCAATTCTCCATTTTCTTTTCTGAACTATGACCACATGTGCAGATATATTTTTCAGAGTTCTAAACACAGGATATAATGATTATGCATTATGCTTTTTAAAAAACTTATTTTGTAAAATAATAAAATATTTTAAATATTAATTTCTAAATATCATATTCTAAAAATTAAATAAATGATTTTATTTATCATTTTGATGGCTTTATATTACTACTTGTTTTAGCATAATTGATTTGACTACTTTCAAACTGTCAGGTTTTTAACTTTTAAAATATTATAATTTATTATATATGGTAAATATTCCTGCAATAAAAACCTTCTGTGGATAGCATTTAAAAATGCTATTTTAAAATTATTCCTTTGATATACATATTGCTATGGGTTACCAGGTCAAAGGATATACCTGTTTTGCTGACTCGTGATGTGTAAAATGACCCTCAAAAAGGGTGGAAATCGTTCCCAGTGTCCCCAAAGAGGCTGCAATGCACAGGATGCTCCCATCCTCGCCAACCCTGCTTTATAATTAATATTTTTTTCTATTTTAAATATTCTAATTTGTATTTATTGAATTGGTGAAGCCGAATATTTTTCCAAGTTTTTTTTCTATCTCTTTTTGAATGAATCATATATTTATCTATTTTATATATATTTATGTATTCAGACATGTTGAAACTTTTAATTAAAAAAGCTATTAGCCACTTTTCTAACATGTTATAAATGTTTTTCCATTTAAAATTTTCCTGTTATATTTGTTTGGTTAGATTTTATTATATAGATGCTTGAAATTTTACATGGTTATATTTATTTTGGTTATTGTACATTCTTCTATTCTTTCAGTCATTAGAAAATATTGGTTGTTAGGATTAATGTTTTGCATCCAGTTTTCTATTTTTGTAAAAGGATGACCACTTCAGTTTATTTTGTGCTATCAAGTGGAACTATGTTAATTTCTCTTCATTGAGACTTTTTTGTCCCAATACTTCATAGGCTCCTTACTAATAAAAAGCTACTTCTATCCTAAGGTGGCCTGCATTCTTTTATGATAATTTTGATTTTTATTTAAAATCTTCAGATTTAAAAAAATATTTAAAAAGCATTGTGAGAACAAACACCATGTAAAACTAAGAACAAAAATTAACATTTCTGGGTCAGATTTAGCCTATGAGCTATCAGATTGTGTCCTCTGATCTACAGTTTTATTGCTACTATACTATCTCTTCAGTGTTCTTTTCATTATGAATCAGCTAATTTCTTTAAAGGTGACATGATACATGATTCATAATTCATCGTCACCAGCCACTGGGATAAGTATGGTGGCCAGTACAATAGGAGGAGTCCAGCCTGATTCTCAGTCCAGCAGCCTTAGTCCTCTAACACGACAGCACTCTGTCTTGAAAAGCATCTGAGCTTCTCCCTTTTCAGAGCATGCAAAACAGATAAACCACCATAGCCAGACAGAGAAAATCCTAACAGAATCGGTAGCCTAAGTGAAGAATGAAATTTGTAATTTTTTAAAAAAAAATTCTGGAAGGTTTTCACTTGAGAATGTTTCCAAAATATGATAGGCTTAGAATATAAACCAACTGTGCTGAGGCCAATTTTTTTTCTCTGTTTCAAATGGTGTGTCTAGTTGTCTGGGGACTGCAACATATGGTAGAGAGCAGACACAATCCATTAATATGGAATTCATCATAACATATTGTTACTGATCTCCATAGCCTCTGAGCATATTGGTTGCTGTTATCAGTTTAATCTAAATACTGTCACCTGTTTTTCAAGTTGGAAGACCATTTAAAACTGTCTTGCCTGACATATCTGTTTCTTTGCAATGCACAGAACCAAAGAAGTGGGCGTTGCTTGCTCCTTGACCTCAGTTTCTTCTTTTGTGAAAATTGAGGCTTGGTTTGATTACATTAATAATACTATCAGAAATGATTTGAGACAGGTAAATATAGGAACCATTAAAAAAAGGAGAAATGGAGTGAGGTAAAAACAAAGTTCAGGGTTTAGGGTCAGAAAGCCTGGTTCAAATCCTTGCTTTGCCACTTACCAGCTGCGTAACCATGGAGAGATGTAGAATCTAGATCTCTCCATGGCATCATCTGTAAAGCTGAGATGATGGCACCCACCTCACAGTGTTGTGTCGATGATTAAATGATACAACAAAGGTTATATCGAAAGTTATGGGACAATTGCTCAATAAATGTTAACTATTACTATCACCCCAAGGAGTTGTATAGAACTAGATTTGTTGGCAACTGGTAACTAGCTGAAAGAAAAAACAAAGAATTCTAACTTGGTGGTAAATATGATCCTCCTTCCCAAATATCCACTGTCAGACCTTTCTAGTGCTGAAGCCAGAAAGAGGCTCTCAGTTTAAGGTCATTGTCAAAAAGCCTTGGGTAGCTGCAATAGGAAGAACAAGTGAGCAATTAGCTTGTTAATTCCAGCCACTCCAGATGCTGACACATTTTTCCTCTCCTTGTTAGATTTGAATATGTAATCCAACATGTTTCAAACCTTTGGTCATAATTTTTAAATTTCTATATTTTAATGTACACATTGCAGGGTATATAGATAAGGTCCTCTTGGTTAGCACGACATGTGCTCACTTTCCTCATGTAAAACTCCCCCACAAAGTCAAATAGGTTGGCCTTTAATGATTCTCTTTTAACCTTTCTCCAGTTCCCAAGAAATCTGTTGTACTCTGCAAATGAGGGGATGGAGAGGACCTTGACATTGTTTCCATCATTTCCTTTCTGGGCTAGGATGACACAAATGTCTAGTTAATTTTAGAGTAGGTGTGGCTAAGATCTAAGTAAGGGTTCAAAAGGAACTGGTAGGGGGGCCGGCCCGTGGCTCACTCGGGAGAGTGTGGTGCTGATAACACCAAGGCCACAGGTTCGGATCCCATATAGGGATGGCCGGTTGCTCACTGGGTGAGCATGGTGCTGACAACACCAAGTCAAGGGTTAAGATCCCCTTACCGGTCATCTTTTAATAAAGAAAAAAAAAAAAAAAGGAACTGGTAGGCCTCATGTCTCCTTTACATATTGATCTCGTAGCATGGGAGGAAGGGGAAAGGGAAAGGAATCATTAGAATGGACAATTGTGTTATAGATGCTTTGCATATCTTTTGAATCCTCAGTGTTAACACTGGCAGAAATCCTTGTTTTAATTAGCAGGAAAGGCACAGAGAGGTTAAGTAAGTTGCTCATGGTCACACAGCTAATAAGTGGCTGTGATAACCCATTTGTAACTGAATCCAAACCCAGGTGTGTCTGAGTCTTTGAACTGTTACCCTACAATGAAGTTATGATTCATATCACTATAGGGGTGGGAGTATTGACCTATTATTAATGTATTTTCTAGGACAACGCAAAAATCAAAGGGACAGGATTCTTATTCTTTGTGGTTTCTAAGTAATCTATCATATAAAATGCGTGGCAGGGTGCCTTGGTAGATAGATGGATGTCCTGCCAGTAACTACATCTGTAGACTTGTTTTTCCTTTTTATTTTTGGTCAAGACTAGTTGCCAGATTCTTCAAAATGTAACAATAATAAATCTCTTTGAAATGGATCTTCCTTGTCCTGAGAAAAAAAATCACCTGAGAGGTATCCCTTGGCTAAGTAAGTATAGGGAGAGTATGTTTTGAGAGCCTTAAGTACCTTATATGAGGAGTGACCTTCTGTGAGAAAGAGGATTGATGTGAAGTGGCAGATGCTGGGACCAGTCCTGGCCCTGCTCTTCTGAGGACAGCTTGGGCTCTGAGAACCGACAGTAGTATGTGAGACCTCAGAGAGCTGGAGACATTTGGGGTGTAGGCAGTGGTGTACTCACTGGTAAACTGACCCTCCGAAACAAACAAAACAAAGACAACTAAAAGTTTTTGTTCTTTTTCATGATGTACTACTCCCACCACGGGCAATCTCAAGCTACCAATATGACATAACTGAGTGGAGAGAGACACAGACAGGTTGGATCTCATCCAGAACCAACAGGCTCCAGCATACCCCTGTGGCCTATTAGGGTGAGAGGAGCTCTGGGCTGAATGCTACATTAGAGAAAAGGCTTCCTGGGATGAGAGAACTCTCAGCTTCTCTAGGCCCCAGATCTGATTTTCAAAACTAAGCTTAGCTAGTACAACCTACATTCACCTCTGCTGTAGAGTCTTGCTTGCTGGTCTCTGCATCTCTGAGCACCAGGAGCAACACCATGTCAACATTCTGGGAAGAGTCCACTGCAGCCTGAATCTTTACTGCCTTTGTCCCATGGGAAGACTGACTGAATCTGTCCCATTCCCTCCAACTTGGGTGAAGCTGAGTGTTGGAGGTAAGAGCACTTTCTGGGAAGTTCCCCACCCTATTTGCCTAGAAGCCCCTTTTACTAAACTTAATACTAGAATGGGCAACCAACCCTGAAAACCCACTGCCATTGAGGCTGAGAGTTGGGTTGGGCACTTAGTCCAGGCTTAGCATTTCTTATAAGGAGCCCTGAGGTAGTTTTGGCTCACGAGCTGGAGCAGTGAGAAAGGAGGAGCCTGACTGGACTCCTACCCCTCATACACTCTCACAGGTTTCTGGATGCATTATGGGGAGTGAGGCTGTAACCTGCGAAAGGGAAAGACAGGCTTTCGTTGCCCAGAGAGAGGTGATTAAAAGATGCTCAGCAAAGAGAAATATATTTGACCCTGTTGCTACAACAGGAAGTTAATCTGCCAGAAGACATCTGAACACCACAAATAAATGAAAACAGTTCACCTAACACCCGGTGCAAATTTCCCCCATCTACAAAAATCATGAGAAATAGAGGCAAAGATGTATATTTTCTTATTTTTTGAACTTTCAAAGTTCTTCTTGACCTGATAGTTTGGTCTCTGAATGGAAAGAAAGAGAAAGACGTTCATAAAAGCCTTTTCCTTTTCTTCCCCACCATGCTCCTCGTCGTGTTGTCCCTTCCCTCAGGAGTTACCCTGAATCACTGGGAGAAGAAAATAACACCGAATTGGCGATGAGGCTCAGGCTAGAAAAAGTGGCTTTCCAAAGAGAAATATTTCCAGGTTAGTCAGAGAGACAGTTGCTGGTTGTCTTGAGCAGATCTTGAAAGAGAGAAAAAGCAAAAGTTGTTGGGGGTGGAGCTCTTAAAAAAAGGCTCACACCATTACCGCCAGCTTCTTGTGGACCTCCAGACCTCTGACCACAGCACTGAACTCCTCCAAGGATATCTTCCCGTCGCCATCCTTGTCCAGGCTGATGATGGTTTTGTCCACGAGCTGCTGTAAATGCCAGTCCCTTATGTTGTCCCCCACCATCATCTTCAGCACCTGGAAGAGCTCCCCGTTGGAAATGTAGCCGTCCCTATCCATGTCGTAGATGCTGAAAGCAAACCTCAGCTTCTGCTCCTGGTCTCCTCTGACACTGAGCTGGGAGGCGCCCCGGATGAACTCCTCGAAGTCCACCTCTCCGTTGCCGTCGGTGTCGAAGACGTCGATCACTCGCCTCACCAGCGGGTTGTTCTGCAGCTCGGGCAGGGACGTGATCTCCTCCACGCTCAGAGAGCCCGAATGGTCTACGTCCAGCTTCTTAAAACTCTTGCCCAGCCTCCTAATTTCATCATGGTCAAAGTGGGAGCACATCTCCTCCGGGTAACTGGACTCGTTTCCCATGGTGGAAGCCGGGGGCCACGGCTTGCGGGGCCGGAGGGGAGAGCAGGGACGCTGGGCTCGGGCGGGGCTCGCGCCCGGACGGTTAAGCCCCGCGTGGGGGTGGAGATCTCGCGAGATGAGAAAATAAATGGGCGGGGGGCGGGGGGAGGGGACAGGGAGGTGGGAGGAGAGGGAAAGCGTGCAGGGGACGGCTGTAGGGAGCAGAGCGCCGAGCTGGCGTCCCAGGAGAGGGAGAGGCGGAGACTGGGCCACGCCTCCTCTCTTCCTTTTCTCAACCCCCTTGTGGGTTGCCATTATAGCTCCTATTCCCTTTTGCTTTTTTTCTTCCCTGAGAAAGAAAACCCCAAGCGGGCGAGGGCCACATCTGAATTATTCACTGCAGTATACCCAGTTCAGTGGCTGACATACAGTCTGTGCTTAATAAATATATGTTGGATGACGCAGTGAACTGCAACCAAGGACTCCTTATGCTTACGTCACAGACTTAGTGTAAGGACTAAACGAGATGACACAGCAAAGCATTGGTATTATGTATATTTCCCATACTTCTCTGGTAGGGGAAGCCAGGATTGACAACCTTCCAGACCCTTTTCAGGACATGAGGTTCAGAGTCTTTGTAAGAGACCACCGAAATATCACATAGAATTTCTTAAATGCATCACCTTTAGGCCCTAACATGTTTCTGAGTAATGCACTCAATGTTGAATATTTCATGAAGACACAGTTCCAAAGAACATATCCTCTGTTACCCTATTACTATGAATTGATCGTCTCATGCCTAATCCTTATCTTTGTTATCTGGACCTGGTGGCCGTCCTGCAGAACACTTTGGGGAATGGCTGCAGTGTGCCCATAGAAGACTTCCGTGTGTGTCGAGAGTGACAGTGGCCTCTAAACTATCTCACTCTTTCCCCCTTTGCTTCAGCTAGATTTGTTTATTTTTGTTGGAGATAAATCTCATATACTCCTTCCTATTCCTTCTTCTTTTAGGAGCACATCGGTTACTCCAAATGCATAAGAAATAAATGTGGCCCAAGAGCAATATGCTTCAAAGGGACTTGGAGGAACCCCAGGCTACTAAATCAAGCTGAAGAGGGAAAACGTTCCCTTGCTTTAAAAAAAAGTTTGGAATGTTCTGTGCTTTTTGGTTCAGCCTGAGGTAACCATGCTGAAACTGGCACAACTAAACCACTGGATACCTTACTGCTTGGTATGGCTGTTTTTACTTTACTCTGTAAACAAATGATAATCCATGGATATTTTTTAAAGCTAAACGTGGATATTACATAAATAAAACTAGACTGCGATATTATACTAGAATATGTTTTGTTTTACTTCTTTGCTTGCTTTCCAGTTACTCAGAGAAATGAACAGGCGGGGTACAGTTTAGGAACAAACCTATTGAATTTACAATGTTAAAAAGATCACCTTAAATTGTGAAATAAGTGCTGGTTTCAGGATGCCACCAACCACTTTGGTTTATGTCCTTTCCAGAGCACAAAGACCTTTTCTAGACTCTGGAAGGAGATACCCAGGCCCTGAAATTGCAGCTCTGAAAAGTAAGAAGTCTCAGGGACAGGAACAAAACTCTATCCTCTGGGCACACAGGATGGCTTGGGATCTTTGGAACTGCATTATTGGTCCAATTGTATTTTGCTGACCACAGCGTAGTCCAGATCCTTGGCTGCAAGTCAGAGAACTTACCTCTAAGTATATAAGCACACACACACGCGCACACGCGCGCACACACACACACACACACACACACACACACACACACACACACACACACACACACACACACAGAATTTGTTGGAAGAATCTCAGATAATTGAAAGAAGAGCTGAATGATCCAGTCTTAGGAAGGGTGAGGATTCACAACTCCTTAGAAAGGAGTTGTGTTTATGGAACAGTTGAAATCAAGGCCTCAGGACCAGTTATATAACTTGCAGGGCCCAGTGTGTAAAATGAAAATGCGGGCCCCTTGTTTGAACATTATTGAGAATTTCAAGGTGGCCACAGCAGAGCATTAAACCAAGGATGGGACCACGTGTGACTACAGGGATTGCATGCCCATGAAGCTGGTCCTGCCAGGACGTGGGCCCATTGACTTCCCTGCATCTGTCACCTCTGCTTCATTCTCTCCTATGATAAAGCAACTTCTCTTGAATGATAGAGGACATGACCACAGACACATTCCAAGTTGATATAAAAGTTTTATCATCAGAACAGACTGACTTTCCCCTGTTCTAAGCTCTGACTGGTCTCACTTGGGTTGGGTTCTCAACCCCGAGCCATCGGACATGGCCTATAATATAGGGAAGATTTTATTTGAACCTCATGGTTGGAGCTGAGGTAGAGAGTGGGTGCTGGGTAAGAAGAGCAGGTAAAAAAAAAGCACTTGCTCTTAGTTATAAGAAAGGGGCAAAGCTGAGCACACAGAACAACAGATGGACATTAGACATATCCTAGTGCTGACTCAATAGGAGGGGGAAGCATTTAGTCTGATGAGCTCCCCTCAATTTGGCCAACAGAACAGGCTGCAGAACTTGCTGTAGCTACAGGCCTCCGCCAGCTCATTCATTTCTGCCAGGTCCATGTTCTTGTTTACCAAAATATCCCTCACCTTGGTGTAGATAGAATCAGTATCTCACTTGTAGGCATTATACTGAGTTTTACCAACTGTGGGTTGCAATACATTAGTGGGTTATGATGTTAGCTTAGTGGGCTGCAACCAACATTAAAAAAATAGAACAGGAGATAACTGAATAGAAAATATCATCAGTAAAGGGACGTGCAGTTACTTCATGAATTGTTGTTTTAGTTATATTGATATATAAATACATAAAACTAAATATAGTATATATATGATTTGCAATACATATGACATATTTTCTTGCTATGAATTATGGTAAAAAATAAAAGTAGTCTGACGGATACTCTGAAACTCAGTGTTTGGACATCTTGTGTTATAGGTTCATGCACTGAGAATAATTCAAAGGTATTTAATGTTTAATAATTCATTTTCATCCTATATAATTTTCTCTGAGATCAATATGTGGGAGATAAAGTAGATGGATCTTGAAACAATAATTTATAGCAGTACTGTCCAATAGAAATATAACATAAGCCTACGTATAATTTAAAATTTTCTAGTAGCCACATTAAAAAAGAAAAAAAGGGTGAAATTAATTTTAATATATTTAATTTAACCTAAAAGTATTATCATTTCAACATGTAATGAATATTAGAATTTATTAGTTATTTTACATTTTTGGGGTACTAAGTGTATATTTTGTACTTATACATCTCAATTAGGACTCACAGCATTTCAAGTGCTCAGTAGTCATACGTGACTATCATATTGGACAGCACAGATCTAGACAGTTTAAGGGAAAAAGTTTGGAGGCTAAAATATTTGATGATTGAATTATTATTCCAGCTGACTAAATTAATTAGATCTGAAAGAAGCATGATAGGGTGGAAAGAATTTAGAATAGGACAACCCAGTATCAAATCTTAACTGTCGGGCCGAGCCCGTGGCGCACTCGGGAGAGTGCGGCGCTGGGAGCGCAGCGTCGCTCCCGCCGCGGGTTCGGATCCTGTATAGGACTGGCCGGTGCACTCACTGGCTGAGTGCCGGTCATGAAAAAGACAAAAAAAAAAAAAAAAAAAAATCTTAACTGTCCACCTAGTAGCAGTAAGACCTTGGAAAGTTCCTTGATATTAGTTTTCTCATCTAAAAAATGAGGCTAATAATATATATTTTATACAGTTTTAAGAGTAATAAAGCTGATATTAGCCCATATGATAAATCATTATCATTGTTGATATTATTACTAATTTAATTATTATCTACCCTACTAGTAGAGAAAGAATACCTGGCAGCTCCGGGCACTTAAATATATGTATGCCCATTTAACAAACTCTCCTTGTATATGTTGGTTACAGTGTGCCACACTCTGCTCTAAGTACTTCACAGGCATTAACTTTGGCTCCTCCAGTTTGGAACTCCTTGAGGTCTAACCTTGGACTTGCCATCATTACAGGTTTGAGGAGCACAATACCCGACATCACTGCCCCATCAGGCACTATTATGGCTGCCCCACTGACTTTCTCCTGAGTAATTCCTTTACGGTTATTTAGAAAGGAGCCACCAGTGTGGAACCTCTTAGTAAGCTGTAATCCTCCATGTGAATGTGTTTTCAGGAGGTGGCAAGGGGTAGTGGAGAGAGCAGAGGGGTTCTATGATCCTAGTTTCAGTCTCAGCTCTGCCCCTTATTAGCTGTGAGCCTTTAGAGAAGCCATTACTGGGCCAGCCTCAGTGTCCTCATTGGTAAAGTGATGATAATAATTGTACCTGCTTTATTTACTGCACATGGTTATTGTGAGAATCAGATAAGGCAGTGTATATAGAAATATTATGTAAGAGGAGAAATCTCGTCACAAGAGTTAACTAATTTAATGGTTGAATAGACAATGCTGGGAAGATGCTGCCATTTCATTGGAAGATTTCAAATGTGCAAGCAGAACTGCTCTACTCCTGTGTTGTAAAGGATGTAACGTTATGCTGGATCTGGAGGAGTTCTGGTCAAGGAGACGTTGGGTTCTCCATTGTTTTACATTTCATAAACTTTGTAGCTCAGCATTATTATGGGACTCAGTGCCATTGTTTCTGTTTTCTCTGGCCATTATTCTTAGCCATTTTCGTGGAAAGCACTATTTGTTATTCTTTCTGTTTATCACTGTAGAGTGATGTAGACTATAGAACATTCACCGTGGTAAGTAAATTAAAAGGGTTGACTGTTTTGGAAGAAACCTGATGGCACTTCTATTTCAGCAAGTTATTATTATGTTTTTCCTCAAGGGATTGTAGATAAAAAAACTATGACGTGCTCACGTGCAAGAATAACTGAGACTGGGAAGTAAAACTGACAGCAGTGGAATTGATGACACTGTTGGCTCATATAAAGCTTGGTCTTCTGAGTCAGTCAGGAGAATGGGTTTCTGGGCAAGGTGGTCACACAGTCATTCTAGATGCTTTACAGGCAGTTCTTGACCTTCAGCTGGAAGCTGTCATCTTTCTGCGGTGCTCCTGGTCACCATATTCAACATTTAACTGTATTGACATTAGCCATAGTATTGACTGTGGAACCACACAGCCGTAAGTTTAAACTGTTTCTGAGCACCTGCAAAGCAGGAATAATACAATGGTGTCTTAGTGTTGTTGTAGGTATATGTGAGATAACATCTAAAACAAAAAATATTTTAAAAAGCATCTAACATAGCACCAGCACAGAATAGGTGCTCAATATGTCTTGTACCCTGCCTCCTTTCATTTCCCTTTTCTACTTTGTTGTTTACTTTCTCCAAAGCAGAAAATTTGACTCTGGCTATATGTGTTTTATCTTCTTTGGATGTGGCAAACCTTGTTAGATGTTAAAAGGCATATATTGAGCACCTGCTATGTGCAGGCCCTATGCCAGGTAATGGGGTTTACTATGGTGAATAGTACCTTGAGAAATGTAGTTTTGTGATCAAGAAATTTACAGTTTAATAAGCAGCATGGCTTTAAGGATGTAACACTGTTTGGTCCCTCTTTTATATTTGTCATGTATATTTAAAAGAATTAGGAATAATATGCTTGGTTTTCTCTTGTCATTCTGGGATGGTGTTCAATGTGAGTTTTGGAGTGTGACCTAGGGCAGAATGACTTAGCTGAGTCACTGTTTGCTCATCTGTAAAACAAGAACAACGATTGCTAACTCATCGCATCATTTGCAGGATTAAGTGAGGTAGGGGAGGTCGCGCAATGGGAAATCTTTATTGAGGAGGTGATGATTAAGCTGAAATCTCAAGGAATAGAAGAAGTTAACTAGATGTTCTGGGAAGGAGTGAGTGTTCTAGGCAGAAGGAACTCCATGTGCAAAGGCACTGGGGCAGGAGGAGCAAAAGAAGTAGGAGGAACCTAAGAAGGCCAGTGTGACTGGAGCAGGGAGGTTGAGGGAGAGCATGATATTAGATAAATTGGAGAGATGGTTTGACATTCCTCAGACACTTTCCTTTCAGGACATCATTTATTCAATCATGTTTAAAGATGTAAAATGTTGAAGGCATTCAGAGATGTTCCCCACTCAGAAAGCTTACTGACTGTTGAATGAATTGAGACATGAGAGTGTTATAATTAATTATAACACAAGTTGCAAAATGAGAGAGGTCATCAGAGAGGTAAGGGCAAAGAGCTATAAGAACTCCAAGAACTGAGAAATTACTTCTCTCTGGGAACAAACAGAAGAAGTCTTCTCCCCCCACCCCAAGTGGTTGGCTCTGATGGAGACAAGGGGGACAAGTACTATAATCACGAAATGGGAAAGAGGGTAGGTGTGGATATCAGCAAGTTGCTTATTGTGGCTGAAGTACTAGAGGAAAGTATCAGAAGGTGAGCTGGAAGGAATCAGATCAAGGAGGGTTTTGAATGTCTGGCTAAGATGTTTGTTTTCTATTTGGTAGAGAAAACACAGATTTTAATCAGAAGAGAGACCTACTCAGAATTATATTCTGCAAAGATTAATCTGGCATTGTGAAGGGTGGCGTGAACAGGATGAGGGACTAGCAGCTGGGAAAGCAGCTCTGGAACAATGACAACTACACCTGCTTGTCTGAAAAATGAGGGTCTGCACTGGGATGGAAGAGGCACTAGAGAGGAAAGGCTGGGTGTATAGTTCACCAGGGCTATTGTTACAAATCACCACAAACTGGGTGGCTTAAGCAGCAGAAATTTATTGTCCCCCAGTTCTGGAGGCTAGTAGTCTGAAATCAAGAAGTTGGCAATCTTTTCTTGCCTCTTCCTAGCTCCTGGTGGTTTGCTGGCAATCTGTGGCATTCCTTGGTTTGCAGCTGCATAAATCCTGTCTCTGCCTCCATCATCTGTCTCCATCTTCGTGTGGAGGCTGTCCTCTTATAAAGACACTGGTCATATTGGATTCCGGGCCCACCCTACTACAGTATGACTGTATCTCAACTAATCACATCTGCAACGATTCTGTTTCCAAGCCAGACCACGTTCTTAAGGACTGTGGATTTGGATCTCAGGACCGCAACATCTTTTTGGGGAGACACAATTTGACTCATGACACTGTTCCTGAAGTCCTACTGGATAGAAGTAGAAGGAAGAGGCAAAGGTGGGGCTCTAAATGTGAATGCGCTGGCTTCCCTGGCTGACTAGACTGTGCTTAGATGTTGCAGGAAGCTGCCTGCACTGTGTGATGAGAGGGTCACCCTATTACCAGCACCAGGGCTCCCCAGCATGCTGCCTTCTCATCCAACAATCCTGAAATTCTACCAACTTCCACAGCCGTAGGGGGAGAAACTGTCCTTAGATGCCTTGGAGGAAATGTCAGGGCAATTTCTCATCTTCTTAGACTTGGTTAATACTGTTTGTGAGGAACAACAACAACAAAAAGATGGCTTTTCTAATGTTTTGAGACACCTCACATTGGAGTCACTAGATGGCAATCTTCCCACATTGCCGTGATTTCTGTTTTCTTCAAGCCGGAATCTTCAGAGCCAGGAGCAACTACTCTCTGCACAGGAAACAGAGATCAGGGAGGAGTCTCATTTCATGCAACCTCCCACAGATTTCAGTGCAAGGAAGTCTACAAAAATGGAAGCAAGACTATCACTCACAATAGCCCTAATCAGTGTAAGCCCTGTTCAGACCTTTTAGTTGCATAGTAAATAGCATTTCATAAATATCCATGAATCTGTTGCATTTAACCAAGGTAAAAGCAAGAACTATGAACAGTGTATGGTCTTGAGTATAATTTATGCCCAAGCATTGGTGCTGTATAAAAGAGAAGACCCTTACTCCATGAGATCTATTTACTTGGTCATTAGCTAGAATTAGTTTTTCTTGTATCAAAATTCAAACTTCAGTCATTTATAGTAACCAGAGAGCAACAGAGAAGCAGCTCTAACTTTGTGATAACGTAGGGTGAGGGGAAAAAAAGACTGGAGAATTTTAAGTCCCAGCCTGCGCACTCAGCAGCTCAACTTTAAAATGCCATTGACCACATTTAAAGACAATAGTTACTGCTTTTTTCTTTCAAGATCTGTTTTAAGTGCAGCCCAGTGGTCTGTCTGTATAAAACATCTTCATGTTTTCCCACTCAAATCTAGATGTTGAGTTGGAAGAAAGAAAAAACACAGTACTATAAAAGCTAGTTAACCCAGCACTTTGCAAAGTAGGAAATTCCAGAATCATGCATTTCTCAAGCCTTCCAATAAAAACATCTTCTGTCCTGTAACATGTGCAAGCAGTAAATAAAGTTTCTGCTGGAATTATAAGATGCTTGCAATAAGATGCTCCGGCTTTTTTGGAGATGGATCCACCTAGGGTCCAGGAGGGAGGGTGGGTGCACCAACTGTAATTTCTTGTGTGTGCTTATTATTCACCAAATATTTTTTCTTCTGCATACATAATTCTATACTCAGGGAAGGAGGAGGGAGAATTTATAAAGCCAGGTGCTCTCCATAAACTATCTCATTAAATATATGCCACACTTTCAAGCAGGCCTGGTTATTATGCCCAGTTTTAGGGGGAAGATCTGAACTTTTGGAAGTTGCACGGCTTGTGGAGAGGGGAGTTAAATCTTGGTAAGTCTGCTTCCAGAACTGGAATTCATTGTTATTCCAGACTGCCTTCCATAGGGAGACTGGAAGAGATGTCCCTGCCCTTGAGGAGGTAATAGAGAGGCTGCAAGGCAGAACAAGTTAAAGGCCTGTAATTTACTTGTGGGTCTAGCTGTGGCTGCATAACAAGAGGGCAAAGGAGAATGGCCACCTACAATATTAGGATGCCCCAGGGAGGAGGGGCAGCACTAAGAGGGCCTGGAGTCCTGTTCATCTAGCATAATTGGGTGCAGCATCTTTGGAGGGCAAAACCAAATTGCATTGCTTATAATTTCATGCCTCATTGTCTTGCTCATGCTTTATTGGGAGGTTTCTTCCCCCTACATGGGTTACCTCTTCCAGGAAGTCTGCTCTGATTCCTTCTTGCTCTTACGTGACACGGTTGTGTGCATCACTGCTCTACCTTGTATTTTCTTCCATTGCTGCCCCTCTGGTGATGCAGAATAAGCGATTTGTTCACCAGTCTGTCTTTCCCTGACTGTGAACTCTGTATTCATCTCTGCGTCGGCTGCACCTGGCCCAGGACCTGGCACATGGATTTCAATACATGTTTGCTGATGAATGAATGAATGAATAAATAAATGAATAAATGAATGAATTTGTTCTGGTAGCAGAGTAGAGGAAGGTGGGGCTTTTCTGAGATTGGCTTCCCTTTCCTCATGCCAATTATGATGCCCACATCATAAAAAGACACACGTACAGCTTTGTGCCTCTTCAGGTTTTAAGAAAGCGTGACCTGGATAGGTTCCATCTGACCTTATGCTTGGCTTAACTATTAAACTTAATTACTTAGGCTATTCCATGGGAAGCACTCAGCCGTCAAGGTGGCTCCCAACATATACGAGTTTTCAATTTCAAGCAATCTGTAGTCATTAGCTCTCCTTGCCTTGCCATAACTTTCGTCAGGTTGAATAGCAGATCGTGACATTTTAAATTGAAAAGGGAAGGGGCAGGAATGAGAGAGGGGCAGGAGGAAGCTGGTATGTGACCTAGTTGTCAAGAGCAGAAAAGCCTACATTAAAACTCACCCCTCCGCCACAGCCCTAGCCACTCCATTTGGGGTTTTAATATGAATTAAAGATAAACTGAGCAGAAAACTGACAGCATTAAAGCTTCTTGGTGTGACTTGTTTGATCTCCTTTGGTTTCAACATATAGTTGACTATCCTTTCCCTTTCCTCCCCCCAAAAATATTAACAGAGGGATGAATAGATCTGCTAATGAGGGAACTCCATTTTTCTCAGTGAACAAATATGAATGTACCAGGTGTACATTTGGGTGGCCCTTGGGAATCAAGCCTGGGGCATTGGTCAGGCTGGAATCCAGGCTGGAGCCCGTGAGTCTACTATCCTTCTCTGTGTCCGAGGGTGTCCATATCTTCAGCTAGTTAGGACAGGACTCCTCTAAAGAAACCTACTTGAGAAATCACGGCATCTCTCGCTGGCCATGCTGCATGGCCCTTTTATTTTAGGGCAAGGAAGCAAGTTTAGAGGAGTGATTTGCCAAAGGTTATGAAATTTGTTCATGGCAGAGTCAGGACAAATAATGATAACCACCTTCCCTATTTAGTACCTACTATGTATGCGTCAGGCACTTTTATGTACGTTATCTCTATTGCTAATACCAAGCTAGAAACATAAAATATCATCTCCATTTTGCAGAGGAGGGAACTCAGAGAGGTTAAGTAATTTGAGTTCGTGACATTTTGATGTACCTTGCTGATGTAGATATTTCGCTACCATGGTTATTTTTACTTTTGCAACTATACAGTGCTCCTAAAAAGACACATTTAAACTTCAGTTTTTAAAATGAGCTCATGATGAGCTTAACAGACATTTTTACTCTATCTCTGCCCTGTGGCTCCATCCCTCAGGGAGTGAAGGTCAAGGCTGGGGTAGCCTGAGGCTAGGAAGGGTCAAGAATGAATTAAAGGCCAGGTTGGGGCTGGCGACCAGGAGTGGAGTGAGGTGAAGGATGGGGTAAGCTCAGGCATAGGGCAAAGTTTCCTCCCGTGCACTTTCTTTGATAATAAAAACCCTGAAAAGTTTAATGGTTTACTTTTAGACTGTTTCAAAATATGCTTCTCCTTTTTCCCACCCCATGCAATTGAGGCCCCTGGATTCCTGGGATAGTGCTCCTTTCCTTTCAATGTTTGACCTCTTGCTTAGTACATATTTGTTTCCCTCAGTGCCAATAACAGCAGGAGGAGAATCCTGGATTCAGTAAGCAAACCTCGTAAAAACCCAGCAAAATATGCATTGAACTGAGGCTCAGAGAGGTTAGGTGATTTTCGCAAGGACACAGAGCTACCTCTTCACAGTAATGGTAGATTCAGTGAGGTCTGACCCCCCTGACCAGGGTCATTCCAGTAGACTTGGTTGGGCTTTTCTTCCCAACCAGTGCAAGGCATAATCTCTCTCCCTGCAGGCCGGACCTCTGTCTGGAGGTGCAGAGGCTGCACATTTTCAGGTGGTTAGGCTTGGGACACTTTCCTGCAGCTGGCCTGGGTGTTCTTTTGGCCTTGCAGATCCACTCCTCACTACCCATCCTGCTTTGTGCCCTGGGAAGCTGACTTCTCTGGACCACATGGTAGGCTTCCTTGACCTAAGGCAGTGGCAGATGATGGGAGAGTGGGAAGAGACTGAGATCGGGTATTTATTCCCAGGATCTCTTCCAGCTCTGTCCACCTGGGATGGCTGTGACCCTAACCAAATGGCCATGGTTCTTAGAAAGCCCTCTCCCATGCCCCCCTGAGTTCTAGGAATGGTGCTCTCCATTTTTTTCTTCAAGCCTAGACATAGTAATGGCTCCCTCACGTTACCCACCCTGGGAACTGCACCATCTTTGCTGGTTTCCTTAAACCATATTTTAACGAATACTTTCTTTAAAGCTCAGCTTTGACTGTTGGAGTGTGCCATTTCTAGCTAACACCACTGTTTCCTCGTCCTTCTTGGGTAGTCCCATTTGGCTAAAAGGTGCATTAGTCAACACATTATTTAAAGGAGACTGGCAAAAAGAGGTATTATTATACATCGTAATAATTCCTCGAAGAATTTTGGAGCTTTCTAAATTGTGATCTGTTGCCTTCCTTTCCTGGTTTGCGAATAACAGATTTTATAAAAGTGTTGCCATAGAGCTCTTAAATTCACTCAGGGACTTGAAAAAAAATTACATTTTTTGCTGACTCAAAGGAAAATGAAAGAAATTTACACCCTGCCATATGTTTTCCCTGGTGGAATTAATCGACAATGAGTCCATTGTGGGCAAAGGCACAGTTGTGCAGGGAGGATTGTGGGGAAACAACTAAGGTCAGTTTAAAATTTCTCTCCGAAAACTACCAGGGTCTGGTTTGCAGAATTAGACCTACAATTTCCTAGGTGACTCTGAGGAGCAGATAAAGCCCTGGAATTTAAAAAAAAAAAAACAGAGTTTATCTTCCAGAGAAATGGCAGCTATACAGCTCTGGGGTTGCAAAGAGATGGGAGGTGAAAAGGTTCAGGTGCTCTCGTGGGACTAAGTATTAATGTCCAACTGCCAGAAATGGAACAGAGCATCTTTTATGTTTTATTACTAGGGGTCCATATAATCATTATCCAAGCCAGGATTTTTTTTTTTTTTTTTTGGAGTAAAAGAGGGTGTTCAATTGCTTTGTATTAGAGACATAGACTGGGACTGTAACTGGCAAAATGGAAGGTCAGAAATAAACTGAGAATTGTCTTCTTCAGAGTCAAGAACATCTGTCGGGAGAGGCACCATTGAGAGCATACCTGCTTCTGTTGTGTTGTGCTCTGCATAACTCCCCGTGGGCTGGGGTAAGGAGGAGGGCCAAGTTCATCTTATTTACTACTCACAAGAGCCACTGAAGAGATGAAGCTGCAGCTGAGCTGGATTACGTGACTTGCTGAAGGTCTGTTGGTGGTAGAGGTAGGCTTCTGTGTGGTTTGTCTGATTTCAAAGACAGTCCTTGTCTCTCTGTACTAACATAGCCCACCAGTGTATGACATTTGAGGCAAAAAGGGATGGCAAGCAAAGCACTAATAGGCATGCTTCCTTCTTCTGACCTTCTCTGGGAGACAGAAAAAAAGCAGGTGGAGACTCGTGTACAGATGTCCTGAACAAAGGGAAATCTAGCAGGCAGAGGGCCTTTGCAGAGGAGATCAAGCTCAGCCAATGAGCTGGAGATTGGTTTCACTTAATTACATTCAATCTTTAAATTCTATGTGGATGATCCTGAAATTCTCTTAGATTGTTCAAGATAAATGTGCCAATTGGTGCACAAAGAAATGTATTGCTATTTAATGCACACAGGTGATCATCATTATAAAACAGTTTGTCATTGCATGGACCAGGATATGCCATAGTGCAGACCACCGTTCCTGAAAAAGAATAGCTCTGTGTGTGTTGACAACATTCCCTGAGGCTGGGGGTGGCCCTACTATCTCTACACACACATGGATGTTACCAGAACCCTCTTTTATTTCTGTCTCTGAAGTTCTAATTAAGGACACATCTCTCCTACATTCTACCATTCCTACCTCTCTCTTCCTTCCAAATTCAGCTGACCTGGGAAGTGGGCTCAGGGTTGTCTTAACAACTACAGATTGATTCTTGTATCAGCCTCTTATCCATTGCTTCCAGCTGACTACCGGTGCATTCAGAATCTCCCAATTGCCTCCCCCCTGAATTTGGCCTCTTAAAAAATTGTGCTTGAAAAAATTGTGCTGTATTTATATACACCATCTAAACAATTTATGGCTTTTGCTGATTGTCTGTTTTACAAAAAATTTTTTTTGGTCCACACTTAATTTGATTTTGTTTGATATTGCTAATAAATTTGTATAGCCCTTTAACATTTATGGTAAAAACCTCATAATCTTTAAGAACATAAGTAACTTTGTGGTTATAATATTTGAATATATGCTCAATATTTGAAAAGCAATATTCGATGTAATTTTCAGCACAGTCCTATAAGGTATGTATTACTATCTCCCCAGTTCACAGAAGCGGAGGCTCACAGTGGTCAAGTAAAGTGTCCTGTATCACATAGTTGATAAAGCTGCGATTCAAACCCAGAATTGTCTCCAAAGCCCGTGCTTTTAACCATCTTGCTATACCATGTAGAATATTAAATATTGATATTTCAAGATGATATTAAGGGAAGCCAGAATCAATATATCAAAACTGGGAGACCCCTTGCAGATGATTAAATCCAAATACCTTATTGTATAGGTGGCTAGCAGTGGGTGGGAGAGAGCGTGCAACTTTTCCAAGTCTACAGAGTGGGTATAGAAGAGGTGGTTGGTTGCCTGTTCAACATCCGTTCTCCTGTCTCCTCCTTTCTAAAAGTATACTGCTTTTGTTAGGTCTTCATATTTCTCTATATGACTGTGTATTTCAAGGAAGCCTGCCCAACCACGAATCCTAGGGATTGAGTCATAGCTGGCCTAATCTATCATGGTGATCCCATTTCCTCACCATTGACTGCCTTATATGTGGGCAGATGAAACAATTTTGGCCAATAAAAGATGAGAAAATCGAATGAAGGGCTTCTGGGAAGTTTCCCTCACTTTTAAAAAAGAGCTAGGGGAAGACACCTGTAGATATGTATGAGTCATAGGAGGATCCCTCCTGATGAAGGGGAAAGAAGAATTAGTACTTCTATTATTTATTGTTTACTATGCCAGGTTTCTTATTAGGGTCTTCCATAAATGATGTCTTATTCTCAGAACAAAATGGCAAAGCAGGTTTGTTTGTACCCATTCACAGATGTGGAAACTCAGACTCATGACAGTTGGGTCATTCAGCTGTTAACTGGTAGAGCCAGGATTGAAATCCAGAAATGTACGGCTTCAAATTTATCATGTTTTGTGATAGATACTTTTACATTGAAATAAATCTGGCACAGTTTATGTTATGGTTTGTGTTAGTAGTTGTGTTAGTTAAGTCTTCAAAAGCATGTTCTCTTCTGTGTGCCCAGATGGATTTAGTTTCTGTGTCTGCAGAGCCACGCACCCTCAGCGGCTTGGCCTAGGTGTGGGATCGTCCCTCTAGCTGACGTCTTCATCTGATGAGCCTCTGAAATGGCAATAACCTAGAGGTATGCATGTGATTGGGGAGGTAAAAATCATTCAGTATTGCTGGCTTTGGGGACACAATTGGGAGGCTCCTTTTGTCTCATATAATATCTGGTTTTCAATTTTGAATCTCTTGGAGATCTTGGCTTGAGTCAGCTATGGTAACAGTACATGGTAGAAACACCAAGTAATTGTTACTTTGCACGATTTAAGTAACTGGTTTGTTTGCTGCCTTGGCTGAATTAACTCAGTTGACCTGTGTAAGCCCAAGTTTATTTCTTTCAGGAAAAGCCATGCAAATCTCTCCAAATAAAGATAAAAATGCCTGCCTTACAGTGTTGTAGTGACAGCCGAGTGAACTAATGTCCTTGTATTTTCTACTACATGGTAGGAAACAGATCATACTAGTTCCCTAAGTCCCTATTTTCCTCTATGCTTCCTTCAGATCTTTGATCAAGGATCATCTCAGTGAGACTTTCCATGACTTCTGTCATCACTCTTATCCTCATCTTGTAACATGCTATCTAATTTACTTATGTATTATGTTTTTTGCATATTGATTCCTCCTAGAATACAAACATCTTGAACGCAGGGAACTTTGCTTCTTGTTCAATGATATATCCAAAATATCTAGAACAGTGTCTAGCACATAGTGAGTGCTAAATATATATCGTTGGACAAGCAAGTTCATTCTTGCATGTGGCCTCGGTTTTCTGAAGCAGGTTGGGTAGGTCATAAAGAAGCAGAAGACATGCGTTGCATGTTTAGTGCCTTCCATAAGGTTTTCATTGTCTTATCTAATATCATGCCCTCAACTTCTGTGAAACTTCAGTATAAGAATTAGCCAGAGGAGAAGTATTTCTGCATTTTGCAAACATTGCAAACTCAGTTATTCAGTGTAATTTTTTAAAGAAAGAATTATTTTAGAATTTAGAACTAAAGACAAACTTCCTCCTCTTTTTTGAATTAAAAACTTTCCTTCACAACTTATATTCCTTTTTGTCATGGCTGCCGGGAAGACCAGAGGTAACTTAATTGTCAAGTTCATTGACCGTTGCCTCAGCTTCTAGTTGGAGTTATCTACTCTTCTTTTTATCTATCTATCTATCTATCTATTCATCATCATCATCATCATCATCACCACCACCACCATCATCTATCTCTATCATTTCCTTCCCAGGGCTGCTGTAACAAATTACCACAACCTGGATGGCTTAAAACAACAGAAATCTATTCTCTCAAGTTTTGGTGGGCAAAGGTCTGAAATCAGGGTGCCAGCAGGGCTGGTTCCTTCTGGAGGCTCTGAGGGAGAATCTGTTTCATGTTTCTCTCCTGGCGTCGGGTGGTTGCTGGCAATCGTTTGCATTCCTTGGTTTGTAGCTTCATTTGCCGGTCGCTGCTTGTTGTGTCATGGCCTTCCTCCTGTGTATCTCTCCTCACGTTGTTCTTATAAGGATACCAGTTATCGGATTTAGGGACCGACCCAATACAGTATAGCCTCATCTTAATTAACTACCTTTTCAAAGACCCTATTTCCAAATAAAGACACATTCTGAAGTTCTGGGTAGACATGAATTTTGGGGGGACACTATTCAGCCCAGTACACTACCAATATCACTCCTGCTTTATGCTCTGGCCTTCTGCTCCCCGACTTCTTCTCAGGCATGTTGTCCAGTTTCTCTGACATTTATTTATAATTCATTTATTCCTCAATTACTTATTAAGTGCCTACTATATGAAGGTTCTTCAAAAAATTTGTGAAAAAATGGAATTGAAAGATAATACAAATCTTTCCATGAACTTTTTGAAGAACCCTTGTACATTAAGCATTGAGAATGAAATAGTAATCAAAGTCTTTGCTCCTCAGGGATCTTACAATCTAATGAAGAAGAAATACATTAATAAATAATAATCTGATTAAATATATGTTCCAAAAAAGTGACATTTATAAATCATGCCAATTGCTATGAAATAATGTGAGATATGAGATTATAAAGCGAGATATAATTCAGATTGTTTAAAGACCATGGGCAGGGTCTGTCTGGAGAAGGGATATTTCAGTTGGGAGTTTATAAGGTGAGGGCACTGGCTGAGCAAATGTCAGAGGGAAGAGTATTTGCAGAGGAGGAAGCAACAGCATGTTCAGGGGCCCCAGGCAGTCAAGCCCCTTGTGCATCTCCATCTAAAATGCCTGTTGTGGTGAGGCTGGAGTGGGCCAGGAGGAACATGGCATGAGATGTGGCTGAGAAGTGGGCAGTGGGAAGTCTTACAGGGCATGTAGGCCATGCCAGCATTTCTTTTTGTGTCTTAAGTAACATGGGAGGCCACTGCAGGCTTCAAAGCAGAAGAGTGATTTGCCACATGGAAGGAAGGCAGGAGTAAAAACAGAGACCAGTTAGGAGTCCTTTCTAGTGGCCCAGGTGAGGGATGATGGCTTGGACTAGAGTGATGACAGTGGAGATAACAATAAATGGGCATATTTGAGGCATATTTTATAGAAGACAAAGGTACGGCTTGCTGATGGATGCTGAAGTGGAGATGTGGGAGGCGTTAGGGATCCCTGCCAGATTCTGGAATGAGTAACGACATGGACAGGGGTACGCTACCAAGATGTGAAGCACAGGAGAAAAAGCAGATTTAAGAGCAAAGATCAAGGGTTCAGTTTTCGACAAGTTAAATTTGAGACGCCTGTAGGATATTCAAGTGAAGATGTCAAATAGGAAGGTGGATACGTGGTTCTGGAGCTGAGAGGAAAGGTCTGTGTTGAAATGAAAATTTGGGGGCTCTTGGTAAATAGAGACTATTGGAAGCCATTGTTGTTGACTTTAGAATTTTTTTTTTTTTTTTAACGTAAGACTGACCTTATCCTGATTTATTTGGCTACTCTTTTTAAATATCTGAGCCTGTGGCTCTGGTTACATCTTTCTGTCTTGTACTTTAATCAACTCGTTTCTGCCTTATTTTGTAGTTTCTTTCCTATTACAGTGTAAAGGCAGAGTACTGAAGTAGAAAGAAGTAGATTCTGACTATTTGTGTGCCTTTGGCAAATCACTCAGTATCTCTGGGTATTAGTTTCCCAAACGTAAATGAAGAGAATTGGTTGTTTTCAGTTTTAGAAATCTATGATTCTGTAATCTAAGAATTACTGGTTAAGGTATGTCAATTTTTCTAAACCCACAAATGAGTTATCACTAGCCACCACTTGGAAGTTAGTAAAGTTTTGATTAGATTTTGAAGGATATTTTGAAGTCCACGTTACGACCAGCAATTAATGGTTAAACCAAACACTGTTAATGTCAATTTCAGATACTATTGCTGTAATTCTGAACAGCATTTTTTCTTCACTTGTGGATAAAAGTATGTGAAAAAGTAGAAATTTAGACATTTACTCATCAAAATAGCATTACCTTTAAATCTAAGACAAACATGTCTCACTGCAAATTCCTATAGGAATGAGCATTCTCCAGGTGAAATTAGGAGTAATCCTAGTATCATGAGAGTCCTACTAAATGCAATAGCTTGGGTTATTGAGGATGAGGTATAAGTAACAACATTTCCTTATATTCTTCAAGGTAAAGTTATACAAAGTGTCCACAGTATTAGCAGTCTTTCCATACCTCCGTGACAGCGAAACTTCTCTTGCCACAGGGAACCACCTTGTACCACTTGTCATGCAGCACATCCATAAACCCATGTGACTTGTATTGACTGATTAGCTCAGATATATTGGAGGTCAATGGAGAGTTGGGAGGCAGACCAATGCCATATCCTAGAAGAAAATACAATCTCAGGTGAGTTTTTCACACCATTCCTGAGAGGTTGTCACTCTACTTCATACTTATGTGGTATTGCCATCAGATCGGATAACAAGAGTATGGTGAGTTCTCACCATCTTTCCTTCAAAGGACTTAAAGATGTTCTTAGATATGATTACCCTCAGATTGGCTGCATCTCTGAGTAGACAAGATGAGTCTGAAAGGAGAGCGATGGGCTGGTGCACAGTGTACTGGTGGAACATTTTATTTCTAGACCTTCTGCCCTTCCTGTCAAGATATTTCTTAGAAGTAATCTCTGAGGTCTTTACCAGGGCTAGGATTCCCTATCCACCTCTCCCAGGACCCCTCCTCTGGACCTTAAATACACAAAATTGGATTAATTATAATCTTTGGTTTATGGCATTCTCTTTTCGAGAATAACCCCTCTTTTACTTTTTTCTGGTTTATTTTTGAATAAGATAATATGACCAGGTGAACATACAATACAGCATGAAAACTAAAACATCAACAAGAACTTACAATAACTAACTTCAATTATCAAAAAAAAAAAAAAAAAAAAAAAAAAGGACTCAGGTAATACCACGTGTTAGAGATGTGGTGTGGACCAGTAAGATCATTTTTGTGTTGCTTGTTGGAATGCAAATTGATATAACCCACTTTGGAAAATAATTTGGTGTTATTTTGTATAGGTGGACATTTACATACATTAAGACCAGCAACTCTGCTCTTAAATACATTCCCAAAGAACTCCATAAGCACAGCTGGAGACATGTATGAGAATGTTCTTAGAGGCACTGTTCATACTATCAAGAATTGGAAACAACTCAAATGTTCTTTGACAAGGAAATGGCTAAATTAATTGTGTAATGCTTATACAATTGGGATATTATGTAATTTAAAAATATATGCATCGGAACTAGATGCAATGATATGAATAACTCTGAGAAATATGCTATTGAATGAAGAAGGTCACTTTCAGAAGATTACTTGCAGCATGAATCCATTGAATAGATATAGGAAAAACATTAAAACAAAACAATGTATTTTTAGAGAGACATATATATGTGATAATACTATATTTAGAAAAAAAAATGTGATACAATAAACCAAATATCCAGGATAGTGGTTATGTAGGGCAAGAGAGGCAGAGGAAGGGATAGGGAAGAGCACAAAGATGGATGTGATGTGTTGTCAAAGTTTTATTAATCAGCTTAGACTACCTGTATCCTCACACTGTGTGGCTTTACTTGCTTTCCAAACTATTACTGCACTATTTATCTCTTTGAGATGGGCCATGTGAAAGAGGCTAATTAGCTCATTTTGTTTTTAGCTATTGCATAGCATAGTTAAAAAAAAAAGATTTTTTTTTTTTTGCTTTCAACATGATGAGGAAGATAAATTAAAAATATGGTTAATTTCTTTTTCACTGATAAAGACTAAGAGTCTGTCAAGGATCCAAAGATACTTAATGGAAACAAATACTTGCTATAATTAGTCTGTCTTACAATTCAATTCCAAGAACATTCGTTTTTGTTCCTTTTTAAAATGCAGTTACACAAATCCTTAAAAAAAAAAATGGAGGCTTAAGATCTGTGTATAACCAATAAAGGGAAGAAAGAAATAATGCAGAAAAATTTTTGAGTTTTACAGAGTTGTATGTTTTCTTTTTTCCAGATAATTTGTTTTTTCCTTAACAATTACGAGTCAAGAAAATGATGACAATGTGAAAAGCATGATTAGAATTTTCCATTCAAAGGGCTATTTTGAGTGCCTGTTTTCTGCCTAGTAGTTTTGGTTTGAGAGGCAAGACTTATAATAAAAGACTTTGGATGGGCAGCTTTTTCTTCTGCTGATGTTATCATTAAATAACATTTTTCTTTTTTATAAAGGATAACTTATTATAAGGAAGTAACCAGTTTTCTTTAGAAATTTATAATAAATGCTACTGACAAATCAGTTGCACAAACATTTATTCAGTACTCATTTTGTGTCAGGCACAATACTAGGCACATGTATAATAATATTCACTGACTCACTCATTCATCCAACAAATATTTACTGAGTGCTCAGGCACTGTGTCATCAGGATTTAGCAGTGACCAAGGAAGATGTCTCTGCTCTCACGGAGTGGACACTTTCTTAGGGAGACAGATATTAAAGAATGTACTGTGTAATTGATAATTTCATGACAATTGAGACAAGTGACAGGAGGAAGAAAACTGGGGCATAAAAGAAAATATAGTAGTAAGACTTGGAACTACCTGATTGGGATGGGTTGATGTTCATTATAATTAGGCCATGTTTGCTAAATATTAGTGTGTTTTCCACACTGAGGCAATAGTTTTCAACAACCACCACCACCACCTCTAATGTTGATGGAGGGCTTACTATACACCAAGTACTGCTCTATAATAAACTTTTCACATATCTTATCCTATTTTGTAGATCATCTACTAAACCATTATTGTGTACTAGATTGTGGCTCACAGTTCAATTAAATCACTCTGGGATTTTAATAAGAAATAGGACACACTGAGCCCTACTATATGCCACACACTATTTCACAGCTATCTATCCCTACATGAACCCATGCCAGAGTATATATTACTTAGACTTAAAGATTGAATTAGTAAACTGCCAAGGTCACACAGCTAGTTGTTGGCAAAGCAAGCATTTGAAAGTGGGTCGGTTTGATTCTAAAACCAATGCTCTTTTCACCATATCCATTACAACATGTGACCAAGTCAAGGGAATATTTGACCTATTTCCTTCCATTCAAGACAGGCCCTATAACTGTGGCCATATTGACACTATCCCCCAAACCAGGTAATTCATTAAAAAACCACAGTCATCTAAACTGGAGGTTTATTTTCAGTAGAAACAAGTATATATTATTCACAGGCAGATTTTACTTATAAGCTTTTCAATAAGTTGTGTAGATATAGTGTAAGAATAGCCCTATCTTGTTTATGATTATATACATAAGGAAATTTACTGGCAAGAACCCTCACTAATTATATTGTTTCTCCTATAATTCCTCTTAAAGATAATAGTTCCAACCCACATTAGTATAATAATAACAGAATTGGTTTTGTTTTTCATTTGATAAGCATTTTTTGCACAACTATTAATCTATTCATTAATTTCACAGATGTGTTAAATGCTTCTTCTTTGCAAGGCACTCTGCCAAGTACTCTGGAGGTTTCCAAGATACACAGAGTTATCCATAAGAAATTTATGTTGGCATGGGGGAGATGAAATATAAATAAAGAACTACATAACACAGTAGAAAATTACATGATTTTTCTTGGAAGAAAAGATGGGTGAGGCATAAATTCAATAAAGGGTAAAATATAATGACTAGGACACAATGAGGAGGACAGATAAAACTTTGGAAGTTCAGAGGAATGAAAGAGTGCTACTAGATGAGAGGATGAGAGAAGCCATCTTATCTTAGATTGATTCTTGATAGTGATATTTTTGGTAGATGAGGCAAAAGCACATAAAAAGAAAATTAAAAAAATTGAAATTAATACTTGTGATAAATCTACATATTTTAAAAATAGAATGTTGGTGCTACAACAAAAGTATTAAAATTCTCATCAGGAAAAAGCAATGCTGAAGTCACAGAGACATTTATAAAAAATTGCTACACAGTAAGTAATAAATATTAAATTGCTCCACTCCATCATGTCTAAGTTAATTTGCAATTGACTGCTAAAAATGTATTACTATCCATTTAATTTTCTATTTTAATACATATATCGAATATTGGTATTTTAATGATTTCTTGCATTTATAATACTTGTTATTAGCTAATTAATACAAACTATGCATATGGACCAAGGGGAGAAATATTAAAAAAAATTATGTGGAGAGGAGAAGAGATATTTGTTCAAAGATACAAAAGTCCATTTTATTCAGTAACATAAAATAATAAAACCTTGAAGTTTTCATTTTTGTTCTTCTCTTTATCAGTTGCTTTTCAAATTTGATCATGTTCATTGGTCAAAGAAGTCTTATTTTTAAATTGCTGACTCAACTTAGCAGCCTGAGTTGCTTTCATTATCATTAGAAATGTGGCTTTGCAATAAAGAAGGGGTTGACTATTTTGTGGTTGATGGATGAAGCAAAATGGAATCCTTCAACCCTAAAGATGAAGGCATCATGCTGCCTGGAAATTGGATACAGCTTAATAGCCCAAGAGAAAAATTTTCAGAATAGAATCCTGATCTCTTCCCCATGGATAAATCAGCTTTACTCAGCAAAGAGTGGTAGAAGTATATTTTGGCTAGCAAATGTATAGTTAGATATTCAAAGACTAAAAAAAAAAATCTTCCTGAAATGTGGTTGGAAAATAGATATTTTGAAAATAAGATCTCAGATAGGATTAAAAAGACTTCAGGAAGATTCATTCAGTTTTACAGTTTGTCCTTGGAAAACCATTTAGCTATTCCGTAACAATGGTTGAGAACATATTGTAATAGTGCCGACTATAAAGGAAACGTTAAAAATGCGTTTCCCTTACCCCCAGTACATCAAAGTGGGGGAGACAAATGTGTGGAAGAAGCTGACATCTATGAAGGCTATCCTGGGAGAATTTTATTGTGAATTGGTCTCTCTATATTAATTCATTATGCTGAATAATAATAATTTATTGAACACTTCCTATGTGCCAGGCATGCTACTACATACTTACATGTATTATTTTACTTTAATCCTTACAAACAACTGTATCATAGAGGTACTATTCATATTCTCATTATGCAGATGAGAACAGGTTAAGTAATTTGCCAGTTAATGAGACTAATTCTATTCTAATTCGAGCATTCAGACTCCAGAGCTAGTGCTCCAAGGTATTAGGTAATTACTGGAAAGCAAGTAAAAGAACAAACTCACAAACAGGCAAAGGTCTTCAGCAGAGAGGTCACAAATCATTGCACAGTAACATTACTCTATCTCTTCATTTAACCTTTATTGTCAGCCAAATTCAATGTGTAAATTTGGGACAGGTGTTCATTTATCTCAACATTTTCTTCTTTTTTCCTGGTCACACAGCATGTCTTTGTGACCCTGGTGTATGGTATTTAATTTGACCAAAGACTTTCCACATGCTCTTGAATTCTTAATAAGTTTTGATTTGTTCTGCTGTGTACTCTCTAATAGCAAAGAGTACTCAGGAAAGGGTTTCAAATTCAGTGTGAGTCACTATGTCTCCTTTGCCATACTTTACTTTTTAAGTCTAGACAAATGCAGAATGGTGAAGTTGGGAGGGGTATGAAGTAGTCATCTTAGTCTGTTTGGGCTGCTATAACAGAATACCATAGACTGGGTGGTTTAGAAACAACAGAAATTTATTTCTCCCAGTTCTGGAGGCTGGGAAGTTCAAGATCAAGGTGCTGGCGGATTTGGTGTCTGGTGAAGGCCTGCTTTCTAGTTCATTGATGGTGCCTTCTTACTGTGTCCTCACATGGTGGAAAGGGCAAATGAGCTCCTTTGGGCCTATTTTATAAGGGCACTAATTCCATTTCATGAGGGTAGAGCCCTCATGACCTAATCATCTCCCAAATGCTCCACCTCCTAATACCATCACATTGGAGATTAGGTTTCAACATGCAAATTTTGGGGGGACACAAATATTCAGACCACAGCAGTAGTCACACTAAGTTGGTGTGATATCAGCAATATGTACAGTGAAGGTACTTTCAACACGAAGGAATCAGTGCAGTCTGTTTTCCCTCCTAAGTTCTTGAAATCCATGTGCAAACTATCAGGATGCTTTTGATTAACTAAATGAGTAAGCAAATTATGTACTTATCTCAAATCTAACCTAATGAGTTATTCAATAGGTAATACCTTATTTTTTACATAATTGTTATATTCCTAGCATTGTACTAGACCATGTGAAGCAATGTGGATAGGCATGTAAATCTTTCCTGTATGCTAAGTGGGCAAGTAATGTTTATAAACTGCTTTGATGATTTTTATACCTATACAGCCTAACTTATTCATAATTAAAGCTCACATTTTAATACCTCAAGAAACCTAAAGGAAAGCATATAATATTTTAAAAAATTTTATTGAGGAAAGTATTTCCCTAAAAATCTATGAGATTAACATCTTTTAAAAATGCAGCAATCAAGACTTTTACTAATATTTCTATCACATTGTTGTGCGTAACTTATAAGCATACTCCTTTTGTGTTTTACCAAGTTCTGGTTTGAGGTTGTGAACTTGTTGGCAGGGGCAGTATTGAGTTAAATTTTCTGATTTGCAACCCATTCATTTTGAGAATAAGCCAACTATGATAACAATGCTCTCTCAATTAAAATCTGCAGTATTTCTGCTCTCTTGCAGGGAGAGCTCTTCCATGCACCATTTTGTGTTTATCCCCTTTGAAAACAATGTGGTGTCTAGAGAGGATGGGAACTGCAAGACACTAAGTCTCAGGAGCACAGATGGAAATGTAAACAGGAAACCAATAGGGAGTTAATTGTGTGGCATCTGGTACTGGGGTCTAGCAGAGGCAAACAAGCCATCTTACCACTGTCTTTTGACAAGATAGGGTTGTTTCCTGAAGATCAAGGTAGAAAAGTGGAGCCCCTCATTTTTATGCCCTCTACAAATGATTCACTGTTAGTAGCTACTAATGGCAGAAGGGACCTCAATTACTCAGTGCATCTAGGACAGAAATAAAATGTACCATCCCCAGATGCCACAAAATAATGAGAATTTTCCTACTGTTACATCAAAATGGGGGTATATATTAAATGTTCTCTGGTTTTCTAGCTTTTTTCTTTTCTTTTGGTGCCTTTGCTATCCCAGACTGTCATCTTAATAGAAGACCAAAACTGCTAACTATCTCTCTTCCTGAGTATCATCCCTGGTTCACATGGGGGTCACTTTGCGTGGAGAGAAGACTGATTTCTCCTAGGAGAAGTTTCAAAGAAACAGCATCCTCATTCATCACAAAAACAAAGACTGAAATAAAAAATCTGCTGATGTGTTTAGGGGAGAGAGAGACCAACTGTGGTTGGGAAATTGGGAAATTGGAATCAGAATAGTCTTGGCACCCTAGTTAACATATAGGAAAGTACAGATTTCTGAAAATAGGACTTGGGAATTCTCATGGGACTGTTTCAAGCCAAAGTGTTTTCTGACAAGTGAGCATGGCTGTCTTGAGAGCTACATGTAGTGTCAGGGAAGGGAAGCTGGGAACTGGGAGATGTGAAATTTGCTGGTTCAAACTATCAGCTCCATATATCAACCGTTGTTCAGAATGAGAGAAGCTACTGACAGAGCAATCTTTCTTTGGTCCTGAAGTTTTGTTGATTGGTTGATCAAGTTGGAAGCAGAAATTTGCTGCCGGTATGGAAAAAGGCAAATCTGAGATCCCAAACAAGGTTTTGTTTAGAACCCTAAAAGGTACTAAACTATAGAATAAAAATTTTTTCCTACTTATTTTTCAACTAGTGGAAAAAAACTTATTTAAGAACAATAGATTTAGATTTTAACCCCAGTATTATCCTATCATTGTATGATTGTGAAAATGTGATGTCACGCTCCTGGGCTTTCTTGTATTAAAGTGAGTAAGATGGATTAAATCAGTATCGGGGCCCTTCCAATTATCAAATGTAATCATTCTAGTTTTTACGTCATATTCACTACAGTATTTGGCTGCTAGAAAATACAGATTAAATTAAAATTATATCCCCTCATTTAGTACACCAAGCTACCACTCCCAGATATCTAAGGCACCATCATTCGGGTAACAATAATTTTTTCCTAACAATTAGGTAAATAAATGTTTGTTGAGTAGGTGAAAAATAAATTTCTAACTTCAGCAACTTAATAGCTAAGTGCTTATGAGTTGAAAGTGAAAACAAGGGCAGATGAATAGCTCTTTGCCTCTGACTTTGGCATTTGTGACTTGCTAGGTTGGCACACTGAGCATATCCTGGGTAAAAGTGAATCAGGAGTGACTGATTAGTACCTTCTATGGCAAATGGCTTTCCCACAGTTAGAAGTTTGCAGTCAGCATCTATTGACACTTCGTAATCCAGAAGGGCTTTGTCCATGATGAAGGCGTCTAGTTTCTCTGGATCATTCCTATATTTAAGACCAAGTGAAGAAAAGTGAAAATGATTCATTAATGGGCATGAAGCGCTAAGGCTGACAGCTGGCTATTGTTTAGGGCACAGAAACCTGGTCACTAAGGGCAGCACAAGCTAGCTAGGTGCAGTCTCAGCTTTGCTGGCATCTCACTGACCTTGAGAGTACAGACCTGGGGGAAAAGGCACTCTTTTAAGAAAGAAAGACATCTTCCCAATGGGTTTATCTACCAGTCCCTTTCACTACTTCTAAATCCAACAACAAAGCCATAGCAACTCTGAATTAAGAGAGAGGTACATAGAGAAGATTCATTTCTCTTATATTACCAGAGTGACTTCTTTGCCTTAGGCATTGTGTTTGTTGTTCTCCATACATTTTATCACTCATACTAACTGTGACATAACAGATGAGGAAATTGAGGCTCAGAGAGTTGAAGCAACTTGATCCAGATAACATAGCTGGTAAATGTATATACTCATTAATTAGTATATTAAAATTTTTCTTTCTGTCATGATCACTATCATGTTTTTCAGAGATCAGCTATCATTTCATATTTAGATATTAAGGGAATACATTTAAGAGATCTAATACCTTTGGGGAAAAGGAAGTTGTGGTCATTTTATAGACCATAGGCTAGTATTCAATAAATGGAAGAGAAAGCTTATGTGATCTTATTTATTTGTTTATCTTAGTGATCTGATTTATTAATGTATCTACAGAGATTCATGTTTCACTCCTATCCCAGCAGGCAGGTCAAGCAAGAATAATTTAAAGTAGGTGCCCCTGGCTGTGTTAGGGAATCAACAATGGGCTGGACTCAAGCTTCCATCAGATGCCTTGGGCATCCTTCATGAAGGTCTTCCCATTTTTTGAACACAGGTGCAGAAATGGTCCAGAGTAAAGATATGTCTCATCACAGGCTGAACTCCCACTTACAAAGAGGGTAAGAGAAGAATTCTAAAGGGAACTGTCTAAGGTGTGTGCAGTGATTTCTTTGTTTTCAGACACATCAAATCCTTTTTGGAAAGATGTAGGGCAACATCCATTTAAGAAAGGCTTTTCTACCCTCAACATTGTCCAAAAAGCTTTGCAAAGAGAACAGCTCTTCTTTATTCCATCTGGGCTCAGTCCTTCCTCTCCTAGAGCCATGAATGAGGCTGTTCAAATTTACACAAAGGTATGGCCCTTATAAAAAACCTTTCCTGTGCTTGCCTTATGGAACACTATTCAGGGCTGCTCTGACTCAGTGTACCCAAATTGCAATTATTTGTTTTCCAAGTAAATACTATTTCCTTTGACCTCTGCATTAATCTTTTTTTTTTTTTTTTTTAGTTAACTGACAAGTTATAATGAGGCCTATGTTTAACTTCAACCAAAGGGAAAGCACCCCTCAGCTCCACAGCAGTGGGAAGCTTCAGGAAGGGGTCGGAATGTGAATTGTCTACTAGGAGGTAATGATGAGGAATATTAATGAAATCCTGGCAATAAAATAAAAATTGAGCTAAAAGATATTTTTCCAATCAATTTGACTGCCACAATAGCAGAACGGACATTCGGAGCTGCAGAGCAAGAAATTATCATTTGCCAATATTCCACAAATATTTGTGGTAGCAATATGACAATGGAAAAGAATTGAGATTAAATTCATTCTTTTGAACCAGTTATTCCTGAGTGTCAGTGTCATTGAGTGAACCAGTGTCACCATTATCCTTAAATAACTACTCCTGATTTGGGACTGCAAAGTGGAGTTTGCTGTGATAGATTTCTATTGCATAGGAAGGCAAGAAGCAATCAGCTCCCAGACTCCCATGGGACCCCGAGTCACTGATGAGGAAGTGGCTGGGTGTGATCCAGTCATAAGCAGCTTCTACACTGACTGAATCACTGTTATAGTTGACAGGGCTTCTAGTTGTTTCTTCCATTATAGAATCATGCTCTGTCTTTTTGAGCATTCATTTAAAAAAGCATTTCACATGCCACAAAAAGCCATATACTAGAAAACTAAAAGAGTTTTTTTTAAATGAATGCATTTTAATAGGGACTAATTTATTGGGAAACTGTCACGTTGGAGATCAGGGCCCTGAGAGAGTAGGACAAAGCCCAGGGGAATCTTGATGGAAGAGGGTAAGGACAGGTTTAACAAATAGAAACCTGTCTTGTACAGGTGACTCCAGGAGAGGTGCCCTGCAGGTCAGAGCTCTGGGATGTTGGGGGGTGACCTGAGGACAGTGGTTGCTTGGAATGGTGGCTGAGAACACAAGTAGTGACTAGTGCAGAAGTGTAGAGAGAAGGCCCAGAGAGAAGTAAGAGACTATTAACGATACATTATTTATATTCCAATTTCACCCCAATCAGTGATCCACCAGGGGAGCTCATTAAAATACAGATTCTGATGCAGTAGGTTTGGGGTGGGGTCTGAGATTCTGCATTTCTAACAAGCTACCAGACACTAACTGGAATGTGGATGCTGTTGGAACATGAACCATTCTTTGAACATCAAGGACCTGCTCTTCTATTATGGTTCCTAGACTATCCTAAAGCATTAGTTAGATTCCAGAGAACTGGTTCTAGTCCTGACTGCTAGCTGTGTTACCATGGAAAATCTACTTCTTTTGGGCCTTCTCCTTCTGTGCCCCCTTTTCTAATGATTTCTTCTTTCCAGGCTAGCGTGGGGCCAGCTCTGGGAATGGGGCCTTCTCAGGTACAGCTTACAAAATAAATGAATTCCCTGAGTGGAGTGGAGCTGCTGGGGCCTGCAGTGATGGCTCATCTCATCCTTTCCAGGCTGCCAGCACAGCCCATTACTACCTAGCTGGGAGCCATTGCTATCTCCCTGACATCTTATTTTCTCTCTCAACCATGAACACGCCTAAAGGAGAGAATACAGAAGATCTGAGAAGCAAAAGAGCTCTAAACTCTATGTCAGAGAGGGACTCTGATGTTTTGGTGTTCTTGCAAAATTAAAAGTCCCATTTCATAGTACGTAAACATCATATATAATTTTGCAAATCTGTGGGCACAAGGCTTTCTCTCTAAGCTCTGGTTAAAAGTCCATAAAATTGTTTAAGGGGCTTATTACTAGAGCTCTTGAGAAACTGACAAGCCCTTGTGTCCCGTGAAATGATTTATTTTTTTCCCTTCTTTCTTAAGAAAGAATTTAAGATGGCGGGTCCTGCTGTTTATGGGGAAGATTATTGCAGCTGATCAGGGAGAAACCAGTTACCTAGTGCTGCACAATTCTAGGGATTGGAGGTTTGCATGTGGTTATTTTCCTAACCCCACTGGGCAGGAGGGAGAGGACTGCTCACCCTCATGCATTGGTACTTATCAGGAGCCATTCATTCCCTTTTCCCAGGCAGACTAGACGAGCAGACCCAGCACTGTCCTCCTTTGCATTCAGCTTCACTGAATTACAGGCTCTGGTAATCTGCCATGGCAATGTGATTGCTCTTGATTGCTTCTCATAAATTCTGATGAGAAGGGTGCAGGCATGGGAATCACTGCCTTCTATCTTATTTCCTTTCTACAGGAAGTCTCTAAGATAAATTCCATTTCCTCGTAGTAAGAGGAGGCATTCCATGGGCTTAGAGATTCCCTGTGAAAGAAAGGGTTGCTTTGGGACACTTTATCCTCTGACCACATTCTCTGCATGTTTGATCATTTCAGCACCATTGTTTTCTCAAGTGATATCAAGCCAGCATTTGCTTCTCCCACCATCTGCTACACTAACGATCCTACTGTCTCTTTGAGCAAAACTACTGCCAACTTGAGACTATGCAGGTAGCTAGTAATCTAGGACACATAATTAAATGCACACTATTTCATACTGCCTCCTGGATCTCACACAGTGTTAGGTATTACTGAACACACAGTGGGTATATTTATCTGTCATTTTTAAAAACCAACAAACACTACATCAGTAGCTAAATGACTTCTTTTTCATTGAGCACTTCTTGGATCCAAGAGGTTGACACTCACTTCAGATACTCCACTCCATCGGGGGTGGCTGGCACATTGTATCTTCTCATATACTCATGCATCTCTGGGAAGCTTTGCCTCACATAATCTTCAGCACTGCTTTCCCGGACAGTTCCAAACCGGAAGCCTTGGGAGGGATGATGTAGCTAGGAGGGAGAAAAAGAAGTGGCTTTAATATAAATTATTCTTAGAATTGTTTTCAAAATCTTCCTTTTCCATCACTCTTTGGAACCTATTGATAATGTAGAACTTTTGTAACACACGCGGGCATAAACATGCACATAGAAATGTGCAAACATAGATACATGCTCTCTCACATCCCAGCTTTTACATCAGTAATTGTTCTATCTTCAGCAGCAAACAGATGAAAACAACAGACAAAATACACAAAACAATTTTTTTGTTTGTTTCATATTGAGAACCTATTAGAATTCTTTAGAAGCTGTACAAATTGGTATGTAAAATCAGCCTCATTATTGTAAATTGTATATCAGACAAAGCATACAATTAAGATAATAAAGATTATGATCCTCCTTGGTTAGAACTACACAAGGGCCAAGTTAAAACCTTGCACCCCGAGATTACAATGAACCCGAATCAATACTGTGAATACATACCTTTTATGTTTATCAGTCTTCATGCTGTATTACATTTTAAATTTGTTGAGTTTATTTTTGGTACTATTATGAAATGCTCTCTGTCCTTTAAGTAACTGTATTATCCAATACTGAGTCATGCTGCATATTGGCTCATAATGAAATGCTATGTAAGACAATTAGGAGCAACAGAGGGGAGGGTAACAGGAGTAGACCCAGTAATGCCGATAGAGTTTGGATGTTATTATCCCCCCCAAACTCATGTGGAAATCTGATCCCCAATGTGGCAGTGTTGGGAGCTGTTTGAGTCATGGGGGCGGATCACTCATGAATGGATTAACGTTCTCCCTGGGGGAGTAGGGGTAGTGAGTGAGTTCTCACTGCAAGAGCTGGTTGTTTGAAAAGACCCCGGGGCACCTCCCCTCTCTCTCTTTTGCTTCTTCTCACCATGTGATCTGCTTGTACCTGCCGACTGCATGATGCTTTCCGCCATGAGTAGAAGCAGCCCGAGGCCCACGCCAGATGCAGCTGTCCCAGAATCATGAGCCAAATACATAAATAAATTATTGTTCTTTATAAATTACCCAGTCTCAGGTGTTCTGTCATAGCAACACAAAACTAACTAATACAAATGTCATAGGTGTCCAGGATGCAAGACTGCACAGTGAAGAAAAGTCGTGCATTGGGAGTCCTGCAGCGACTTTCCATCAGTGAGGATAATAAAGATACATCACATAAAACATTATTATTCAGTGAAAGTTGTAGCGAAGTGTTAATGTGGAATCTAAAACTTGAACTATTTAAAATATAAGAATGAGCTGGGATTGGACACATTACTGTAGTCAGCAGTATTTTAGAAATTATACTTCTCCACAATTGTTACAGTAAAGTCTTTGCACTTTTTTTGTTCTGCTTCATATTAATATATTTTAGATGATTAGTTCTGACCTGAAGCTCTGGGGACAGGAATCCATGGATGGGCTTCATGGAGTTTATAAACCTCTTGAAATTGTAGGCAATATTTTACATAAATATGAGTTTGTAATTTTCTTCTATGAAGAAAGATAATACAGTGTTTTTTTTAAATAATTAGGTTTTCAAGTTGTTTACAACCCCAAAATGTTAAAAACTCAGTGAATATAATAACAAATAACTTACATTTGAATATGAATTAGTTTTGACACAAACTAGAGGTCTAACAATATGGCAATGGTTAAATAAACTATTTGGCACATCCTTATAGAATGTTATGCAATGTATAAATCACATTTGTGAAGTGTACTATTTAATAAAGCAGGGCAAATGCTCATATGAAAAATGGGAAATGCTTTTATATGATATGATCAAAGTTAAATATGCCTATATTTATTTAAATACTATGACTTTCCATATATATCATATATGTACACACAAATGTGCACACATACTATAGAAAAAAATATCAAAATACTAGCAATGTTTGTCCTGTTGGTGATAAAATTACAGGTGTATTTTTTATTATAAACTGTCTACAGAAACACACATTATGTTTATAAGCAGAGAAAACTTTATTTTAAAATCAGCAAAATAAATCAGTAATTTATTTATTTATTCAACACTTACTGAAGGCCTGCTATATACAGTGGAGTCACAAAATAAATACCTGCTATCATTGCCACCTGGTTGTTCATGATATATCTTTGGATACCCCCCTTTTGAGTAGGTGATATGACATAACTTTGTGTTTAATATAATTGCTTTATGTACTGAACAAGTTCTAATGTTTTATGCCAGTATAACCTTAACGAAGCATCGGCAATAATAACAACAATTATTAAATACTTATCAAATGTGCCAAACATGGTACTTAGTCTTTACCTGAATTAACTTGTTTAATTCTCCCAATACCTTCCCGACGAGGGCAGTATTATAACTTCCTATTAATTCCTTTTAAAAATCAGTAAACTGAAGCTCAGGGAAGTGAAGTAACTGCATGAGAACACACGGCTGGAAGCAACATGGACTGGATTAGAACCCACGACTATCTGATTTCAAAGCCCATGCTGTTATCTACCACCCAATCCTGCCTTCCAGCTCATGGCAGGCAGTGAAGGGTTTATGGAATAAAGATGTTTATTAGAAGGAACCCACCAGCCTTTAAAAAATATTCTCGTTGAGTCTTCAAAAGCCTGGCAATTCTCACAATAGCAAATTGCAGTTCTATGTCTTGAACAAGGCAAGTTTGTCCATCCTGTCTGTCCTACACCTATTCATTTTTTAAGACCTAGATCAAGACTTTCTACCTGAAGTCTTCGGGCTTTTCCTAGCTTCATCCTCCTCCCTAGAACAATAACAACAAAAATAATTAAGTTCTTGTTTATCTGTGCTCATATAGCACCTTGTATTTACAAAATATGTAGTCTAGATATTTATTTAAGCAATCTTTCACACTTTCCATGCATTATCTCCTTTAATACTCCCAAGAACCCAGAGATAGATATTTCTATTATCTTCCTTTTACATGGAGAGACTGAAGACTAAGAAGTTTGTTATTTGCCCAAAGTCAAAGGACTAGTAAATGTTGGACTTGAGATTCAAACTCAGACAATTTGCTCAAAGACCATTTGGCTTTTCACCACTACTTCTGACACTACATCATACTGACTCCCTTGGTCTGGTTGTTACACAATTTCATACTTATGTGCCAGGCAGTGAGCTGAGGTCTTTTTTAATCCTCACGATAATCCTATAAGACATATGTTATTTTCTTATTTTATGGATTAAGACACTGAAGTTCAGATAGTTAAAGTAACAACCAAATTCTCACAACTAGCAATTTGCAAGATTCAGCCCATGCTATTTTCGCTAAACTGCAGACCAAGTTTCATTCATTTGTGTATCTCAGTTACCTATCATGACCCTTGGCACCTGGCAGGTAGTCTATATCTGTTAATTCATTTTATCACTATTCTTCCATCCTCCTTCACCCATTTAGCTTGTATTTATTCTTCTACTCTCACTTCAGTCATCACTTCCCTAACTCCTTTCATAAGCCCGCATAGTACATATGACTTTTGTGTGTGTGTGTTGAACTTATCACAGCTGCAGTTTTAAATTGGTGTGATCATTTGACTCATGTCTAGACTCCCAGCTTCTACTCTGAACTGGAAACTCTATGTAAACAAGATTCGTGTATGTTTTAATTCATCATTGTATTCCTAATGCCTTTTTTCAAGTAGTAGCTCAGTAAAATGCTTGATGATTGATTAATTGATGACTACAATGTTTTGAACCCAGAGGGAGATGAGAGCTTTGTCATCCCACTTACCACAAAATGTACTAACAGTATAGCTTACAGCTCAAACTCTCTAAATGAGCCTTCTCTTTAAGTTAATAATGAATTAAAATACTTTTGTCTCATATATAAAAAGAATTCCATCCAGAAGCCCGTTTCCTCACATTATGTTGTGACAATACTTTTATGGCCTATGACCCAATTCTAGGCAAACTCTGCTTTTCTGGGTCTCATTTTCTCTGCTGAGTGCATCAGTATATAATTCCTTTGTAGGGCACTGGAAGGATCTGGGAACTAGCAGACTCAGGCTCAGAATTCCAGTGGAGGACTGGCCCTTTGTGGTTTTCCGTTTTACAACTTTCTGCTGCCCTTTGCCCATCAGCTCCCAATCTGCCTCATGTGGCTCTGTAAAAGCAATGGTTTTGAGGTTTTGAGAACAGAAAGTTCCTTCATGCATTAACAAATCACTAAACTCCAGGAGAAAAAGCATTTTGTGAGCCTGACAGGGGCCACAGTCTAACGTGGAGAGTTTTACAAAACTGCCAGCCTCTAGTCCAAGCTACCATCATTCCTGCCTTCCACACAGTCTCTTTCTTCCCCTCTGACCCACTCGGAGTAATCTTGGAACTCAAATCTGATTATGTCACTCCCTTAACACCCCTCAATGGCTCCCCATTGCTCTCAGGAGGAAGTCCAAACTCTTCAGCGTCATTTTAGCTCCGGAGCTGCTGAGCAAGCACTCCTCAGCATGCTTTTGCTCCTGCCTCCTCTCCACTCTCATCTTCCCACTCTCCCCCGGCCTCCAAGCCTTACCAGTTCTCTCAGTTCTTCAACATATACTTTTTGCTTGGTCAGAGTTCTTTCATATTCTCTTCACTGTGCCTGGGAGGATCTTTTTCTTCTTCCCTGCTTTTTTGTCTAACTAACGTCACTTCCTCAGGGCAACCTTCACTGACCTCTAGACTAGGTTAGGCCACCTGTGACACCCTCCCACTATACCTACAGTTTCACATAGCAGTGACAACACTTTGAATTACAGTTGTCCCTTGGTATCCATGGGGGATTGATTCCAAGAACCCTCACGGATACTAAAATCCATGGACGCTCAAGTTCCTGATAGAAAATGGTGCAGTATTTGCATATAAACTGCATACATCCTCCTGTATACTTTACATCATCTCTAGATTACTTACAATATTCAATACAATGTTATTTTGTATTGTTTAGGGAATAACGACAAGAAAAAGTTGGTGCATTTTCAGTACAGATGCAACCGTCCTTTTTTTCCCCTCAAATATTTTTGATCTGTGGTTGGTCGAATACATGGATGTGGGAACCATGAATACAGAGGGCTGGACTATATTATTTCAATCTACCTTCCTGCTAGATTGTAAATTTCCACGAGGGTGTGGCCTGTGCCTGTCTCATTCATGTGGTCATAAGTCCTCAACAGGGTTAGCTGCTATTATTATTATTACCATTACTTTGTAACAAACATAGTGCTTGGCACATAATAGGAGCTTGATAAATATTGACTTAGTAAGTGAATCATCATTATTAACATGAAATTTTCTTAGGTACATTACAAATTTGATACTCCTGGCACACCTCATGCATGTTGTCTTTCTTTCCCCTTAAAAATTAATTTTTTTTCTCTAATTGTTACCTAATTCTTTCAAGACAACATATTCTTTTTCATTTCTGTGTGTGAGATTCTAATGGAAAATAACAATGAGCTACTCAGCGGTCACAGAATAATAGAATCAGAAAAGGGATCTAAGAAGCAATTGACGCAACCCAATGGTGAGCATAGTTCATCCTGTGTGTAATTCAGCCAGGGATGTCAGGAAGCCTGCATCAGGGAAGGAGGATAAAAGAATACAAAGAGCTAAAACATTTGAGCTGCATTGTAACCACCACCAGGAAGTCCCAGAGAGAGAAGCATTTCTTTAACTTTCAGCTAAATACTTTACCAGCTTTTCCAATTCTGTTTATGTTTGTGTCAACCTTTTCAGGCCTTGGGGAAATATCTAAGGTTAAACTATCTATTTGTATGTGAATTGTTCAGTATTAATGGAATACTGAACTCTACCTAGAGCGCCTACATGGAGAATAATCAGATAGACATTTCCCGGAAAGCAGAGAAGCGGCTCGAAACAAATGGAGGCAAATCCAGGAAATAATCAAGCAGCTCCGTCCCAGGCAGATGTGATGCTTTAGATGAAAAACAATCCTAATGCTCAGTATTTTCATTTAAGGTCTATATCTGTCCCTATCTGAAACTAGTACTTAAATTTTAAATGGAATGCAGTCACTGGACCTTGGACTTGAGTGGAAAGGGACATTCTTAACTTGCCTAATGGAATGGGATATACTAGGTACTGAGGCCATTGCTCCTGCCCATGGCATTTTTTTTATCCACTCAAAACCTATGGACTCTATAATACCAGGTGGTTCCAGGGTTCCAAGGGGCCTTATAAGCTATCTACTCTAATCACCCATGAATGTCTGAATCCTTTATAGTAAGGCAAAATGTACCACCTAGGATTTCTTCAAAGTGTAGATTCTGATTTATTAGGTCTAGGTTGGAGCCCAAGATTCTGCATCCACAAGCTCCTACTTGATGCTGATGCCATGGTTCATGGACCAGACTTTGAGTAGCAAGTCTTTATTTATAATATCACTCTTAAGTTCCCATAAAGATTCTGCTTGAATGTCTCCAGTGACAAGGAAATCACTTCTCTGAGGCATATCTTCTGTATATGAAGGGTGACTTTGTTTGTATTACACCTGAATATATAATAATAATAATGAAATGGCAGCTAATATTTTTGAATATTTATTACATGCTAATATACTGAGGTCTAACAAGATTGCTACTTTTATTATTTATTATTACATATGAGGAGTTGAGATTCAGGGAGATTATGTGTTTCATATAAGACCAGCAGAAAGTGATAAAGTTGAGTTTCAATCTGACTCTCACTTGAAGCCCTTAATTTACCCTTATCTAGCCTACATTCTGCATTTATAGACTTGTATTATTTTCCAAGTTTTGATGGATCTTTAAATAATATATACTTATTTGTGCTGCAACTTCAAAATCATTTTGTTTATTACAGTTGTGGTCATTTAATTTGTAGTGCAAACTAGAAGACTTCTTTAAAAGGGGACAGTATTGATAAATTACACAAGGACAATAGATGCACTAGGACTGTCCCCAGCAAACAAGGATGTATGTTCACCCTAGTTATTCCTCATGCTCTGAACATATAGAAAAATGAGGATGAAAATAAAGTTACTGAGCCCTTCCCAGTATTTTTCTGTTGTGAATTACTGAGTGCATCTTATGCTGCAATTCTTTTTCATGGTATTCCTATCTTCTACAGAAGCTACTGTCTGCATTGAAATTTAAGCAGTTTACTGCCTCTCCCTTCATTTTCAGACTGAAGCTCTCTATGTTAAGTCAGCTAATCTCTAGTTAACAACATTCTCCAACATCATGTTTGATTTATATGAGCTTTAGCCTATGTCCTTCTGACAACTTGCGTCACTGCATCAAGTCCCTTGCATAGACCATAGGTCAGCAAGTGATGATCCCTAGGCCAAATCCAGCCTGCCACCTGTTTTTTGTAAATCAAGTTTTACTGGAACACAGAATTGTCTCTTTATTTATATGTTGTCTATGGCTGCTTTTGCTCTGCAACAGCAGAAGTGAGTAGGTGCAAAAGAAACTGTACAGCTCACAAAGTCTAAAATATTTACCATCTGGCCCAAACAGAAAATGTTTGCCTGCCCCTGGTATAGACAATACTAGTGGAACCAGCTCCTTGACTTCCATATTTAAAATTTTTCTCTCTATTCTGAAATCTCAAGGATCATTCAGGAAGAGCCACCTTTGCAGGTGACTGAACAGAGGTAGGTTTGATAAATCTCAGCAGGCTTCCCGGCACTGCCCAGATTTAGGCTTTAGTGTAATGACACACCTCATTTCTAGCTGCACCGGAGTAACAATACCCCAGTTGGAGGTCCAAATTACTACAGTCTTTTATTTTTTTCTAGGACTAGTAATAGAAAGGTTCTGATCACAAAATTTCAAACAAGCAATAGTATGACACTTGGACTAATTTTAAATCCTGTCCCAGGGGCAGATAGTTTTGGAGCAGCCTCCATAAGCCTAAGGTTATGAGAACTGGCCGGTGGCAGATCTACTCACTTTAGGTGAGTTATTGTTCAATCTATCTCTTTCTTTGTCACTTTTCTCCATTTCTCATCTCTCTGATCCCAGCTTTATGTATCTGCCATCTCATGAAAGCTGGGGTTGTTTGTTATGTCTCTGTTCTGTCTTCCATTATTTTAATGATGATAATAGCTAATCCTTATTGGGTGCCACCTTCATTCCAGGCACTGTGCCAAGATCTTAAATTCATCACCTTGTCCAATCCTCATATCATCCTTTTGTGGTACACACAGTCATTATCCCCATTTTAAATTTGGAGGAACTGAAGCTTGGAGCACTTAAGCAACTCATTCAAGGAGACAACCAGAAAGTGGCAGATCAGGAAAATGAATCTGAGGGCTTGCACTATTAATCTCTAGTTTAGTTATCTCTAGTATATATTATTGTCTCCAGTATATTATTTATTATTTTTCTCTGGTATATAACTGCCTTGTGGAAAGGCTTTTCTTCTTTGAGGAGCTATGGATAAGGTAGGCATTCCTCAAACCTAATGACTAGTGCCAGTTTATGGAAATAAGACAAACAGCCCACACCTTTTGAGTTTTTAAACAAGATGTCTGTCACAGTTATAGCAACAGCAGCAACAACAGTGACATTTGAAGCATGCTGGTTACAAAACTCATCATGCAAATTATTCTATTCACAAGGCACAAGCAGTCTGATGGTTTCTATGCTCTATCTATAAAAGGTAAAAACAAGCTACATGGGCTGGCTAAGTTCCCTAAAACAAGACATTCATCTTGTGTCCTCTGAGTTCAAATACTTGCGTTAAATGTCTAGAAATTTTGGTGATGGTTATCGGAGGATCGAGTATGTCTCCTTCCTCCCTAACACACACATTTCTCTTTCTTCGCTCTCACACACACACATTCACACACATTTCTGTGGCTACCCTGGCCATCTTTACATTTTTCATTTCCACTCTACTTGGTTTACTGGTGGGTGGGGCGGCCCAGGGAATGAGCTAGAAGAAAGATGTCAAAGTAGGGAAGCTGTAAAAATATAGAGACCAGGGAGAGGAAAGATGAGTAGCTGCAAGAGATGTTAGAGATTATTTAGTTCATTTATTTTTATAGATAACCATACAGGTAGTTTCCATTTATTAAACATTTCTCGTGTCGAGCATTATGTTAACACTTAAACATGAATCATGATTTAAACTTCATAACAACTTTCACATGAGAAACTAAGGCCTGAGTTTAAATAACTTGCTCCAGATAACCCAGCCAATAAGCAGAGAGAAGGGTTCTGAACTAAGTCTGACTCCAGAGCCTTTGTATCAAAACATTACACTGTACTACTTCCTGACCTATAAAAGAAGGAGATTTAGGCCCATAACAAGAAAAGCGAAGAGGGGACTTGCTCCGGGTCACAGGAATAATGCAAAAGTGAGCTTGGAAAACCCCAACTCAGGCCCAGGTATAATCTGTCACGGCTCCACATGAATATGGCTGATAGAAATAATTACTCTTTATTTCTTCTTTTCGGTATCCTATTTTCAACAGCACTTTCCCGTCTACTATATGTATAAAATCATAAGTTTCCAGCCTTTATATGTTTCCTAAGGAATAATTTCCTGAGTTAAATTTGCTCAGTGACATTAGATGGCACTGCAGCGCTCCTTCACTGAGCCTCTGGAGGCCCTTGGTATCTTTCTGTCTCATTTATAGTAATAGAAGAATAGGGCCTATTGTATGGTCTGCAAGTGATGTATCTGCCTTTAGACCCATCGAGACCGAACCAAAGAATTATAGGAATTCTACAACGGAATCATTGCAAGTCTGCCACAAATGTTTTATACACCTTTTTGTTTCCTGTCCTTCCCTTTCTTTCATGCAAGTCATTTCGTTTTGCTTCTTTGCTGACCCTGGTCTTGATGTCTTCTTATTCTCTTCATCTGGAGCAGCCTATCTTTTTCAATTCACTGAGCCCCTTCCAATTGTCTTATTAAAAATTCCCTTCAAATCCCATTTTATGTTGAGTAATCTTGTGGAGCTCAGTCCATTTCTTCTTTACATGTCAGACGAATTATTTCACTACTGATGTTGCCAACAGTACTAGTGTTTCCAAACAGGGAACCATGGAGGAATAATAATTGCAATGATGATGATGATGATGATGATGTAGCTTGTCATGTGCCAGGCACTGTTTAAATGCTTTAGAGATATGAACTTTTTAAATCCTTAGTGCAGCTAAATAACTTGTCTAAGCATATGGAACCTGTAAATGACAGAGCTGGGCAGCCTGTTTGGCTCCACTATTTATGTTCTGTACCACTATAGTATACAGTGCAGAAGCTTTGGATTTACTAGTGATTCTCTTAACTGTTGTGAATAAGATTCAGCTCCCTTATCTGCAAAATGGTGATCGAACGAGTTCGGCCATTGTACATGTAGCCAACAGCCCACTGTGGGAGTGTAATTAGCCCATAACAATCTGTTAATACTAGTAGCTGTCATATATTGTGCTGATTATGTGTTTGGCCCTCCACATTCATCAGCTCTTCAAGCTTCCTAACCCCCTATGAGAGAGCTTCTGTTAATAACTCCAGTTCATAGATGGGGTAAATGAAGTTCAGAGACAATTCCACCAGGTTCTTCAGCCCCATGCTGTTGGAGTCCATTGCACATATACTTCTGAGCTGATTCTAGAATGCAACTACCATGTAAGATGTTGTCTTACATGGGATTTTCAAAGGTAATTAATTATGACCACAATGCAATTACTTTAGAACTGTAAATGGCAGAATCGGGGCTTGAACCAGGTCAGCTGAGGCCAGAACCAACACTACAGAGCCTCTTATGGAAATAAATAAATAAATAAAAAGAAGGATTCCTTTAAGCCCATTGCATCAGAATAATGCTAGCTTTTTGTTTATATAATTGACTTGCTACACAGCCAAACTTCGAGGTGAAAAATGACCTGTGGACTGTGGAACGCAAACTTCTCACTTGAGTCATTGCCCATCACCAGCAGTGCACTATACCTTGCAGGCTGAGCCAGCAGTAAGGTCCTTACTGAGCCTAGGGTCAGCAATTCTGGGCTGATTAAATGCAAATGAATAAAAACAGCTATAAATTTACCTCCAGTCTAGTGATGTAAGCTTCTTGGCACAACTCTACCTAAATCCTCATGGTATAGGAACTTTTTTAATGCCAGTTTTTATTTAATTATGTAACTCAGAAGAATTAAATATTAAAGCATGTCCAATTTGGGCATCATTCAAGGTGGCATGGGTGTAAAAGTATCAGTAGGAGGTTTAGCCTAAAGGTCAGCAATCCCATAGCACAGACCCAAGGAAACCAGCATCACAGAGAGGATGCGAAAGAAAAACATCAGCCAAACAGAAAGACAGACCAATTACTGAATAACAGTAAGAAGAAAAATCCTTTTCTCTTGCTTTATTTTTCTCTTAGGTTAGCCCTTGGGGGTGACTTGGCTGTATCTCATAATTTCCTTTGCTATGGTTGAATAGTCAACCTGTCTTTGCTCTGGAGTGCTCAGGGAATCAGCAATTGAGCCATTATGACAGAGGGCCTTCAAATATTCAGGCATCTATTCTCAATAAGTGCATTCAGGAGGGGAGGATGCATCCCCTCTGCCCCTCCTCCCCCAGGGCAACCTGCCTGTAGCATTCCTCTCAGCTTTTCCACTTGAGACCATCTCCCAGTTTATTACTGAGCTGGTGTTTGCTTATCTTTCTTTTCTGTTCAGCACATTTGCTCCTGTTAAATGAATCACAAGAGCAGCACAGCTAAAGCAGCATTTTGCTTTGTGAGCCAAGCATCAGAGGGCAGCAGTCAGCTGAGTTTAAAAGGCACTTTCTTTCTCCTTCTATTGCAAATTTGAGAAAATTTTCATGCAGCAATAAAAAAATGCAATGATTCATAAAGTTTGCAGTTGAGAAAAATGAAGATCAGAGAGATTAAACAACTTGGCTGAGATTAGACAGCTAAGTGGAGCTATGTCATACACACATTTAACATATTGTACTTGTGTGCTGCCTTTGGAATTTAACATGAATATCGGTTCTGTTTTCACTATCCTGAGTAATTCTCACTGCAAACAAACTAGGAGCATGAAACGAGTTTATAATTCATGTGCAGAAACTGACTGGGTAAAAACTGGAAGAGCAGATAGCTTCATAAACTGTCTTTCTGGTGACTAGATAGTAGCAGTAGATGTTTATTAAGTGTTGGATGAATCAATATGCTCATAGTGTAGAAAAAAGAAAACATGAAGTTGGCTCAGAATGTAAAAATTCATATTAATTAGTTTACAATTAATGTAATTTACACCTTGCAAATTAAATGTATGTCATTGGCTTAAACAAGTAATTGTGAGTGGCAGATATTTGATTGTTTTAAAATCATCATCTGTTGCATCAATATTCATAAAAAAACCAGATATTTTTAACTAAAAAGAAATTAATGATTTTGAAACCATGAAAGACCCCAAATAGCCAAAACAATCTTGAAAAAATAGAACAAATCTAGAGGCATCACACGACTTGATTTCAAAATATAATATGAAGCTATAATAATCAAAACAATATGGTACTGGCATAAAAACAGACACATAGACCAACATAGCAGAATAGAGAGCCCCCAAATAAACCCACACTTATGATCAAGTAATGTTCAGCAAAGATGCCAAGAATACACAGTGGGGAAAGAATAGTCTCTTCAATAAATGGTGATTGGGAAACTTGATATCCACATGCAAAACAATGAAAATGAACCTTTATCTTACACCATACACAATAGTCAACTAAAAATAGATTAAAGACTTGAACCTATAAAAATATTAGAAGAAAACATAAAGGGAAAGCTCCTTGACATCTGTCTTGGTAATGACCTCTAATTATGACTCCAAATGCACAGGCAACAAAAGCAAAAATAAACAAGTAGGACTACATCAAACTAAAGGGTTTCTGCACAGAAAAGAAAGGAATCAACAGAATGAAAGGGCAACCTATGGAATGGAAGAAAATATTTGCAAGCCATGTACCTGATAGGAAGATAATATTCAGAAGATATATATATATCTATATCTATATATATCTATCTATCAAATCATACAACTCAATAGCAAAGTAAATAAATAAATAAATAATAATAATAAAAATAACCCAAGTAAAAAAACGGGCAAAAAACCTCAGTAGACATTTTTCCAAAGAAGACATACAAATGGCCATATATGAAAAAGTACTCAACATCGTTAATTATCAGGGAAATGCAAATCAAAACCACAATGAGAAATCACCTCACACCTGTTAGGATGGCTATTATCACAAAGTCAAATGATAGCAAGTGTTGGTGAGGATGTAGAGAAAAGGGTACCCCTGCACACTGTTGGTGGGAATGTAGACTGGTGCAGCCATTACGGAAAACAGTATGAAGGTTCCTCAAAAAGCTAAAAATAATACTACCGTATAATCCATCAATTCTACTTCTGGGTATATGTTCAAATAAATTGAGATCAGTACCTTGAAATATCTGTACTCCCATGTTCATTGCAGCATTGTTCATAATAGCTGAGGGATGGAAGCAGCGTAAATGTCTGTTGATGGGTGAACAGATAAAGAAAATGTAGTATGTACGAGTATATAAATGCAATGGAATATTATTCAATCCTAACATGGAAGAAAATCCTGCAATTTGTGACAACATGGATGAACCTAGAGAGCGTTATGTTAAGTGAAATAAGCCAGACATGGAAAGACAAATATTCTATGATTCCATTTCTATGTGGAATCTAAAAAAAATCAAACTCATTGAAGCAGTGAGTAGAATGTTGGTTGCCAAGGGCTATGAAGGGAGAGAATGGAGAGATGTTGGTCAAAGGGTACAGAGTTTCAGGTATAAGATGAATAAGTTCTGGGAATTTAATGTACAGAATGGTGACTATAGCTAATAATACTGTATTATGTATGTGAAATTTGCCAAGAAAGTAGATCATAAATGTTCTTACCACACCAAAAAAAGTAACTGTATGAGGTTATGGATATGTTAATTGTGGTAGTCACTTCACAGTGTATACATATATCAAAACATCATTATCATCTGATAATTTTCAGATAAGCTAGCTCATTTGCAAATGGACCATTTCTTCTAAGAATTATAGAATGTTGTACCTATGGTGATATTAAAACTTAATTAAAAACTGTTTATTTACAGATGAAGAAACCAGAGTTGGCCAAGGTTAAGTGACTTGTCCAAGGCCAAAGATTGATTATGGCAAAGGTGAGACCAGAGCCTAATTCCCAGACCTTTGAAATTACATGACTCATCTAAATAAAAATAAAGTGTGACTACATAGATATTTGAGTGGAAAAAATTGAATGAAAACAACCCTGCATGTCTGGATCAATGTTTGAACTGTTGAAATGGAAATCATGGAAAAAATTTAACTAGCTCCACTTTATGAAAATTCTTCAAAAACATTTATTTATTTAATGCCAAAAGTAATATCTGAATCTATTCTCACTGTAAAACTTAAACAGAAGTTTTATAGCATATGCAAACATTATATTATCTCTTTTTCCTCTTTGATTCTACTGCTTCCTCCAGAAGTAGCCATTGTTGATTTTTTCATGGTTATCATGAATATTCCTGAACTCATCTCACTCTCTATATGCCCTCCATTTTCTGGAGCAGAGTTTGGTATTTAGATTTCCTTTTTTGATTACAGCCTGAAAATTGTACTAGATTTGTCTGAGACTACTGTTTTGTCTCAGGAACATGAAATAAGAGTTTAAATTTAAATGTGCGATTAGCTGGACGGCAGACCACGAACAGAGTGGCACCAGTCTATTAGATTTCCAAGTTAATTTTTTGGCTATTTGTCTATTTATTTTCAGCTGAAGGACTTCACAAACAACCCTAACCTTTTAAACATTTCCTCCCAACAATCTCAAGATGCCAAGAGGGAGGAACTGTTGTGTTCTCCATTTATAGAAAAGGAAACCAAACTCTAGAGAAATAAAGTGGGAGCAATTGATTGAGTATATTAATAGCTCCAATTCTTCTCTCATTTTTGATTCACACCCTTTGCCATGTTGTTATGAATAACCTCCCTCTCTAAGTTTGGTCCTGGTCATGTGACTTGCTTTGGTCACTGGAATGTAGGCAGATGTGACATAAGAACAGTCTTGGAAAAGTGCTTGTATCTTTCTGCTGGTGCTACAGACCTTTGCTATCACCATGAGAAGGACATGCCTGGATTAGCCTGTTGGAGGATAAGACATGTGGAGAGCCATGTCACCCCAGCAAATTATTGAGGCTAAGGCCAGTTGACCCCTAAATAGGCAAATGAATCTGGACTAGTCAGCTGAACCTTGCAAAGTTGTGAGCTACATAAATGCTTTTAGTTGTATGCCACTGATAGTCTGTGGTTGTTATGCAGTATTAATAACTATAACTGAGGATCCAGAAGGTGAACCGAGATCTCCTGTCACTAAGCCTAGTGCTCTTGTTATTTGGCCCAATCTTGAGCATACGGTTACCTCTGCCTGGAATTTTCATTTCCTTTTGGTCCCACGGTAAACTCCTATTCTTCCTTTAAAACCCGGTTAGTTACGATCTCCTTTTAGAAGCCTTCTCTGATCTCAAGAAAGAGTTAACTATCCTTGTGGGTGCTACATCCCTTTAACATACTTTTATGATTTCACTAATCACAATGCAGTATAATTAGTTGTTTACCTGTATGTATTTCTTAAGGAAATATGTTTCTCTGAAGTCTTTTGGAGCCCATTACAGTGCCTCATTAATATTTTTGTAATTATATTAATTGGTAGAAAGAAGAACATAGAAAAAGAAATTAATAATTTCTTGATGAAATGTTTCAAGCACATTTCTGATTTGGTCTTATCTGCCACCTTAGTTAGGATCTCTGGGTCAGGTGATAGGTTTAAGAACAAAAAATCCATTAATTAAACATCATGCATACACACACACACACATGCACACACACAGGGTAACTCAAAAAGTTTGTGGCAAAATTGAATTGAAAGATAATATGAATCTTTCCATGAACTTTTTGAAGACCCCTCATATATATATATATACACACATGTGTATGTATATGGTCTTCACCAGTTAATAGTCCCTCCAGATAATATAGAAAATGTCTATACTCCTATAAAGAAAAACAATTAACAAAAGGCAAACCAGATAATTATAGATAATGATAAATTAAAGAAAGGAGGGGAAAAAATGGTAAAATGTAATAGAAAGTCAGGAAGGGAGGCCACTTTTGACCAGGTGTTCAGGAATACTGACATACTTACTGGATACTCAATGTGTTTATTGAATCAAAATTGATTATGCATATTTTTTGGGTTAACGTTGAGATATGTTGATCAAATTAATATTACTAGCATATATGTTGTTACACATTGTAATTATTCTTTATGACTCTTGTCCAATCTCTCCCCATCCCCCCTCCCCTCTAATTACCCTAGATTTCTTCTCTCCTTTTGAAAGAATAATGGTTACTCTGTTGATTTTTTTCTTTTAATTTTATTTTGTCGATATACATTGTGGCTGATTATTGCTCCCCATCACCAAAATCTCCCTCCCTTCTCCCTCCCCCCGCCCCCCCAACAATGTCCTTTCTGTTTGCTTGTCGTATCAACTTCAAGTAATTGTGGTTGTTATGTCTTCTCCCCCCCCCCGTTTTCTTTTGTGTGTGTGTGTGTGTGTGTGTGTGTGTGTGTGTGTGAATTTATATATTAATTTTTAGCTCCCACCAATAAGTGAGAACATGTGGTATTTCTCTTTCTGTGCCTGACTTGTTTCACTTAATATAATTCTCTCAAGGTTCATCCATGTTGTTGCAAATGGCAGTATTTCATTCGTTTTTATAGCTGAGTAGTATTCCATTGTGTAGATGTACCACATTTTCCGTATCCACTCATCTGATGTTGGGCATTTGGGCTGGTTCCAACTCTTGGCTATTGTAAAGAGTGCTGCGATGAACATTGGGAAACATATATACCTTCGACTTGATGATTTCCATTCCTCTGGGTATATTCCCAACAGTGGGATAGCTGGGTCGTATGGCAGATCTATCTGCAATTGTTTGAGGAACCTCCATACCATTTTCCATAGAGGCTGCACCATTTTGCAGTCCTACCAACAATGTATGAGAGTTCCTTTTTCTCCGCAACCTCGCCAGCATTTATTGTTCAGAGTCTTTTGGATTTTAGCCATCCTAACTGGGGTTAGATGGTATCTCAGTGTGGTTTTGATTTGCATTTCCCGGATGCTGAGTGATGTTGAGCATTTTTTCATATGTCTGTTGGCCATTTGTATATCTTCCTTAGAGAAATGCCTACTTAGCTCTTTTGCCCATTTTTTAATTGGGTTGCTTGTTTTCTTCTTGTAAAGTTGTTTGAGTTCCTTATATATTCTGGATATTAATCCTTTGTCAGATGTATATTTTGCAAATATTTTCTCCCACTCTGTTGGTTGTCTTTTAACTCTTTTAATTGTTTCTTTTGCTGTGCAGAAGCTTTTTAGTTTGATATAATCCCATTTGTTTATTTTTCCTTTCGTTGCCCATGCTTTTGGGGTCGTATTCATGAAGTCTGTGCCCAGTCCTATTTCCTGAAGTGTTTCTCCTATGTTTTCTTTAAGAAGTTGTATTGTTTCAGGGTGTATATTTAAATCCTTAATCCATTTTGAGTTGATTTTAGTATATGGTGAGAGGTATGGATCTAGTTTCATTCTCCTGCATATGGATATCCAGTTATCCCAGCACCATTTGCTGAAGAGGCAGTCCCTTCCCCAGTGAATAGGCTTGGTGCCTTTGTCAAAGATCAGATGGCAGTAAGTGTGTGGGTTGATTTCTGGATTCTCTATTCTATTCCATTGGTCAGTGTGTCTGTTTTTATGCCAGTACCATACTGTTTTGGTTATTATAGCTTTGTAGTATAGCTTAAAGTCAGGTAGTGTTATGCCTCCAGCTTTATTTTTTTTGCTCAGCATTGCTTTGGCTATGCATGGTCTTTTATTGTTCCATATAAATGTCTGGATAGTTTTTTCCATTTCTGAGAAAAATGTCTTTGGAATTTTGATGGGGATTGCATTGAATTTGTATATCACTTTGGGTAGTATGGACATTTTCACTATGTTGATTCTTCCAATCCAAGAGCATGGGATATCTTTCCATCTTCTTGTATCCTCTCTAATTTCTCTCAGCAGTGGTTTGTAGTTCTCATTATAGAGATTTTTCACGTCCTTGCTTAACTCAATTCCTAAGTATTTTATTTTTTTGGTGGCTATTGTAAATGGGCAGGCTTTCTTGATTTCTCGTTCTGCATGTTCACTATTGGAGAAAAGAAATGCTACTGATTTTTGTGTGTTGATTTTGTATCCTGCTACTGTGCTGAAATCATTTATCAATTCCAGCAGTTTTTTTGTAGAGGTTTTAGGCTGTTCGATATATAGGATCATGTCATCTGCAAACAGGGACAGTTTGACTTCATCTTTTCCAATCTGGATGCCCTTTATTTCCTTCTCTTCTCTGATTGCTCTGGCTAGTACTTCCAACACTATGTTGAATAGGAGTGGTGAGAGTGGGCATCCTTGTCTAGTTCCTGTTCTTAAAGGAAAAGCTTTCAGCTTCTGCCCATTCAGGATGATATTGGCAGTGGGTTTGTCATATATGGCTTTAATTATGTTGAGATACTTTCCCTCTATACCTAACTTATAGAGGGTCTTTGTCATGAATGAGTGCTGAACTTTATCAAATGCTTTTTCAGCATCTATAGAGATGATCATTTGGTCCTTGTGTTTGAGTTTATTAATATGGTGTATCACATTTATTGATTTGCGTATGTTGAACCAACCTTGCATCCCTGGGATGAATCCCACTTGATCGTGATGAATAATTTTACGTATGTGTTGCTGTATTCTGTTTGCTAGTATTTTAGTGAGGATTTTTGCATCTATATTCATCAAGGATATCGGCCTGTAGTTTTCTTTTTTGGTTATATCTTTACCTGGTTTTGGTATCAGGATGATGTTTGCTTCATAGGATGAGTTTGGGAGATTTGCGTCCATTTCAATCTTTTGGAATAGTTTGTAAAGAATCGGTGTCAATTCCTCTTTGAATGTTTGGTAAAATTCTGCTGTGAATCCATCTGATCCTGGGCTTTTCTTTGTTGGGAGCCTTCTGATAACAGCTTCAATCTCCTTTATTGTTATTGGTCTGTTCAAATTTTCTTCATCTTCATGGTTCAGTTTTGGGAGCTTGTGTGTGTCCAGAAATTTATCCATTTCCTCCAGATTTTCAAATTTGTTGGTGTATAGTTGTTTACAGTAGTCTCGAATGATTCCTTGTATTTCAGATGAATCAGTTGTAATATCGCCTTTTTCATTTCTAATTTTTGTTATTTGAGTCTTCTCTCTTCTTTTTCTTGTTAGCCATGCTAATGGTTTGTCAATTTTATTTATCTTTTCAAAAAATCAACTTTTTGATTCATTGATCTTTTGATTGTTTTTTGGTTTTCAATTTCATTCAGTTCTGCTCTGATCTTAATGATTTCTTTCCGTCTGCTATCTTTAGGTTTGGATTGTTCTTGTTTTTCTAGTTCTTTAAGGTGAAGTGTTAGGTTGTTCACTTGCCATCTTTCCATTCTTCTGAAGTGAGCGTTTAATGCAATAAATTTTCCCCTCAATGCTGCTTTTGCAGTATCCCACAGGTTTTGGTATGATGTATCATTGTTTTCATTAGTTTCAATAAATTTTTTGATTTCCTGCTTGATTTCTTCTTGGACCCATATGTCATTAAGTAGAATGCTATTTAATTTCCATGTGTTTGTATAGTTTCCAGAGTTTCGCTTGTTATTAATTTCTAGTTTTAATCCATTGTGGTCTGAGAAGATACATGGGATAATTCCAATTTTTTTGAATTTATTGAGACTTGATTTGTGACCTAATATGTGATCTATCCTGGAGAGTGATCCATGTGCTGATGAGAAGAATGAATATTCTGAGGTTGTTGGATGGAATGTTCTGTAGATATCTGCCAAGTCCAATTGGTCTAGAGTATTGTTTAGATCTTGTGTTTATCTACTGATTCTTTGCCTAGATGATCTGTCTAATATTGACAGTGGGGTGTTCAGGTCCCCTGCTATTATGGTATTAGTGTCTATTTCCTTCTTTAGGTCTAATAGAGTTTGTTTTATAAATCTGGCTGCTCCAACATTGGGTGCGTACATATTTATGATTGTTATGTCTTCTTGATGGATCAGTCCTTTTATCATTAAGTAGTGTCCCTCATTGTCTCTTTTTATGGTTTTTAGTTTAAAGTCTATTTTGTCAGATATAAGAATAGCTACTCCAGCTCGTTTTTCTTTTCTGTTTTCATGGTAAATCTTTTTCCATCCTTTCACTCTTAGTCTGTGTGAATCTTTATGGGTGAGGTGGGTCTCTTGTTGGCAGCATATAGTTGGGTCCTCCTTTTTGATCAAGTCAGCCAGTCTGTGTCTTTTGATTGGGGAATTTAAGCCTTTTACATTAAGAGTTGTTATTGAAAGGTGTTGATTTATTCCTAGCATTTTATTGGTTGTTTGGTTGTCTTAGGTGTCTTTTGTTCCTTGCTTTCTGATTTACTGTTTGGTTTCTGTGTTTGTTAGTTCCTTAGGTTGTAGACAGTGTTTTTGTTAGCTTATTTTCTCTTCATGAATGCCATTTTTATTATACTAGCGGGTTTAGATTTTTCTTGGGTTTTTATGGCAGTGGTAGTTATTTTTCAGGAACCAAACCCAGTGCTCCCTTGAGGATTTCTTGTAAGGGTGGTCGTGTGGTAGTGAACTCCCGCAGTTTTTGTTTGTCTGAGAAATATACTATTTGCCCTTCATTTCGGAAGGATAGCCTTGCAGGGTAGAGTATTCTTGGCTGGCAATCTTTGTCTTTTAGTATTTCGAAAATCTCATCCCATTCCTTTCTAGCTTTTAGGGTTTGTGATGAAAAGTCTGATGTTAGCCTGATTTGGGCTCCCTTATAGGTGATTTGATGCTTCTCTCTTGCAGCTTTTAAGATTCTCTCTTTGTCTCTGAGTTTTGCCATTTTGACTATGACATGTCTTGGAGAAGGCCTTTTTGGGTTGAATACATTTGGAGATCGTTGAGCTTCCTGGATCTGAAGATCTGTGATTTTTCCTATACCTGGGAAGTTTTCTGCCACTATTTTGTTGAATATGTTTTCAATGGAATGTCCATTTTCCTCCCCTTCTGGAATACCCATGACTCGGATATTTGAGCGCTTAAGGTTGTCTGATCTCTCTCTCAGATTTTCTTCAATGTCTTTGATTCTTTTTTCTTTCTTTTTGTCTGCTTGTGTTATTTCAAACAGCCCATCTTCAAGTTCAGAGGTTCTCTCTTCAACTTTGACAAGCCTGCTGGTTAAACTCTCCGTTGTGTTTTTTATTTCACTGAATAACTTCTTCAGTTCAGCAAGTTCTGCTACCTTTTTTTTCAGGACATTGATTTCCTTGTACATTTCCTCTTTCAGGTCCTGTATACTTTCCCTCATTTCATCATGCTGTCTAGCTGTGTTTTCTTGTATCTCATTCAGTTTCCTTAGAATTATCACTCGAAATTCCTTGTCCGTCATTTCAAGGGCTTCTTGTTCTATAGGATCTAGAGTTTGAGATTTATTAACTTTTGGTGGTGTACTTTCTTGATTTTTGTATTTCTGGTATCTTTTTTTTGATGTTTATTCATTGTGGCAGGGGGTTTCACAGTCCACCGGTTTGAGACTAATGACTAACTAGGATGTTGCTGTGGTTGCCAATTTGGTATGGCTCCCTCCATGACTGCTCAGTTGGTCTCTAGTGCCTTGTGTGTGTGGTTGCCTCGGGTCTTGGGCTTCTCCGGGGAGCCACCTTTCTGGTCAGCTTGGACTCTGCTGGGCTGGTGGATCACGTACCACAGGGTGTGTGATCTCTGTTGAGCTTTCACTTCCTGTGCAGGACTTCTCCCTGTTCCCTGTGCTCTGGGCCAGGCTGTTGGATCGTGCAGTGGCGACCCCACCGGGTGTGTGGTTTCTGTCGAGTCTCCGCCTCCCTGGCCGCATGTCTCCTCACTCTGTGCGCACTGTGCTGGGCTGGGGCGTGTCTTCTGCAACCCTCATCTATCATCTGGGCCTTCAAGACCCTGCTTGGCACCGCCTCGCCCAGGAAGTCTACCAGGTTTCTGCTAGGCACAGATGACTGGTCGCTCTGGGTGCCTTTGTAGCACTGTGTAGATCTTTCTCGGGTTTTGTGCACCTTTGTATCCCCCCGGCATAGACCGAATCTATCGCCCGCCTGCAGCCAGCTCTCTGGCAGGTTCAAGCAGACCTGGGAACTCTCCTACCACACTATTCCCAACCAGAAATTCGTTACGCTTTTTTCCGAACTGGTGGCTGTAGAGATGGTATCTGCCTCCCAGTAACAGGAAGTTTACCGGGGGCTGGAGTCCAGGGTGTGGTGGAGTGACAGTCAGCCCGCCCGTACTTCCTTGCTCTCCCGACACTGGCCGGGGACGCCCCACGCCACCAGCCCCACCAGAGAACCACGGAGGGAGTGGGAGGGGAGGCCGGCCCACAGGCTCCGGAAAGCCCCGCGCTGGGCCAAGCAAGTGGGAAGGCTCAGTGACGGCCGAGCCGGGCGGAGCTCCCAGCACCTGGGAAAATGGAGGCAGCCCCGGGGCGGTGAGTGGCCTGGTGATGCAGGTGGGAGCTGGGTGGGCGTCAGCCCCCCGCACAGAGCTGGGCCAGGGGTCACTCACAGTGCTGTGCCAGGTCGGGTGCTCACTCTCTGTCTCTGGTTTGTTGCCTTCCCCATTCTCGGCCGCTGCCGCCTCGGGCTGTTCAGTCGCGGCGCAGCTCGGGCGCTCCCAGGAATCTTCTTTAATGCCGGCCTGAAACCTCGAATCCTGAATAGGGCAGCTGGCCGCCTTCAGCGCGGCCCCGGCCTCCGGGATCCTGTCTGCATCCACAGCAACCCTGGCGCCGTGTTCCCTGTTTCGAGACTCGCTTTTGCAGCTAAGAAACAGTTCTTTTCCTGCTCCACACTTCAAAGCTGTTGCCTGTAAGTGAGGCAGCCTCTCCTGCCGGGGGCAAAGTGGCGTCAGCCCCCACGACCGGCCACCAGCAGTGATCCTCCATTAAGAGATGGCGAGAGGAAGGTCCACAAGTTTCCCGGCTGCCTGAGGCCCAGTGGCCGCCTTTTCCACCACAGCTACTCCGCGCCAACCGCTGCAGCCACCGCCATCTTGAAACCTATCCAAATGAGTCTTACTCTGTTGATTTGTTGCCTAGATGATCTGTCCAGTGCTGAGAGGTGTGATCAGGTCCCCCAATATTATCATAGAGCAGATGCTGCTTCTGTCACTCTGAAATGGGCTTTGTGGAGAGAGACATCTTCTTCTTTTCTTTATCTCTGCTGGTGACTCTCCTTGTGTCAATGCACTACAGTGGCTGGCGGACCATCTGCATGGTGGTTGTGGCGTCTAGCCACTTTCACGGCAGCCATGGTTATTGTGGTGGCTGTGGTGGGCCACCCACATGGAGGTGATGTTTTTGGCATGCTTCTTGGGGCTGGCGGTGTGCCAGGTCATGGAGAGTGTCTATTCCCTGGCTCCATACCTCAGGTCCCCGGGCAGGCCCTGAGGTACTGGCACAGTGTGCCTGGTTGTGGGAGGGGCATCAACAGTGAACACATTTCTATTCCTAGTTTTACTGCAATATTTTAATGTTTACTTGATTACGTAGCAGGATACTTAAAAAAGGTCATGGGAAAATGGAATTAAAAGATAATACAAATCTTTTCATGAGTTTTCTGAAGACCCCTTATATTTTCTGAGAACAAAAGTTGTGTGCATTTTTCTGTGTATCCTCCACAAATTCTTTACAAAGAGAGAGCTTGCTGTTGATTTATTAATTTAATAATGAGGGGTGTGATAAGTTCATTGTGTGTGTGTGTATGTGTGTGTGTGTGTGGTGTCTTCCTTTCAGATTTTAAAATTAATGCTATTTGCTTGGAGGGTTATTATAAGTCTGTAAATTCTACAAATAAATTTCACATTTCTCGGTAATACTTCTGGGCTTCTTCTGAGATTTCTCATTTAAAAATGGTCACAGGCTTTATTTTAAAGATGTATGTCAAAGCATAAATCATGAACACCATGAATGTTGTCTGTAATTCTTCCTGGAGAAGTCAAGGATACATTTGGTCTTGGCCTATTGATAGAGGTACGAGAAAAAATAACTAGCGTGTGTTGTTAGCTCTTATATTTGTTATACTCTGTCCTTCATTCATGTGATCACCTACAACTCTGGGATTACAGGCAAGTGGAGAGTTTAGATTTAACAAATAACTACACAGCATCAATACAGGTCAGCCACTGTGCTCGGGAATTTTATATACATCTTGTATACGCTGCTTAAGGAAAGTGTTATGAGTAGGTATTATTTTCATTTCTATTTCTTAGGTGAGGATCTGAGGTCCAGGGTTTAATTATCTTGCCCAGGGTCACAAAGCCAGTTACGTAGCAGAGACAAAATTCAAACTTAAGATTCTCACTTGGCACAGGATTTAGAGATCTTCCCTTTCCCCTGCCCCCAGCAAGTGTTTATCAAGCACTAGGCTGTATACTAGGTTCTGAAAAGGTGATCAAAATGGCACGGGCGGTTCTCATGAGGTGCTGTCCATGACACCCATGAACCTCAGAAGAAGAGAGGGAGAAAAGAAAATGAAAGAAGACGAGTGGGGTTGAGGTACTCTGTGTAGCAGTTTGTCTATTTAAAAGAGCAACTTTCGCATTAAATTTTCAGGAGTGAAAGTAGTTCTCAACACCTGTCACCCACTGAAAGTGCTGTCCCCTAGAGGTGGAGGTGACTACTGATGGGTTGACCAGGGATCCCAGACAGTAAGACCTGTCATAACCTGCAGCTGTAGTTTTCAAGCTTTTCCCTACTTCTTTCGATCAGGGACACCTTGGATGGGGACAGCCTAGTTAGCTTTCACATTTTCCTTCGGATAAAACTAGTCCAGTACACTTGTCTTTTATGAGGCTTGATTTTTCTATCAGCATTTAGTTTTTATGTATTCAAACTTACCTCTAATATGCATAATTGCTGAAAGGAAAAGGCTGTACAGCAGCTATGAATTATGGCTTTTAGGGGAATGAACATTGCAGTTAATGTTGCAAGACAGCTTCCATTATAATCCTCTGTTTTCACATCCTGGTGATTTTTTTTAGGGGAAGTGGGAGGGAGAAAGAATTTTCCTTTGAGCTAAAATTTTCCGTGTTTTGACTCAGTCCAAGGTGATTTTCAAAAATGAAACATTTGCACAAATGTCTTCATATATTTTTGAATTATTGTATTTGGAAAATACTGTTCATTTTTACTCCAAGTATTATTAATGCATAAAAAAATTCCAAGTATGAATGGCTAGTAAAACTTCAGTCATGACATGTCACTTGTCTTAGGAATCACATCTGAGTAAGATTTTAAAAGAAGTATAATTCCCAAAGGCTAAGTTCTTTCTTTTTATAATTATGTTAAGGTATTTAGTGCAAAAATGGCTAAAATATTTTATTATTTTCATAGTTTCACTTAAGGCTTGCTTAGCACACAGCTTTTCAGAAAGGAAATAAATATTTAGGCTACTTTTACTATTTTTGAATTTATGATGAACTCTAAAGTGACAAAATACATCTAAAAATAATTTCTATACTTTTTGAACTATATTAATCAAGCTTTAAAGTTTTTAGCTTGCGTCTGTTTTAAGTGTGTCTCTTGTAAATGACACATTGAGACTTTTTCTAAAAATGTTAAACGAATTTTGGGGAAGCAGAATTAATAAAAATCACCATAAAACTGAAACCAATTCTTCCTATATCTAAGGATCTTTGTTTAGAACTTGGGACACATATTTAAGTAAGTGTTTTGTTCTATTGGTTTGTGTCTCTAATTTTTTCTTCTTCCACCTATTATTGATATAGTGTGATATTCTGAAATATTTCTTGTGTTTACTTTTTATTTTATGCATATGACTTTAGATGATTTATTTATATTTAACTTTGTTGAAACTCTACTGTCAGTATATCTAGTCAATAAGCCGAGAAAATACATGGTATTGACAAATGTAATACAAATGAAATTGTATTATCACTGAAAATAATAATATAATTTATTTGCTTGAAATGATACTAAAATTTCGAGCGATGACTAGTGTGGTCAGTAACTTTTTCTGAGCTTTCCCATTTGGTGGCAATCTCTATTCTCCTGCAAAATGAATTACATCTTTAATAGGTAAATGTTGCACATTGAATGACCTCCTGGTATTTTTTAGACTTCCGTACCTATTCTATTCAGTGCAGTATTTTATGATCTTATTTGATTTTGTCATCCTAATTAGTTACCCTTTGAGTATTACCTCTATAGTCTTTGGATCTTAAATTGCTCTTTTTTTCTTGTGATTCAAGATGGGGCATTTTATAGAAAATGGCATGGTGTTTTTTCGTTACAAATTCTGCTCTGGTACACACACATGAAAGTATATATGGGGTTAAAAAGTTCATGAGAAGCTTGTGAGAAGATGGAATTAAAAGATAATATAAATCCTTCCATGAGCTTTTTGAAGTACCCTCATATACACACGTATATAAAATATACATATGTTACATACTAAATGATATATACTTTATATTCCTCATTATATATACACACATAATAGGTACATATATGATATGCATATATAATACATAATAAATGATACACTTAATATATTTATGCATATACTGTGTGCATGTATTATATATGTGTATATATAATGAGAAATTTATATACCCAATTCTTATTAATGTCCAGGCTAAATTATTTTACACATTATTTTCTGATTCATCCCCACTTTTTCCTCTAGCATATCCACACAACTCTTCTTGTCATTTGAAGGAAAGTTGGATCTCCATGCTCTCCTTACAAGGTCTTTTTTTCTTACTCTCTCATTTTCCTTATCTGAGTATTAGGAATGAGCTCTTCTCTCCTCTTTTGCTTTATGAGTCTTATTCATCATTCAGAGTTCAGTCCTGTGTTTACTTCCTTAAGGAGGCCTCTTTAACTGTCCTCCCCCCCGCCCCCATAATCAAGTTCCCGCTAATACATTTGGCACAGCATTCTGTTCTTTAAATTCTGTTCTTTAATGTCTAAGTCCTCTGCTGAAATGAAAGTTCTTTGACGGCGGGGTTAGGAATCCAACCTGTCTGCTGTTGTAACTCTAGCCTTTACCTTAGTGGCAGACTTATGGTGACTTATATATATTTATGGAAGGGATGGATGAATGAATTTCCTGCTTGCCATTTGCATTTTAGAAAATAATTTCCATATTTAAAGTCATTACTCAATATGACTAGGCATTTAATATAGTTTTCCCTATAATTGCTATAGAGGACTGTTTAGTTACGGTACTCAGTGGCTGAAAGCATTTCAACAACTTTTGCCCAGAGGAAGCTATAATTTCACCTTATGATATCATAAACCACTCAAGGATTTCATGTAGTAACCAGAACCTTGAGCTGAAATTATAACCCTGAAAGCCCTTGCTGCCTATTAGTCATTTGGTACATGACACAAAGCAAAATATATTCTGCATTCTTGGACTTTAGTTTGGCTCTCAGTATATTGACTGCTTGATTTCATATTTGACCTGCAAAATATTTGGTCCTTTGAAAGTTAAGCCATCTAAAAACCTATGGTAATTCACAAGTATTCGGAGTGCCTCAAGCGGTAATTAAATGAACCTATTGTGAATTTATTTGTTCTGATAATTATTTTTCTCAAGCTACACTCTTGAAATGCTGAGCAAAGCTTTGGGAGCAGTGAGCATTCCTACCATTGTATGCTTTATATGTTTTTGAATGTAGTTTAATATGAGGCAGCACGTTGCTCTGAAAATTGTGATGGATCTGACTTTAGGAAACTTGGGTTTAAGTAGCAGGTTGAACCTTGGAAAAATGACTTAACTCCTCTGAGGCTTTTTCGCCTCACAAAGATGTGAGGAATTGACTGAAGTGCTGGAGCGAAAGTGTTTGAGAAACAGTAGAGGGCTTTACAATTGGTGTGTGTCATTATTAATTATTTGTCATATTAGTAAAGCAAAATGGTCATTATCTAAAAGCATATAAACATGAAAACAAAATCACTATCAGGATCAAAGCTTGCATTTTCTCCTTATAACACTTTTTCCTCTTTCAGCACTCAGTTGTAGATAAGAACCCTTGTACGAGTGTGCCAATAGTAAAATTATGTGAATACATGGGCAGCACCCTTCACTTCTCCAGAGGAGCTGAGAACAGTGATTTGTCAACTGATTTACAAGATGTGAAGAGCAGGGTGAGAAATGGGTTAATAATGGTTCAACAAAAAAGCTGATAAAGCTGTTACTATCTCCACAGAGGAAAGAGCAAGGGTTTAAGGCATACAAAGGGAATCTTCTGTAATTCTTTAGGGGATGGAATGGTGTGTTGCTAGTTTTGCTAGAAGGCACAGAAGTACTATATAGATCGGTTTGACAGTGGGGTGGGAGAATTCAGGGTGGACAATAAAAGAGAGAATTATATGGATCCATTATCCAAGATGTCATCCAGCTGGTCTTAAATTGTAGCTGGCAAGCTAAGACTCTAAGTCAAAGCTTCTTCCCAGATCCTGGGAGAGGGCCAGAGCTAAGCAGGATCACAGTATGGAAGTCACTGGAACGTTGAGCTTGTTAATAGGGCACAGAGCTAATTATAAGATGTAAGGTAAAGTTTGGTCCTAGAACATGTCATGGATTCAAGGGTAAAAAATAAGAGAAGAGCTGGCAGCAAGAGTGACCTGATGCTGGTCATGTGAGAACTGACCTTATAGCAGTGCTTCTCTGATTTTTACTGTACAAATGAAACCCCCATGGGTCATGTTAAAATGCAGATTCTGGTTCTGTAAGTCTGGGGTAGGGCCTGAGATTAGGCCTGAGATTCTGCATTTCAACAAACTCCCAGAGATGCCAAAACTGCTGCCCCTTGGACTATGCTGCCGAAGAGAAAGGATCTAGATAGAGCATCTTAAATTCCCCTTGATGAGAACAGAATTAATTCATGAGCTTGGTTGGGGGAAAGGAGAGGAAGGGGACTGTGCCTGAACATGAGGGAGAAGCAGCCTCAGCTCTGAGAAGTAGAAAGTGCCCGGGAGCTGAGTCTTGGCAGAAGGCTGAGCGGCTGACCTCTTCTTTGGTCTCTTTCTCCATAAATCTGATGGCTGTTGTCTTTTCTCTGAAATTCAGCCAACTGTCCAGTGGTACATACTCTCTTTGTTCTCTATGTCAGCAGAATCATCTAGTCTAAATTAATAACTCATATAGGAAACTAACAGAAGTCTCACCTCTTTCAGGGAATATTTGTCTTATCTTGAAATGTACGCAATATACATAGGAGTTTCCTGGAGGAAAATTTCTTAATACAAATAAATGGCTGTTAGAGAAATTTCCAGAAACTGTGGCAGGGAGAGAGATTTGAGATTCCTCTGGTATCATTATATTCTAATGGTGAGCAACACTTTTACCTGAGTGCCAATTCAGTAAAACTAAAAATGTCAGTAGGATGTTTTTACATGTTATTTTATATTTATATTTTGTATAATCTATTTTTTTATTTGACAATACATGTGTAGCTCAATTATTTTTCTTAATAATAACCCTGTATTCCAATGAAGGAATGTGCCCTACTTTACTTAACCAATTTTCTCTTGATGACTATTGATTAATTCTAGACTTTCAATAGAATAAACAGTATCTTGATAAACAGGGACTGACATTGCTTTGAACAAAATTTGGGTGAGTTGAGCACAGGCAGTGCTGAAAGTGGGGTGGAGTAACAGTGGCGAGATTTCACAGTGGGGAGACTGATTGACACCAAAGTTCTTACTCAGACACTACAGCGTCATTTGGGGATGTCTAACTGCAGGGGAAAAGGAGAAGGGAAGCTGCCATTTCACAGGAGGTGGTGGCAGGAGAGAGTGGCAGCATCTGAGACTGACAGTGTGTCACAGTAGTGGTGGATGGAAGACACTATGCAGGTAAATAATTCCTTCTTGTTAATCTATTAAGTAGCCAGAAGGATACATTCTTGCTGTAATACTTCCCTGATCAGGGTAGTAATGATGATGATGGTGACGGTGGGGGGTGGCAGTTAATCATTCCTGGGTTGGTGTCATTCTTGCTTCCTTATCCATACTGAATTATATACTGTATGTGCACAAATTCAAATGTTATAGCCTCTGCAGAAGACTATGCCCTTGAGTCATCTTTGTGGTGTCAGCAGCTCTCCCAGCCTAAGTCCAGGGATGGGGAAAGGACTAGTGGGAATAAGTCAGGTTGGGGAAATTATTCTTATTGCACATGTAAACCAAATACTGAGTAGGAGCAATTCAAAGTCAGATATTGTTGGGTACAAATTTTGCCTCTACCATTTACTAGCTACCATTTATTAGCTTTGGACAGTTACCTGATTTCTTTAGCCCTGTTTCCTCATCTGTATGGATGTAGTAAAGTTTAAATGAGAAAAATTCTCTAAAACAATGTAGTCCCTGGATCATAGCAGGTATCCAATAACGTTATTATTATTATTATTTCTTAACATTCATATGTTTTGATCCTGTTCCTGAAGTTATATCTGTGGTCTTAGTATGAAGCTAAGCAAATTATGTATGACCCTTGAGATGATGCATTGATCATCATTTAAACACAAACGCAGGAGACATACATATTCACATACCAATATTCACTTACATTCTTATTTGTCAATAGATTCATCTCTATTCATTCTGTTTTTAGATCATGCTTGGAAAAAAACCTAGTTGATGTATAATTTAAGGAAACATTGATAGGTTCTGTTTTGGTTGGCATAGTTAAAACTTTCTGTCATTTGGCATTTTTTAGGCAGCAGCTTCCTGATCAAATGTTATGGTAAGTGTACTTCTTGAGTTTCAAAAATATTCATGGGTTCTGACAAAACATCTTCCTGACCGTAAGCTATAAATAACATCTCAGGATATATATGTCTGTGTAATTGGCTTGATTAGGGTTGTATCCAGTTGCAATTCAGAAAAGTAAGCATTAACTGGCCAAATTTCTCAGACTGACTTCACAAAGGAGCTAAACTCAGTTAAGATTCCCAACTTGCCACTGTAACATCAGTGTTTGGATCACACTAGCTCCTGATTTGATTAAAAATCAAAATATCATCTTGAGGCTAAATAATAAAAATCCAACATTCAACTTAATTTACACTTGTGTTTGTGGAGCTAAAATATATATTTAAGACATAAAAGGAGCCCCCCCCCCCCCGGGGCACTGTCTTCAACTTCTTCACACACGCGTAAATATTTATTGAGCATTAAAATAAGATTCCTCACAGGGCAAACCATCGTTAACTTAATTCTTCCTAATTCCAAATGTGTGTGACTATTTAACCTGCATTGACTTTTTAATTAATATAAATATATCTATGTGAACACAGAGTCAATACACATGTATATTGATAATTGTTTATAATTACATAAGACATATGTGGATATTTATAGATATCTTATGACATATTCATTGAAGAGAAAGTATCTTTGTATAGAGATAGTGCTTGCTAAGAAGGTTAATAATGTAAACAATGCCAATTTTCCCATAATTTAAGAGGAGAGTTTGTAAAAATTTGACATAGTCTCTTTATTCAAATGAAGGAAATGATCTTAGACATTCATTAAAGCAAACTCAGCTGGATGTCTAATTGAAAACACTTTACTGCAGTTAGTATGAATTACTGTATCTATTTGAAAGTAATAAAACTGCAGTTATTTAAATAATTCTACAAAGACACCATCTCAAAATTATTTTAGAATTAGGTGAGAAAATAAATAGGTCACATGCTCATTTGTTCAGTTTTCCACTTATCAACCTGGATTAACAAAGTCTCGATCGTTTTCCTAAAGTTCCTTGAATTGGAGAACATTCAGGAAGGGAAGAGACATACCAATTTTTTTATTGCCTACTAATTATTTACTGTGTGTCTGATACATGCTAGACCACTGAATGATTGTGATCCAACTCCATAATCTACTTCAGGGGACCCAGAACCACCCATGCTGGGGCAGCATTATCTGTTTTGTTCTCTCAGAGTACCTTCCCCTTCAAGGATCCTCCATCTCTGATCCTTGGCTCCATTATGGGCATCATGACCTTAGGTTTTCTTTGCTTTGATGGTCTGATTACATAGAATGTCTTGGCTCAAACACTTTGGGTCACTCTTGCACATAATTTGGAACTCACCCAGCTAGATCCTCCAACTGCAGGTGAGAGATGCTCCCACTCTATCCTGCCTGTCTATCTGCTTCTATCCTACTGGTCTCATGTTGGCTACCTATGCTTGGCCTCAAGGCCATGGCCATTTATTTACCCAACTCTTATCTAAGTGAGTGGCTTAGGCCCTAGAGAAAACAGGTGCATAAGACAGAGTTAGTCTCTGCTCTCATGGAGTTTATAATCTAGTTGTGGGTGGAATCATAACTTCAGCTGGATCTATCACATCCATTATCTTTTTTAATCTTCTCAAATGAGGACACAGAGGCCATGAGAAGCTAACTTGCTTAATTTCACATAGTTAACATATGATTTAATCAGACGTCAAACTGATCTGTACAACACCAGAATTTGGTCCTTTGTATCATACTATATTGCTGTCTACTGGGCTTTCCTTTTACTTGTTCCAACAGCATCTAGTGAGAGAATGATTTTGAAAAGGTCATATCAAAAACATTGATTTCAAAGTAATCACTACAGAAAGCTATACTCTTATTCCAACGATGCTGCCATTTTTAATTCATTTATTAATTAAACAACATTTTCTGAATATTTACTATTTACTCAACATGGTGCTTGGTTCTGAGGACACAGGTAAACAAGACAAAGTGGGACAATTAACAAGCAAATAGATAACATGACAATTACAGATTGTGTTAAATCCTATGAAGGTAATAAACTAGGTGGAAATGGAAATGGGCTTCCAAAAGTCTCAGAGGCATAAAGTATAAGTATTTTTAAAATGCAAACAGTTGACTATGTTGCATTTTGAAAGTGTTGCTCATTGAAAAATTCATCCTACGTGGACTTGATAGGTGGCAGACAGCAGCAGTGCACAGGGAACAAACATTGCTGTTGTGACTACTGCTGTTGTCACAACTATTGTCTCATGTCTAAATGATTCTCATTCTTATGTGGTTTATTAAGTACTTTCTTATTACATAAGTAATATATAAACATTGTAGAAAACGTTGAATAGAACTAATACTGTCCAGATTTCAGTGCTATGATATTTTATACACATTGCATTATATGCATCATGTTATATTTCCTTCTAGTCACTTCTCTTTACTGCTTGTATGTATGCATACTACAAAATTGGAAATGTACTATATGGTTTTGTATCCTGACTTTTCACTTAACATTATATTTTGATTTTTTGACATCTTAAAAGGATCTTCAAAATCATTTCTACTGGCTGCATTTTTTTATAGCACATAGGAATATTCTAAGTTATTAATTGTGCTATATATTGGACACTTACATGGTTTGCAAGTTTTTGCTATTTTGAGTAAGACTGCAGTGAATTTTTGCAATAAATTGTCCATTTATTAATTATTTCCTTTGGACAGATTCCTAGAAATGGAAGTCAAGGGTGAAAGGGCATAAGCCCTTTTAAGGCTCTTGATAGAAATGGACAAATTGATTTATGAACATATGGTAAACTTACCCTACCAATAGCTGTGTGTGCTGATACTCGTCTTAATGTGCTTCCACCAAAATTGAGAAAATCAATCAAAAATTCCTAAGTTGATACGTAAAAATATCATCACATTATTGTTTTAATTAGCATTTCTTTGATTACAAAGTAAGGTTTAACTTTTTTATATTTATTGGTCAATTTTATTTATTTTTTGAATTGCTGTTAATATTATTTATTTGATTTTAACGTTACTAAATGTATACTTTTCTTTCTTCCTGAAAATATTTAAGGTAGCTTAAAGGTCTTATAAAAATTAAAGATAGCATAAGTTAAAATAGTGTGAACTAAGAAGAGACAATATGAAGACAGGAATGATGCTTAAAATGCATACCACAATGACAGGAAATCTGCTATTAGTGGGCAAGAAATTTGTCTCCAAATTTTCATCTATAAATGTTAGCTCAAAAAAGGAATCCTGCCATCAATCCAGTTCATACTGACAGTGAGAGAGAGAGAGAGAGAGAGAGAGAGAGAGAGAGAGAGAGGAAACTAATTATTCAAGATAAATTAATATTGGCATTAAAATCTGATAAAACTTTTTTTTTTTAAATGACCGGTAAGGGGATCTCAACCCTTGGCTTGGTGTTGTCAGCACCACACTCAGCCAGTGAGCTAACCCGCCATCCCTATATAGGATCTGAACCCATGGCCTTGGTGTTATCAGCACCACACTCTCCTGAGTGAGCCACGGGCCGGCCCCAAATCTGATAAAACTTTTAACTGTTATTATTTTGTGCCCCTTAGGTGTCAGACACTACACAATGTGCTTTACTTGGATATTTTGTTTAATCTCTATAACTACTTACTGGGGGAGGTATTATATTAACTTTATTTACAACAGTGCCTGGCATATGGGGAGTGGTCAATGAACATTAGCTTTTCTGTTATTATTACTAATATTAATTATTTCAATATATAGAAGAACAAAAAGATCCCTGATCTTTTTTTAGATTAACACACACACACACACACACACACACACACACACACACACACACACACACACACACACACACACACACACACACACATATATGTATAAGATTCAGCAATAATCAAACAAGCAAACAAAAAAGTCCTTTGGGATTTTGGTTGGAATTGCATTAAATCTATAAACTAACCAAGGACATTGTGACATCCTTAAGAAATCAGCCTTACAATTCGGTAATATGGCAGTTTATTTTATCCAAACTGTCTTTTATGTTTTAGCACATACAATTTTTTTTTTCTTTTAACACAATTTTTATATAGGACATTTTCATGATCTATTACAAATTTTTGTTGTTAGAGTGAATGAGGTGTTTCTCCTATTATGATTTTCAATCTGGAATTACATGGAGCACATGGGAAGTATAGCTTTTCCCAGACTATGGCATTTCTTGGATTTTTTTTTTTTTTTTGAGGAACTTTCTACAATGCCTAGTGATGAAAATCCTCCACCGTGTCACTTGTCCTATTCTTGTTCCCCTTTTCTGGCTTTCCAATCTCATAGTTCATGAGTGACCTCATAGTGGTGAGGATTGACACCCCCTGCCCTTCCTCAGGGTTTCTGCACAAGCTGCTCTGGGACCCAAAATGTTCTTCTCCAAAACCCCCAGCCAACTCTCTTTTAGCTCATTACCTTCTTCAGATCTCAGCCAGATCTTTCCTACAGGGTCCTCCTCTGACTCTTCATCAGATCAGGTTTCTTGCCAGCTCTCAGATTAGGTTATATTTCCCTTTACAGTCAGCACGATTTAAATCATTAGCTGATTTATGCGATTTCTTGATTAATGTCTTTCTTTCCCACCAAATTCCATGTTGCAAGCACAGTGTCTATTTTGCTTACTACTAAATTCCCAGCCACCTAACATGGTATCTGGAATGGAAGTTGCTGTTATTGGATGAATTAAAAAAAGAATGAATGAATGGTTTGGAGTGGCTTTGTTTTCTTTCCCCTCGCCTCAAACTCCATTGTCAGTGTCTTGTTTGCCTTGTGGTTATGGTATCCTTCCCTTCTTAATGGCTTGCTTTTATTAGACAAATTCATATGTTTTATTGTGCAGCCACATGCTGTTACATGAAGATCAAAAAAAGATGGTTTTTATTATTTTGGGAAATGCTTCTCATTTCCTACTAGGGCTATGCCAGTGTCCTTTGCTTTAATATTTCTGGTTAAAGTTTGCTCTTGCCCTCACAGCAGATCTATTTAATATTTGAAATATACTTGAATGTACTTGAATATTCACCAGGACTATTTTTCTGAAGTAGTACTAACATTTGCCTGAGTAACAATGACACTAGCCTACTATTCCTACTACTCCCTCTAAGAGCTGACTTTTTTCTTTCTTTTTCTTCCTCCTTTTTTAAAAAAAATACTAGAGGCTCAGGGATAAAGGGGGCATTTTATGTGAGACTCTAGAAAAGAAGCACTAGAAAGTCCATTAAAATAATCACATAGCTCACGGCTCATTTTGAGTGCTCATATATCCTTTCAACTGTTTTATTTCTTTATAAAATGCTCCTAGGGAATTGTTACTCTGAAAGTTTTGGGGCACATAATTATAATAGAGAGACTTGGGGAGATTATCCCAAGATAGCCAATTCAACTCTATGAGGAGAGGTGGAGCTTTATTTTTCAGTTTACTTTATGATTTGTGAAATGATTTTCTCATCCTGTCTTAAATCACAGTAGAATAGATGCCAATGGCTGGAAAGTTCTAAGAATTTCCTGATCTACTTCTTAGACCACAGACGCAAATGGAGACTTTGCTGGGTAAAAATAATACTGCAGTTTCTATCCATCTGTCAATCATTCCCAAATGCTGGAAGGAAATGACTTTGGATGATGAGGCAATGGGTGCTTGCTTCTGTCGGTCTATCCTACTTTATTTTCTGCATAGTCCATGATGAATAGTGCTAGTTTTATGTTGGAGAAATACCCAAATAAGCTGTATTAAATATAGCACTTTAAATTCCTGCTTTCATGGTCTCATGCCTCAAGATTTCACCCTCTTTGAAGCATGGAGCTTGCTTCCCAGATGAGTTGGTGGGAGACTTTGAGAAGCCACATATATTACTTTTAGTGTAAAATAAATTATTCTTGCAAAAATAGTTAAGTGAGGATAGAACCATCCTCTTGAATTTCATTTGCATAGCAGGCCAGTCCCTCTCTCTGGGGTTATCTGCAGGAGCAGCCAGCGACAAGATTATTTCTTTCCTCCAACCCCCATCAGAAAAGAAAATATTCTAACCTCCTTTGGCTGTGGCAACGTGTAGTGAATCATAAATTGGTCTGTCTTGCACAGTCTTTTGCTTTTAATTTTATTTCTGATTCAAAGTAGTTGGTTGAAGCCAATGAATCTTAACCCCGAAATGGTGATAAAAATATTCAACCTCTCAATTTTTAACAGTTTTATTAATTGTGTTAAATGTATAGCCAGCATACTAAACAATTATGATCAAGAAGAAAAATGAAGATATTACATTCATTGTAAATTATCTGATGTTAGGACTCAATTTGCACACAGACTATGTTTAAATGCAGATCATTATAAATTTTACCTTTTAAGTCACTAGGTTTTCATTCAAACCTATTTTCCTATAGAAATATTTTATAAGTGGTATTTAGATATACCTAAAATTTTAGGCTGGAAATATGAGCTACATATACAGAAAAATAAGAAAACACCATTATTATGTTGAAAATATCATATGTAACAGTAAAGTAGTTTTAAGGAAAGAGTAGAGGAAACTCTTGGGAGTCCCTTTGTCAAATTTAGGGTGCTTAGAAGTCCTCTAAGAACTAAAGACATCCATTTCTTGGAGCACATTTTCTAATAAAATGCTTCTAGGGAAGCCTGCAAGTTGTTTTTCTCAAAATTTGGGGGCACACAATTATAACAGAGATACCTGGGGAGATTATCCTAAGATAATCAAGGAAGATTTAAAGGAGATGGAAAGGAGGCAGGGGTTCAAGAGCATGAATGTGGAGGCGCAGAGAAATTTACCCAAGGCGAATTAACTGAGTTGTGAGTAGTGAAAATGGGGTGAAAATGGCAATGTGGTGTAAGGGGAACCATCCTAAGATAGAGTTAATGAGGGGGATGAAAGGATATGAAGGGAAATGAGACAGACAGTGAGTCAGGAGTAGAAATCTTCAGAGCGTGACCAATACTACATATGACATGTCACCTCTCATTCAGATTTGGGGGATTTTCAGCTTGCTGCCGAAAAACAGACATCCCAAAAGAACCGTAGGAGATTTGTGACTTCTATATACATGATGAGTTCTCCCTCATCAGAACTAAAATGCTATCCAGTGAGTTTGAAAAACAAAAATTGAATTTTGAAAAGTACTGGAGAAAATGAAATCACATAAAGCTAGTTTCATCAGACACTAAAACACACACACACACACACACGCACACACACACACACACACGCATGCTAATTTTCATGGTTTGAACTGGACACGGATCACCTCTGTCCTCTTTGATAACCACTGGCAAGAAGCTAAGCATGGGGGCAGGATGATACCAGTCACCACCTCAGAAAGTCAACATTCAGTGTATAGAGTGGCATTCCAGAGCCTGCATGACTTTGCTACAAGGTACCTTTCCCTCCTTATCTTCCACCTCTTCTTTCTACAAATCCTGTATTCCTGCACCTCGAGACTTCTTATGCTCGGTGTTTTCCTGCAAGCAGCAATTTTTCTGCTTACCGCCTTCTTCCCTGGGGACACTCCCCCGGGCTCTAATGCAGCCCAGGATTTCCACTAGCTTCAGTCCCACTCCTGAACCATGGCTCCATGTTTCCAAATGCCTGCTGAATTTCACCTGAATGTTTAAAACAGATTTTAAAATGTCTCTTACGAAACTGAACTGATCACCATACTTTCTAGATGATAAACTGCCTTTTCTGCTTTCTGGAGTGATGTCATCATCTTCCCAGACACTCAGGCCTCCTACTTTGGAGGGGTGACTCTTTGCTGCTTCTCACACCCAATGAATTGCCAAGTCCTACTGATATGATCGCCGCAATATTTCTCCCACCCTTTCTTCTCTCTTCCCTTAGGGACCATCGCTATAACTCCAACTCTGCTCGTTTTCTTCCTATTCCAATCTTGTTTACTTGCTGCTGCTGAAGAAATCTTCCTAAACGACTCTGCTGTTTCATTGTTCAAAAACAGCAATGGATCTCTACTGAAGGTCATTTTTTATAGCTGACCTCAAAGATCTTCTGTTACCTCAACTAAACTTACTTTTTTCAGACTTGGCTCTTACCTCCTTCTCCTCCTGTAGCGGATGCTGTGGCTAAATTGCATTCCGCATGATATCCCACCTCTGAGTAGTTCAATATGCTCCTTCACTTGGAATGTCCATTCCTCCTCCCCTGACACACATGACCACATTCTTGGTGTTCTCCAAGAATAAGCACACGTTTACCTTGTTAATTAAACCTTCCCCTGATGTACTGAGTTGAAGGGGATCATACTTTCCTTGAACTTCGACAGTACTTCAGCTGTTTCTAACCTTCGGCATGTTTATGACTTTCTAAGTTGGTTCTCCTTTTGTTTATGTCTTTTCTCACCTACTTGACTGAAGCCAAATTATTTGACTTATTTACCTCTGAATTTGTCTACATCACTTACTGTAAGAAATAGGTACAATCCTCCTCAAGGAATTTAGCATTGGTAGGAGAGAAAAACACTCATGTGAGTAACTACAATGTACCTAAGAATAATGTTGAGTGGCTGAAGGGGTATGAAGGTTATTTTTATTTTATCTCTCTGTGGGAGGGTAAGGACATTATACAGTTTATGTGATACCATGTATGTGGATGAAAGCTGAAAAATTCTGTCACCAACATCATTTTCCAAAAGTCCGGATGTCAAGTATTACTTAGCCAAATAATCTCGGTGTCGTTATATGAATAAAAAAATCCTATATATGAGAGATATAATATAGGATTATATTATATTATATTGTATTAGTATTGTTTCTATATTCTAATACAGAAGCAACACTAATACCGATATATACATTTTTGGGAAATAGTAGAAATTTATTTATTATTTCAGATTGAAAATGGTTTAGATTTAGACTTGTTCCACCTTGTTAAGAACTGACTAGCTGTAATGCAAAGTTGACTTTGTCTAGCTCTCCTGACTTTGTCTCGTGGGCTGGGTTAGATTTCTAAAAATTTTACCTCTTTATTCTGGTGGAATTGGGGATGGAAAGATTATTCTTTTATGCTTAAAAATTGTTTTACTTCTGTGTATAGTTTATCTTTCTAATTTTATTTCTAATCCCATAGCATAATCATCCCTGCTTCAGTTTTTTTTATGGATAGCATCCAAGACTTAATTTGAGCCATCCTTGATTCTGATGAATGAAACTCTATAGTCAGTATTTTATCCAGCTTTTTCACATGAGATAATGGTCTGGAATCGGCACAACAGGCAGATATTAGATCGGCTTTTGTACTAGATTAGGCTGAATACTTTCCATCTTGAGTCTCTAATTTAGTAGTCACATTGGCAAGAGTTTTGCAAAAAATCTGAGTAAGTCTCTAGCAAGACTGTGAACCTTTAGGAGATCTACAGGACTACTGGGGCAAAGAATAAACAGAGGCTGCTAATACAGGCATGGAATGTGAATGCTGAAGCATCACTAACATCTCTCTTAAGGGTGATGCATTTATTTATGCTAAAGAATTTATTGGTGTTCACTGAATTCTAGCTCATAACATAAAGCCCCAAGTATTCATTAAGAAGCAACAAAATTCCTTGCCTAGTCAGTGAGGCATTGTTAACTGAATCCCCTCATGAGATACCCGTCACTTATCAGGAGGTCTGCAATATTTTCTCATGTTCTTTTGGTTGCAAAACAGAACTTACATCCTAATGGAAACCATTTATAAGAATTCTCTAAAGCTTCCACCAGCCCTCTGGGGCACTCCATCATTTGCTAAAGACAGTTGCAAACATCCTGTTTGTTGATGCTCTATGAATTAATTTTAAATACTTAATAGAAATTTACAATAAATGGTGCAATACCTTGAGACTTGGTGTGCCAAAGGCATTTGAAAAGGCATGATGGGTGTTTCACAATTTGAAAGTCTCGGCTTAGTTCAAGGTGTTTTAAACATGGTATGTCCTGAGGGTGCTCACTGAATTGAAGCTTTCTCCAATCTCTACTAAGTCTGTCCTACACATCAGAACGTACTTCTGCTTAGGATCTGATTCTTTTCCCAATCAGGGCTGCAGTACTCCCTTCAACTCCCTTGAGCCCCATTCCAATTGTGTTGGACCTTGACATCCCCCTACTCTAACTGGATGAGCTAGGTTCTTTACACCTCCAGTCACTGAGAAGAGCCCTGGTTTAGTCCAGAGGGAACACAGATATTGCTGTCCTTACTTGAGTATCACCACTGCTTTATCTGATTACCCACACACTACACTCCCTTTCCCTTCTACCCTTAAGGTCAGATGTCTAGGCTATCAAAGGCAGACTACATGGATAAAATTATGTTAAATGTCCTTTGACTGCTGGCACCCTCGCCTCAATCCAAGGTGGCCAGCTGTACAGCTTTCTTTACTCTGTTAAGTCCTTAGCTAATCCTGCCACCTCAGTTAGTTCAGTATTCCTTGTTCTATATCTGTTGAGCTCTCTAGCAGTTGACATTGGGTACTTATGACAAAATATGAGTTCTTTCCACTTCACCCTTTTTTAAATGGTGAAAAAAGATTCCTTACAGTTTAAAATACAAATCCTCCTATTTATTTCCATTAATTCCCAAGAGAAGTAATTAATCAGTTTTCAAGACTTTGTAAGACTATTCCCTGATAGCCATTCTATCAGATGGCCAAATAATACAAGGAAGAGCTGCACTAGTAGATATATCTACCAGAACGACTTTTTTCTAGAACAGACATCTCTGAAACTCCTCACTTTTTTTGAAACATTTAGTTCAACCAAAGACTTTTGGATTGGTTTCTATAATTGGCTGAGAGAATATTCTTTTGCTAGATGAAAGAACATAGACATACTACAGCATAAGACACAACAAATGGAGTTATACTGGGCAATAAAGAAAGCTAGAGTAAAAGGAAGTATTACCTTAGGATCGTGTATTCCAGAAAGCTCTTCATAGATCTTCTCACCTACCATGACAGCAGCCAAGTTTGCTGTGTATGTAGAAAGGCAAAACATACAGAAAATGGCCCAGAGGTTCATTAGAAACCTTCCAGTCCAGCATTTTGGGGGTTTGATGGCTACTGTTCTACCAAACAAGAGGGCATAACAGACATTCAAGGCTGAAGAAAAGGAGAAGACTTTACTTCTATTCCGCCCCTTGGGAGTCATACCGAAGGGGCTCTTCCATTCATAAAGAGTGAGGAAGATGGCAGTGATGTGCAGAGCCACAAAAATTCCCAGCCACATTGTCCAGTGGAGTGGCCACATAAAGGCTCCAATGGGAGCTGCTGTGTCTCGGGTCCTCACTAAGATGCCCAAGCTGGTGGAGAAGAAAGGACTGGTGAAATCTATCACCTGGCTTCTTGCAGTATTGATGCTGAAGGAAGTGACTGCCAAGTGGGCAGCCCCACTCAGGAGATCACCCACCAGCCCAGTCCAATGCCCATTTTTCCAGGCTCCGTACTTTCCATCTCCAACAATATAAAGGTCAAAGTCAAAGTTCATGTCTTCTGCTAGCTTTTCCAGAAGATCAATGCAATATCCATAGCAGCACTTCTTGAGTTTGATGGGCACTGTATCATTATTGCTATGGAGGCTGCTAAAAAGACTGTCCAACATGGTAAAGTCATTAGTCATGGGGTCTAGGCAGAGTTGGCCAGCAGGGCACAAGCCTTCATCATCTACCTCCCTTGTGAAGACAAATGGATGCTCGATCAGGGTTACCACTCTCAGGTGTAGCTTACTCGGGTGTTGGAAGTGGGTTTTGTGCCTCTGGGCCTGCTCTGCCCATATTCCATAGTCCATGACAATCTTCCCTCCCTGCCAGCTGCCCAAGCGGGTCCACATTGGCTTTCCCATGGGGTCATGTTGCAGATTCCAGATGAAAAAGTTGTTTTCTGAGCTGATGATGGTGGAACCTTTTACTTTGATAGAACCACTGAGGCCTCTGAAAGTGGTGTTGGCTAGAAACCTGGCAAACAGGAGCAAAGGCAAAAAGTAAGGTAGAGAGGTGAGATCAAAGAGAGAGGAAGCAGTGCTTATCTTTGCTTCTCTTTTTTAATAAAAAGAAACACTTTTTTTTTTTTTTTTAAGGCATTGCCTATAATTTCTTCAGGAATTATTTAGCTGAACTGTCTCTAGGAGAAGAGTCCTATTTCATTGAGATAATGAGGTCTTTACCCTCAGGTCTGACACTCTGGACAGGTGCTTGACTTTTGGTCTTACTCCAAATCTTTTAATTACTAATTAAGAGATGTGTTGTTTTCTGTAGTAAACTGTTAATTGTATATTCTCACAACTTTGCAAGCTGTTAAGGTTCTCTGCATCTTTAACATGTCTCATTTCTACTGTACATTACATTCGACTGAAGCTAAACACCCTTAGTAAATATTTTTTGGTGCGGGGAATGAGTTTTAATAAGTATGCACATACTTTTATAATTGCTTAAAAATTGCATTCATAATACTGAAAAACAGCCAAATCTTGTTACCAATGTTTCTCCTTGTAGAGTGGAAACAATTAACATAGCTGTCCCCATGAGGCCAGTCAAAGCTGCATGTTGGATACCATCCATGGAACAAAGGAAAAGATAATAAATAAACTTGCATTTCTCAGGATAGCCTTAGGCTACCTTCCCTCTAAGTTATTAGAGAAAACAATTGGCCCTGATTCTTGAGAGAGTATCTGCCAGAAGTCAAAGAAAGGAAAAATGCCAACTAACTTATATGCTAGGGCATTTGAACTAACATTGGGCATTTTCAGTATATCTTCTGATATGGACTAGACAGGAAAACACCTGGTCATGGCCCTGTCTTTCCTAAGTCCGGGGAGATAAGACAATAAGAGGTAATATATAAGCTGTGACATCTCTGAATTCTTAATTATGGCCTCATGTCAGAATAAAAGCAGAGCTTTGGCATCAGATACACCTGCAATTGAATATTGGCCCAACCCCCTGCTAGTATTGACCTTGGACGATGTACTTAACTCTATCTTCAGTTTTGTCATCAGCAAAATGGGGAAAATAATACTTCCTACATTACCAAGTTCGGAAATAATTCATGTAAAGTACATACTGCACCTTCTGACATGGAATAAATGTTCCAGATATGGTAGCTATTATTTAATGTCATTCAATTTTTTTTTTTCAATCAAGACTTTCCCCACTTTTCCAAGTCTCTCTTTTTTTTAAATAGGGAAGTGGTCAAAGATGAACTTAAGTCTTTCCAAATTCCTTCCTGGTTTCTGGGAGGCCCTTTTCTCCTTTGAGGGTCTGCAGGACACTATTTATTTTTTTCTTTTGGTGGCTGGCCGGTGCAGGGACCCCAACCCCATGACCTTGTAAGGCTGCGCTCTTACTAACTGAGCTAACTGGCTAGCCCCTTCCAAGTCTTTTATTAGAATCTTTCTAGTTGGAGACATAAAGCACTGCACTATGATAAGCCCATAGCAGTTATTCTAGATACATTTCAAATTTAAAAGAATTCAATTGAAATATAAACTGTGACACAGTAGGTATTTTGAGGATCCAAATGCTACAAGTCCAGGCTCTCTCATTCACCGGTTGCCTATCACAAACATTATCTTGTAATTTACAAATGCAAATAGAAGTAGTAAGAAATTATATTGCTGCTGATGGGACACAGAAAAATCAAAGTGTGAAGTATGTACTAATTTTCATGAGAGATAAAACATAAATCACATTTGAAGATGCTACTATCGTTAAATGCAGTGAAACTGTTCATTTTGGCAGATTGCATGTAACGGTAATTATTCATGTTAGCACTCCCCAGTGGGACTCTACCACTTAAAATAAATTCTCTTTTGCAACAAGTAATGAAGTTTCAGCTATCTTAGACTTTAAAACAGTTTTCTGCCTCTTTAGAGAAGTAGGGAGCCAAATAATTAAAATATACAGATTAATCAATTGATAATTACCTAGGTACTATTAGGGAAGATTGACTACAATTGTGTTTCTGATAAGAAACCTACTTTTAGATTTGTGAACACACCACACACTTGCTAACATAACCTAAGGAATAAAAATGGTTACTAGTAAATAGGTTAACTTCATTTGGTCAGTTTAGTGATCAGGAAAGTAAAGTGAAAGTTATAGAAAGAGGAGCCCTTAATTTTGACAATATTTGGGGCTTAATGATTATAAATTTTCAACTGGATGGACACTTGAGAGACTACCTCTGATTAAATATGTACTTAAACCATCTCTTAAAAAGGCACTAGAAACCTTCAGAAATCTTTCAGAGATTACACAACTCTCTCATTCCAGTAAAACCCATTCTTCATTATTGGTGTTAAGTAACATTTAGGATTGCCATGAAAGAAGCAAAATGCTCAGTTGTCTTTGAGGCAGTCATTTGTCAAAGAAGGGTAATTAGGACCTGACTGTCTCCAGTTTTCCTAGCTTGGAAAACCCGCTGCTTGTTTTACTATGCAATTGGGACCAAGAAATTGAATCCTAGATGTTTCCCTGGGGAGAAAAACATGATCATCAGATTTGATTTTAGAATATCTTTTTTTTTCCCCCTTGCTAGCTGTATAAGAAATAGTTTGGAAGGATGAATGGGGATGAACATAATTCTATCTGTGAGAAATAATGTTCCTTTCTTCCCCCTCTTGCTTCCTCTCTTTCTCTCTGCTTGTTTCATAATGGGCTTAAGGTGAGGATATGGTAGCAGCAGGAGATGGTATATGGAGAGATATTTAGTCTTGCAAAAGAACAGCAGTGATTTTAAGAGGGCCAAGTGCCACGGGGTTGAGTTTAATCCACAAAACATACTAAAACTGTGTGAAACTCATTTGATGGAAGGTCATATAAATAAGATGTGTAGTATTTAGTTGAGAACAATGTCAGTGTAAGCCCATAGAGTAATGTGGATACAAAAAAGGATAAAAGTAATCTTAAGTTGCTTTCATAGAAATTTAGAGACTGAATCAAAGGGAACAATTTTGACACCATTCTCCGTGCTAGTCAGACAACTGCTCCAGTCAGGATATAAACTCTAAACAAATCTTCTAGATTCAGGAATGTTACGAAGAAAGCTAAGAAAGTAGAATATAAGAGGGGGTGGTAAGCACAACAATCTGATTGGAGAGCAGGGTAGAGAAATATTAGAAAACAACGTAGGAAAAGCAGGTTGCAACTAGACTATATAGGCTCCACACACCTGTTTTATGAGATTGAATTTTATTTTAATAGAAAAAGGGGAGCCATGAAGATTTGTGAGCAGTGTAATAACATAACCAGAGGACTGCATTAGTAATATTGACCTGGAAGGAAGAGATGGTGACCAGCAGACCATTCAGAAGAATATTACAATACTTTTGTCATGGTGTGATAAGGGCCTGGATCTCACTCCAGGAGTGAGAATCTAGTTTAGCATTGTGCCCTGCACACAGCGAGTGTTTAACAAAGCAATTCAGGTATTCATCTTTTTTATCAGAAAATCTCCCAAGATACCACTCTGCTTAAAAGAATGAGGCTCCTTAGTTAATTTCACTTTATGTTTTCCAATTATGTTACTAATTAAGAACATGTGTTACTTTGTTTAGCAGCTAAGATAAAATTTGCACTTTGCAGATTACTTAAAACATGTTTTCAAAACAATTTACAGAATAAGCAAGATTAGTATTTAATATATTTAAGACATATTTTAGAAGCCATATTTTCACACAAAATCTTGACATACTAATTAAAGGATGTTCTTACTTATTCATTAAGACAAATGAACAAAGATATTAACGAAACCACACATCACCCATTTATTCATTCAACAATGCTCACTATGTGCCAGGCACTGTTCTAGGTGCTAAGGATACAGTAGTGAACAAAAACAATCTATGCAGCTTCCATTCTATTGAAAGAGACAAAATAAATATGATAAATAGGTAATATGCATGGGATGTTAGATGGTACTAAGTGCACAGGAAGAAAAATAAAGGAGGAGGGGCCAGGAATGGCCTCTCGGAGGTAATATTTGAGTAAAGAGCTAAAGAAAGGAAAGGAGCTAGCCCCGAGGATATTTGGGTAAGGAGCATTCCATGCATAGGGAGCAACAAGTCCAACATTGTTGAGGTGGGATTATGTCTGACATGTTTAAGGAAGGAATTGGGGCAGGAGAGTTGAGGACCAGGTCAGAGAAAACTTCCGGGGGGAGTGAGATTTGGGGAAAATAGGATTTTGCAGGTAGTTGTAAGTAAGGACTTGGTTTCTTCTCTATATGAGATGAAAAACCATTGGTGGGTTCTGAGCAGGGAAGTGATTAGATGTGACTTATGTTTTAACAGGATTGTCATGGTGCTGTGTTGGGAACGGATTAAAGAAAGACAAGCAGAAGCAGAAAGAACAGCGAGGAGGCTGTTTCAAGCTCGCAGACAAAAGATGATGGTGGTTTGGACTTAGGTGGTAGCAGTGCTGGTGAGAAGAATCAGCTGGATCTTGATAAGTTTTGAAGCTGGAACTGACAGGTTTTGCTGATAGCTCAGATATGGTCACTAAACAAAGGAGAGTCAGGTTGCCACTGAGGTTTTTGCCCTGAGCAACTGGAAGGATGGAGTTGCCATTAATTGAGATGAAGACTGTAGGAGAATCAGGTTTGAGGTGGGGTAGAACTATTAGGAGTTCAACTTTGTGAACACTAAGTTGGAGATAATTTGTAAACATTCAAATGCAAATGTCAAGTAGATAGTTGGGTCATCTGGAATTTAAGTGTGAGGTCTACACTGGAGATACAAATTTGGGAACCATCAGTCTATACATAGTATTTAAGGAGATCGAATGAGATCACAATGTGAGCAACTGTTGTTGAGATGAAGCTGTTCAAGCATTAAGTCCTAGGGCACTCCAAAATTTGCGGGTGGCACAGGTGCAGAAGAACTGGCAAAAGAAACAGAAGAAATAACCAGAGACATAAGAGAAGAACAGGTTGTGATGTATTCTAGAAGCCAAGTAAGAAAGTGTTTCAAGAACGGCACAGTGATCGGGTGTGTCAAATGCTTCTAATAGATCGAATAAAATCAGGACTGAAAATTGACCATTGGCTTTAGAAAGCTGGTGACTTCTGTACAGGAATTATAGTGATGTGTTGGAGCCTAATGCCTCAATAGAGCAGATTCAAGGGAGAATGGGAGAGAGAAAGTAGAGGTAACTCTTTATGAGGTTATGCTATAAAGATAAGGAGAAAAATGGAATAGTGATGAAGGGGAAATGATCAAGTAAACATCGATATGAATTTGTGTATACACACACATATACATGTGCATACACATACACATATACATGTACATGCACATAAACACATACATTTTTATGGGACAATGCTCTTGAAGAGGCAAAGGGGGTGGTGCACTAAGGTGCAAGTGGTGGTGATGCTCTTTGCTATGACAAGAGAGTGTGGAGAAGAGAGAAGGCAGAGAGAACATAGGTCCCAGGGGCATGTGGGTGGGTGGAGGTGGTGAGGGAACTTTGGAAGGTCTCTGCTGATTGATTCAACTCATTAAGGGCATTTAAAAAGTAAATTATAGATTTGATTATACTTTCCCTCTATAATTTATTTGAGAGAGGTTTTATCATATTTTTGAAATGAGACAAAAGGTATTCTTAGAATTAGAGAAAGCAAAGGGCTTTTATAAGAAATGTTTTACATCAATTTCTGGTGAAATGATTAGCATTTTGTATTCCCATTTGAGTTCATGGGAGTCAGTCGTGAAACTGTCTGGGCCTGGCACTTTTTAAAAAATTGTAAGTCTTTAATCACTTTTCCAATCTCTTCTATTAAGCTTTCCACTTCTCTGGGTCAATTTTGACAACTGATATTTTTCTGGAAATATGTTGCTATAGAGCCACATATAGTATCATTTATACTAATTTAAGGATTTCTCCTCAATTAATTTTGGTTTCTATTTTATTAATTCCTTCTTTCTAGGTCTCCCCCCAACCTCTTTCTTTTCTAGTTTTTTTGAACAAGAACATACTTGTGTTCACAATTTCTTCTTCAATAATAGAGACATTTAAAGCTATAAATATAACACTGATTACAGCATACGAAAATTTTTAGTATTATTTTTTTCTCTTTTATTTATTTTCAGATAGTTTATAATTTCAATTTGTTTTTCCTTTTGATCTTGAAGTTATTCTTAATTTCTAAGTGATTAAGAATTAGCATCATCTTTTTCGTCATTTATTTCTAATTGTCTTAGAAGAAGTGAACTATAAAATGTTTACATTTTCTTTTTAAAAATGTGCTGTAGTTTCCTTTATGGCCAAATGTATAGTTGGTTTTTGTAGATGTTCAATAGACAAAGAAAAAAATTATTTTGGTTGTACATATTAAATAAAGTTTGTTGACTGTGTTTTTTAGATCTATGTTCTTGATTTCTTTTTAGTAGATCTGACAAATGGCATATACAAATCTCTCACTTTGTGCATTTAAATTATTTTCTTCTGTATTTGTTATTTTTTATATCTTATCTGCCATAATGTTTGATGTACACTCATTTAGTGTAGACAGCCTTTATCAGATTAAGTAAATACTATTCTACTTACCATTTTTAGATGTGTTTTAATATATTTTAATTTGTATCTTCAGAAATGGCTTTTTTTGTTTGTTTTTTAGATCAAAAGTTGTAAAAATGGTGGCCCACAGTTTTGCAACATGTGTGTTTTTTATTGCAATATCTTTAATAATCTTCTAAGACAACATTTAAAAACTGATGAATCACAAAATCAGAATTTTTGAAAAAAAAGGAAAAATAAACAGAATATCTGTAGGCAATGAACCTATATTCCTGAAAGATACCATCAGCTGGAGCTAAGGAGTAGCTGCCTCTTTGGCTGGGGCATGACCTGGTCTCATCCTCATTCAATGGATGCAAGTGCTCCTGTGACGAGCACTACACTATTTATTAATATTACATGTCTGGCAGTTAGATTTGTGACCACTATTTTGGGTGGTCATTATATTTAAATTAATTGCTATAATGTATAACAATTTTTTTGGCATGATATTTAGAACAATACTAATGCATGGTAGCAGAAATTAATTTTTAAATAGCTAACCTTGAATTATGAAATTAAAGCTCTTTGGCACAGAATCACGCTGCTTACCATCTTTTTCTTTGTATCAGAATAACGTATATACTGTTGGAACTGTATGTTCCTTAAATATTTAAAAGAATATACCAGTGAGTCATCCAGTTCAGGCACATTTTTTACGATATGCTCTGTTGTGTGTGTGTTCTGTGTGTGTGGTAGGCAATTTGATCATATCTGTTAGTTATCTTTTTAATCTGTTCAAATTTTTTTTTTTTTTTTTTTTTGTCTTTTTTTGTGACCGGCTGCACCGTGCTCAGCCAGTGAGCGCACCAGCCATCCCTATATAGGATCCAAACCCGCGGCGGGAGCGCTACTGCACTCCCAGTGCTGCACTCTCCCGAGTGCACCATGGAGTCGGCCCCTGTTCAAATTTTTTACTTGCCAATTTAATATTTTGTGTTTTAGTAGAAAATCATCCACTTTATTGACATTTCAAAATTTACTATAATTGTGTATATTATTCTATCATATCAGAAAAATCTATTTTCATATGTTATGCTCACTTTATTAGCAATTTATTTTTTAATTTTTAGGAGATTTTAAGAGATTTGTCTGTTTTAATTATTTCTTAAAAGAAGTAGTCCTTAGATTTATTTATTCCATTATTTTGATGTCTTACCATATGTCTTATATCTTGTGTTAATCATAAAATTATTATGATATCTTTTCTTTCTGTTTCCCATGTTTATTTTCCCTTTTTCACTTATTGGCTTATTTTCTCTTTTTAGAATTTAATCATTGAAATCTATTGATTTAACCATGATTATTATTGATTTCAATATGTTGGGCTTTTGTTTTCTAGTTAATAGTTGTATTACTGATTTAGACCTGGCCCATTATTGATATAGGAGGTTATTTATTTATTTATTTACATTTTTTAATAATTTTACATGGTTTGAGCTTTGGTTTATTGTACTTTCACATGTAAAAATTTGCTGCTTGTTTTGGATGCTAGAATACTGTCATTTGGGGTAAATAATCCATATAGTAATGGAAGTGAGTGAGCATTCTCTCAGTCTCTGTGAAATGTTAACTGCAGTGTTTATTTTAATTTATCTGATTAATTACATTATTCATGTACTATTTTTACTTTTGGTTAACTTGCTCTAAAATTTATTAAAGTTAAATAAAAATCTCCCACTACAAATTATTTCCTTTTCTTAAAGATTTTGAGAACTGTTGTCCCCTGATTTTCTTTCTTATTCAGCATGTAAAGTTTTACTAATCTAATGTTTTTGAAATAGTTCTGTAATAATCTATTTGTTTCCAGTCTTCATTTTGGTGACATATTAATCTACTTTTGTATTGTTTCAACGCATCATTATCCTCATGTGTCTTCTTCCATGCCCTAGTTGTTTAGAGATCATATCTTTATTTCTACTTTGATCTTTTCTCACTTATCAATTTGTCTCTTTGTATATCTACTTCTCTCATTTGTTTTTTGTTTCTTTTAAATTGTTCTATTATCTTTGCTCTTTTCCCCTGCTGTTGCCTTCCATTAATCATATCTGTACACGGGAATATCTATTTTGCTGTGTAGAGACTTAAAATTTATTTTTTCCCTTGGGAACTTTCTTGGTATCATTAAAAAAATCTTTATCCTCATTCTCTTATATCTTAAAAAATGAGCTGAATTTCTTTTCCCGTAATCATCTCATCATTTTAATATTTTCCCCCTGAGGAATGAGAATTCTATCATTCTCCATAATGCTCTATCAAATTTTTTTTTGCCTATGAGAACTTCATTTTGATTTTTTGCTTTTGCCTGGTTAGAAAGCTTTGACAATAATAATACTGGTGACATTCTCTCAAACTTCCTTCTCACCAGCACCACCTGATTCTTTCTAGGTTCTGGGTTCAGTTGTCAGGTTTACTAACTTCTAAGCACTGAATCTAAATATTTGTTTCTTGGTCACTTTGAATTTGACTCCAGATCTACCAACTGTTGATATGTAGTAGAAAATCCACCTCAATAAAGTCCTTTTTGTATGAGACAAAGGAATATTCTTAAGGTTTCCCTTTCTTCTTTTTCTGGGAGAGGAAGAGTGTTTGGGAAGAGATTCATAGAAGTTCAGAAATCCCATCTTTCTTTTTTTAGTGATAATATTTCTATTGTTATTTTTAATTGACACATAATTGTACATATTTACGGGCTACAGAGTTATATTTCTATACATGTATACAATGTGTGATGAGCAAATTTCAGGTAATTAGCGGATCTATCACTGCAAAAATTTATCATTTCTTTGTGATGAGAGTCCCTCTCGTAGCCATTTGTAAACATACAATGAATTATTGTTAATTTTAGGTATCTAGCTCTACTGTAGATGACTAGAACTTATTTTCCTAGCTAGCTGTAATTTTGTCTCCATTAACCAACCTCTCTCTCTTTCTCCCCACTCCCTTTCCCAGCCTCCAGTGACCACAATTCTACTCTCTACTTCTTTTTTTTTTTTTTTTTTTTTTTTAAATCTTTATTTAACAAGGATTTTGGGGGATCTTTTCTTTAGAATTGAAGTTTAACTTTAGTGCTTCAAATAAACTCAGGTGTCTCAACTGCACTTATTAAGAAAAGCAAAAAGATTTTTAAAGAAAGAATTGAAAAATACTGAATGACAACAAAAATCACAAAAATACTTTAATTCTTCAGTAAATTTATCAAAATATAATGCAATCATAAGTTGTCTACTCTCTACTTCTATAAGCTCAATTGTTTTTTTGTTTTGTTTGTTTTGTTTTTTTAGCTCCCACATATGAATGAGAACATGTGATTTTTACCTTTCTGTGACTGACTTATTTCACCTAACATAATGTTTTCCAGGCTTATCCATGTTGCTGCAAATGACAGGAGAGAAATCCCATCTTTTCTTCATGTGATTTCTATCTACAATAAATCTTCCATCAATAACTTGCTTCCTAAAAAGTTCTACACTTTTGCATTTGTCACAAGTTCACACTTACATAGTTATTTTTTTTCCCTGCTCTTTTTCATTGAAGAGCCCCAAACTATTCTCTCTTTGGATAGTCTTTTAGAAATCTTTACACCCAATTCTAGTAGTTCACAACTTCTACAGAGCTCCAATTGTCTGAATTACTAGCCATTTATATTTTCTGTATATATTTTAATCCATGTGTGTGATGTTTCTTAATTCTTCAGGGTTTTTCCACAAGCCCTCTTATTCCTTAAATTATTCTCATTTTACATTTCTTCTTGAGGATCTAGACTATTTTCTCTCCCTCCAGTATTCTTAACAGTTTCTGACATGTGGGTTAATCTACAGTTATCTTATGATTCCTTTAATGTTCTTTCTCTTATTTTATTTTCCTAAATTTTATCTTCTGCTCCCTTTTTTTTCCTCCCTCTCTCTTTTCTTTTTGGTGGACTTTGTGCAAATGAAATGCTAATATTTTGTCCAGTTAGTAAGAAGTCTTAAATCAGCCCTTGACCATTCCTAGTTAATTTAGCTATTTTTTGTTGCCACTCCAGCTCTCCTTCCACTACCGTCTGAAATCCATCTATTCACTTCCCTTTATTTATTTTTCTATGTCTCTTTTACCACCTACCCTTTTTCTTCCAGCCCTGGAGGACCTTTCTCTATTCATATGGCTGACTGTTACTAGCTCAGCTTTCACTTTGTGTCTTGTTTCATAGAAGCAGACCCCTATGGTATCTGCCTTCCTTTTATAGTAACATGAATTTGGCCATCTTATCCACAGAGCTCACCTATGGTCCGATTCTGCCAGAAGACGTTGCTTTGATTTTGTTCTCCATACGTGGAACAGCTCTCCAAATTAAACATTAAATGTAGTTGATTTCTTGAGCTAATGTAAAATGACTCCTTAACTGTCCTGTCTAATCCTCCCTAGGAACCTAAAATACAAGCATTTGGCAGTTGATTAATCCCATCCTTGACTTTTTAGAGTGTAAAATCTTCAAAGTCGTGGATTTTGACATGCTCCACATTCCAAGAGCAGTATCTTATGCAGAGTTGCTGTTAGGAATGAACAAATCCTCCCCTTGCCACTGCTCTGCTTCATAGAACCGCAGGCTGACAAGCTGAAGGAGACTTCAGCAGTCATCTAAGCACCTATCACACTGAGCCATCTTTGAATCTTAGGCACAACACAGTAATATTTGTGGGGTAAATGCAATTAAACACATGTCTTCTACACAAATCAAACATGTAGCTCTTAAAGACACCTTCATCACTTTGCCAGAAGAATGGGGCTTAATCAGCCAGAAAGCATTTGCATTTGCAATTTACAGATGGTTTGAAGCATTAAAATTTCAATACATTTCCCTCTGAATAATGGATGGTATCAAAAATAAACATTAGTTCAATAGAAACTTCTTTGATGATAAACAATTTAACAGGAATTAGAAATTGCTAAATTTCTTTCTTTATAAATACACAGACAAATGGGGGGGCAGGGAAGAAGACACAACAAACACAATTCCTTGAACTTTCTGGGACAAGTGAACAGATATGATGTTGATGGGTGAGAGGGGGGAGAGGGAGAGGGGAGGGAAGAATCGGTAAAGGGACGTGAAAACCAACTACCTTGTATACTGATAAAATTAAAAAAAAAAACATAAAAATTTTTTTAAAAAATGAATTGCTAAATTTCAATCCTCAGAGCAGAGGGCCCCCACACACTATAATCACTGATTATATCATCTTTTAAAACAACATACCAGGTTCATCTTTTAAAATATATTTCTATCAGTTAATAAGCAACAACAATTTACTAATACATTAAATATTTACATGTGCGTACATATAAATCATTTGGGCCTATGTTCTGTCAATATCTGCAAAATTCAGTTACTTACAAGTAAAACTGTAGGATGAAAGGAGAGCTACTACCCTTTTTGACTCTTTCTCCAAGGGGAGAAAAATACTAATTAGTGTGATTGGATCATAATTTAATATACATTTTAGGCTGTGTTACTATGGGTGTGTGTGAAGTGGGTCACTGCATTAACAAATCAGTCACATGGATATGGCACTTCCTTTTTCTGCTTCCATGTGTCATCACTGGCAAGCTGGCATTTTCTTCCTGTAATTTCTTCTCCTGCATATAACATGACAGATCTGTTTCCATACCACTAGGTCATTGTCCTTAGTTCTTGCTTTTTGGTATGGACCTTGACTCTACTCCACAATTATGGCTTGTACCCATCCCTTGAACAGCAAATTGTCACTTTGTGTAATATCCCAATTTAATTCATTTTATCTTTTTGGATTTGACCTCTACACTATCCCAGGTACTGACATCCCTTCCAGTAATGCATTGGCATAGCCCTGGCAATGGGACACCATATGGTATCTACCAGTCCGGCATCCATCTGAAGGGTTATAGGGTGTGGAGACTGAAGTAACCCTGAGAAATATATTTGGAATTCAGAGTAGGGCTGCAGTATTACCATCTATAGTTTCACATCTTTTTGGCACATTTCCAAATTTTAGAGTAGATGCATGCAAAATGGAAAGAGTCAACAAAGAATAAAATTTGCTCTCAGACAAATAAAGGCTTGGAAGCTCTCCTAATATGGAAAAATTTCGTGGTTAAAATCTGCTAGATCCTAGATTAAGTAAATTTGAGCTGTAGTCATCAAAATTGGGTCCTGAGGGAATACACATTTTCCAATGTATTTTATTTGAGACCCCCCATGACTTAGTAAAAATTTCAGACTCAACTCTTGGCATGACTTAAGTGACCTGCAGGAAGGGGCAAGTTCAAAGGATTTCAGCCAAATTAGTCCAGTGACAGGGGTTCCTATTGGAAACATCTGGAAACACAAACCTTAAGTGTTGATTCCTGAGTTTCAAGTGTTAACTCCTTAGTAGCTCTAGCAGAGAAAGTTAACCTAGGAGTAACAGCTGGACATATTAGGTCATCCACAAGCAATGCATTCTCCTTGGGGCTCCAGGGAGCCAGTGTTAAGCAGCATGCAACCCCTGCTTTCATGTCCAATGCAACTACATTTCTTTTAAGTACGTGTTGAAGCACATGGCTGAACCAGATTGGTGTGGTTGAGGTCCTAGGATAAGAATGATTATATCTGGGTAATCATGCCTCCTGATTTATATAGCTTTTGGCTAAATAATATAAATTACAAAGTAGTAGGATACCAATTAAAGATGGTTTTTATTAATTCTGAAAGAGTCTGGAATGTGGGTTTAGATGAACTGGTTGAAATCTTCCCTTACAAGGTATTAGCTAAACAACTTAGGCTACTACTTAATGTTTTGAGATAGAAACCCTTACAGTTGAGAAAATTGAAGTTTAGAGAGTTTAAATAAGTTTGCTAGGGTCACAATGCCACTAAATTATAGCAATGGTGGACAGGAATATCCAAAATTAGAATTATATCATGCAGCCTCGAGTTCTTCTTGAACTCTTCTAATGTCTAGGAATGAATTGGGGATCACCACCAATTTATACGTTGGATTTTTCTGAATGGACATTTGCTTTTGCTTTATTTTTTTTTTCTTTCTGAAGCTTTCCTAGTACCTCTCAATACCGGGGACATAGTAGGTTCTTAACAATATGTGCATCATCAATAATTAAAACATTTACTGTTCGTGAAAGGCCAGTGAATCTTGGTATTGCTTGACCATGTAAGCATAAAGATGGACCTAGCTTGGAGGGAAAAGCCTCTAGCATATTGGACCACACTTTAGTGCCAACCAAGGAGGGGGCCTAGAAATCCCAGCTAGCGCCAGAGGATAATCAGTAGTAGAATGAGTGTTGTTCCAGTGAAGAATGACAACGAAACAGCCAAGCTAAGGAAAATGAGTAAAAGCACGGATAATGAGTATATCCTTTCCTGGTGGGAAAACAGAAAAAGGGGTTGTAAGCTTCCTGAGAGCAGAGCCCCCTGTCTTCTATTCTTTGTGTCTCCAGTCAAGGGCTTGACCTAATGTTAGTAAATGTCAACAAATGTTTGTGAGTGAACAAATGAATTAATCACTGCCTACTTGATACGATTCTCACAGGATACAGAACAGTACTATAGAAACTCTTTGATGGAGTTTGGATGTGTTTTCCCCTCCAAAACTCATGTGGAAATTTGATCTCCAATGTGGCAGTGTTGGAAACTGATTGAGTCATGGGAATGGATCCCTCATGAATGGATTAATGCTCTCCCTGGGGGAGGGGGAATTAATGAGTGAGTTCTCGCTCTGTTAGTTCCTGCAAGAGCTGGTTGTTTAAAAAGACCTTGGCACCTCCTCCTCTCTCTCTCTTGCTTCCTCTTGCCATGTGATCTGCTTGTACCCACCAGCTGCCATGAGTAGAAACAGCCTGAGGCCTGTGCCAGATGCAACTGTTCCAGAATCGTAAGCCAAATAAAGCTCTCTTCTTTATAAATCACCCAGCCTCAGGTATTTCTGTTATAGCGACACAAAACGGACTAATACACTCTTCAGACAAGAAAGACAACATTCCACAGCCCACTTAGAAGCTAGAATAACTGTCAGGAATGTGATTAATTAGCCAAAGGGTCAGGGACTTCTTAGGCCAAGGCATCTATCAGTGTCTAGACTCTTTAATTCTTAAAGAAAGGATATCTGCCCTTGACCAGAGTATGACTAATCATGGAGCTCTTTCTCCAGGAGCAATGAATTCATTAACACCTAGGGCCTTCAGGCAAGCATGAGCAAATCCTAATCCTAGGAACAGTAGGTAAATCCTCAAATTCTTATTCACTTTCACCAGAGTCTGGTGTTCAGAATGCAGCAAAAGAGTAAATGTGGGCAAGGCCAAAATGAATTTTGAGAAATAAAAACAATTTTTGTATCCTAAAGTTTTTAAAAAATTACTTGCAAGGCTTTTATACTCTATTACTTCATTTGGTTAATTTATTACATAATTGCAATTCTATAAGTATCTCATGGCTAATGTTCCGCTATTCAATGACATCCACTATGCATATAAAATGCAAACTCCTTAGCCTGGAATAAAAGCCCTGTGTGGTATGCAAAAATTTTAACTACTTTTACAGAATCATCTCAAATCCTCTTCATACGCAATTAATGCTCCAACAGTACTAAATTTTTCTTTTAGGTATTGGTGGATTTGCATATGCCATTTTTTCTGCCTGTGAATTTGCTCCAAACCTGAAAACTAGTATTCATTTTTTAAGATTCATTTCCAGTGTTTTTCCGTCATCACCAAATCTCTGAGAAGGGTTAATTATTACCTTCTCTGTGTATCTGAATATATCTCTATTCTACAAGATCACATATCCCATTGTTTTATAATCATTTACTTACTTTCCAACGTTATAAGCTACATAGCAAGCAGCACTAGAATAGCAGGATTCAATTCCTCATTCTGCCCACCTCACTCTAATCCAACAAATGGTCATTGGCTGGACAAAAACAACCATACATATGTATTTATGTAGTTCTTATCAAAATAATCTGCCAGCTTTAATTGCTCTGAATAGTTAACATTTAATAAAATAACTAGTAAATGAATTGTTAAAGATAACATTATGAACTTGGTCTGCAAAGGGTTTTGTCTGCATTTTGTTATGATGGACATTTGATCTGGCATCTGGAGTCCTGGGAAGCATAAAATTCCTTATACCTGTAATTATGTCTATATAGATTGCCATGAGAAATGATTTTTCTAGTCTAAATGGCTATGCTGAAAATGCCATGTTTTTGGTGGTTTCATTAACATTTTAAGATGTTAACAATTCTGTCATCCCAAACTGAAAATGACTGTGTGAGAAATGAAAGCTTGTGTAACTCTGACATCAGCTATTCATGGCTCATTGTCCTCCCGACTTGCATTATGCAGTGAGGAAGTGGGGTCAGTCTCACAAAATTTGGAACAATTAAGGAAATTACTGTATGCAGATGTGGCTTATGGACTGAGAATAACTACTTTTCTAAAGGACTGTATTAAACAAAATAAACAAGGAAAATGAAAAATCCACAGATGTTTTATGGCTTAAGGAAGCTTTTAAGTTATTCATTATAAAGATTTCCTTGCAGGGTTTTGCCAACTTCCTTTGACCCTTTTCTGAACACTTTGAAACTTTCTCTTTGACTGTATTCCTCAGCAAGTTTAAGAAGTTCTAGGCATACTTTCTGAAGTTCTTTCAGTTCATTTCTCAGACACGTCCAAGGGAATGAAAAGATTGTCTGACCCTTATACATTGTGAATTGCTGCTGGGCTCCAAACCTCACGCACTTCTTCTACAACTTTCAAAGTTTGTAGAATAAACATGTAAAAACATCCATGAGGGCAGAGCTTACCCACTAACGTAATATCCCACCAAAAAAAAAAAAAAAAAAAAAAAGAGAGAGCGAAAGAAAGGAAAAGAGGGAAACCACATAGTAAGTATCCAGGTAAGTAAAAAAAAGTATATTATCGATTTGGTAGTATTTATCTACCAACCATCCATTTTCCTCTACAGCAACAGATGATGTATGATGTAAATATAATGGAAAATTTCCTTCTATGTCAATTTCAATAAATATCTATTAAGTGCCTGGTAAATGCCAGGCATTGGGCTAGGCTGAAAAACAGTGTTTCTACTTAATAGAATTTATATTCTAACTCAGAAGTCCAAAACATAGACAAATAATGATGATGGAATGGGCTAAGTACCATCACATAATTTTGTGTACCAAGTGCCATGGGATCCCTGTAGAAGGAGGCACATAATTTTAATATAAATTAAATCTTGAGGAGCCAGGAGGATCAGTCTGATCTTGATAAAATTGAGACCCTAAGGTACCATACGACCTAAGTCAACAAATATTCCTCCCTGTGGTTTCTAAACATTTTTAGGATCCCAATAGAATCATTTTTCTTGTGCTCACTATTTTACATGATACAGGAAGATGTTAAACAACTCAATGTAGTTTTCACAAGTGGTCTTTCCTGTTTGCTGGTTATGATTGTCCTTCCAAAATAATGACTATTTGAAATTATAAATCAAAGATTTGCTTATATGTTGTGAAGGAGAATGTTTCTTCTGTGAGATAAAATCTTGAGCCTCAATTATATGCTAGTACACAAACAGTAGATTAAATCTGGATAGCAGCTGTAAAATAAAATATGTGTAGAATTTAATCTTGTGGAAATTCAAATATGATATGGGAAAAGTGCAAAGTTTAAATGATGAAAGAAGATATAATTTTATTATTAATAGATTTCTAATAAATAAATTTGAATTATTTTATTTTATTAACAGCATTCTTTAAGGAGTTTATAGATTGTGCTTAGTCTAACTCTGCCACACACATGGCATTTAACATGTTGCCTTGCATATAGTTGGTACTCAATCCATAGATGTAAAATTAAATGTGAAATTATTAGAACTCTCTGATCTTTTACCAAATATTCATGTCTTTTTAAAGGTAAGACACGAAGGAAAAAAAAAGAAAAAGAAAAAAAGAAGAAAAAACAAAAAGACCAAAAAAACCCCAAAACAGAAAAAGAGGAAAAGATAACAGAAAAAAACAAATAACAAAAAACAAAGAGATAAAGGTAAGACACTATTAGGTTGCCTTGTGTTTCTCAACTTAATCAGATGTCACTGTTCCAAGAGGACTGCCTAAAAATGGGGCCTAGTCTACAGGTAAGCTTTCACTTCTGAAATAGCAATAATTCTTTTCCTTGGCCTCTCTGACCATAGTGATCTTTTTCCAGAAGAAAACCTAGGCCTTATAAAATATCCTTGAAGGATATTCTGCTTTTCCCAGGGATCATGAAAACCATTTCCATATGATGGACTGTTCTTTATTTTAAATGGGCTTTTTCATAGCTTCTGAATCAGATTGAGGCACTGGAGCAGAAAGGTACGTAATTAAAAAATGTACATATATAAAATCACTTATGTATAAAATAGTAAATAATAAAATAATAGTAATACTCTTATAGAGCTCTTAGTTTTATCTATCTATCCCCATCCATCCATCCATTATCTATCTACCTATCACAATGATTCCATAGGTAATAGGATCTACTGTTATATCCATTTTATATAAATAGATATACAACATAGGCTCAGAGAAGTAACTTGACCAAGTCATGCAAGTAGTAAGTGGCAGAGATAAACTGCAAGCTCCGTCAGTCTGGATCCAGAGTCTATGCTTTTAACCACTACTGTATTCTGCCTTAAGCATCAAGGCCTGGGAGGAGATAGAAAAGTCCATTTCCTGCTTGACTAATTTTTTTCTCTATATAGATTTAGAGAGATTTGTTGGGGTCTACTGATATGGGAAGAGCAGGCAGGGAAAGAAACATTAGTTGTGTATCTACTATGAGCCGAGCATGATATTAGGTACTTTTCATATATAATTTCATTATATCTTTAATATACTATATTAAGTTACTCAATATCCTAATTTACTGATTAGAAAACTGAGACTTGGAGCTTTTAAATAACTTGCTAAGAGCACAGCAGGTAGGAAAGGGCTAAACTAAGGTTTAAAAGTTGGACTGAGTATTCCCCCTACACCATAAACAAGTCTATAGATCAAGTTACAGATGACAGATCACGGGACACTACCTTATGTAACCTGAAACCCTCCTGAAAATATTACTAAAGTTCCTCAGAGGCAAGATTTCTACAAAGAGAAGAGAAGGGAAAATTTTACTTCCTGTCACAGCCATTTAAAGGAGGGATATAACCCAGGCCTTGCAGCCTACCTTGATAAATATTGTCCTGAAGTGAGATTTGTGGTTTCCACATCCATGCAGTTCATCGTGCTGGGAATGAGAGCAAGTTCTGGCTGGATCATGGTGGCCGTGGCTACGGCTCTTGCAACCAGTTCCATGGCATCTTGTACGTAGTACTCAAAGATAGATTGTGTTGTTTTTCCATGAGCAATGAGCCCTAAGGGCAGGCCTTCTGTCCTCAGTTCCTCCACATTCTGGGAATCTCCCAGCACCCAACGAAGCTCAGGAGGTGTTACCCCAAATTGCGTGGTAATTTCAAAAATCCGCCGGATACTTTCCATGTCACAGCCAAACATCACCATTGTGGGTGTGCTGTTCTTAATACTCTCGAGCTGGACCTGCAGGAAGCTCAAGAGGTCCTCAGTGGAGGAGAGGTTAGCAGTGATGCTGATGATAGATCCAAGGTGGAACTTGGAATTATTCCGCGTAAGGAGGAGGAAATCAGTGATGTTCCAGTCTTCCTGGCATAGCAACAAGCTAAAATTGTACCAGTTGTTCATGGTCAGGATTGAGACAGTGACATCAGCATCAGAGCTTAATGAATTTTCTAAACTCAGTTGAAGGTGAAGGGGATTCTGTATTTAAAGATACGAAAAAGAAGAATTAGAAAGCATTGGCCAAAGACCATAACATAGGGTACTTTTGCTTTCTTATGAGGCTTAATCTTTTATTTTCCCTTGTGATATTCAAATACCTGTGGGATAAAATTCCCATACACTGAAAAACTATGATTCTTGTCTAATGCAACTATTGATTTCTTAAAACTGATTTCCTGATATTTGTACTAAGAGTACCAGAGGGCAGATGGTTTTGGGTGTAAATACCAAGGGTGAGATCCTATACATGTAGTTCTCAGATTTTTATCAGGCTTGCCTACTTTCTTATAGACAGTCCCCTTTACGCATCCCATTTCTTAGTATTGCTATTAATAACTCATTTGTTAAACTTTTCTTTCATTTGAAATAATTGAAAGAAATAACTTTTTCTTTCTTTTAAAATTAATAGCAGAGAAATCTTAATATGGTGCAGGTGCTCATCTAAAAATGGTGTGGAAGATGGATGCATCAGAGTTTCTTAAACTTCTGGCTGCTTGAGGAAGACACTTCTAATACATTTAGAATAATTAGCAATATGTATATCAAGATTAAGTGTATAGTTCAATGTTGAAGGCTTAATTACATTTATATGTCTACTGAGCCTGGATTCTTGCTGTGAAATGTGAAATGTATGTCATTAAACACGTTTATGTAAACTTCCACCACAATTTCATCTACTAAGGAAACTCACCAATTCAATAGAGGAAGAATGTCTTATTTGAAAAGTCCTAAGTTATTCACTGTATAGGTGAAGTGGAATTAGTCTTCCAATGAATAGATGTCTCAATTATTCTTCCCAAGAGCAGACACTCAACATATTTATCCTTTAACACTGACATTCTGAGAAAGTCTAACATGATGCCATGCACATGTTAGGTGCACAATAAATACTGTCCAAATTGAACTATAAATATATTCCCATTGGGAACTACTGGACTATTTCTGAGAGCTTGCCAAACATTCAGATCAATAATATATCTAGAGATGAGGAAGGCTCTCTAAGTAAAATTTCAAGCCTTTGTATAAAAGGAAAGAAGTGGGAACTTTCCCTACCAACCCAAAAGTGTGTAATACGAAATAGGATTTGAGCTGAACTTTGAACTCTCTGAAGAATTGAAAGGATTTTGATATGTGTAGAATAAAGAATGAAGATTCTAAAGGGGTTTACAGGGGGAAAACTATGTTCAAAGGCAGGAAATGAGAGCATTGATCGTGGGAGTCAGGATGGAGTCTTAAAACTTATTCTGAGAATTTGACTTTTGTCCCTGTAAATTACGTTTTTGAGCAAGGCTTGATATGATACAAGTAGAGTCTGGGGAGGTTCATCTATGGGCAGCATTCAATAGGGAGAGGAGAAAAAAGCCCTCCAGGATCTTGATTAGGTTCTATGTCCTTGAACTGGAAGCTAGTGCTGGTGACCGTAGGGAAGGTAAGATGAAACGTTTTTAAAATTACAAAGCTTTTAGTGGCAAAATCAGATGTGAGAGGCAAAAGAGAGAAAGATGTCAAAAACCAGGAGACAGTATCCAGGAGGTAGCTCCTGGTTTTCAGGCTCAAGGTGCCAGACAAGATTTTGAGGCAAGAGAAATGAAAGCTTCATGTCCTCAGTCCTCCTTGTGACTCATATAAGTTGCTCCAGAGAGGGCTTTCTGTCCTCCTTTTTTTAGGTTTCTTCCTTTGCTTCTTCCTTTTTATTTCCTCCTCTGCCTTAACACTCTCCCAGAAGCAAAGAGCAATTCAAGGCAAGCTCTACATTTAGCTGCCAGGAACAAATTATTCCCAACTGTTTTCTTGGCTTCAGTTCCCTATTCTGTTGCCAGTTTTCTTTCTAAAATACAAATATGACCATATCTTTCTCTTGCATCATAACCTCTGAATCATCCATAGGACAAATTTCAAAATCAATAGTATAGCCTAAGAGGCCATTTCTACCTAATCTTTAGCTTCATTTCCAACACTTCAAATCTACTATAGAAGACCAGAATATGCCACCTCAAAATATGACTGCAGGAGACCAGAATAGGCCACCCCCAAATATGCCTCTTTGGTGTAAGGATTGTTTTGAGCTAATTATTTTGAGAAACTGCAGACACGAGGAAGCTCTAAAAATGGAGCAGAAGTTACCCTTTTGTAAGGGAAATTTACATCTGTAAAGGAAAACTTCATTTGTAAGGGTGTCTCCCCCTTTGTACCAGGAAGAGAAGAATCACTAAATCACTAGAGATTCTTAGCATTTTTATCAGTGGAGAAGGCACAACTTAAATTTGCATAACAGAACTACTCTTATTTACTATGTTTTTCCTGGCTGTCTTTCTCTTGCTGTCCTTCCCAACACCCTTCTTTCTTTGTTGCAGATGAAGATGTTATTTAAGCTTGAACTCAAAGCCACCTGTTGGAGATTTACTCCCTTTTCCCTGGTATCTCCCATATATACCTGAGGTATACACATTATTAATCTTGTGTGTTTTTTTTTCTTGTTAATCTGTCTTTTGTTACAGGGGTCCATTCCACCCAAGAATTATAAATGATAGAGAGAAACTTATTTTCCTCCCTTACAATGTACATCAGGCCAAATCATACTGGGCAATTAGTTTTTCTTGTAACAGGGCAAGCATTTTTGTGCCCAGACAAATTTGATTATGCTGGTCTTTTCACCTGGGAATGGATTTGCCTGTGTTCATATTCATACTTCACAATTTGGCTCTTCCATGCAGATTTCCAGAAACAAGTTCATGTGTTCACTACTGCTTCTTCTGCTGCTGCTGAGCTTATTCTTTACATACAATATTTTTGTACTGTCAACTTCCTGCAATGGTGAATTGGGTTTTTGTTTGATTTTTTCTCTGACTGCTGACTAGGCAGAATTAATTGTCTCACATCTATGCTATGGCATCCATTTGCTCAGCCTTCTGTTACAGAACTCATCACACTATAGTGTAGTGAGTTGCTTAAGTGTTTATCTCCCACACTAGACTGGAAGCTTCTTTAGGACAAGAGCTGTATCTCAAACATCTCTTCTAATATAGTTCTTAGTTAACCAGAGATAGTACTTGTCAAATAGAATTTCTTTTTTGTGCATACCACATCATGAGCTATGATCATAATCTCTCACTGAAAAACTGGGGAGAAAACCATTTTCAGCAGAGCTTCAAGACTGCATATTTTGCCCCTAGGTGTAACAAAGGCCCATCCAAACACTTTGTAGAGAGGGAATCACTAAATCTGTGTGTGAGGAACAAGCTCTAATGGAAGCAGGGATGAGGTTGTTTTTCTCTTGCTAAATAGGCAGTTAAATCAGCCAATCATATTGAGCATTTAGCACCCGACAGGGAAACAAATGTGCTTGGCATGAGAGAGTAACATGAGAGTGAAATGGAGACACCTTCTGGCCAATGGATAATGATTAATCCATGTAATCACACTCATCCCTACAAACAGTTCTACTGGGAAATTCTGCATGTTGAAGTTAATCCTTTCACAGCCTTAAGAGACACAATTCTTCAAACAAATATTTATTAAATAATAGTTTAGAAGCATCTGATGATATATTAGTCATCTAGCAGCCTCATATGCAGTGTCTTCTGATTTCTCCTCATATATTGATAAAGGCACACGCATACAAAGGTGGAAAAACTTACAACACTGAAATGCAAGCCTGCTAGTAAAACTTTTGCCAAAATCTGGGACAAGAATTAAATGAGACCTAATAAGCTAAATCGAGAATCAAAATCTGTATCTTATATATGGTTTACTGTTTGCAAAAGAGCAAACCCATGGCCCGAAAGAAAGGTACAATTGCGCCTCAATATCTGTGGAGGATTGGTTCCAGGACCTCCTGCAGACACCAAAATCCATGGATGCTTGATCCCTTATATAAAAATGGTGTTGTATTTGCATATAACCTATGCAATACTTCTGTATGCTTAAATCATCTCTAGATTACTTATAATACCTAATACAATGTTAATATTATATAAATAGTTATACTATATTGTTTAGGGAATAACTATAAGAAAAAAGTCTGTACATGTTCAGCATAGATGCAATTTTTGGGGGGAATATTTTCAATAAATGGTTGGTTTAATCCAGGGATATGGAACCCACAGATACAGAGGGCTGACTGCATAAAGGTTTTTAAAGTAATTTCCATGCTGTTTGCCTCCTAAATCAGAAGTCTAATAACAAAACAACCCAAGAAGCAGGAAGACTCTCTCTACCATAAAGATAGAGTGAAACTGCCTCATATGTGCATTCAGTTTATATAAACTAAAATAGACAGGTTCAGTAGAAGGAGGTAGAGAAAGAGAAAATGTGAATTTAAATAGTATTGATAATTCTCATTCCCCTAAATGAACATGCTTTTTATTAAATATGGCACATTATACATTATTATGTACTATAATATACACATATTATATATAGTTGTGTACACAAAACCGTATATGCCAAACTAAATAGATGATTTAAGGGATTTTTCAACGAATCAATTGCAGAGCTGGAGCAAGAGAGGAGTTGCCAACATGTAGTTGGTTCAGAGTGTCAGAGCATCATTCAGTGGTGTTAGGAGATTGCTTAACTTGCTATGGATCGGACTGTATTTATACCTAGTGAAATATTAAAGCTCCACAGACAGAACTAATGGGAAGAATAGGGGGGCCTTGCCTTAGAGGATATTAGAACACATCAGAAATGTAATTTTTATAAAGCAATAATATTAAAACAAGAAAGTGCTAACAAAAGGACTAGCAGGTAAGTAAACAGAACAAATATTAATGTATGTAAAGAAGTACATAAACTAAATACATTAAATTAATATATTACACACTAAGATCATAAAACATATGCAAGAAAATATAAGATTAGGAATTGAGAAAATAGATTATTTGGAAAAATAATAACATTTAAATTCCTAATTTCATCATATATCAAAAATAAATTTCAGATCATTATAGAGTCAAAAGTGCTATATCAAATCATTAATCAATATATGTCAATTAAAAAGAAAAATAAGTAAATAAGTAAAATTTAAAAAGTCAATTCCCCCCAAAAAGAGATAAATGAAATAGATAGATATGTTTCAGAAATCTCAGTGATAAAGAGAAATACATTAAACTAAATATTACAACACACTTTATTTCTAGCTTTAAACACCTATCATTAAAAATAAAAGAACATGAAAAACAAGAGAATATTTCCAGTAAATTTGGTAGGAAAACAGTTAATGTATGAGTCCATTTGTGTTGCTTATAACAAAATACATGGAACTGGGTAATTTGTAAGAAAATAAAATTTATTGCTTACAGTTTCAGAGGCTGGAAAGCCCACAGTACAGGGAATCCATCTGATGAGCATTTTGGTGGTGGTGACAGTGACCCAGCGGTCTCACTTGGCAGAAATGGTGGAGAGAGAGACAAACCTCTCATGTGCTCTTCTTTTAAAGCCCTCAGAACCACACCCCTGACCACCATTGTTAATCCACTCTCTACAGCATGGTCCTATAATCCAGTCACCTCTCTAAGGCCCCACCTTTCAATTACCATAATAGAATTTCCCACCTTCATCAGTTACAGTGGGGATTAAGCCTCAGTGAGGTTGAGGGGACATCCAATCTACGGCAGATAATGTTCACAAAATATAAAGAACATTTCTGAGTCAATAAGGAAATAAAATCCTTAACTGAGCACTCATTTAATCCAGAAAAATAATTTTAAGCTTCTACTGAGAGCAATGTCCTCCTTAAGGTATTTTCTTTTGCTTATATAGTGGGTGACAGATAGACAAAATATAAGTAACTGAACAAATAAACACTTCATATAATTATACATTGTGGAAATTACTGTCAATGAAACTAATAGTATATGGCAAGACTGGGAGAGGCAGCAGAGCATCCCAGGAAAATTTAGTAATTATGATTGGCAGGGGTATTTGGACACAATTACAAGTGTACAAGCACTCTCTGATTGGGACTTTAGGAAAAAATAGATGTATTTGAAACAATTGATCACTATATAGGTAAACATATGCACTGATTTATAAAAGCATACACATTTAACTAAAAATTTCATTTAACTACAAGTCTCATTTTGATCATCCATTCTTCTTTGAACAGTTACTATCTTTCTAATCCTAGATAAATGGTTGGAGCCACCTCTTGCTTCTGTAATCCCCCTGTTTGATTCAGCGTTGTCCTCTTGGGTAGCATCTACAATGTTCTTAAGTCCCAAGCTGTCCTTGCTGGTGGGGCCACTGTCTTCTTCAGTAAACTGAGCTTTTCTCTCCTCTTCTGAGAAGCAGTATAGTGGTCCGGACTTAGCAGTCAGGGCAACCTATGCTTAAATTTCGGCTCCATCATTCATGAGCCACGTGGCCTTCTACAAGTCATTTAGCAACTCTGAGTCATACATTCCTCATCTCTGAAATGAGGACCTCCTACCTTATAGATTCATTGTGAGAATTAAATGTGAGAATGTGATAATGCATGAAAAGTGCTAGCACAGTGAGGACACCGCAAGTTGCAGCTGTTCCAATTTGCTTATAGAGTTTAGTCATCGTGTTAGAAGTTCTTGCTAAAGTGAGTGCAGTACAGTATTTTTCTTTGCTATTGCTCTTTCTCCTTTCTCTCCTCTATTTTCGCACAGCAGTCTCAGCAATAAATATCTTTTATAAATATCAATTACACCAACTCTTTAGCAGGAATATAGAAGCTGTATCTCTTGTTGGAAGAGGCTATCAATTTGGGAGATGTTATGTTCACAGTAGAGTCTCTCTGCCCCCCAAACTCTTCTTTCTCTGGTAACAAGTTCCAGTGCCACTTCACAAGTTAAGGAATTTTTGGTGCCAAGAGCTGGAGATCTCTCATCAATCTCTGTTCTCCCAGAGAGCACAGATTCAGCTATTTTCTGGATCAGTAAACGTTTCAAAAACAGGATTGGATGCAGTAAAAAGCTTGTCAGAGAGCTTTGAGATATTCCCTGCCAGAAGAAAAGAGGGAACAGAGCTGGGTTTACTTTAAGGACAGAGAAAAAGATGAAATTCTCTCAGCTCTTTCCTGGGCAAGCAAACCCAAATGAGCTGGGCCAAAGCTCAGAAAGCTCAAGTGAGCATAATATTTCTACTACTTTTAAAACAGGTGAAATTTCCCTTCCTTTCCTAAGTCTGCTGATCAGAAGAGGCTTTCTACACTGTTATTGCTCTTCTCAACCAAAGAGGCTGCAGGAGGCTTTCTGTTTCTCATTATCTCGCACCTCATTTGGCCTATATTATGTAAAAGTCTGGGGTTTTTTTCTCTGAAAATTAAAGCTTATTCCTTTAGAAGCCCAGGCTTTTAAATAAATTAACTATTTTTATGGTTGCATGAAGGATTCAGGCAAACATAAGGCATAGTTCCTGCCCAGAAATTGTAATTTACTAATAATTATACGAATGAAGAGCTAATACTCACTGATGTCCCTAGTGGATTATGCACTGTCTTTTCTCATCCTCACAACGGCCTCATGAGGTGACTACAATGATCAGCCTTCTTTACCAGATGACAAAAATCAAGGCTCAGAAAAGGTGAGTCATTTTCCCAAGGTGGCACAGCTACTGAGAAATAGAGCCTGGATTCAAAACCACCATTTGTTAGACCTGAAAGTCTGTGCTTTTAACCTCTACTCTACAGTATTCCCTCCAGGTGATAAGAACAACCTGTAAAGCAGACCCTTGGCATTTGTAGATTTAATATTTACCATTCCAATTATGTACAAGTAATCCTGAAGGCCCGTGAAATGACGTCACTTTTAAGATGTGTCATGGCGTGGGTTAGAATGATGTGCTCTGTGTGGCTGGCATGTGGGAGCCAGTGAGGGCCCTGGTCGTTGGAGCAAGTCCAAGCCTTTCCAGCCTGCTGCTCATTGTGCATATGGATTTCACGTATTTTCTTCATTTATGTGTGGAAACTCTAGTGAAATGATAGAACTTGTATTTCTTCATTAAAACAATTCTAAAAAAAGAAAAATTGTTGCATAATTAATGACATCAGTTTTGCATTTGATAGAATAAGAAAGTTTGGAAAAACTCACTAAAGTTTTTCATTTAGATTCTACTGAATTTCATGGTCAAAACTATAATCTGTAATGGTCAACCATTTTGTAACGGAGTGTCAGTAAAGATTTTAGGACATATCCCTGAGGACTTTTGAATGTGTGATATATAAAACAAAATATAACTGAGTGGTATAATACAATGAATTCTTCAGAAGGCAGGATTATGGGTGTATGGTGCAGGTGGCATAATACTGCTGTTAATACTGGGTGTGGTCTATTTCACTGCAGCTAGGTGGGAAAGGCTGAGAGGTGCAGGGACTTGGAATAGAGCAGACATTGGTAGACTGGCCTAGTCCCAGTTAAGGGGAAGTGTTGACATTCACAACACTACTGTCTTCAAAGACAACTGGCTAATTTATTCATCCAATGAAATGTGTCAAAAGTCCATTATATGCCAGGTCATGGATACAGAGATACATGTTTTCAGGCAGAAGAAATAGAAATATGTACTCTGTACTCTTTGAGACAACTCAACCCTTCTGAGCCTCAGGCTAATTTCCACAATGGAATGTCAGGGGCTTAACAGGTTGGTTTGTGGCAATCACTCAAGCTTCCTGCACTAGGTTTTTGATCATGAACTATTTCCCATTTTAATTCCATCTAATAACTGATACTCAACTTGTTCATCTAATTTTACCTCACTTCTGCCTTTTGTTATGGATGGTTATACTTTGTTTTGTTTCTCTTGCCTGACCTGTGGCAATCTTGAAAACCTTTGACTGTCACTCATTCTCGTCTACCAGCCGACTGATATAAGATATGCCCCATCCAGATGCAACCTCTGGGGCCTATAATCTGCCTTGGGCATACTTGGGGATGGGAGGGCTTTGACCAAGGCTACAGAACATATTTAGTCATATGGTGACTGGGTAGTGCAACCAGTTTAAACAAGATGTTCCAACATAGGGAAGGGTGATCCAGGGACAGGTAGTCATTAGAAATGTGAGTACTTGACATCAGGAAAGACTACCTATCAGTAGGCAACAAGGTCTAAAACCTTGGTCTGAGGTTCAGAAGGTCATTATGATTCCCAGGAGAGTCTAGAAAAGAGAACATAGTGGCTTTATTTGAAGTCACTGAGATCTTCGTTTGAATTGTGTTTCTACAATTGACCAGTTGTGTGTGAGTGTGAGACTGTGGAAATCATTTAGCCTCACAGAGCTTCATTTTTATCTTCTGTGCAATGAAAATGATATTACTTACCTGACAAGATTTGTGAGAATTAAATAACATCGGGTACACAAAGTATCAGCACATGATAAATACCCAACAGATGGTAGTTTATCATGATGACGACCATGCTGATGAGATTAGGAGTGGTACACTAAGAGAACTGAAGTGTTTGGACTAGCGTGGTGGTATATTCCGTGTATGTAACAAGCACTTGAGCACCTATTTTGTGCTAGCCTCTGGGTACTGAGACTACAGTAGTGAATAAGACCCACGTGGTCTTTTCCTAAAGGATTTTAAAATATAGAAAGTAATATCATCAGCACCAGGACACAAATTGAGGAATACATTAGGAATAAAGCAGTAGACAAGAAATAGGGCCCAAAGTTTGAGCCAGACTAAAGGAATGGCAGTTTGGTTTTTGAATTTTAGATTATGAGGCAATACCTTCAGAGCTTTCTTGCCTTCATTTTGGATTAGCCCTGGTCACTGGAGCAAGACTAAGTCTGCAGCTGGAAGTGAAGGGTCCACAGATGAGTGGGAAGAGAAAAGGAGACTGGACGAAGGCAGAATCTGACAATTAGGGCAGCTTCATCACATACCTGCCTGCCATGTAGTTAAATGCTTAGCAAATACTAGCCTTATTATTACCATTTTTAACAATAATTAGCACACTTCCTTATGCTGGCATAATTGATCCTTTCCCGATGACTCAGAGTATCCTGATGTCAACACCAGTCGTTGTGCCTGGCTGCAGGACCGTGATATTTACATGTTGACTGCACTAAGTGGAGTTGAGCTTGTGGCAATGCCGGAGCTCTTGAGCTTCTTTAGAAAATGTATTTTCTCTTTTCTCTGCTAGTGTCAGGCATCCACTAGCCCTTTATGCTACATCAGCGTGCCTACCTTCATTAATCCCTTGCAGTCCTTTTTAATATGTTCCGATCTAAAAAAGGAGCATAACTACCATGTTACAATTTTGTCTCAAAGAAGAGTAAAATACATCAAGGACCATCCTGTAGGTGAACGGGTTAGCTTTAGTGTCATTGAGGAGGTGGACGACAGGACCTGATCTTAGGACTCTTCTGGGAAACTTTCTTCAACTGTGACAGGAGAATAATATTAATTGTCAGTCAACTACTTCAGGGCTATGTAGGAGCACGTGATATTATGCGTGTGGGAGTGGTTTGTGAAGTAGAAAGCACTATAAAAATAGAAGACATAACGCATTTTCATATCTCTTTCCCAGACAGTAGGAGTGGTAGGATCAATAACTTAGGAAGGGGTAAAGGAGGCATTTCTGGAGTCGAATATCAAAATGAGATATAATTTTTAAATTCTATGTCAACTTTTAAAAATCTTTACATTACAAGGAGCAAGATTATCTGTTAAATTTTAAGAACTTTTGAAACAAAGATGATGCTTTAGTACTGATTTTAGTTCCTATTTTACTACCTAGGTTTTGGTCAAATTAAGCAACATTTGAAAGAACATACACATTTATATGTATTAGCAGGCAGATGATTTACCAGATAATTAAAATTTATCTGATATTCAAACAATTATTATAGACATTCCTGGTGACAAATTGGGGCATATTTTCCTATAATGGAAACTATTGAAATATGCACGAGATAATTAAACTGTCTCGCATGCAAGTTAAATTTCCTATGGAAATTTGATTACTTTATGTCAGTGTAGCCTGAAACTATTAAGAGATGGCTTATGTCACATGCTAATTTGCTTTATTGCACTAAGACTGAAAACTCAGCTAAATGCTGGTTATTTTTATTCTTAAAGACCCTGTAGAATGGATACCACAGTTGGCATAAACTTTTTTTCTCAATTCTACATGCCATTTTTAAAAAAATTGATGAAAGTACATGTTTTGTACATTTAAACTATGGTTGAACTAATTGTGATATAATATGCCTTTTATATATACTGGTTTATCATTCCAGATTAATTTCATAATTATCAAATCTGTTTAATTACATAATGGCTTCTTATTTCATTTGGGAATTCAAAAATTTTATGTTGACTCACATTCGTTACTTGCTACCTGACATTGACCAGTTTAACACTGGAAATACTGTTAGCATGCCATTAAACTGTATCGCAGTACACTTCCATTTTAGCACTTTATTTCAAAACTTGAGATTTACTAATTATGATTATTAAGCTTTGCCGTAACGACATTTTATTTCACTTAAAATGCTAGAAATACATTAGTATAATTAATTCTTTGTATCTTTCAAATCCTGGTTCAAAGTAGAGAGGCACTGGATATGTTTACTTTAGTTCTTAATGTCTTTCATCACAGAAACAGTACTTTCCCACGAATTAGTGATCAAACTCAAAAGTTCTCTAAGAAGTTCTGGTGATCTCAGGGTCAGGACAGTGAATCCTGAATGAACAGGTCTGTGTTCTTTTAGGAAGGTCTATGTGAGCATTGCCAGAGAACATGAAATGAAAAAAGGTCTAGTTGGCTAGTTTTCAAATTGAAGATTTGAGTTGCATCTGGCCCTGTTGTGAACTCACTTGTCAAATTATTTCCCATATCTACTCAAGCCCAGTATAATCAAATATGGCAGAAATATTAAGTTTGAACAATCCACCAGAAGCCAATTAGTGCATTTATGATCTTATCATTTGGTTTGGAAGAGAACTTAAAGCTCACCTATCCCAAACTCCTGTATGGTTTATAGAATGCCACAAATTAAGGGGCAGGAGTGAATAAGAGGCATTTCTCCTTCTATTCCAAAGGTTAATACTCAAACAAGTCTCTGTAGTGCTTATACCATAAATAATTGCCCTTTATAGGAGAACACACTGATTTATGAATTTACTAATTTTTCTTCTCCCCTGACAAACATATACAATCACATTATGTCTTGTGAGCATAGAAACATTAATTACTAATATATTTAAGGTAAAAATAAATCAAATCAAATAAAATGAATTTTCTGGGTTTACATATAATTTACTGCATAGATCCCACAATATCTCTGTCTAGAATTATTTACTGTCCGTATATACTCATTTCGTTAGTATTATTTAGTATGTATTGGCATTATTTTCTTTGAAAGTCTTGCATTTACACCAGAAGCTTTTAGGCTTTAAAATGGGAAAAATCTCCAAAGACCATTATTATGTTTGCTAAGTCAGTCCAAAAAGCATAGATCCCCAAAGACAGCAGGGACCTTGAAAGGTCCTTATTATTTCTAGGAAAAAAATTGGTAACCAGCTTTTGTATCGTAGTCCAGCATCTCAAAATTCACAATGAGTTTGGGATAGGTGGGCTTTAAGTTCCCTTCCAAACCAAATGATAAAATCATAAGTGCACATGGACAACTACAGTATAAATTCTCCCATCTCCTTGCCCCAGATTAGTCTGGTTTGCTACTGGATGAATTTTGTGGAAATGAGAAGATGCTTATTCTTTATTACTATTTTTTTTAAAAGATGACCGGTAAGGGGATCTTAACTCTTTGACTTGGTGTTGTCAGCACCACGCTCTCCCCAGTGAGCTAACTGGCCATCCCTACATAGGATCCGAACCCGTGGCCATGGTGTTATCCGCACCACACTCTCCCGAGTGAGCCACGGGCCAGTCCTAAGATGTTTATTCTTTAACAAGGAAATAAAGTTCAGCTAGCTATGATTTTACTTTTTATCTTTCCTGATTGAGTTCTGAATGATCCAGGAGACTTGGGATCTCTTGCCTCCTTCCCATATTAAGCAAGATCCATCAGAGCAGACTGTTCCATCTCTATGTATTCTAGCTTTCATGCTTATCTCCTTTGAAGCACAACAGCGATATGTCCTGTCCTGTTTATTCAATTGTCTTAAATACATCTTAGCTTCCAATTACCTTGGAAGTTATTCCAAAACTTGGAATTCTCCAAATGCTCCAAGCTCTCTTGCTTCCACATCCATGGGTAGGTCATTTCCTCTGCCTAGAACATTCTTTGTCTCTTTGCATCACTATCTCCCAGTCATCTTTTAAGGTTGTGTCCAGCTTTCTTATCACTGGTTAAACCTCTCCACCAAATTGTATTACTTGCCTCTCTTTGATCTGCTGCCCACCACATTATGTACATCCTCAGTTGTTTATTACATGGTGTGTGGTCATTATTAGTTTGCTCATTGCTCACCTTCCCTGAAGTGTTTGGGGGTGAGAGTGCTGTTTTTCATAGTAAAATCCTGGGTGATGGTACCCAGAAAAGAGCAGACTCTCAGTGAAGATTTGTTGGTTAAATGAATAAATGAATAAGTGGTGAAGAGTAGTTTAGATTTAGACAGAGAAGGCTGACTGACCTTTGGCTGAGTCGTGTGTCTGTTTTTAATGAGTCATTTTCCTTCCGATTTGACTAATATGGTTTCTCTCTAGAGGCAAGAGTAATTATTATCTCCTTTTGCATAAAATCTTATCCTTTCAGGTGACACAAATCTTCTCTTATGTCAATCAGAAAAGTGGCACCTGAATGCTGACAGGATTGACAGAATTGCTCAAGTGCTACACACCTGAGGCACTGGTTAGAAATACAAGTGAATCATGATATGCACAAACTCAACGTGTCAGTCATTGTCTTTACACTAAAGATGGTTGTGGGTGAAATATATGTTGTGCTTTATAAATTATTCATGATTGAATTTGTTTAAATGCTCAACACTGATACATTTAAAACATGGTTCAACATACAAAGATATCAATATTGTGGCACCCTTTCAGTTATTTATCTGTTATGTAAGGCGAGGTACCTTTACAGAACTGGAGACTTGACTTTGAAATCTCAGTGACCAACATAGAATGGAATTCCAATGAAGTAAAAATGGAAATGACAGTAAATAAATAAGGCAATGTTAAGTGAAAGAAGAGGACAGATAATGGAAAATGTCAAAAGTTTTATCAAGATTTTAAAAGTTAAAGTAGCAAGCCTATTATCATCATGCATAACAGAAAGTTTCTTAGTGTTTTGCGTAAAAAAGAAAGCAATCAGACTTCTTCTGTTTACTTGAATTTAGAGACACAACTACACAAAGCATGGAGGATGGGGAGGGAGGAACACGGACAACTACTGCATAAATTCTCCCCTCTCCTTGCCTCTGAGTAGTCTGGTTTGCCACTGGGTGTATATTTACTTAAGGAAATAAAGTTCAGATTGCTACAAATTGAAGTGAGGTGGGCTCAAAATTAGTGCCTGAAGTGCCTGGCAACTTTCAATGATAGAAATGGTCAGGAGTCTTTTCATTCCTCTCTTACCTCCCCCATGACCTTGTTCCAGAACCTGCATCAGCTGTTTCTCTCTCTTCGCTGGGAACCCCCATCAGCTTACCTATACTCAAAATTTCCACTTCCTCACTTTACATTTTCTTATTTAATTAGGCTTTTGAAATCAACATTCACAGAAACAGCTTTTATTAAAGCAATGAGTAACCAAGTCTTGTTTCAAGGTTGATTTTCAGTCTACGCGTGTGTCTCAATTCTAAATTCCTTTTGGCACAGTTGTTCACTCCCTCTTGTCATCCTCTAGGTTTCTCGGTCCTATAGACCTTGCTTTCTTCTTATCCCACCAGTTAATTCTTCTCAGCCTATCATTTCTCTAAACTTGATATGCCAATGCCTCTCCTCTTCTCTCATCTTCACTCTCACCTACTAACTCTAGGTACCACCTATACCCTTTTCTTTATTTTCCATCCTAGACCTTGTACGTTTGACTGCCTTCTTGCTATCTCCTTCTGGATTTTTGTTAGATATCTACAACTAAACAAGTCTAAAGAATTGTATTGCTCTCATTCTTCTTGTCCCTACTGCAGATGCCCCTGACAAATCCACTTCCTCAAAGTCCTCCCCAAGTGGCCATGATAAAACCATCACCCACACCAATTGCCCAGGCCAAAAACTAAGAAATCAGCTTTTAATCCTTTTTTCTTTTCCACTTCTTAATCCATTAGCAAGTCCCATTCACTCCTAAATATATCCTGAATTCAATCACTTTGATCATCTTACTGCCTCTAGAGTAAGCCTCCATGATCTATCACCTGGACTAAAGTGACACACTAATGTGACAGACTCACTAGTCTCCCTGCCTCCCTCACTGACTGTCCAGCAATCAGTTTGACACACAGAAAAGCATGCAGAGTAATGTTCAAAAAGAAATCGAAATTCACATTATTCCTTTGCTTAAAATATGTCAATAGCTTCCCACTACAATTAAAGCAAAATGCAAGCTCTCTACCCTCCTCTGTAAGTGATCTGGACTTGCCTACTGTTCTAACCTCACTCATGCCACCCACGTGGTCTCAAAGCTGTGATGCTCAAACTTTTTCCTGTCTCAGAGCCTGGTAGGTGCTGCCCTTTCTGATTGGAACACACGTCCCCCAGATCTCTACATGGCTGACTCTTTCTCAACATTCAGGTCTCAGCTCAAATTTCAGAGCTGTCCACACCAATGTTAGCAGCCTCCCCACTGTACCACCTACCATCAAATTGATCCATTTCTTCATATGACACTATTTCATCTTCTTCAGATTACTGGTCAATAATTCAAATTATCTCACTTAGTTCTTCATGAGTTTGTTGAATATTTTCTCTCTACTGAAATGTAAGTCTCTAAAGGGCCCATACACTGTTCCTCACTATATCCCCAAGGCCTAGAATAATGGTCAATGACATTTGGTGGCTGACCCACTCACTGATTCAGAATGCCTCTGTATCATGTGTTAAAATTTATCTTTTCACTAAAAAGTTCATGTTTTGATTGATAACACACTTCCTCAAAATTGCCCCAGTGGAATTATTTTGGGGTTTATTATTTATTATTTTTGGCTAGCTTGTAGAAATCTATCTTTCTGTGATAGCTCTGTGTCCCTCTATCCCTGTTTGGTATTCCCTCTGCCTCCACTCCTACCTCTCTCTCGGTCTCTGTCTCCATCTGTCTTGATCCTGAGCTCTATCTCAGTCTCTGAATCTCTTTATCTAATCATTTGCCTCCTTTGTGCTCTATTTCTCTCTTTTCCTTTTATTTAAACACAGGCAAAAGGCTTCCTTTAAATGAGCATAATAATGGCAAGTGACTGTATTTACTGAGCATTAGAAACCATTATTATCATATTCAAACAGCTTGCTGCTTTGGCTAATGTCTTAAAAAGATGAGACATTTTAGCTATTATGTATATGAAAAAACTCATTATGACACAGCTCTTTACTGCAAAATTGGATATCCTGTGGATCAAACCATGTTTCCTAAACTATTCACATACAGGATTTCCTGATAGAATAGGGTTAATTCATTCCATATCTAATGTAATGTTATACAGAAGGCCAACTTAATTGTTTGGTGTTTGAGGTCATATTTACTTCCAGAGTAACTCATGTTTCTAGGCAATATATTTTAGATTTATTGATTTGTTCTGAAAATATTTGTTGAATCCCCACTATGTGCCAGGCATTGTGACATACATTGGGAATACAATAGGAATGAGCAAAACAGACATATTCTCTGTCTTCATGGAGTCTTAAGAGGAGGGCAGATATTAATAAAGTAATATCATAAAAAAAAATAGCTAACACTTATTGGATGAATGTTTACTGAATTCCAGGCACTGTTCTAAGTGCCTTACAATTATTTACTCATTTCATTCACAACAGCTCTATGATGTAGAACTACCAATACTCCCATTTTACAGGGAAGGAAACCAAGGCCACACAACTGGTAAGAAGCCAAGATGGGATTCAAAATCAGGCTTTACAGGCCATATTTTCAATTGCTACATTTTACTGCCTGGTGAGAATTTGGTAAAAAAAATAAAAGGCAAGAATCATTTCATGTAAATTCATAATTATAACAATAAATTCTCTGAACCTAAGGTAAGGAAAATAAAGAGAGTAAGTTCCAGAGTGACCTAGTCTTGGGAATCAGGGAAGATTTTCTTAGTCATTGGAACTAAGATGGAAATAATTTAATTAATGCATATTTCATTCCCTCTAGCCCAGTTCTACTCTACCTAATACCATTTGAACCTTCTTTTCAAAGGAATATGGACAAAGACTCCTCATTGACAATTTGGTAGATAAAATCATTCTTCTGACCTTTCCACTTCCTGCAATATAATCAATCTCTATTGTTGTTTGACATCATGTGAAGTCATAACAAATGAATATGGGTCACATGCACTTAAACACTTCCTGTGGGTGACCATGGTCTGTCTTCAGGATGAATGTGAATTTCTGACACCTTCAATAGTAACCCTGAGTAGTGAACAATATTAACTCTGATTCTTTTGAGACCCATTCTAGCCACTCGTAGATAAAACCATCATTTGGAGAGGGATTGGAGGTATTTAGGAACAACGTAATCAGATTATGCAATCAGGCCACTGGAAAGACTGACATCATTGCATTTATTCTATGACATTTGTACAGAAAACTGTGTCAGGGAAATAGTGCCTCCCCTTTTAAAGCTGGGCATTAGGAAAAATCTCCATGTAGCAGAGCACTAGAATGTACCGCCAGAGGACGTCATCATAGGTTTTCACCAGGTTTTTTTTTTAAAGATGACCAGTAAGGGTATCTTAACCCTTGACTTGGTGTTGTCAGCACCACGCTCTCCCAGTGATCTAATCAGCCATCCCTATATAGGGATCCAAACCCATGGCCTTGGTGTTATCAGCACCACACTCTCCCGAGTGAGCCACGGGGCCAGCCCCCCCTTTTTTTTTTTTTTTTTTTTTTAAAGCAACAGTTCATTTAATTCCAGGGGCCAGGAAGCTTCAATTTGTCCTTTGGACACAGATTTCATTCTTCACCCCAGCACTTATCTAAAAATGTAGAATGTTGCACACAAGGGAGACCAAGAAAAAGAATGAGAATAAATCTGTTGCCAAATGACCAAGTTTTATAGTCTCTCAAATCCAAGTAGACTGATCTCCTTTTTTTCCTCTCACTTGCAGATGAAACTCACTGATTTCAGAAAAGAGATCACAGACTTGTAATGAGGTGGTGAGACTAAATCAGCAAATGAAAAGCAAGAAACATTCCAACAGCAATTATTCAACAGCCGCTAAAATTTGCAAAAGATGCCAGTATCTCCCAGGAGAGTAAACAATCGTTATGTTGAAATGTCAACTGTGGAAAGAGCAGGTTAAAAATGCAGTGCAAAATTTCCCAGCAGTATATTTTGTCTTACGGAGTGTAACATTTTGCACAATAGTCCATAAGTAGCCCCGGGGTTGTAGCTACATCAGCAGAAATGTCTTTACTTCTCTGTCCATGGTAATCGTGTAATGAACCGAACTGAGGACACATTGCCTAGCTTAATTTATTATCACCAATTATTGTTTATGCTTAATAAGGTTAAGTAATGTAATTCAAACCAAACTACTATCTACACCCATTTGACTGCTCTTCTTTATGGCTAGTTTATTGCCCGAGCCTGCATATCGTTAGCACAGTTAATAAAGGCTTCCTTTTTGGTTGCCCTGGTAATGCCTTCTTCATATGTCTTCTAAAATATTCCAGATTGGCAGATCCTCAGAAATGAGAAATGGATATAAGTGAGAGTCATATTATTTAAAAAGGGAACTGATTTTTAATACGGTTATCTTTCTAGTTTAAGTAAATGCTGCCTTTGTTTTGTTTTAGCTTTCCACAATTGCTCCCAGTAATAACATACACATTTCTGACACTACATATTTGCCTGCAATTTTAAGACAATATCGAGACAATTGTTTTCACCCTTATCTGTGGCAGACAACCCATCCTAAGGATTTGGGATTAGTAGATAGTGAACTTTTACTCCCCTCTTGGAATGCTCCCATTCTTTCCCCAGAATACCTCTAGGGAAAGGTCATGTTCTACAATTCCTTATGCTTGATGTTTCTGCTGGGGAGGAGCGTGGAAAGGAGCATGAAGTCAGAAGTTGCTCGCTTCTCTTCATAGTTCTTTGGCAAGGCTGTCCTCCTAATGCTGACCAATTAAATCCTGCTGATTACCAGGTGAGGAAAAGTGGGAGTTCCTCAATGCAAAAGGAGGGGGAGGGGCAGTCTATGGAGTTACTGAATATGTAACAGACTTAGATAAAAGGGGAATGAGAACTTTGGTAGAATTTGAACGAAGAACCTAAAATGAGTTCTTTGATGATAGTAAAATATTTTTCATTCTAAGGGGTCCTGAGGCCATGTTAGTGATTGACAACTAATAATATGGATCACTAAGTGTTTAACGTGACCTGATTTTATGACTTGACTAGCAAATTGAATTTTATGATATTAAAGGATTTAACATTATTTGTTATGGTCAATATGTTGTCTAGTGTTGGAGAGACTAACATCACATGCCTTTTAAATATCTTTATAAATGACATAATGTGGTTTTTGTGATGGCTTTATAGATAGAGCTGATTAAATATATTTTTCCCCATTGGCATGGGGGTCTATTTGGTAGTATTGCTAAGCCATAGTGGGATTAGAAAGCTTTTTATGAAAGGAGAGATGGGGTTTTGTGGCTTAGCCCCCCCAAATAAGCTCAAGGTCCTAGATATTAATGTGGTCTAATAAATACCTATATGAGTCCTACCATAGTAGTTTCTATTTATATTATAGTTAAGAATGGGTCATGTTGGCTTAGAGATTCAGAATTAAACTTATCATATCTATTCAAAGAGTAAATCTTCAGAAATAATGGAATAGTGTTTTGTCTTATGCATTTCTATGGTTAGCCTGACATTTTTTCATCATATGAGTGAGAATCTAGCTTTTATGTCATAAGATCTACACTAATATCTCCCAGATGTTTATTAAAAGTTCTCAAAGTCACTTTGCAGACTCTCATTTAAAATTTTGCAGTAAATCTCTAACATATGAATATGTGATAGGACATATTTTATGAATCCCACATTATAGTAGAAAGCTCAAGATTGAATTTTTCACTGTTGTAAATGTTTTCAAAAACCTTTGAAAAGGATGTGAAATGATCATAACACACAGGCAATTTCAAAATGCTCCTATGAACCCTTGGCAATGGATTCACTCTTTTAACAGCATGCTTGCATTTTCCCAGACATAACTTGTATTCCAATTCTTTGAATATTTTTTTCTCTTTTGAAACCGATTTTTCCTAGGAAGATGGGTTGCTTAACATTTCTAGAGGTTGAACATAAGTAAAGGAAACTAATGAATGGTAAATATGTTAATATGTGTTCAAGGTCAAATAGGTCTCAGAAAATTCAAATAATCTTTTCCAGTAAGAAACAAGATTCATTATTTATCAATCTCAGCAGCTTCAGATGATAATAAATAACATTTTAAGATGTTAAGGAGTAATCTAAAGGCAGCTTTAAAGAATACACTATTTATTGAAAAAGAGTACAATTTTCTGTTGATGAGCTATTTGGCAGAATATCCCTGGTCTGGTTGTTTTTTTGTTTTGTTTTGTTTGGCTTTTTTTGAGGCAGCAGAACCTGGTGATTAAAGTTTCAGATGAGGAATAAGGACCTTTGAATTTGAAGTTGGTGACATAGCAGCTCACACACTGGCCATCTAAGCTCTCAGAAGAAGGATATCTGAATCTGCAGTGATTTAGGGGAGAGAGAACTGGACTTAAAAATCAGAAAATTTTACTGTAATACTTGCTTGGTAAAATAAACTTCCTGAGACCCAATTTCTTCATTTGTAATTTAGGGGAGTACCACCTTCCTCGTAGAGCTGTGGTAGGTTGTTATGTACATGTAAGGTTATATGATTAAAATTACTCTATAAATTACAAAATCCTTATCAAATGTGAGTGATTGTTTTATACAAAGAGATTAGATTTGAAATATTGGCAGTATCAGTTTAGCCTTTAAAAACTAGGGAGGCGTTTATAGGTAAATGATAACTGGGAGTCTGGGCAGAATGATTTGACTCTCTGTTCAGTTCAGATGCACTGGAAAGTTGCCCAGTTTCCACAACTCTTAGCAGTTATGCACACATGCCTAACATATTAAGTTCAATGTTGTGAAATAACAATTTTATAGAGAATAAAATAAATCAGTTTTGACAAAGAGACATCAATTAATCACAAATGAATCTCAGTGTTAGAAGAAACAATAGCATCAATACTGTAGGAGGCACAGCTGTGTAGAGGCTTTGGCGCTACAAAGACTGAGCTTGATGCCTGGCTATGTCTCTTACTAATTGTACGACTTTAAGCAGGTAAATTTCCTAACTCCTAATCTCTTCACCAATAAGATGGGGATAAAAATAGTAGCTACTGGAGAAGATTTAGTAGGAATTAAATACAATAACGCATGATGCCTAGAACATAGTAATGGTTCAAAGAATACCAGCAATCATTACTACTATGTCTTTGATACTCTGGTAATTCACTGGCTATCATCTCTCAGCTCCAAACCCACCTTTCTCTTCTCTGCTTTGGGATGCTGGAGCTTGTACTCTACAGACTACATTTCTGCTTTGCCAGGTGGGTCCTGGTAGGCTCTGCTGATAGAGGCCACTAGGGGGAAAGGACAAGGCTGGAGGAAGAGAAGGGGCTTGCTTCCTCCTGTACGTTTTCCATTTGCTTCCCGTGGGCTTTCTGCCTGCTTCAGGTTCCTGTAAGCATCACCCCAGCCATGTTTCTTCACCTCTTCACTGGTTCTTTTCCAGGACAGCAGCTGAATCCAGTGCAGCTTTTCCAACACCTACAGAACCACTTCATCTTGTGCTCTCAGAGATACCAACACCAACCAGCTGGGTAGAGGTCTAGACCTAGGCCCCTCAGGGACCCTCCTTGGAGCTCAGAGATTGCAATTGCTAGCTGAGCAGCACCCCTTTTTCTCAGATGTCTGAGTTTCAGCTTTACAGGGCTCCCTCTCTATGCGTCCAAGAATAGTATGAGTATTACTATTTCTAGTCTCCTCTCATTGTTTCCTCAGCTGCATAAATGGGAACTGCTTTGAGAATTTACTATCTTCACACTACCATATAATTTTCTTATTATCTTTCCAGTTACCAAATTTGCAACTTTGTATCTAGTTAACAGTTCTTTACATTAAATTTCTCTCTTCAGGTCACTAACTGGCCCTCACCAATACACTTACTAGTTGATAGTTTATTTAATCACTTGGACAGTATAGAAAGATCTTGATTTTTGAGCTAACTTTCTTTCTCAGTGACTCTCTCCCAGAGAGGCCTTTTGAACCACAGAGAACAACTTTCTTCCTGGACTTCACTAGCTTATCCAGTATTGGCATGTTTCAATCCAGGTTATAGACTTCATCATACGTCAGGATTGCTCCAAAGTCATAGAACTAAGTGTAGAAAAAAAAAAAAAAATGAGGTAGACAAGGCAGCCGGTAGGAAATGGCACGAAGGCATGGATAGAAATGATTGACTTCCCGTTCAACCCAAAACTACAGTGATGGATCATGATTCTAGAGCTTATCTATAAGATTCCAATAAAATGCAGAAACTGATCTGATGCAGCATCCCTCAGTCTCTCACTAAAATAGCAAATAAGACACAAAAATATGGAAGCTCATCATTCTAAAAATTTCTCTTAACAATAAACTTATTGCTAAAGTGAAAGGATATTGCACAAACTACAAGCTGGTAGAACCAGAATAAAGAAAATATGAAATTAATATTGTATCAAAAATAATAATAGCTAATATTTCTTGAATATGTAATATGGACCAGGCAATTCTTAACAATTTCTACAAATTATTTCATTTAATCTTCCTTAAAACTCGATGAGATGAGACCTATTATTCCTATCTTACATGTGAGGAAACTAAGGTGTAGACAGGTTAAGTGAATTACCCAGTTGCAGATAGCTAATAATTGTCAGAGATTTGGGATTCAAACGCAGGTAATCCGGGTCCACTGGCTCTTAACCCTCTAATGACTTTCATTTCTTCCTTCTATCACTTAGTTCAATTGGAATAGTCACTATGGCCCCTCTACTCCAGGGGTTCTGCTTTTATTGAGGCAGGCATACAAAATGACATTTGATCACTTTCTTCCCTTGGTTAATATTTATATTCCTAAATATTCTAGATAAAAACTGCATCTTCAAAAAGAGCATGTACAGGAGAGGTTTAATTCCACAGGCAAAGCACCACAGACGGTAGTAGAATCAGAAAGCACTCTAGTAGACATGCAAACTGACAGCTTTTTTTCATGTACTTAATTGGTTCAGGTCAGTGATTCTAAACCAAGAGGGCATATCAGAAACATCTGAATTTTTTTTTTTTTATATAAAAACTTGAGTTTTTATTTTATGAAAATTATTTTCTTCTTTTCTTTTTTTTCTTTTTTTTATTTTTTTTTATTTTATTTTTTTTTTAATTTTATTATGTCGATATACATTGTAGCTGATTATTGCTCCCCATTACCAAAACCTCCCTCCCTTCTCCCTCCCCCCTCCCCCCCAAAAATGTCCTTTCTGTTTGCTTGTTGTATCAACTTCAAATAATTGTGGTTGTTATATCTTCTTCCCCCCCCCCCCCCGGTTTGTGTGTGTGTGTGTGTATGTGTGTGTGTGAATTTATATATTAATTTTTAGCTCCCTCCAATAAGTGAGAACATGTGGTATTTCTCTTTCTGTGCCTGACTTGTTTCACTTAATATAATTCTCTCAAGGTCCATCCATGTTGTTGCAAATGGCAGTATTTCATTCGTTTTTATAGCTGAGTAGTATTCCATTGTGTAGATGTACCACATTTTCCGTATCCACTCATCTGATGATGGGCATTTGGGCTGGTTCCAACTCTTGGCTATTGTAAAGAGTGCTGCGATGAACATTGGGGAACAGGTATACCTTCGACTTGATGATTTCCATTCCTCTGGGTATATTCCCAACAGTGGGATGGCTGGGTCGTATGGTAGATCTATTTGCAATTGTTTAAGGAACCTCCATACCATTTTCCATAGAGGCTGCACCATTTTGCAGTCCCACCAACAATGTATGAGAGTTCCTTTTTCTCCGCAGCCTCGCCAGCATTTATCGTTCATAGTCTTTTGGATTTTAGCCATCCTAACTGGGGTTAGATGGTATCTCAATGTGGTTTTGATTTGCATTTCCCGGATGCTGAGTGATGTTGAGCATTTTTTCATATGTCTGTTGGCCATTTGGATATCTTCCTTAGAGAAATGCCTACTTAGCTCTTTTGCCCATTTTTTAATTGGGTTGCTTGTTTTCTTCTTGTAAAGTTGTTTGAGTTCCTTATATATTCTGGATATTAATCCTTTGTCAGATGTATATTTTGCAAATATTTTCTCCCACTCTGTTGGTTGTCTTTTAACTCTTAATTGTTTCTTTTGCTGTGCAGAAGCTTTTTAGTTTGATATAATCCCATTTGTTTATTTTTCCTTTGGTTGCCCGTGCTTTTGGGGTCGTATTCATGAAGTCTGTGCCCAGTCCTATTTCCTGAAGTGTTTCTCCTATGTTTTCATAAAAACAAGCCTATGTCTCCTAAAATTTTTGAGCCAGGTGGTCTAGGACAGAGTCTAGCTATATAGTTTGAAAAATCTGACTAGGTTGAGGAACTGATTAAGGACCACTGGTTCAGATCATAAGAAAGTAATACAGCAAGGGAGAAGCAGATTTCAGCTCAGGTCAGCAGAGTCACACTATGTGTCTGATGATGCTAAAGACTGGGGCACGGCAACTTAGCGTCCACCTGCACTTATAAGAAGGGGATTCAGCCAGCACATAAGTGAATCCAAAGTAAGATAATTAGCAATCCAAGCAGCCTGTTTGTTGGCAAACAGAGGGTATAGATAGATTTCTTATTGTTCTAGAATAAGAACTCCTCTTTCCATCCAATCAAAAAACAAAAATAAAACAACATGGGCCCTTTGAAAATGCTGCAGAACAAGGCGAAGAAAAGGAAAGACATATTATAAAAATAATCTACTTTAGAAATGAAAGAAAATTGGAAAAGAAAAACCCTGGAATTTAAACAATAAGCAGGATAATTTGAGTTTATGAAGCCTAAAAATTTCACAAGAACATGCTGAGGTAGATAATAATAGGATGGAATGAAAAGTAATGTTGTTATATGGAAAGGAACAGGGAAAGTAAACATCCAATAATAGATTTCAAATTATGCTTTGGAAGCATACAAGGCAGGATAAATATTGCAAAACACTAAATTAGTGAAATTGAAGACAAAATTAAGAAAATATTCCAAGATACAGAAGAAAAGGATCGAGAGCTATAAATACAGAGGAAAGGATGTGTGTCTCAGTTGGTCCTCAGACTGTTCCTGTTTTATGCCTACTGTGCCATGTAATTATTAACATCTCCCTCTTTTCATTTTCAAAATTTTCCTGGTTTGGATGCAAACTATTTGGTTACTTATGTATGGTTGATAAAAAAGAGTATCAACTTAAGAATTATAGTGTACCTAAGAAAGAAACCATGGTAACGGGAACAGAAGCACCGATCAAAGACATATCTGAAGAAAATTTTTCTGAGTTTAAAAACAATCTCAGTTTAATGAATTCATTTAATTCTCGACAAAGTCAATAAAAATGAACTATACATAAATATATCTAGTGAAATATTTTAATAAAAAAATTGTCAAGCATTCAGGAAGAAGGAAAATTAAAAAGTAACCTTCAAAGGGATAAACATAAATATCATGGGCTTCTCATTCCTGCTGCATTAAATGCCCAGTGACAATAAAGTCGTATCTAACTGAGTTTGTTTGGGAAAGAATTTTATGCCCTGTCAATCTGTTTTTTTATTTATAAGAAAAGTAATGAAGACATGTGGGGATAAATAAGGATGTAGAAAATATACCATTAATATACTGCATATAAAAAGGATCTTTGGAAATACTCCAATTAACTAGTATTTATTTTCCCCTTTCAGGAATCTATGCTAAGGAAATAAACTACAAACTGTACAAAGAGTCGGCGAACAAATACATTTATTGTGAAATGTTTCATGACATAAATTGCAAAAAACTTATTCAAAATTTTAGGCATATACAATAGCCTAGAATAATATGCAGTTAATAAAATAATGGTGTGACAATGGGCTTCCCATTACATGGGAAAATACTAGTAATGACATTAAATAAAAGAATATGAGTAAAAATTCTCTATATTTAAAGAAAAGTTTTATACGACAAGTGCTAGGAGAAAATATCACAAGTTTAGAGTGATTGTCTCTGGATAGTGAAATTAAAAAAAAAATTTTAAGCTTTCACAGTTTTCAAATTTTATAATTAAAAAAATCATCAAAATGGATAGAGAAGTATGATTTCTTTGAAGTTTGTGGAGACTTTGAAAAGTTTCATGCCATAATGGAAGAGGGCAAAGCAGAATACAAAGTCGACTGCACATTATAATCGCAGAAGTTCCTTCATTCATTTCTTAAATATTTGAGTGACTGCTATGTGCACAGCACTGCAATAGGTCCTTAGATTATAATAGCAAATAAAACACAAAACAGGGACCTCACGAAGATAAAAACATGTATACAGGAAGACAAAATTTAGAAGAAAACGTATGTTAAGTTAGTGAAATTATTAGTCTTTTAAATTGTAAATGCATTTAACATCACCATTACATTGTTTTTATATAAAAATAATTTTTAAAAAAGTCAATGTATAACAGTACAATAAAGTGAAGGCAACCTTCCAAGACCACTCTAGTTCACAATATTATCAGCTTTTTCAGATTATCCGTAAGAATTCCCAAGACCAACTTCTTTTGCACAGGATTTGGAATCACTGAACAGTAGAAGGGAGAAAACCAATGATGAGGCAAGGACATTTTTGTATTCTGAAATGACATTTCTTATGAGGCACTTCAGTCACTTTGTCCTCACTATCTTGTCAATTATCTCATCATACAAATGTTATCAGTTTTCTTAAAAACCACACACACACACACACACACACACACACACACACACACACACACACACACACACACACACACACACACACACACCCCAAGGGCATGTGTCAGCGTTTTGCCATGAGCTCCCTTTTTTTTTTAAGTATCTGTTGAATTTTAGTGGGAGGGAACAGAAGCCTAAGAAAAGGGAAAATAAAAGAACTACCGTTTAAAAAAATTGAATATATCCTACATGTATATATCAGATGCTGTCATTAATACACTTGATATAAACTATTCTATTTAATTAATACCTCAAACACTGTGAGAAGTTATCATTATCTTATCATTTTATGAGTAGTGTTTCTAAGATTCATTTAGGGGCACACCTGGAGTAGATTGTATTTATTATCTTTTAGTGTCTTTTTTCTTCCTCTTCTCTTGCTCTTTATGGGGGTATCCACCTGTCCTTTATGATATGTACTTACTCTGGCTTTTTGTAGCTGCACTTGAAAGGTACTGCACTTGTTATGATTACAGGTCTATGTCACCTCCTATTCTTAGCCAGGCATTGAGACATTACTGGTTAATATTTGTCTGCTACAAATGCCTTGACATTTTCTAGTCCAGAAGTGTCAAACTGGTGACCCTCCAGCACTAGCAGGTCTGAAGTTTGTTTTTTTAAAATGGTGCAGCCTCTATGGAAAATGGTATGGAGGTTCCTTAAACAATTGCAAATAGATCTACCATACGACCCAGCCATCCCACTGTTGGGAATATACCCAGAGGAATGGAAATCATCAAGTCGAAGGTATACCTGTTCCCCAATGTTCATCGCAGCACTCTTTACATTAGCCAAGAGTTGGAACCAGCCCAAATGCCCATCATCAGATGAGTGGATACGGAAAATGTGGTACATCTACACAATGGAATACTACTCAGCTATAAAAACGAATGAAATACTGCCATTTGCAACAACATGGATGGACCTTGAGAGAATTATATTAAGTGAAACAAGTCAGGCACAGAAAGAGAAATACCACATGTTCTCACTTATTGGAGGGAGCTAAAAATTAATATATAAATTCACACACACACATACACACACACACACACACAAACGGGGGGGGGAAGAAGATATAACAACCACAATTATTTGAAGTTGATACAACAAACAAACAGAAAGGACATTGTTGGGGGGGAGGGGGGAGGGGGGGAGGGAGAAGGGAGGGAGGTTTTGGTGATGGGGAGCATTAATCAGCTACAATGTATATCGACAAAATAAAATTTTTAAAAAAAAAATTAAAAAAAAATAAAAAAATAAAAAAATAAAAAAATAAAAGAAAGAAACTAAAAAAAAAAAAAAAGAAAGTATAAATAAAAATGCAACTTAGACGTGAAAAAAAAAAAAAAAAAAAAAGTGAGTGAGTTGTCAACATATAAGGAGATTTTTACATTTAAAAATATCCAGTCTGGGCATCTTTTGAAAAGTCAGGATGTCTGGCAACATTCCCTATGGATAACAGCTGGTTGCAGCTGAGTGTTGGCTGGCTGCTGATTTAGAAAGGCCAGGCACTCTTCAGTTGCCTACAATTTTGCTACTCCCTACTGTATTATTTGGGACTGTTTTTCACATTTCCATTGCCTTCCTGACCCCTGTAAGGCATTTGAACTTGAGATCTCTGCCCCAGGTCATTGGCTCTCAAACTGTACTGTGAATATATGAGTCGTCTGGGGGAGTTTCTTTTAAAAAGATGCAGATATTAAGGCCATAGCCTATCATTTGGTAGAACTCAGTGAGGCCGAGAATCTACACTTTAAAAATTATCAGATGTGATTTTGTTTCAGGTGGTTCCCAGTCACATTTTGAAAATGACATTAGGTAAGACTCAGCATAATGTGGCCCCAAAATACAATACTCAGAATCACCTGTGGACACCATCACCTTTGAAGTTGTTTTAGATAGATTTCTATGCTCCAACCCCAGGGGTTCTGTGGAAAAGTCTGGGAATCTGTATTTTGAAAAGTTATCTGGGTGCTATTAACACAGATGGCCGCACTCCCAGGGGCTGAAACCTGAAGAATTATACTTAGTGACAGACAAGCAGTGAGTACAATGAGAAGCTAGAAATAGAGTTGGCTGATCTTAGCCGGATCTGAACTCTTGTCTGATTTCTTGATATTTTGTTTGACAGGAGATGACAAGATAAAATACAATTCCAGGCTTTTTCTTTTTCACCGATGATCATTCCCAGTAACTTTACTTTTCATCACATTTGACTTTCTCTAATTTTAAACGTCAAGAATCTTTGGCTACACAATGTAGTGAAATTGGTTGAAGGGGAGAGGGGAAGGTTTGGGAAAGCAGCAGTTCAAAGATATGAGAACAATGTCACTTTTCTATCACTTGTGGTCTATAGGAAATTGAAAAGTGACTTGGGGACAATGAAGGAAGTATGAAAAGTTTAATGGGGCAGTAGAAACGGGTTTTCTATTTCCTACAAAATCAACTTCCCCAAGGCCTTTCTCTTCCAGCCTTGTTCTACATCTTATAACACACTAAATTCTGGGTGGTGACGAACTCTATCCATCATAGTGAATGAGGACCCTCTTTCACGAGGCGGTATACTCCCTTAGGCTCACATCACTCCACACTGACAGATGGTGAGTTTTCCACAGGTGTTACTTAGCTCTGTTGCACCGGAAGGGATGAAAACGGACCATTAATTTGTCAATAATTACACTACTGCATGATAGATCTACAATAATTGCCACTACTGCGATTCATTGTGGTAGGGAGAGTGTGAGCAGTGCACAGTCCACAGAAGAGGTGATGTCTGAGCAAAGTTCTGAAGGTTGAATAGGAGCTCCAGGCAGACACAAGGAGAAAGAGCATGTCGAGCAGTGACAGCAGCATGTGCCAAGGCTTGGAACGGGACTGCACATTTGGGCAATGCTGGAGAACAAAGTGCAAAGGGTGAGGGTTAGGATCAAGGAGAAATGAGAAGAGTTAAGCAAGGATCAGTCAATGAAGGGCCTTGAATGCTGTACTAAGCTGCTTAGAATGCATCTTCTAGATTAGTGTTTGACAGAGGGCAGGTGGTTTACTGGATGACTAGATTGTTCAGGGACTTGACATTCATAACACTGAATCACATAGTGAGAAACTTAATCTCTTTTCAATTAGTGTTTAATCCGTCTGTTTTGTCAAGGAGAAAGCTTCAGTTTGGTGGCAGTATGTCTTTAACACTTCTCCAAAACTTGGAAATTCCCTCTTTTTCAAAAAGGATTCAGGTTCTGGCCTCGGGCAGGCAAGGGTACCTATCTAGAATTTTTTTTTGTTTTCATTGTGTACTTATGTTTACAGTTATCTTCTATTTATGGTAAGTGGCACTAATTTTTCATTAATGTTGTGATGAAAAGATTTTTTAGCATTAGTTTATTTAGGTAAAATAGTGAGTAAGTTTAAAAAATGAATTGCAATAGGTGATGCAGAGATATGGCAAAAATTATGAAGGTGGTCCATGAATGCCTGAAGTTTGGGACATACTGCTATCATTTTTGTGGAGTAGTAAAAGGGTTTAAGCAGGCTGGTGAACTGGTTCTCCTTCTGACAGCAGCTTGGAGAAGAGAATAGAGGGGCCAAGAATAGAGGTAGAGAAGCCAATTAAGAGGCCATTGAACGACTGCAGGCAGGGACGGTGTGGCTGTGGTTGAGCTTGTTGGTTTATTCCTGATCTTTCCTAGTGTTACTTCCCTCTCTAATTCTGCAAAGGAGATTCTAATGGTTCCCTGGGCCTGGGCTCAGGCCTAAATCCTCAGGTGGTTCTGAAAACTGGAGATGCAAAGGTCTTAAAATGGCTGCTACCCTGAAAGTGTTAAAGGTGAACTTGGAATGAAGGTTAGGATGAGATTTGAACATTTCCAGTATCTTAGCCTGATATGGAGTATTATTTAAAAACTGATGAAATCTTAAATCTTAACTAATGTGTTTTTATGAATATAAACAAGCAATCCTAGCTTTAATATTTGATTTCCAGGTGTCTCTCTTTCTAACCTGTGTTGTCTTGTTGGTTCCCCAAACTTCCTTCTTCCCCCTCAGGCCTCAGGTGGGCGGCTGAGTTCCCTGGGTTCCCCTCCCTGACTGCAGGAGCATCTAAGATAAACATATTCTCAAATCCTTGTTTGGGAAGTGTGAAGCCCTGCTCGCCTGCCCACCCCTCCCAGCTGATGCCGACCACGTGGAAGCTACAGCACCACTTCTCTGGTCCGTTGCCGGAGGATGGAACAGGGGCGGGCTGTTCCTATTGTCCAATTAGTAACAAGGAAGATGTGTATCGGCTTTCCAAAACTGTAACTAGGAGTGACTTTTCCTGAAAATAAAAGATGTTTTAATAATAATGCCTCTCATCTATTTTTTAAATTTGAATTTATGAAGTGTTTTTTATGTACATTAACTGAAACCCGTATCAATTCTTTAAAATAGAAAAGTAGTCACTCGATAAATACCTGTTTAATGAGTGACTATTTAAAATTTACAATGGAGGAAACTGAGGCTCAAAAAGCTTTTCTGGGGCTCTACAGATGATTCTGGAGCTGTGAGTTGAAGCCAGGTCTCTGGTTCTCTTCCCCGCTCCACATCCCCTTGGTCTCAAACAGAGTCTGTTACAGATGGTGTTTCGTGTCTATAGAACTATTAATACCAGAGTTCTGCTATACTGTGAGTCATGCAGGCTTTTGTGGTCTGGCCTAAGGTCTTAACAGCCACAGATAACATTGTTTCAATGGAAAAATCAATTCTGAATTAGAGCATAATTCAACTGCAAATCATGACAACTTGGGTATATAGCTGTCTTTCCATATTGTTATATAATAGAGAAATGCTTTTTAATATAATGTTTTAAGTGTATAATTTAAAAAAATCAATATATGTAAATAATTATATTACAGTTGTTATGATTTTCAGGTGAATTTTTAGAGATCTTGGGCTTTCTGGGTACCTATATCTCAACAGAATGTCATGAATTGAAAAAAGTTAGTTGTACACGTTTGTGGAAGGCCTCGAGGACCAGGTTCTGTAAGTTTGCTGGTGATTACTGACCTGTGTTTCTCTGGCTTTAGGGAAGGCATGTCAGAATCTTGGCATGTCAGTGAGGAATAGAATGCTTCTTGTAACTATACACACAAAACCTGGAAAATTTAATACATTCTTTTAGGAGTGGTGCACCCTACTCTAGTTTTGTGAGTTACTGTTGTAGTGAGTCATTGTTATTAAGGTGTGTGTTTCATCTCCTGGAAGTGTTGGGGCATGAAAAAAGAAAGATAACTTTGCCATAGTAAAATGGTTTTTGAATTAAGGGGTCGCATTGAAATAGAGCTCCCTACACCCTCATGACGTGTGCTATCTGCTTCTGTAGAATTGCTTGCTTAACCTAAGTAACTCCATTTTGCTCCCTGTCTGACCTGCAGAATACCCCCCGCATGAGAAACCGTTGACCTTCTCATAGAAACAAAAACAATTGCGTAGAAACAAGAGCCATACACAGTGAATTATTACATGGGAACAGGAACCATACACAATGAAAACTTGTATGCTTGATTGCTCGAACAGCTCATTCTTGGCCTCTGTGACCTAGCTCCCTGTCTTGCTTTGTGCACCTGGACAAACCCGTGCCAATGGGATGTAGTTTTTGCCTTTAAAAACCCCACAAGACCAAGGCCCGATGCCACTCTTTCTTGGTTGCTCCTTGGGAGACGGACGCTGGCCAGCTGGAGTGAATAAACTGGTCTTTTCTGCACGAGTGGCGTGTTAGTGCATTTCTTGTGGAAGGGTGCCTCACAACAGCATAAAGCTCAGTGCATTATACTTGATAAGTGTTTGTTGAATGAATGAATGAAAGAATAAATGAATGAATCAATGAAAGCTGCATTAGGAAGACTTATCTAGCAGCAGTGTGCAGGGTGGTTTGGAGGAAAGGAACTAGAGATATAGAAGTTGTTCAAGGGTATTGGTGGGAGGAGGCAATGTGAGAATAAGAAGGAAGCATGAGTATGTGAGAAATATATTGAGGAAGGCAACAGCACCCGGTGAGCAGAAAAAGGAGGAGAAAAGGTGTTATGAGAAATCTTGCTATCAGTCAGAGGAAGCACCCACTTAGAACATCTTTAAATGTTTTGAGTTTAAGGTGAGAATTAGTGATGTAACTGGAAATTCCAGTTAGAAATTCTTGGTCTTGCCACATGCGAAGAAATAAATTCAGAGTTGAAACCTTGGGAGATGCCCTTATGTAGGAGTGCACTAGATCTGGCTGCTGCCTCACTATTTACACCTTCTTTGAATTGTGCCCACTAACAAACTGTGTTATAAATGGTAGTCCATTTATTTATTTATTCAACAAATTGTATTGCTATGCTTATTCCTAGCTCAGGGCCTCTGCGCCTTTTGTTCACTTGGTTTGTAATGCTCTTCCCTCAGAAACTTGCATGGTTCACCCCTTTCCTCACTCTCTGCTCAAATGTCACTCCTTGGTCAGGCCTTATTTGCCCATCCACATTCATTCTCTAATCTTTTGCTTGGCTTTATTTTTTTCATGCCACTTGTCTCTACCTAATAATAATATACTACAAATTTATTTGCTTGCATGTCTTATTGTCTGTCTTCCCTGCTAGAATGTGAGTTATTAGAGAGCAGAGACTTTGTTATTTTATTTCCTGCTGTATTTTAAGACTCATATTGCGCACTTAACTCAGGAATCTGGCCATTACTGATTGGATTAAGGGAGGACATATAACTTGGGGTGGAGGGGAACCAACGTATGCAGATTGAGCCAATCGGATGTCTGGAGAATTTGTAGTCAGATGGCTTGATTAGAGTAATAAAATCATATAGAGTTCAGGCTAACTCCGGTCATAAGAACCACATCCCTGTGGAAGTTATGGCAAGGCAGAGGAAGAAGCTGGTATCCAGAGAGGAAGAGGGAGCAAATGTAAAGTGAGAAGTTGAGAGAAGAGCTATTGGCCCCAGAGGAAGGGGAAAAGAGAGTAGCTGACTGCTGTGGGCTAAATGTGTCCCTTCAAAGTTCATTATTGGCAACTTGGCCCCCATTGCAACAGTGTTACCAGGGTGGGAAATCCAATTACGGTATTTGAAAGGTGGGGCCTTTGAGAGGTGATTGGATCATGAGGACTGTGCCTTTGTGAGTGGATCAATTCATTTATGAAGTAATGAGTTATCATGGGTGTGGTTCTGATGGCTTTACAAGGAGAGCGAGTGAAAGCTTAGCTCTCTCTTGCTCTTGTCATATTCTCACCATGTGATACCCAGCTTCACCACGGGACTCTGTAGAGAGTTCCCAATCAGATGGAAGCCCTCATCAGTTGCATCCCCTGGGCTTCCCAGTCTCCAAAACTGTAAGAAATAAATTTGTTTCTTTATAAATTACCCAGTGCAGGTATTCTGTTATAAGCAACAGAAAATGAACTAATACACTGCCAAAACACTTTCCAGTGGTGCAGACCAGCCATACTTCATGTTTTTCTGTTTCTTGTCATTTTCTTGTAAGATTTCAGCACAAATCTCCTGTTTTGGAGCTTCATGGGGTGAGTTTCTCTTCCTTGCAATTGCATATCCTTTGACAGCACTGTCCAATAAAGCTTTCTATGAAAATGGAAATGTTCTATATCTGTGCCGTCCAATGCAGTAGCTACTAGCCCTACGTGCTCAATTGAACACTTGAAATGTGGGTCATGTGTATGAGAAACTGACTTTTAAATTTAATTAATTTAAATTTAAGTATCCATATTTGAGTAGAGGCTACTGTACTGGACAGCACAGTACTATGGGTATTATTATGAGGGGTCAAAGACAAGAAGCATCATCAGTAAAAGACAATGAAAGAGCAGGGAAAAAAAGAGGGAAAAACATGATGGCATTATAGAACTCAAGCAGAGGGTGTTCTACAGCATAAGCAACCACAAGAATGCTAACAAAAGATGATTCTGGTAAAGTCTCATTAATAGCAGTGTTATTTATTTTTTAATGGAAAAAGCCTGATTTTAAACAACAGGGGTTAGGTAAACAAATCACGAAACAACCCATTTAAGGGCAAACTATCAAGCCATTAAAAATAATGGAGAAAAGTATTAATGATATGGGAAGGTGTTTAAAATGTGTGGATGGACAAGTTAAAAAGAAAATTCATAAAATAGCATGACCCCAATTTTATCATACACACATATGTCTAGATATTTGGGTTGTGCATTTATGAGTGATTTTAATTTTATTCTTCGGCATTTTATTAGCTTTCAGAATTATTCACAAAGAACATATATTTTTTATAATGAGAAATAAAGGAATAAATGGTATGCTCAACACAATAAAATGGCTGCATCTTTTCATGTTGTGTTATGAACCAAAGTGATAATAGATAGCTACTTTATGGTTAATGACTGCAATTATAGATATGCTGGCAGTACAGCAGAAGTTGTTCAATCTTCTTAGTAGAAGTCAGAAGAAGGTCTTCTCTTTGATGGATTAATCTAGATTTCCCATAGTCAAAAGACCAGGAAAGGAACTAATAGCTGCTTAGAATCCTTTCCTGTCTTATGAAGTTGGAGTCCTAAGATGCATCAATTTAAAGCTCTATTTTGGAGACCACTAGATGGCTCTCTGTGCCTGCAACCAGGTGAAGGTACACTGGATTAATTCAGACATGGATTTAGTATTCATTTTCAGTTACACATTGAAGCACTTCTTTATGTGTATGATCCAATACATAATAAGACTCAAATTTACCCCTCCTATAGCACCAACACAATAACATCTCTTTGTGTTTGGACCTGTATATATACCTGCTTCTATCACAATATATAGAAGCAAATTATTTCTTAATGGCATCCCCATTTAAGAACCTCTGGTTGGGACTGAATAAGTAGTACTCCACAACCAAACCAGATTGTGATTCCATTAGATAGAGACATGTTGAGCATTTGCCTTTTTTATGGAAATAAAACCTTTTTTTTCAATCTGGAGAGTATTAACCTAATTTTTGTTTGGCTTCTAGTTGAGGATTTCAATACAAAAAACACCAGTAGATTGCATGCAGGTTGCGCAGCCATTCAAAGTGCTTGGTATTGCACTAATGCTCAGTAAGTCCAGTTAATAACCACCCTAACTGGGAGAAGAGTAGTGGCAACCCATTTCTAAGTCATTCCTAAGATTGTTACTGAAAGATTCAGGCTGAGCTATTCTTTGGAACTGTACAGACTCAGACACTTGCAGAGTGATGACAATATAAAGATAGACTGCAAACACAAAGGAAAATCCCACCTTTTAATATAGAAACACCATCAACGCAGAATGTCCAAGCTTCAAAAGCCATGCCAACTTGACTTTCCTTTATTTCTTTCTCCTGTTCTTTGATGCCGATGCCCAGTTAGAGTGACAATAGAGCTTTCCTTAATTATATTCCACTGTCTCTAAAATTTTAAACCATTAGCCTTGAGAGAATAAAATTCATCAAAATGTTATTCAGGATTATCTGTGGGCATGTATGTGTGGTAATGCACGTGCATTACTTTTATAATCAGAAAAGCGGTGTGCATTAAAAAAGTCCTTCAAAATTGTGTGCATCAAACAGTTTTGTTATCATCAGCACCCAATAAAACACAGAGTTTGCTTTATGGCTGTTCCTTTTCTATAAGCCTTAGTATATAGCAGTGCTACTGTCTCTTAAATGCTGTGTTAGTGGAAGCCACAGTCAGTTACATTAACATAAAGCCCGTAAGAAAACAAAGAAACTTCTGAACCTTCAATCTATGTTGAGTTAAACTCTGCCCTTTCTAACAAGAAGCCTAAAACACCAAATAGAGTCATGGTTACCAGTGGGTGGAATCACTATATCTTAGAAGATAGGAACCCAGGCTTGACCTCTCTTGAATTTTTTCTCCAGCTGCAAAATGTGCAAGTTGAAACAGGACCTGCCTTCTCAGAATAATGTAGGCCGGGTCACCTTCTATCTGTTTTTCATCTTCTCCTTGCATAAGTCTGTGGCGGCAAGTGCATTAGTTCCCTATTGTTGCTGAAGCAAATTACCAGAAACTTAGTGTTTTTAAACAACACAGATTTATTCTCTTATTACAGGTTGAGTATCTGTTATTCAGATTGCTTGGGACCAGAAGTGTTTCAGATTTCAGATTTTGTCAGATTTTGGAATATTTGCAGAAATACATACCAGTTGGACATCCCTAATCTGAAAATCTGACACCTGAAATGTTCCAGTGAGCATTTCCTTCGAGCATCGTGTCAGCACTCAAAAAGTTTCAGATTTTGGAGCATTTCCGATTTTGGGTTTTCAGACTGTGCTCAACCTGTATTTATGACTGTAGGTCATAGTCTGGAATCAGTTTTACTGATCTAAAGTCAAGGTGCTGGCAGGGCTGCATTCTTTCTGGATCCCCTGAGGGGACAGTCCATTTTCTTGCCTTTTCAGTTTCCTGTGGCTGCCTGTATTCCTTGGCTTATGGCCTCTTCCTCCACCTTTAATGTGCATAGCTGCAGTCTCTGCTTCCTTTATTAAATCATCACATTCTCTGACTCTGACTCCTCCTGCACCATTCTTATAAGGATGCTTGTGATTATACTGGGTCCACCTAGATAATACAAAATAATCTCTCCTTCTCAAGATGCTTAACATAATCACATCTTGAAAGTCCTTTATGCCATAGAAGGTAACATATTCATAGGTTCTGAGCATTTGGATGTGGAGAGCTTTGGGAGTCCCTTATTCAGCCTACCACAGCAAAATAAGCCAACTACTGTTCCACAGACCCACACCTTTTGAACTCCACCTCTTCTGCCATTTCCTTCTTTTTTTTGCCCAGATAGAAGGAGGTGAAAGTCCAGATTTAGAATTAGGAAATGTCGTTTCAAGATGGCGGTGGCTGCGGCGGTTGGCGCGGAGTAGCTGAGGTGGAAAAGGCGGCCACTGGGCCTCAGGCAGCCGGGAAACTTGTGGACCTTCCTCTCGCCATCTCTTAAGGGAGGACCGCTGCTGCTGGCCGGTCGTGGGGGCTGACCGCCACTTTGCCCCCGGCAGGAGAGGCTGCCTCATTTATAGGCAACAGCTTTGAAGTATGGAACAGGAAAAGAACTGTTTCGTAGCTGCAAAAGCGAGTCTCGAAACAGGGAACACGGCGCCAGGGCTGCTGTGGATGCAGACAGGATCCCGGAGGCCGGGGCCGCGCTGAAGGCGGCCAGCTGCCCTATTCAGGATTCGAGGTTTCAGGCCGGTGTAAAAGAAGATTCCTGGGAGCGCCCGAGCTGCGCCGTGGGACCAAGCAAGCAGCCCGAGGTGGTGGGAACCGAGAACGGGGAAGGCGACAAACCAGAGGCAGAGAGTGAGCGCCCGACCTGGCACAGCACTGTGAGTGACCCCTGGCCTGGCCCTGCTTGGGGGGCTGACTCCCACCCGGCTTCTGCCTGCATCACTGGGCCACTCACCTCCCCGGGGCTGCCTCCATTTTCTCAGGTGGTGGCAGCTCCGGCCCGGCTCGGCTCCTCACTGAGCATTCCCACTTGCTTGCCCTGGCAGGACTTCCCGGGGCCTGCGGGCTGGCCTCCCCTCCCACTCCCTCCGCAGTTCTCTGGTGGGGCTGGTGGCGTGGGGCATCCCTGGCCAGTGTCGGGAGGGCAAGGAAGTACGGGCGGGGCCGACTGTCACTCTACCACACCCTGGACTCCGGCCCCGGGTAAACTTCCTGTCACTGGGAGGCAGATACCATCTCTGCGGCCACCAGTTCAGAAAAACGCCTAACCAATTTCTGGTTGGGAATAGTGTAGTAGGAGAGTTCCCAAGTCCGCTTAAACCTGCCGGAGAGCTGTCTGCAGGTGGGTACTGGACTTGTCCGGGCCGGGGGGATACAAAGGTGAACCGTGTGCTGCGGGCTCCTCCCCCGAGGAGCTCACGCTCTGGTGTGGGAGATAAGACAAGTACACAAATAACCGTGGTACCAGGAGGAAGGTGATTAGTCCTGAGAAAGATCTACACAGTGCTACAAAGGCATCCAGAGCGACCGGTCGTCTGTGCCTAGCAGAAACCTGGTAGACTTCCTGGGCGAGGCGGTGCCGAGCAGGGTCTTGAAGGCCCAGCTGATAGACGAGGGTTCCAGAAGACACGTCCCAGCCCAGCCCAGTGTGTACAGAGCGGGGAGACGTGCGGCCAGGGAGGCGGAGACTCGACAGAAACCACACACCCGGTGGGGTCGCCACTGCACGATCCAACAGCCCAGGCCAGAGCACATAGAACAGGGAGAAGTCCTGCACGGGAAGTGAAAGCTCAACAGAGATCACACACCCTGTGGTACGTGATCCAGCAGCCCAGCAGAGTCCAAGCTGACCAGAAAGGTGGCTCCCCGGAGAGGCCCAAGACCCAAGGCAACTATACACACAAGGCACTAGAGGCCAACTGAGCAGTCACGGAGGGAGCCATACCAAATTGGCAACCACATTAACATCTTAGTTAGTCATTAGTCTCAAACTGGTGGACTGTGAACCCCCCTGCCACAGTGAATAAACATCAAAAAAAAGATACCAGAAATACAAAAAATCAAGAAAGTACACCACCAAAAGTTAATAAATCTCAAACTCTAGATCCTATAGAACAAGAAGCCCTTGAAATGACTGACAAGGAATTTTGAGTGATAATTCTAAGGAAACTGAATGAGATACAAGAAAACTCAGCTAGACATCATGATGAAATGAGGAAAAGTATACAGGACCCGAAAGAGGAAATGTACAAGGAAATCGATGTCCTGAAAAAAAATGTAGCAGAACTTGCTGAACTGAAGAAGTTATTCAGCGAAATAAAAAACACAATGGAGAGTTTAACCAACAGACTTACGGAAGTTGAAGAGAGAACCTCTGAACTTGAAGATGGGCTGTTTGAAATAACACAAGCAGACAAAAAGAAAGAAAAAAGAATCAAAGACATTGAAGAAAATCTGAGAGAGATATCAGACAACCTTAAGCGATCAAATATCCGAGTCATGGGTATTCCAGAAGGGGAGGAAAATGGAGATTCCATTGAAAACATATTCAACAAAATAGTGGCAGAAAACTTCCCAGGTATAGGAAAAATCACAGATCTTCAGATCCAGGAAGCTCAACGATCTCCAAACGTATTCAACCCAAAAAGGCATTCTCCAAGACATGTCATAGTCAAATTGGCAAAACTCAGAGACAAAGTGAGAATCTTAAAAGCTGCAAGAGAGAAGCGTCAAATCACCTATAAGGGGAGCCCAAATCAGGCTAACATCAGATTTTTCATCAGAATTAGGAAATGTCACACAAGCATGAAGCCCAAGCCATATATTCCAACCCAATCTTTTTCTAAAGAGCTGTGTACCAAGGCACTGGGCGATAGTGCATTTACTGATAAAGTGAAACTGTTATTTCCATTCTATTATTCCTTGAGGCTCCTACGAGAAGTTTAGTTCCTACGAGTCTCCGATGAGAAGTTAGGGTAGTAGGGAAAGTCTTGAGAGTTCCTCACTAATACCGTCTAATAGATCACAACATCATTTTTAACCTCTGATGAAACTGCTCCAAAGATCTGACCATCCTGAACCCATATAAAGAAGCAACTAGCTAAAACTGGACCTCAAAGTTCATTTTATTGTTGATCAATTTTACATACACCTAAATTGCGGGTGCACTTCAATGGACCAGACCTCTAAGTGGGGTTTTAAAACAGCAGATATCTTCATTTTCCTCAGGGTCAGTTCACTGGAGCTGGATGACCTAAGCGTGAATATTATATACCTATTGAAAATGCATATTGAAGTGCCCTAGAGAACAAGCTAGAATACTTGATTTCATATCCTTATTAGTTTTTTATTAATCTTGCCTTATCAATACTTTGCACTGAAAGAATAATCATCATCATCATCAGAACATCATAAGAACGTTGCATACATAATGTGGTTCTCACCATAAACTGATGAGATATTCACATTTTAAGATTCAAAAAGTTGAGATATGGTGACATCAGACACGTTTTCCAAGGTAGAATGTCTAGGAATTTGTAGAGCTAAGATTCAAACATAGTTCTGTGCTTCTCAAAAACATAGTCATAGAACTGTGTCTGAATTTTAGCCCCACAACCTCCTAGACACTTAACTCTCACCTTTTATTTCCTTTATCTATATGATATTATTGTCTCATTTTTTTATTTGTATTACAAAGGCAAGAATATTTGTCCTGCTTGCCTCACAAAGTAATTGTGAGCAGAAAATAAAATAGATGAAAATTTGATATATTTAAACATTCTACAATTTATTTTTCCTGAAATCTGTGTTCATATTGAAATACTGAAAGCATGAATTAGGAAGTGTGAAGACACCCTTTTTCTCTTATTTTCTAATTGTGTAGGTAAACATACTTATTTTCAGAAAAATAGAAGCATGGATAGGGAAAATTGTGAACTTTCCCATCTAGTTATAATTACTTTTAACATTTTTATAAATAAAATTTCAGACTTCACATTTTATAGCAATGAGGTGACATTTTACATACAATTTTGTAAAAATTTTTTCTACCTCTCAGTGTCAATACAAGTACATATATTTTTTTGTTTGTTTGTTTTTCAATGGAAGTCAGATTTTTTTTTTTAAAGATGACTGGTAAGGGGATCTTAACCCTTAGCTTGTTGTTGTCAGCACCACACTCAGCCTGTGAGCTAAGCTGCCATCCCTATACAGGATCCGAACTCGTGGCCTTGGTGTTATCAGCACCGCACTCTCCCAAGTGAGCCATGGGCCGGCCCTTAGAAGTACATATATTTTGAATAAGTTCATAATATTCCATTGTAAGGATATATCATGATTTCATTATTTAAATCCCCATTGTTGAATATTTAATGTATAATATGCTTTTAACAACCAAACATGGAAGTAGATCTTTCTCTCTTTTATCCTTTTCTCTGGGATATTAAGAAAGCAGTGATGAATCCAGTCTGTTCTTTTGTTGTAGGCTAACAACCAAACACATTTATGAAGAAGGCTTGAAATGCATAAATGCCACAAAAATATATATAATTAAAAATTTTCCTGAATCTATGCTTCAAATGAATAATAATAAGGCATAATTTCAGCCTCACTAAAAAAAGGAGTCATCCTGCTTAATTCTTTACCAATTGAACCCTTGAAGGCTCATCTCCATAACTAGACCAACTCTGGCCAATCAGATAACAGCCTTTCAGCACCAGGTTTTACTCTTGCTGACATAATACCAGCCCAGGTCAGGGACCAACCTGCCCCCTCAATGCAGGAGACCAAGCACATTTGACAGACTTCCCTGAAAGTACATGAACCTTATACATTTAAAAAAAGATCTGAGAATTTGGCTGCGGTGTCAGGTTGAGAGAAAGGGAAGGAGTGGGAGAGGGTTGGCTTACTGTTAGCTCACCTTTTCCCTGCTGTTTTCTCCTGCCATCTCATAAAGGAAAAATCAGACACAACAAAGTGGCTTAAAGATTTCCATGCATTTACTCAAAAAGCAATGTGGCAGATGCTAAGAAATGTTCTTTCTTCTTGCCTAATTTCATAGCTTTGGCATCACATTTCTGGTGTTGAATAGTTTCTCTGCTCTTCTGTGCATGTGACAGTAGCTAGAATAGGCAGGAGAAAAGACAATGAAATTTCTCCTCTTTACATTCAGTTGTGTCACTAAAATGAGCGATAACTTGCTAAGAGAGCCCCACATAGTTGTCTGGGGCCATGGCACTCAAAGTAGCTAGTTTGCAAATTAACTGTCCATGATGAGAATAAGGAGCTTGTGCCAGTTTAAATTGACACACTGCTTTCTTTATCGAGAAAGACTTGCTGTGGGAAAAAAAGAAAGTTGGTGAGCCAAACAGTGTGCTTAATAGTATAGTTGGTGGAATGGGGGTGGGGGTGGGATAGACTCTGTTTAATCATAGTCTCATGAATAATAAATTTGCTTTCAAAAAGACTTATGACCAATGTGAAAGACGAACATTTCTCAAAAACCTTGGGCATCTTATTGAAGTTTCTATGGTAGTACTTAAGGCTCTAGAAGCTGTGTTAGATGTGCCATAGGTTAAAAGTTGACATTGGTACAGAAAATGTACTATGGTATGTCTTCTTTTCTCAGGCATGTGTGTAACCTACTTAGGAACATAGTTCTTCTTTTGGCTAAACCCACTTACTTTTTCTTTTTTTATCAAGAGAAAAAAATGAGGGAGAGTATACATAGGAAGGTGGGGAATGGAGACATGTTACACTGTGAATCCCACTCCATTTTGGTTAGTAATCACTAATGAAGAATTAATTTAGAATTAGGACTTGATCGATTCTTATCAGATCGTGACCAACACTGCTCTACTAGTTGTTTGGCTAATAATATAAATTTTTCCAAAGTACTTACACTTTTTCATTTAATGCACAAAACTATTCAGTTATTGGTCAAGTACCTTGCTTTGACTGATAAGCATAGGTGCTCGGAGATAGAGTCACTTGCCCAAGATTACACGGCCAGTAAGAGATGCAGTGGATTGGGAATCTTTTGACCACTATTTCATATATTTTCCATTATATTGAGCTCTTTTAACCAATGTGGTTGGAATTTGGGAGTATTCATGAAATAAAAACTAATAGTTCAAAATTCATGGTACTTTCTGCAACACAAGAAGATAAAACACTAAGGAATTAGACATTGAAATTGGTCATTAGATAGCTTAGCTGATTCAATCATAAATTAGCTCCAGGATACAATAGATGAGTAAGATCAAGAGCAAACGTATTCTTTATGGATTTAATGACTCTTCTGTGGTAAGCACCAAGAAAAATGGGTGAGACAGACTAATTGCCCAATAAATGGTGTCTGCCTGTCTCTTCTGCTCTATTATCTAGAAAAATAACTAATACTATAAATAAATTACTAAATTAAAAATAAAAAAAACACTTCCAAATTAATCCCGGATCTCTGTTCTTCAGGAGGAACCTGTAAAAGATCACTACTAGAAAAAGTTTTGCATCACTTGACATTTAATTTAAAATCATTTATCTTCCAGTGCTACTACCAGCAATTCATCATGAATTGCAGAATACATTTACCCCAAAGAAGAGAGAGCATGTTTTGCAAGTCAAAGAAAACCAACACACCTGAGAACAGACATCTTAAAAATAAGTGTCCTTTACTAGTCCCCTCAGGAGACACCTAAGATATGTAGTGGTATCATTGTTCTGTCCCCTGTACCATGCAAAATAGCATTGTGCTAAGCAAACTCTAATAGACTTTAGTACTTAGTCTTTTATTGTCAGAGAAAATGGACCATCTAAAAACACATACTTTCATGAAAATAAACATATATTAATTATTTAGCACATATGGCTCATGAAATAGGCAAAGATGTGCTTGGTACATTCAACAAGAGTTGAAAATAGGAGTGCAGTCACTTCTGAATTGCATGGGTTTGGATCCAAGCCAATTATATTACTTCATTAACTCTGCCTAATGGAATGAATATGGAATTAACACGAGATCTATATTTTAGAAAAAATGTATCTGTCACTACCTCAGCAATAAATTTTAAAGAGTTAACTTTGAAGAAGCTACACAAAACCCCTAGAAGAAAAAGTAGTCTGGGAAGGGAAGAGAAAGAAAGAACAACTGTAGGAACTTAATGTAAATTAAATGTAAATGGAACTAGGTTCATATACAGCATCATTATTTGAAGGTCATAGGAATAGAATTTAGAACTAAAAAGTGATCACTTTAATAAAATGGGCTAGCCTCAAGTGTGAGTTTGAGTGTGGTAGTGAAGTGAGAAAGTTTTTGATAAAAACGTGCTTTGATCCCTTCCTGCATGTAATGTTGTATTAAGCCTTTTTTATATAGTGATAATATACATATGCTTTGCAAAAGTTGATAATTAAACTCAACTACTTTAATGAATTTCCCTTTTTGAAGGAAGTTGGTCTCCTTCAAGCTGATGATTCTATGTATTTATATTTTGAATAAATAGTATATTGAAATAAAACAATAATGCTTTTACCCAGGGTTTGATCATATCACTGGGATCTCCTTCCAATCAAGAGTTCTGGCAGGATGTTAAGAAGTGATTACTTATTAGTTAAAACCTTCATATGAAAGAAATCAGCAGCCCAAAGAAAGTGAGAGAAAACAGCTGTTGCTGCTCCTACTCTAAAAGCAATTTTTATTTGTTTAAATAAGACACAATTTTGTTTTACTTGGTTGTGTGAATAAGTCCACTTTCTTCTAGAATCCTTTATTCAGGCACTAACACAATCAACAAATTAGGTCACTGGTCAGTCGACTCTAAGGATAGTGGCTAAATTAAATCAATTTTATTTAATGTGTAAAATGACTTTGACACACTTTCATATTTTGAAAGTTTAAAAAAATCACACCAGAGTATTAGAGAAAGGTCTACTTTTCAGGAGAAGAAAGGGAAAGATCAGTTATTATTTTTGCTGAAAGCAGATTATGATCATATCCTAAAATTACATATTCCAGTGAGCTGACATTGAGCAGGACAAGCTTAACATAGAATACTATAGAATGACATTTAAATGATATACTAAAAGTCAGACAAGTTAGAGATGTTTGAATTTAAAATACAAAGGGAGAGGAAAGAAAATGTTTTCAGTTGTACAAACTAAATCTGAGTTAATAAAGTAATCTCTCCCTTTCAAGATGTGTAGCATGAAACTAACATTGACAACAGTGATATAAAATTTCTAAATTGAAATACAGAAGTAAGTGTTCTTGGCAGTATTCATTTTATGGTCATCTTGTAAGGGTTGTCCCTGGAGGACTTTATTCCCCCAGTGGTCTTAAAGCTTTGAAGTTTACTGATTCTAGGTGCTGCTTCATGGTTTTTCTGGTCCCCTTGTTGTAATGTTCTGTATACTGCACACATCCATTATTGAACGCAGATAATTTCCCTTCTAACTAAGGAACACTATTTTGGGGGAGGGGAAGAAACTCTTGCTGTTTACGACTTTTGCCAAACAATCTACAAATGGAAAACTATGACCACTATTGGCAACCTATGAAGAACTAGGTAATAAAGAAGCAATGATGAGAAGCAAGTGATGCTGACTCCTGCATTTTGTTAGGTCTGATTCTGCATATATATTAATAATGATGCACCCTATGGATGCAATTTCATGTTTATAACACTTTGGCCATTGGCAGCATTGTGCACCTGTGTTTTCCATGCCTTCCCATCTGCTGCCTACAATCATTCAGATTCAGGTGACAGAAATATTTTAGATAAAAGTTAATCAACCTGCACTCTGCAGATGAAATCTCTATGGTTCAGCATTAGATAGGAACCTTCTGGGCAACTGCTGAAAGTAGCTTGTACTCGCCTTTCCAAAGATTAAAAATGTAAGATGTGTTTTTCTAGAAAAAGAAATATTTAGTACTTTCTTTATATTTTATGCATAGATTCTATCAAACTTTTCACTTGCATATTGCCCTTATCCATTTTAGTTTTTATCTCTGCATATATATAAAAAGTGGAAGAGGAGAGATTAGAAATATTTTTCCAGCTAAAGAGATAGAGTGAAAATGATGTAAAGTCAGAAATTCTCCAGGGACTGGACTCTCTTACTAGTACACTGACCAATGTTGATCAAGCTCCAGAACTTTCCTTAGTTTTTAAATCTTTAAAATGGGACCAATGCCAATTACCTATTTGCTTCATAAATACTTTGTGTGAGGCTTAATACAGCCTGATATGATAAAAGTAAGGTATAAAATGCAGGAAACTCCTAAAAGTATCCTGTGTCTTCTTAAATATTTATCTCCTTATCGTTACTTGTCAAGTTAAGTTCACAAATAGCTTCTTTTATTGAATATATATATATAAACTCATAGAAAACTGAATCATTCGATTCCTATTCCTTTATTCTTAGATAATAGGAGCAGAAATGGGTTGAATGCAGCAACTGCTTACTAGCCCCTGAGCCTACATCACATAGAAGAAAGGCAGGGACAAAGAAACAATTCCCCAATGAGTCTACCCAGTTCGTTTTTACACTGTCAGGTGATATTTCTAATGCTTACCGATACCCAAGACTAATGAATCGCTCTTCTTTACTTACTGCTTCTGAACTAGTTGCAGATTTTCTACTTACTCAAAGGAATTCAGAGGCATGTGTTTTCTTCCTTAAACAATTACCCGAGGCTCAGGCACACCCAAAGAAGTCAAAAAGAGCAGATAATGCTCCCAGAGTTCTTCACGGGGGTGTACGACTCTAGCAGTGTCAGGGACCCCACCCCCATTCCCCGCACTAGTCTTCAGAACCCCGACTTCTACTTCCGTCGGGCGTCCACTAGATTTTTCCCAACTGGTCAAAACATGATTTTGGCGTATTCGTCCCCCTCCCTACCACCACCCGCGACCCCAAACTCGCATTTTATTTCCACCCGCGCTTAAAATGCTTTATTCTACTTCTACTGAGGTCCTTCTACCTACCACCTACGGACACGATCCAATCCTTAAACCGTATCAAAGTTAGGAAGCCCCAAGTCCCTCCGACTTCACCCGGCCCTTTCCTCTCCTCTCCTCCCCGGCTAGAGTCCCGGTCCCCAGCAGCGCCCATCACTGTTCCGCGCGCCACACTCCTCTCACCTGACTCTCCCGCGGAAACTCGTGGCGCACGATGCTGATCACTGGAATATGCAAGACTGAGCTGACCAAGTCGAGCTCCATCATCTCGCCCTGGCCCTGGGGGAAGGCGAGCAGCGCCGATACCCCTTGCACCACCACGGTGTGGCACACGCTCTGCAGAAAGGAGAAAGGGTCACTGCTCCATGGCGAGCTAGGGGAGGAGAAGGGCAAAAGCGGCAGATCTCCCAGGCCCGCCTCGATGGCCATCACTACTTCCAAAGACAGGTTGTAGGGCAACAGCCCTTCCACGCGGTTCAGGTTGTCCACGGCGAATAGGAGGGCGTCCCGCGGCCATAGAGTCTCAGACCCAGCGCCCTCCCCTGGCTTCCGGGCGCCCGGAGGCCCCCGGCCATGCAGGGCGCTCCCCAACCAGCGTGCGCCTGGCGAGGGCGCCGGGGGCCTCCAAGTCCCTGGCTCCGGCTCATCCCGCTGGGCTCCAGCCCGGCTGCTGTCCGGAGCCCGGCTGGCCGCGCGGGGGCCCGTGATCCAGGGCTGCAAGTGCACCGCGCCCACCCTCACCGCGTGCCCGATGCGCTTGAGAATCTGGCAGGGCTGCGGGTGCGAGGAGGAGCCGGGCACCCCGGCTAGTACTAGTGCGCAGGGCGGCGGCAGCAGCAGACAGACCCTGCTCAGCAGCCACCACAAACTCAGTCTCCTCATTACTGAGACCCACAGGGAGAAAGCGCGCCCCCTCCTGCGCCCGGCTCGTCCCTCTGCGGCCGCCGCCTAAGGTCTCCGCCTCCAGGTCCCGCGCGCAGCTTCACCAGACGCGGCGAAGCGGTCCCAGGAGCGGGAGCGGTCTCAGGTCAATGCAAGTTGTAGCCTAACGCTCCCTCGGCTGTCCCAGATCCCGCCGCCGGGTCTCTCCGCCTCGGATCCTCTGCCCGCCCAGTCCCTGCTGCGCGGAGCCGGGCAGGCGGGCGGGCCGGCGCCTGTCACCCGCAGTTTGGGCGCCTGTTCCCTGCCCGCCCCATCTGCAGGGCGCCTCGGGCACTGCGTCCAGCCCCGCGGGGCGGCTGGGCTGAGAAGCTGCCGGAGTGCCCAGGAGTCAGCGGTGACAGAGAAGCAAGGCTCTCACTTGGACTCTTTCTTTTCTGCCCACTGCTTTCCTGGGGTCGCGTTGGAGAGGGCGTTCACGCCCGGGGTGCGGAAAAGAAGCGAAATCTGCTTTGCTCCGCTGTCGGCCACCCGCTCGCGGGCTCCCCCAGCGCTGGCTTCATTTCCCTTCCTCCCTCGCTACTTCGTCTCTTCCTTTCTTTCGTTATTTTTCCGCTCAGTCGCCACCGCGGCTGGCTTGCTCGGAGGAGCGACACGACTGGCCAGCAAAGGGTGGCTCTGCTTGGAGCGCCAAAGTTCTCCCCGCCTCAGCCGGCGCCTCCCTGTTGTTGCGCCCTGGCGCCGGCCTGTCGCTTGGCTGCGCTAAGCGCCCGCGGATGGTGAGATTCCCGGGTGGCACAGCCCGCGCCCCTGGAAAGTCCTCTCCCCTTAAAGTCGTAGTTTGCGAAATTCCCTTACATCTAAGAGGGCAAGGACTCTGAGCCGAGGAGAATTCTGAATTTGGAGTCGCGCCTGTGAGATCTATAACACCCAGTGGCTCACTGGGAGATCTTCAGAGAGGCTGTGACTTTAACGAGCTTGTCTTCGATGTGTCGCTTTAAAGGTTTTTCTAGCTGACGGTATTAAAGCAGGAATTATTTACACATTTAATCTTCTCAGATGCCTTTTCTCTGGCGTGTGGGCCTTTACATTTTTAAAGAATCCCTATGTTTTTAGTTCTTCAGAACTAAAGTGAATTTGAAGCAATTATTTGTTCAAGAAATTAAAGAGATTCAAAATACTTTCAGAGTTTTAAGTACAGTCAAGAGCAGTTCCTGGTTTAGACCAAGAGCCCCAGATCATTGTTTCTAGTAAGTTATTTCATTTGTATGGTAATATAGTAAGATCATGGGACATGATCTCATCTTTTCCTCCACGATTTGATAATCTGCAATTAGAAGGAAAGAAAAGGGTTAAGGGTGGGCCTGTGGTTTTCCATGCATACAGATTAATTTTATTTTATGCCCGGGTACCATTTAGAAGGAAGGTGGTCGAGATAGCCATGGGGCAGAGCAAGCATTCTGAATATGATACCACTTCAAGAGAACCATGACCTTGGCAATTTATTTCACCCGCCCTTGCCCTGCTGTTTGGATCTGCTAAATTGTTATGCAAATACAGCTAGCTTTTAGCTCTGGAGAGTTGCTTTGATTCAGGAGCTAAAGTATCCATCCTGCTTTAAATCCTTGGAATGAAGAGGCTCTAGTTAAATAAAAATCCCAAGAAGGTTGCAAAGTGAATGCTGTTTTCCTCAACATGGACCTATAAAGTCATCTCAGAACAACACTTACTTGACATTCAAATCGTTTTTGCAACACTGGGGTGCTAGCTAGAGAAGGCTTCCAGGAGAGAAAAGTGAAAATCACAGTAGGGGCTGTATCTGAGGCCCAAGAGAGCATCCCATGAATGGGAGATAAGCTGCCCCTAGCCTGCTGGAAATTCCTTCTTGCTCCAGAGGATTCCACTGATCGAAATCTGAATAAAAATATTGTAAAATTAATTCTATGCTGCTAGCATTGCAGGAAGATTGGGGACCTATTAATTGTGTAGTATGGAGGTGTATTTGTCTGTGTTTGAGTATGTGTGCATTGAAGAGTATAACACCCCAGATTATGACCATAATTCAGTGTTCTAATCTCAGTACATGGCATTACGCATATGTTCAGGTCAGGTTCCCAAGAAAATAGATGGTGATGGAGAATAGTTTGATCTGATCATTAATGCATCCTAGAGTCATTGCATGTGTTTTAGACCTCTCACAAATTCATGACTACCTTGAGGGATTGGCTGAACTGGTCTTTCATAGGAGAGAAGATGATTCCCCGGTTTGTGAGAATAGTACTGTCCCAACTCGTGATAAAACTCTAGTTAAAGCTTGTGAATACTGAGTGAACAGTGAAGAATGGCCCTTCCTTCTTGTGCTTTTTGTTTCTTTCCTCCTGGGCTTTTCAATTATGATGCACTGATTTCCTTTCTGTCTTTTATTTTTGTTGCTGTTGCTTGTTCTCTTTTTTTATATCTCTGTGGTTTAAGGATTTTTCTCACTCCTTTCCTAACATATTGTTTTTCTTTTTCTCTTTCTCCTTCTCTTCTGTTTTCATTCTTTAAAGGCCATAATTTTCAAAGCTCTTTTAGACTCAGTCATCAATTCAACAATCAAGTATTAAGCTCTTACCATTATGCCAGGCATTGCCAGAGGACAGTCCTGAAGATAGATGAATAAACTCTAGTTCAGAGAACTTGAGTGTCCTCCCACTACACAAAATCACATAGTTAACGAGTGGACAAAATGCTAATGTTGAGCTTATAATCGAGAGGAAGAGACAGACAATAAAACATGCAAATAAGTAAAAGTAGGATATTGTATTAGTCCGTTTCTGCTGCTTATAACAAATATCTGGAATTGGGTAATTTATAAGAAAATGAAATTTATTGCTTACAGTTTTGGAGGCTGGGAAGTCCGAAGTCTAGGGAACGCATTTGGTGAGTGTCCTCTTTGGTGGGTGGCTTTATAGGAATAAAGGGGTCTCACATGGAAGAAAATGGTGGAGCAGAGAGAGAGGCACTCTCATGTGCTCTCCTTTTGAAGGCTTCAGAACCATGCCCCTTACCACCATTATTAATCCATTCACTACAGCATGGTCCTACAATCTAGTCACCTCTTCAAGGCCCCACCTTTCAATTACCATAATAGGATTTCCCACCCTCTCAACACTGTCACAGCGGGGGCCAAGTTTCCAATATCTGGAACTTTGGGGGACACAATTTAAGCTTCAGTGAATTTGGGGGGAACATTTAATCTACAGCAGATATGTTCACTGGTGCTAAGGAGAAAAATAAAGCATTAAAGAAGTATTAAAAGGAGGATGAGTTGTAATTTTAGATTGGAAATCTAGGGAAAACCTCACTAAGAAGAAAGCTTTTGAATAAAGACCCAAAGTGAGGTGAGGGAGTGATTCATGTGAATACTCAAGCCAAGAATTTCCAAGCAGAAAAACAGCAAGTGCAAAGGCCCTGTGGCAGGAGTATTTCTGGAATATTTGAAGAATAGTGAGGGGCTCAGAGTGGCTGAAGTGAAATGGTGCAGGGTCAGAGTGGTGGCAGGTCAAGATACAGGGACAATGAGGAGGTGACAATGTAAGCCAGTGAAGAACTTTGGCTTCTTATCAGAATGGGCAGGAAGATTGAGTGGAAGAGTGACAGGATTAAATGTTTCAACAGGACCACTCTGGCTGATTTGTTGATAATAGATGAAAGTTGGGCAAGAGTGGAAGTCAGAAGATCAGATATGAGGCTGTCGCAACAATCCACACGAGAGATAATATTATTGTCAAATCATAAAAACGACTTTATTAGGTTAGTATGATTCTTCCCGTTCTAAAGAATAAGAAATTATATTTGAGAATAGTTGAGTAGTTTGCATGAAGTCATCACATCATGAGTGGCAGTGCAGTTTCTAAATTCCAAGTTCATCTCAGATGCACAGTTGGTAGCAAGAACGAGTCGAATTTCAAAATTGCCTCATCCAGAGAATATGAAGCGCATTCTATTACCTGATTCAAAATGAGAGCTTACTGATTTAAGAACCCATGCTGGAAAGTCAGACACTCAAAATTTAAAATGTGCTTTTGTGCATATCTGTGTTTTTTGGGGACCAGTGATGGGTGGACTAAAAGGTAAGATAGTTTAGAGGTAAGCCAGGAAAGGCTACAGTGAAGGATGCTGTGGGAATTAGGAACCAGGATTCTCTTCCCAGCATTGTTTCCCTATGGGTGTGACATTTAACCTGCCTACACTTGAGACTCCTCCCTTGTACGGTGGTTGTGGTGATAGCTCTTGGACATAGAGATGGCAGTGTGCAAATTCCTGTGGACCTTTGCAGTTTCTATGGGAATGGGAGGCTTCTTGTGGGGTTATCAGTTCAGTCACATAATTATAAATGTTTGGAAAGCTATTCTATTTTTTTTTCCCTATGCATCCTGGTATATTTCAAGTTGTATCCATATCTAGCTTTTTTTTTATGTGGCAATAATATTAAATGCATGTTGCCAATTCTGGGTCAGCCTTTTATACAATAATAACTATGCAGGTTTTTTAAAAAATCAATATTCAGATAAAAAATGTACTCAACTTGAGCTAATGCATACCCATAGCCCAAATTGTACCCTTTTCCATACTAATTTCTTTGTCTGTATTGCCAGAGACCCTGTTGTTATGAAAGTCTTTCTGCATAAAAACAAAGTATGTGGACCTTGCAGAAAATCTATGGTGGCAGAATTTTAGGAGGGAATGAATCTAGAAAAAAATCAGGTCAGTTTTGAGGAACAGACTCTGAGGACTCATCTATCAAACACCTAATTATTTTTTTCTCATTTCCCCAGTTTAAAAAAAAAAAACGTGTATTGACATGATACCTTATAACATTGCCCTACATTCTACTAATTAGGCATTGATTTTGGAAGTAATCATCCTCTTTTTAAAAGGCAGATAAATTATAAAACTATCAGTTCATCACACATTAGTAAAAATTATTTTACCCTGTTATTGTAAAATTAATATCCTCTTGGGAATTTTGGGAAGAGAGAAGGGAAAGAGTTTATTTTGAACTATAAAGGAATTTGGAGACTTTAAGAAAGACTTTCAGAAGATTTGCAAGAATTATGAAATAGTTATTATTCTAGAGTTTTCATATTCAGTGATTTCTACACGCCAGGCACATTGTGTACATGATCCAGGTGTGATCTCACTGAAGGAATTTTGGGCATCCTGAAGGACCAGAAACAGGAGAAAAGGAGCATTAGGAACTAAGAAAATGGGGTGGAGAAAAGGAAACAAAAATTTAGTCTATCTTGTCTAATTTAAAATATTGCCTAGGCTTTGCCCTTACGCTGGAAAACATAAAGGAAAATGTCTTCTCTTTTGCATTACATGGTCACCTATACTCAGGAAACCAAATTCAGGCCAGGGCTATTACCTATCTGTAAATTAGGAACTGCCAATAGTTGTTTACCTTTTAGCTGTAAGAAAGGGAAAAAGAAAAAAAAAAAGGAAAAGAAAGAAGGAAAGAAAAACATTGCGGTGTCCTCTTTCTAGTTGTCAGGGGAGTAAGTTATCAGTTGTGACAAGTGCTTGGCCTTGTCCACTAGGATTATTAGCTGAGTGTTTGGATTTCCTGATTCCTCTCCTAAACCACACACGACAGGGAACTCAAATAGGGCTTGGAGAGGCAAATGTGGCAGTCTCTCAATCTTTCTTTTTTGTGTGTGATAAACCTTCCAATTTAGTGTTTATCCAAATGAGTTATGGAATAAAACTTGGCCCATCACAGACTGCGACATTTTTAAAGGACTTTCTTGTGCCCAGTTTGTAGCACTACTTTTATAATTGCAGCCAAAAGAATTTGTGAATTTTCTAAAAGCTATATTTGGCTTCGTGGATTTCATGCTTTGCATCTGTAAAAGCATTTTGTTTAAGAAAAATAGTTTTTTGTTTCTTTAGAAAGAAACTTTAAAGTAGACGTTTAGAAGACTTCAAGATTTATGAAATTTCCATTATTCTAAATGAGTTTTTATCTTGAGTGACTTCTGCATGCCGGGCATACATGATCTCCTAATTTCTTTGCATACATGATCTCCTAATTTCCTGAATAGACTGTTGTCCTTGTTTTATAGAGGAGGAAATTGAAGGTTGGTGCGGCTGAGTCATTTGCAAAGGACTGAGATGCAATCCCAGATTTGATCCTCCTTCTCCAAAGTCCATGTTCTTTTCCTCTGTACTTCCAGGATGAATGGAAGCATTATAACCAGGCCTGGATGATTCTAGAACCATTGTCTGACTAGTGTATAGGGATGAGTATAATCACAAAGTTCTTTATTTATTACTTATCAGAGTATATAAATGAAAACTCCAAAAATTTTAATGTTTAAGGAGATCTTAGGAAATAGTTTTCTTATTACTTAATACTACACATAAATAAGCATGAATCATTATCATTTTCTATTCTTATTGGACTACAAAACATCCAGCCAGATGTCTTTCATCTATTTCATATGTGAAATGACTCCAAACTCATCTGTAGTTTTAAATGTCACTGGAAATATTATCTTCTAACTCACTATCCTCCTTAGCATGTCTGTGCATCAACCACATACTCAGGATATCAAAGAATATTTTAATATGTGAAAATCTGAATGGTTTGGGATGGTGTTTCTGGAATTTTCTCTCTGGAAAAAGTTCAATTCTGGCAGAGGCTTTACTCTCTATAAGGCAGAGTGAAGCCTCTTTTTCACATGCTGTAATTGACATGACTTCTATCTTGATCAAAGTATTAAAGAGTTTGCATGGTGTCGGCTAGCTCACTCAGGGTTTGGATATAATTGATATCATGATGGGTGAGAGCTTTTGCTAAACAGAGTTGTCTTTCATGCCATTTCTAGGTCCTAAAATTGATACAGGTGGGAAAATGTCTATGAGTGTGCTGAATCTTCTGGGAACTGAACCATTCTTTGAAAATGAGGACTGGTCATCTAGGTATTATTATTGAAGGAGGAATAACTTCTTCCTGAATTTGAAATTCTTTCAAAAACACCGTACCCTTTTTCCTTTTGGGGTGCTATCATTGGGTTAAAAATAAAAAGCATAATTGCCCCCCCCCCACCATGCCAACAGTACTATCACTGCAGTATACATAATGGAGAGTAGGCTGAGCAAGACTCAGTAACCGCAGTGATTATTATATGATCACATGGAACTCTAGCAAGAACTCGATGGGAAAACATTTTCATCCATTAAAAATGCTGGTATAATGAGACTTATGTGGATGAAGCAGAACGTAAATAATAATAATTATTGTATTCTGATATGGACGACACCTTTCTTGAAAAGCTTAATGCATTTTTGCAGATTTTTCCCGCATTTTCTCTAAGGTATGATACAAATATATCAACATATTTGTATATAGTTTTAAGTTAATTATGAATAGTTGATGCCTGAGGCAGAGAGTCAATAAATGGATAGCCCAAGATTCCATAGCTTAGGGTGCATGCAGAATTAAAATACCATTTCTTTTATAGCAGTCAGGACTGGGAAGTAACATTTACTATTACACCACAAATGGAAGAGCTGGTACTGCGCAGGCTGGTATTTCTTCTCTGATATGCTCCCAGGCAAGACCCCAATTTGGTTCTGACATTTAATGCCATTAAGTTGAGGGCTGAGCTTTTCTGGTAATGAAAACACTCCCTGCCCATTTGTTTATAATGGCCATATCTGCCTTAATCTTCATTCATGTTTTCTAACTGGGAGACTTACGATTTTCTCACGCCTTGGTATGGTTTCTTCCTGAAATCTTTCATCTGACTGGCAGTATAGTCATGTTTCTGTGGAGTTTCAAAAATGGTCTTTGGCAAAAGCAATCTTCTTTTTCTATTGTACCAGCTATTCAATCTTTCTCTTTAAGTCTCTCTGCTAGCTCCCTGTTGCTTTCTAAATCAAGCTGTGATTTTCTTGGTTTATCAGTCTCTCTATCATGGGGAGAAGTGGGTGGCCAGCAATAGCCATAAGGCAGTGTCCAAAGTTAGTGGTGCAGGCGCCAGTAGATGGGATAGGTAGGGAGGTTGCATAAAGCTTTTTTGCTTTGTACCCACAATTTTCAAATAACTAACAATGCCTATAGGCTCTTTATTCATCATTTCGTCCTGATTCTTCTAATGCTAGCAAGTCTTATTTGTCTTATTTTTCAGGGCAGATGGTTTAAAGAAATGAAACTAGCCAATAAAACCTTCAGTTATATTTTTTACAAGATCAGAAATTATGATGATAATGAGAAAATTGCACTTAATCCTATAAGTGTATCAGGAAAGATGTTAGCAATATATTCATGTACGAGGGTACTTCAAAAAGTTCATGGAAAGATTCATATTGTCTTTTCATTTTTTCACAAACTTTTTGAATTATCCTCATATAACATAATGCAAAATATATATAATAAAAATATAATTTAGCAATATGTACACGTTGAATTATTAGTCTCAATTTTCATTCTACTATACTAGTAGTATGATCTTATGCTAGGTGGAGTATATATCCCCAGTCCTTGACTTGGAAGTTGGCTAAAACATTGGTTGGACCGATGGGATTTTAGTGGACATGATGTAAACAAAGCCTTGAAATGTTCTTGCGCAGTTGGGTTTGCTTTCTTGAACTGCTGCCTGTCACTCAAAGAACACTCTTTGGATCTTTGGATAGCTGCTGGTCAAAGGACCATGAAAGACATGTAAAACAGACCTGGACCCAAACACAGCTTGGAGCCAAGCACAACTGATTTCAATGAACAACAGTCTGTGAGTGAAAAATAAATTCTATATTTTATGCCCCCAAGATTTTGTGACATATTATGTAGCAAAGTGACTGATAGGTATGTATAAATCTGTGGGAAAAGAACTTTAATTAGTTACATACTTTTCACTTTTAGGAGAAATATTTCAGAGATAAATTAGAGACTAACAGGTTAAGAAAAAACCCTCAAACCTCTCTATAGTATATCCTGGACAGCCCACATTCAGTGCAAGCATTTACATTTACACCTACAACCACACACAGTGAAGATTCATACTCTGTATGACCCAACACAATGAAGATCTCTAACCATTGAGAAATAAACATACTTAACATGATGTATTTATTAAGAATAATTCTATACATTCATATAGTGCCTAGAATAAGTGGTATTAAGCTTAAAATAAACACATCCAATCACAAAATAATCTTAGAATAACAAATACTTTATTTGCATTTGCAAATAGCATGAAGAGCAATACATACACTACAGTAATATTTTAAAATTCTCATAATTCTCATTTTCTTTATTCATTGCAACTGCTTTCATATTTCTTTCATTCTAAGCTGTTTCTAAAATCTTCAAATCTTCTTTTACATTCATTAATATTCATATTTTTATTCCTGAATCATCTTTTAAAAAAATTACTGTTATACATAGGTGTGGGGTACAACACTGATTTTCAATAATTGTGTACAGTGTGTGGTGGTTAGATCAGTATGGTTAGCTTATTCTTTATTACAATATGCAATCATTCTTTGTGTCCATTGACCAATTCCTCATTAGCCTCCCTCACTTCCCCCTTCCCTCCCCTTTTCCTCTTCTAGTTTTCTAAAAGTTCAATGTATTACTGTGATTGTTGTTTATTTCTTTCTTTCTCTCAGTCTCTCTTTATTGTTCATTTGTTTATTTACAGATTCAGCTCCCAACTGTGAGTGAGAACATGTGGTATTTCTCTTTCTGTACCTGGTTGTTTTACTAAGGATAATTTTCTCCAGGCTCATCCATGTTGTTGGAAATGGTAGAATTTCATTCTTTTTTTTATGGCTGAGTAGTATTCCATTCTTTATATATACACAATTTCCTTATCCAGAAATCCATCGATGGACATTTAGGTTGGTTCCATCACCTAGCTATTGTAAATAGAGCTGCAGTAAACATGGGAGTGCAGGTATGCCTTTGACCTGATGTTTTCCGATCCTCTGGACATATCCCCAGGAGTGAGATTGCTGGATCATATGGAAGTTCTATCTGCAGTTTTTTAAGGAAACTCCATAGTGTTCTCCATAATGGCTGTACTAATTTGATTTGAAGATTTCCCCAGCCATAGCCTGTGGCCTCCTAGTTTTCTGTGCCTCAAGCTTTCTTCCTGATTATGCATAACAAACCCCAAGAAAAGGGGTCCGATCCAGTTGACAGACTTCAAGCTAGAATCTTCTTCAGTGGTCAGTGTTAGCATAAAAGCTGAGAACACTTATAATTTAACAACTGTTGATACATCACTTGTAGAAACTGAATTGGCCCTGTGTTTGATACATAATAGATGTTTGGTGAAAAACAGAAAAAAATAGAACATTCTTTGCTTTGAGATCTCACTACTGCTGGAGATAATTATAACAAAGCATTAAAAGAAAATTAATTTGAGGAATAAAGTTTAAAATGGAAGAAATTTTCTTAATTGCTATTGGCTTCTTTGTTCAGATAACATACATAAAGGAACCAACAGAAAAATGTTAGGTAATAGAAAAGTATAGAATATTCCAGAAATCATAAAATGGGATAAAATAGAACCCAAACAGATTATTAATATATGTATATATACACATAAATACATATTTTCTATTTGCCATAGTAAATACAGTGGTTTCCAAATTATATGGTCCCCAAATTGGTGGCATTTTGGGTTGCAAGAACGTCATTTTATTTTTCTATAATTAAAATTTAATTTAGCTTTCAAATCTCCATTTCTTTCTCTCTCTCTTTTTTTAAAGATGACCGGTAAGGGGATCTTAACCCTTGGCTTGGTGTTGTCAGCACCACACTCTCCTAAGTGAGCCAACCGGCCATCCCTATATAGGATCCGAACCTGTGGCCTTGGTGTTATCAGCACCGCACTCTCCCGAATGAGCCACTGGCCGGCCTCAAATCTACATTTCTAATGATGGTGGGAAACTTAAATAGGCCAATTTAAAGAAATTCAGTCTGTTTGGATTAAATACAGTTGCTCTTCTTCTTTTTTTCTATTCTTCTTCCCTCTTCCAGGGTGGAAGTGGGCTTATGGATTGTGCTGGTGTTAAAGGAAGGGAATTAGTTCTGCAGGCACTTCTCTCTCTGCTCTGGTGACTCCTGATGTGGGCCTGCATTTTCGGTTGATGCCTTAAGGGCCACATCCTTCCTGTTCCAACTCCAGGTTTCTTTGGGCCATTGGCTCCTTCAGCCATGTCTCCACCTTTCTTAAGCAGCTGTGAGGATTTTCTGAGACTCACCCATGCAACTCTTTGGAGTGTGGAATTTGAAGAAGCTGCCCTCAGAGGCCTCTATCTAGGCACTTCCTTCTGATACTGTTCTAATGCTTAGGGGCCATGTTGGAGTTGAGGCTTCTTTGCAAGGCTTCCAGTGTCATAGGCTATGTTCCTTAGTTGCTAGAGAATAGTTCCTACTGCTGTGGGATTCTCTTAATCTATTTGGGGTTCACGTAATCTATGTATTTCCCCCTTGAAGATTTCAACTCCGTTTTTGCTTTCTATTGATGGTAATAACAAATTGCTACAAATAAGCAGCTTAAATTAATGCACCTATATTACCTTACAGTTTCCATGGATCAGAAGCCCAGGCATGGTTTACCTGGCTCCTCCTCTCAGGGTCTCACCAATCAATCTGTTGGCCAGGATTTATTCTTACCTGGAGGCTCGATTGGGGAAAAAACTACTTCCAAGTTCATTCAGGTTGTTGGTGGAATTCAGTTCTTTAGTGTAGGACTGAGGACACTGGCTTTTTGCTGGCTATTGGTTGCTGGCTGCCCTCAGATTCTAGAGACCACCAGAAGTTCCTAGAAGCCATCTGCAGTTCCTTTCCATGTGGGCTTCTCCAACATGGCCACTTATTATCAAGCTCTCAAAGAGAGTCTCTGCTAAGATAGAGTCTTATGTAATACAGCATAATCACAGGAGCAACATCTCATCACCTTTGCTTTAAAACATGATCTAGTCATGGGAGTGACATCCTGTTAATTTGCCATATTCTACTGCTTAAAATCAAGTCACAGGTCCTGCCCTACTCAAGGGGAGGGATTATTCAAGGGCATGGACACAAGGAAGTGAGGATTATGGGGGCCACCCTGAAGTCTGTTCATCACAAACTCCCACATGAGGGGGAGAGCTAGGCATTCTCAGAAGCCCATTGCAGAAAAGTTGCTGTCAAATCCCCTTTTCTTGTCAGTTGGTAGCAATAACTCTTATATCACCATGTAGGCTTTTTCAGGTCCATCTATGGAGAAAATTTATAATCTCTTCAAAGATTGAGCTCTTGAGGGCTGAGCCCGTGGCGCACTTGGTAGAGTGCTGCGCTGGGAGCACGGCAACGCTCCCGCCGCGGGTTCGGATCCTATATAGGACTGACCAGTGCACTCACTGGCTGAGTGCCGGTCACAAAAAAAAAAAAAAAAAAAAAAAAAAAGATTGGGCTCTTGATATTTCAAGGTTTTTAGAATTCCAAAAAAGAAAATTTTCTCTTCAAGCCTGGTTCTTGAAAACAGGGCCTTCAGGAATGATCGCCTCTGCTATAATTTTGCAAAAGTCTACTCAGGAGCTGAAAAGCCAAGAATATGATTCTATCCTCTCTATTATCCCTTAAATTAAATAATAAATTTTATTTTCTCTGTCTAGTTTTAATGGTGGAATGGTTGCATAATTAAAAACAAATTAATTATCAAGAAGGAGAAATATATCAGGTGCTACTTCAAAATATAATTCTTGCCCATAGGCATAAATAAAGTGGGGTATGCTATTATTATTTAATGACTGCTTCTTGGAAGCTTGCATATCACTATTAAGAAAACTCAGAAAACTCACTTTTTTACCTAATATACTTCGGTTAGATTAAAGAGCTAAATATAATCACATAAGAACACCAAAATATATAGATCAGAGTATCTAAGGTTACGTTGTTGATGCTTTGAAGAAATATAAATATAAATACTACTATAAAATAGAACTATTGATGTGGAGGGCCACACAGCTGTTGATTCTTTTTTTAAAAAATAATCCAATTCATAGACATTGACACCAAAGAACAAAGAAAAATAAAGAAGGAAAGAAAAACTTAAAGTGTACATACAAAGATATTTATAGCAGAACGATTCAAACATTGTAGAAAACTGGAAAGCAATATAAATATTTAAAAATAAGGGAATAATTATCTATGGCTTATTAGTTCTATGTAATTTCATTCAGTCAATTAAAATGCTGAACATAACAATTTTAGCTTTTGGTAAATCACTTATGAAAAATATCAAGTATGGATTGCATAAACTTTGATTACAATTCTGTATGTAAAATATCTACACATTGATAGAAATTGGAGAAGATCAGAAAAATATTATATAAAAATAATAGTTATCATTTCTTTTAAACTAATAATACCACATTCACACATTTTTAGGTGAAACAGTGACATGAAAATGCAAATCAAAGTTATAACTAATCTAGCAAGTAGTTACCCGTCTACCTCTCATATTTGAAACATATTTAGGAACCAGGAAATAAGCAAATACATGTCCAAGGAGCCAAAATAGACATTGGAGTGCTGATACTCTGAAGTTCACACATTTTATTTATAGAAAAACACTTCCAACTTTACTTCAGAGCATTTTAACAAGACTGATTCCTATACCATAGCAGATTAGAAGAGAGAATTAAAAGAGAGGAAACAAACCTCAGAAAATTGATGATAATAAGATCCATATAATACATTATATAAAATGCATTCACATGCATTATTTCATTTGATTTGTACACAAACTTTTAGTTTTTTTATTATGTACATTTCACAGAATACATGTTGTTCAGTATCTTTGCCCAAGATCATGCAACTTAAACTCAGGTGTTCTAAATTCAAATTTCTTAATCACTCTACATTCACTTCATCCTCTACCTTGTAAACTGAATAGACAGCCTATCATCTATTCACTTTGGGATGTGACGTTATTTTAAGACATGATATCTGTAATGGTCATACATTAGTATAGATGCTATCCTCTTTCATTTAGAACATCCTTGCCACTCTGAATCTTCACAGTTCTCTTAGACTGCATGGTTCTCATTCCAATCAGGAAATGAAAAAGTTAGCAAAACTGGGCTTTTTCTTGTAAAACTGTGAATTTTCATTCCAGAGCAGTTTAATGAATGGAAATATCTAGAATTCTGCTTGGTACAGCTTTACATTATTGATTTTAGACAGAAGACAAGATCCTGAAAAAATGGACATCAAAAGCTTCCGTCCATGAGAAAAGACTTCCGTGATCTATATAAACCTGAGTCAAATGATACTCTTTTGAAATGAGCTTGAGGTATCGCATTATTTTTTCTTACGTTGTCTTCGGGCTTCATGAGATGCTTAATGTCTTATATGATCCTTTTGGCCAAGTAAATTGATATTTTCTGGGTTATCCAGGACCCACAAAAGGACTCCTCAGAGAAATAGTTTGGTGCTAGTAAGTTTTTCAACACACACACACGCGCACACACACACACACACATACACGCACACACACCACACATCCTTGGCATTTACTGTCTCAAATGTATTGTATTGCATTTCTGACATGTCTTTGATTTAAGAAGTGAGCCTTGGACCCAGGAAAACAGATCTGATTGTGTGTATAGATAATCGGACCCACTCTTCTTTGGATGATACGTAAAGCTTAACTTTTAGGGACATCACCACATTTGCTTATGATACCAAATAGATGTGTGATAACTAGTGGCAAAGTCAGACTTTCCTACTTCCAGCAGACCAGTAATAGCTGAGTTAACCATATTTTGCTTCCTTTCCAGCAATTAGAATAGATGCATCACATATTTGGACTGATGAATGAGTGCCAGGCTGGATCACAGATCCCCCCACCCCATCCTGTGCAGGTCCTGAGTCAGGTAAGAGAAGGAAAAACCACGTAGCTGCTGGCAAAATGGAAATGCTTTATTTCAGACATGAGCTCCGCTGCCCAGCGGTTCAGAGCCGCTGTCTTCCATACTGAAAGTACACAATAGTGGCAACAAGCCAAGGGGTACATGGGTGCACCTGCGCAGTAACACTATTCTTACGTTACTTGTTTACAATGGACATATTGAATCATACCCAGCCAGATAGGAGACGAGAGGGCCTGACCAAACTAACTCCATTTTCCTCACAATGAGTAAGTGGCAGGTTCCATTAGGGTTTCCAGATCTGGCCTCCCACCCATCCCACATCCTCAATCTGCAAGAGTATAGAAAGGACTCATAACAAGTACAAAAACCAAAACAACAAGAACCACAAAACAAAAATCCTTATCCACAAACTAACAAGATACAAAGCACCTGGTAAAAGCTGCTGGGGTCAGTCCCTTCAAAAGAGAGAGTACTTGTTTTTCCTTTTGTGATACACTGATGAGCTTATGACTCATCAAATTGATAACTAAGCCACAGCAGGGACCCAATCTTAGGTCAAAATATTCTAATTTTTTGCATTAAGGTGGCAAGTGATCAGGAATGTTACGGGTGTTTTTGGCAAATTCAAAAAGAGAAAGTTAACGCATGTGATGTGTAAAGAACGAATGCCTCAAACATCAACATTAGGACCTAGCATTTGAGTAGGCGAGGAGACTCAAATTTTTGAATGGAGAAACCTTTCTGAACTCCTGAATTGTCACATTGGCACTTAGCATGCGCTCGATTAATAGTAGCTATTATGATTACTGACTGAAAACGCAAACTCTACATACCATAAAAAAACAACAAAATAAACCCAGAATAGTAAAGGGCTTCATTATATAGGCAAACTGTATTACATAACTCGAAAGTCTTTGTGACGTATTGCTGCATTTCAGTAGAGTGCAATAGAGAGCAAAGGTCAGTTCGTGCTCCCTTTCAATTAAATTGAATCCCTACAAGCCTGCACATTTGGATTGCTTTAGCTCATTACTGTAAAGAATTGCCCATAATCAATTATTGTTAATATTACACACTTGTCTTTTATTTTAGTTGTTACACAAAATTTGCTAAAGCATTTGCTAGAAATAAGATTAAAGATTTTCTCTACCATCTAACTTAGCCATGTTTACAAAAAAGTTTCTATGAGCAATTCTTTTAGAAGTAATTCATAGAAATGCCTGGTTTTTCTTTAAGAACTATGATGCTCCCTCATTTCTGGAAATGAGAAATATATATGATCTTAATTACCTTTTATTGTCTTTACCAGGAAGCTCAGTGCCAACTTAGAAATACAGGTAAAAAAGTATCTTGACACTATTTTTTTCTTTTGCATCTTTTGTATTGATTTCTTGATTTTGTGTTTTACATCTATATAATTCTGCTATCGCATTTCATGCTTTTATTATTGCCAGCTGCCTCAAATCATTTGTGGAAAATAGCAAATCAAAATTTAATCAATCAATAAATCAATTCCACTCTGTTCTGTGCATTCTGCTTGAATTAAGAAAGAAGCATGCAAATGACACATTATGCATTTATCTAAATTTACTAAATTTGATGAGGGAAATACTCAACCAGTATGCAAACACAGAACTTCTAGATGGTAGACCACTAGGACTGAAAGGACTTTGGAGATCACCTAGTTATACCTTCATTCTGACTCTCAGCTTTTGCATTCTCATAGACATCACATTTTCTGAAGATTTTGTGGAGCTTAGTGTATAATTATTCCATTTTTACATCTTGTGATGAGTTAGCATATTAAAAACAACTCATTTAAATTAAGATAGAAATGCTCAATAATGACAATGTACATCACAGCATATCAAATAATTTTAATAAAAAGTATTTTAATCCCTTTTATTTTTCTCATTGTTTGTATATTTATAAATATCCTAAGGTTTATTCAAACGATTTGTTTCGGAATACCTTTCATTCATCTAAATGCTGGTAGGTAAGAATTATCTGCTATCTAAAAATAACATCTTTTTGTACCTTTGTAAACTTTTCTAAGATCGTCATCTCTGAAAAAAATGTAAAGCAATTTATTTCATCATTATTTAAATTTGAGGCTGAGCTCAAAATATAGTAAGTTTAAAAAACTTGGAGACAGTTAATTTCAACCACAGAGACCTGTATGCCCATAGCTATAAAGAACAGCATAAGCGCATGATGATTTCAGTCAGTTGCTTACATCCCATCTCCCCCACCATGCAGTCAAGTTGCAGACAGTATAGAAAGATTGTTTAGCAGTCCTGGAAAACCTAACCGAGGAACTGGGGACATCTGAATCATAAAAGTAGCTGCCAATGAAAACAAAACTGCTAGTTATGGTTGGTTCTGTGTAGGAATGGGCAGTCATCACAGCTGGGTTTGCTGGACTGTGTTGAGACTGTTACTTGCATGGTAGAATCTTGCCCTTTGAATCATCCAATTTCTGATTCAGTGAGCTTCTTCAGAGGAATTGCCTGTGGGAACACTTTATTCCAAGAAACCTTGAGTCATGTGTAAATGCCTGTGATATTCCCCTTTCCTGATGAGGAAATGCAGACAGGCTTCGCTTGTTTATTTTGGGCAGACTTAACTACTCCTTCGGAGATCTTCTCTGGGTTCTTAGAGAAGAGATCTTTAGATGTGAGAACTCTCTGCAAAATGTTCCTTGTGTCTCCCAATTTAAATTTATGCCAGCATCAAAAATAGGCCGAGGAATACCCCCAAATGGAAGAACACGGGCATTTCTTCATGGGCAAATGCCTGCTGCATTTCCTCTGAGGATTACATCTTGAGATGACAGCTTGTGTTTGCTCTTTTCTCTTATGTTTGTGCTTTGTTAGTGTCACTTGTTTAGTTAGCCAATTAGTGTAAAATTACTTTATTATTATATGTGGAAGTATTTGGATATAGATAAAAATACACAGTCTTTTTATTTTCAGGATAATGTCAATACAAGGTCACTCAAAAATTAATATTCCAATAAGAGTTTATCAATTTTCAGGTGAGACAATATTACCTGCAAGAGCATGGCTTGATCCATATAAATCTTCAGCCAGAATTAAGAGTAGATCACTGTGTTTTTATACTCAGCATTGAAGAATGATAATTTCCCCTCCTTTTTTTTCTGGTTAATTCCATTAACCTGGACAGAACTCTTTGTATAACCTGAAAACGTCAGAGGCTGCTGGACACAAGTCACAGAAGCTCAACTCAGCCAGCCCAGAGTACATAAAATTGCAGCCTTACTTGGACCCCATCAAGGGGTAATCTGAGATGGAGATTCCATTTTTACAGTACAATCTAGGGAAGCTGCAAGATTTACTAACTTTGTGTTAATAACCTGAGTTTACAAGTTACAAATATAAGGGAGAAGGTGTTACAGGTGCAACAGAGGCCTCAGCAGATCCCAAAGAGAGCTCAGGGCTGGCCTTTCAGAGTTGTCCCGAATAGAGACAAAGGACAGGCCCTTTGCTCCTTCTCCCCCAACGTTCCTCATCAACCGACATTGGAAGAGGGCTACCTTGAGAGGGTGTGAACCCTGGACAAGGTTGCTCCCTTTACCAGAGGGTATTTCTTAGAGAATGACGTGGTCATGAGTTATTAGCCATAAGCATTACTGGTAGCTGAGTGTGATGGTTAATTTTATGTGTCAACATGACTAGATTATTGGGTGCCCAGATATTTGGCTAAACATTATTTCTGGGTGTGTCTGTGAGGGTGTTTCTGGATGAGATTAGTATTTGAATCTGTAGCTTGGGTAAAGCAGATTGCCCTCCCTAATGTGGGTGGGCATCATTCAATCTGTTGAGGGCCTGAATAGAATGAAAAGGCATGGGAAGGGAGAATTTGCTCTCTGTTTGACTACTTGAGCTGGGATACCAGTCTTCTCCTGCTCTCAGACTGGGACCATTGGCCCTTTAGTACTTAGTCTGTCAGACTCAGACTGAACTCCACCACTGAGTTTTCTGGGTCTTCAGTTTATAGGTGGTAAATTGTGAGACTACTCAGCCTCCATAATCACATAAGTCAATTCTTCATAATAAATATCTTTATATATACATATTTATATATATCCTATTGGTTTCATTTTTCTGGAGGATTCTGACTAGTATACTGGGACCATGGGGTCTCTGTTTTGAAGGATGATTAGGATGGCCTGACTGCAGCATTCCTTGGAGTTATCATGCCCTGTGCAATACAGAGGATGCAATAATTATTTTTAGTATTAATGATAGGACTAATGTTTATTGAGACCTATTTATGAATTGAACACTGAAACTAATGCTTTATAAGGCTGGCCACTTTAAGTGTGATCAGCTTGTGAGGCAATATAGAGAACTGGTTACAAACACAGGCTTTGGAGTCAAAGTGCATGGGTAGAGTGCCAGCACGGCTTCCTGATTCTTAGGTGTGCGGCCCTGAACAAGATCCTTGTAGACACTATCTCATAGTGTGTCTGGGAATGTTAAATGAGCTCAATAGAATAACGCATTTAGGATGAAATAACACACAAACTGTCATATAATTTATACTTAAGAAATGTTAGCTACAGTTATTGTTTACTCATTTTACAGAGGAACTGAGGCTTAGAGAGGTTAGTTAAGTCCCAAGGCATATGAACTCAGGCCATATGCCTATGGAGTCTATTCTCCTAACTTTATTGAACATTTTTTGTAATGAAGTCTTAAGTATATTTGATATGTAGTGGTCCAGGAAATCAAATAGTTTGTGTTTTTCATGCCGTTTGGATGAGAGTGTCATACAGAGTAAAGATTAACTCTATAAAATAATATGGGTTCTTTTAACATCACAGCAAGATTCTAACTTTAAAGAGAACATAATTATTTATTTGTTTATTCATTCATTATTCAACACAGTTTTTTTTTTTAGTTGGGCTATTGTATTCCAACTGCACTGCTGGACTCTGGGATAAAATGGTTAGCAGGATGGGCACTGATCCTGTGTTTGTGGACTTGTGATCAAATAAGAAAAGCACGTAAATTTCCCCCCTTCCTTTCTCTCCTTCTTTCTTTGTTTTCTTTCTGTCTTTGTTTCTGTGTGTCTATCTTTCTGTCTGTCTTCATAGCACATAACATTTTATACAAGAGAAATATAAGTTATGTGTGGATGTGAGTGAAAGAATGAGTTTCAGATCTAGCTAATACTTAAGTACCCACTAAAATTATGGTGAAAACTTCCATTCCAGTACTCATTACCTGCACAAATCATTTATGATAACCCTATTTCCTCAGACCCTTGATGTGGCCTCACAGCATATAGCAGAAGCACATTATATGTGCTCAAAAGAAAAATTAAAAGGTGAAAATTTAGTAATACAGGTAAGCCATTTCACTCCATGGCTATATGCCCTGGAGAGAGCATGAAATGGGAGACATTACTTTGCTGTTCAGTCAGTTGACTTCAGTTCCCATTTACTCCTTATAATAGGAACAGTTTGTGGAGCTGGGCATGATTCTTATCAAGACACTTACTTTTCAAAAATGTGGGCCCTAAACGTAAACTATTTCATCTATTCTGAATTGAAAAAACAGCCATTTGTTCCAATATTAGAGGAGAAATTTCTGGTGTTGAACTTTTTGATCTCCAATGTGGTGTAGAATATGACCATGTATGGTACTTGATCTGTGATTAAAATAATCTTTTAGTGCTAGTTTTTTGTTTTTTTTTAAAAGATGACCGGTAAGGTGATCTTAATCCTTGACTTGTTGTTGTCAGCACCACACTCTCCCAAGTGAGCTAACCGACCATCCCTATATAGGGATCCGAACCCGTGGCCTTGGTGTTATCAGCACCACACTCTCCCGAGTGAGCCACAGGCCGGCCCTTAGTGCTAGTTTTGATCACAAGCAATGTTTGCTTTATGTGCTGACTTTAGAACTCAACCTACAAATAAGATGTGACTCCGTATAGTATTGACCTTATGTGAATGGACCCTGGAGCCAGGTAAAGTTGGTCTCAAAACACAGTTCCCTCGCAACTTGCTGTGTGATGGTGGGAAACTCAATCAACTTTTCTATGCTTCATTTCCTCCTCTGTAAAATGGGGATAATCTTTTCACACAGGGTTGTTATGAGGATTAAATGAAAACATATATAAAGCACTTAACGCACTGTTTTATTGAGCAATATGTGGTCTGTTAAGAAAAGTCCTTTTGAACATAGGACTCTAGAGAGTCAGAATTGTCACAAAAGCTAAAACTTACTTTGTGCTGACATGTGTATTAGGAACCAGTAAAACAGAAGAAAATGGTCTATAAAACAGTGATTAAGTTTAGTTCTGAAATTAGTGCTGGGCTTGAAACCTCTCTACACTTACAAGCTTTGTAACTTTGGGCAAGTTATTCAACTTCTCTAAGCTGTTCATTTGTAAAACGATGGAACTAATAATTCCTACTTCACAGGGTTGTTGTGAGGATTAAATGAAATGATCCCTATAATGCACTTAGCTGAGTTCCTGGCACAAGGTATGGACTCCAAAATGTTAGCTTTTATTGTGGGGACATTTCATACACTTGAGCATTTTAATCCTCCCCGCAGTTATTCATTTTATAAATATAAGAAAGGAAGTTCAGTGATTTGTCTAGCTGGTAAATGATGATACTTGCCTCAGTCATGAATATTTTGACTCTAAATTTCCTACAACCTCTTTCCTGTCCATCTCCCCATCCTGCGACAAAATATGGGCAAGGTGCTATTAAAATTTATGCTTCTGATATAATTTTATAATTGCATATACCCAATACTCAAAATTAATTCTACAGCTAAAATTTGACTCATGGAAAACTCTCTGCAAGGTTGCAATAACACGCAAATATGCCAAACTGTGAAAGGTCATAATAATAGCAGAACAAGTCTCCAGAAATATTCAGAGGATATGTCAAGCTTAGATACTAAGACAGAATGTTTAAAAGAAAACAAAAGATACCTTCTTGCAAATACAAAGCATAGACTAGAAGTGGTAGGAGCAGGGCATAACAGCAAACTTTTCATTGTGGTTGTCTTAGTTTAGGGAGAATTCAGGAGGATTTCTTGTTCTCTCATTAATGTCAGTTCTTTTTACTAGTTACAGAAGCCTGTTATTATTTATAGTTTTAAATCATTTTAATGTTTACATTTATCAGCTGGCTGTGACACATATCCTTGAGCAGGAGAAACAAGTTAATGTAGGATGTCCATTGGTTAGGTACCTAATAAAATTGGCCCATGTCTTTGAGTCCTTGACTCTAGTGTGATGAACAGATATTTAGCATCACATTCAGATTCATATTCAGAGTCATTAGAGCCCTGAATTCAGAATGTTAGCTGCATATCATGTCTTTTGCACAAAGGAACAATGTACAAATTCAAGGTAACAGTGGTTTTAATCTAGTCAGTTTAGGTCATGGTCATTCATTTTCCACTTGGTTTAAGTGAACCCTTCCATCCTTCGCATTTAAGCCTGCCTAACAGCCACTGACCCATAAAAGTGAGGCGTATAATTCCAACTAGATTAAGGAAATAGTCCTGCTTCCTCCTTTTCTATCGTTCTCATTCTGACTCAACTCCTGTCCAATTCCTGGCACTGGGCTCAGCCTCTCCTACTCTTTGCATTGTGTCTGAGGAGCTCCACTTTCATGTCATCTTCAAGGATTTTTGTCTTGGATATGTTTTTGGCTCTCCTTGTTTTTAATGTCCTCTGGCAGGATATCCAGTCCTTGTTGGCTTTCTTGCTTATCACTGACTTACCTATCTGTAGTCTAGGAAGATAAATATATACAGCCAATGCAGCTGGTTGGCAGCACCGGATAGGCTTTTTAGACATCTGTTCCTTTTTTGGTGGATGTCAAAATCACTGCTCACCACTGCATTTGCCACTCACATAATGAGAATTTTACATATACGTAATTATTATTATACTTTTTCTTTCATTGCTTTTTTCTTTTTTTAAAAAATAATTCTTTAAAAATTATTTATTTTTAATTAAAAAATAATAATTGTATATTTATGGGGTACAATGTGATGTTTTGATCTATGTATAAGTTACAGAAAGATTCAGTTAAGCTGATTAACATATCCATCACCTCACCAGCTTATTTTTTTGTGATGAGAAAAAGTTGATCTCATAAAAAGAGAGTAGAAAAGTGGTTACCAGAGGTTGTCAGGGAGAGGGAGAGATGGGGAAAGGAGAGATGTTGGTCAAAGTGTACAAAATTTCAGTTTAACTGGAGGATTAAGTTTTAGTGATCTGTTGCACTGCATGGTGACCACAGTTAATAATAATGTATTGTGTATTTCAAAATTGTTAAAATAGATTTTTAACATTCTGGTATTACTTTTTAAATCACCATTTTTTAAAAATATGAACTCTCCATTGCATATATGCAGTGAGTTATTTATGCAATATTCCTCCTGGAAATCATAATAGTAATTAGTACTTATATAGCACTAACATGCCAGACACTGTTCTAAGAACTTCGTACACATCAAACTCATAATCTTGAAAACAACCCTATTGGGTAAGAATATTATCTCCATTTTACAGATGAGATAACTGAGCTACAGGGAAGTTAAGCAATCTGTCTAAAGGTTATCTGAAGCACTGCTAAGTGAAACTTACACATTCTAGCTATCTTGTACTAGGGCTTTAAATCTACTTAATCACTAATGACATTAACTCTCCTTAGCACCAAGTGGTCTAGGTAATATATTCAGTAACAGTGTAAGATACATTTGTCTACACTGTTTTTCTTTCCTTTCCCTGAACTCATTTCCCCATTGAAGAATCGTTCTTACCTTGAATCCCAGTTCTTTCAATTGTCTTCTTAGGAGAAAAGCATCCTACAGGCGATGTGTAGTAAAAAATAACATGACTCCGAAGAAGAAATGTAAGTGCTCCATAAATATAAAAAGATGCTCTACATTGATAATAATCAGGAAATGCAAATAAAGCAATAAGATATTTTTCACCTAAAAAACTGACAACGTTTGCTGTTGTTTTGTTTTTTGGTGACTGGCCAGTACAGGAATTGAACCTTGGTCCTTGGTGTTATCAGCACCATACTCTAACCAACTGAGCGAACTGGAAAGCCCTACAGTTTTAAAAGACTGATAATTACAAGTTGCAAATGACTGAAAAGTTCCATTTATGCTCTGATGTTGGATGTATAAATTGGTATAGCCTTTTGAATAGCAAGTTGGCAGTATTTAATAAAAACTTAAATATGTGTAATGTTCAAGGCATCAATTCCACTTCTAGGTGTCTATCTTAGAGAAATATTCAGATGTGGACATGGTAAGTAGGGGGATGTTTACCAAAACGTAAATGGTAAGAGTAAAATCCTTTAATTGATAATTAGTTCGATAAATTATGGTGCCTGCATTGGTAGAATGCCATGTCTATAGCAATTCCAAACAACCAGGTAAACATATGTACGGACATTTGAAAAACCCCAAGGCATGTTATAATTTGAAAAAGCAAGTTTTAGGAAAATAAAGGCACCAGTTTGCCTTAAAAAACCCCCACAACATTACACACTTTTATATGAGCACATTTGCTATACATGTATAAGCCAAATAGTGCAGTAACCGTCTAGAGAAAGTGTCTGGAAGGCAGAGACACTGTCGCTCAACATTTCCATACACACGTATACAAATACATTCATGGCTTTCTTTTTGTGTGTTCATTTAAAAAATTAAATAAATATGTCTTTTGATAAAGAGTTTGTTTCTTTTATATTATACCTCCTCATTTTATTTACTTTTAATGAGAGCTGCAGAAGAGGGCTATTCTTGGATCCTTTTCTATCTTCTCAGAAGAGACTATTCTATGATCAACGGAGATCAATGTCAAAGACTTTCTAGAGTTTGTACATCACCTGCAAAGCAAAGTGAGTTTACATGATGGTGCATAGCAGCAATCATTTAGGACAATTCATTAGAATTTCCTAAGCTCCAAGTTCCACTGTTTCTATCTATATTACTCAGTTGCCCCAAATTTCTGCCTAGCTTGGCCCTCTAAATGTTGGATCTACTCTTTTCCCTTTACCTGGCTATCTCACCTGATGGTCTGTTCAATGGTTCTTATCGCTCCCTGCAATGAACCCCTTGACAGTCTCCTTGATTTTCCATGATATTGCATTTTCTAACCTCCTACCAAACCATGATCTAAAATGCTTGGAGAAAATTATGTTCAGTGCAATAAACTAGGCACAGAAAGAGAAATACTACAGGTTCTCACTCATATATGGAGCTACAAAAGAGAACAAAACAAAATAAAACCCCAAATAAATAATGATAATAATAAGTTGAACTGTCAGAAGGAGAGAAAAGAACTGTGGTTACTAGAAGCCAGAAAAGGGAGGGAGATGAGGGGATAGTGAAAGGCTGGTTAATGGACACAAAATTATAGCTAGATAGGAAAAATAAGTCCTATTGGTGTACAGTCCATCCAGGAATCTATAATTAACAATGATTTACTGCATGTTACCAAAGGACTAGAAAAGAAGAGATCAAAAGTTGACATCACAAGGAAATGATTAAGTTTTGCAATGATGAATATGCTAATCACCCTGAATAGATCATCACATATTGTATGCATGTATTGAAATATATGTGCCCCATACATATGTACAATCACTGTGTTTAAATAAAAAATATTTATAAATGGACCAGGCAGGCTTTTGAATACTGTACACTTCTAAAAAATTAGGAAAGACCTCAACTACTTGGAAGAGGGTGTCAGTCCCAGTGTACACCAATCCGGTATCCAAGAGGCAAAGGTGGGGATAATGGAAAATGTGTTTCCCAGCTCCCAGGGCAGAAGCTTCCTGGGAGAAAACTATGAATACAGTAAGTCAATGCCAGAGACATGGACGAGGGAAACATAAGAAGTATTTACGGTAATTAAAAACAGGGGAACACGGGACATGGTTGCTAAAGCGACCTAACTAATTCTTTTAAATGAGCTGCGTGTGTTCATACCAGGTGTGGTAATGACACACTATTTTACAGACATTGCCTAGAATTTTCTACTTCTTCTCCTTTAAGCCCTTCATCAAGTGTTTCCCTCTTTCCCCTCTTCTCTCAATATCATGGCCAGGTTTTGGCTTTGGTGACAGTAAGGTTGTTGTGCTGATGGGATTGGGGTCATAGCCTACAGGCTTTTTTTTTTTTTTTTTTCCCAGTTCTGTAGGCACTAGAACCTGTCCAGGTGCTGCTGGGGATCTAGCACTGTGAAAGCTGAAGGAAGAGCATCACCTTGTTGGTGTAAAAGGCACAGGAATAGGCCTGGCTGTCAGAGGATCCAGGCTGTAACCTTTGCAGACTATATGCTTTCATCTTGTACACTCAAGAGTAAGTATTTTGAAATTCCCATTCTGCTCAACTATCCTGAAGAGATTGTAGAAAGGGGTTGTCATCCATCCTAAGCCAGAGCTTTAATGGGAGAGTAGTACAATCTCCAAGGCGTGTGGTGATGGTGGCTGCAAAAGGGTAAAATCCAAAAGGGAAAGGGGGAACTTAAGGAGAATCTAATTGTAATCACTGGACACTTTTTTTTTTTTCTAGAGGCTTTGGTGGTTCTGGGCTTAATTAAGGAGAGGGTTTTCAGATATAGTTATCTTTAGCAGTAGTAGTTTCCTCACTTTTGGGGGTGTTCAAACAGAGGTGGGGTGACTGCCCCTCAAGGTATCATACAGAAGATTCAGCAATCTGATAAAATGGGACTCCTAGATAAGACCACAAGAAACCTTGCAATCTCAGGATTTAGAATTGTCAAGTTCTTATGTTGAATTATGAAAAACAGTGCAGTATATTTTGAACTTTTGGAAAGAGCAGTGAAATAGATACTCTACCATTCATTCGGGTAGTGGACCCTAGGCTAATCATTTAAATGACTGTATTGACCTAAAAACTCCCAAGCAATAAAGTTCAATAGAGGCAAAAGTTTATTCACGTGATATCTTCCTAATTGTGAAGATCTTATTCTTATAAAAGAATTTTTAAAAATTAGCATACATGCTAATATTCAATAAAGACTTCTTTTTGTACTTTTCAGACTGGTAATTTGAGAACAATTATGTATAAAATATCTTCACGTTTGTCTGTATAATCTTTAACATAACCAAAAGTGTTTAAAATTAACGCATTCACAACATTGTTTTTCTGGCTCAGTCATTGAACTTTGCTTTCTTTCTCATTTAGGTTATAAGATTTGGCCCAACACCTACGTCTTTGGGTGCACATGTTAACATGAGTTGAGGCAATAGAGTGCTTAGAAACCATAGTGGTTTGTGTTGTTAAAACAGATTTCTAAAGTGATAACAACTCTTGAACTTAGGTTCCACTCTGGAAAAAGCTTGATTAAAAAGAAAGCATTTGCAGCTGAAAATCAACTTCTTATTTGTGCTCTAAAGATAACGAAAAGAAGCACACAGTGTAACCAACCAACAATCTTCCAAACTTAATGGAATGCAGTGAGAGTGAAACAACAGTTTTGCAATGTATCACATTGCTGGAAATTTAAAACTAATGAACATTCATTGTTCTTACAAAATATAACTCATTTGGCCATCCCCTCTTTGTCCTTACTGTTTCTATCACACATTTACAGCATCATTTTCCAAGGCAATCATGGGAATAAAAATGGTTTTGAAGCCCCCACTAGCAGACACCTCATTTTAGCCCTGATTCAACTATAATGTGTCAAATAATTTGTTTTGTGCATAGCTACTATTGCAGTTTTCTGAATACAACGTGAAAAGCCTCTGAATGCCTGACTTGCATCTTCACTGTGATGTCATGTTTGCAGTCCAGAGTTGATGGTGGTGATGATGATGATGATGGTGATGATGATGATGATGATGACAATGATAACCAACAATTACTGAGTGCTTATTGTATACCTATTACTCCCATTAATAGAATGTGCATATACACACAGTGTCAGAAGAATGCTTTTGAAGATATATAGTGTTTGGGTGCTTGAGTTATTAATTTGAAAAATGCCCTCCACTCACCCTAACCTCCACATTTTTTTTGCTGATGGTTTGATCTTTATTTCATCTCTTTTATGTCCTTTCTGTTCAATCTTTCCAAAATGACTACCCAGTAAATCACTTCTTTGATTTCAGCAACTAACTCTTTGGTAGTGGCCTCTAATTTGACAAAGGTATGCTCCCTGAAATTTCCTTCTTCTCTCAATTTCACACTGTACTATAGTCATGCACTGCATAAGGACGTTTCATCAGCAATGGAGCACATATACAATGGTGGTCCCATAAGATTATAGTGGAGCTGAAAATTTTCTTTCTTAGTGATATTGTAGTCATTGTAACATCTTAGCACAATGCATTACTCACATGTTTGTAGTGATGCTGGTGTAAACAAACCTACTCTGCCACCGGTCATGTAAAAGTATAGCACATACAACTATGTACCAAGTATTATGTACTTGATAATTATAAATAAATGGCTATGCTACGGGTGTATGTATTTACTATACTACACTTTTTGTTGTTATTTTAGAGTGTATTCTTTCTACTTATTTGAAAAAAAAAAAGTTAACTGTAAAACAGACTGCAGCAGGTCCTTCAGGAGGTATTCCAGAAGAAGGCATAGTTATAGGAGATGACAGATTCATGATTTTTATTGCTCCTGAAGAACTTCTGGTGAGACATGATGTGGAGATGGAAGGCAGTGATATTGATGATCCTGACTCTTTGTAGATCTAGGCTAATGTGTGTGTTTGTGTCTTAGTTTTTAATAAAATTTTAAAAAGTAAAGAAAAAGAGAGAAAAGCTTAAAAAATAAGAATATAAAGATTTTGACAGCGGTACAATGTTTGTGTTTAAAGAGTCAGAAAGCTAAAAAAAATTAAAAAGTTTATAAAATAAAAAAATTTACAGTAAGCTAAGGTAAATTTACTATTGAAGAAAAAAAAATTTTTTAAAATAAATTTAGTGTGGCCTAAGTGTACTGTGCTTATATAGTCTGCAGTAGTGTAGAGTAATGTGCTAGGACTTCATATCCACTAACCACTCACTCATTCATTCAGAGCAACTTCCAGTCTTGCAAGCTCCATTCATAGTAATTGTCCTAAACAGGTGTACCATTTAAAAAAATTTTTTATACTATATTTTTACTGTACCTTTTCCATATTTAGATATACAAACACTTACCATTGTGTTACAATTGCCTACACTATTCAGTACAGTAACATGCTGTATAGGTTTGTAGCCTAGGAGCAATAGGATATACTATAAAGCTTAGGTGTGTAGTAAGCTGTACCATCTAGGTTTGTGTAAGTACACTCTAGGTTGCTTACACAGTGACAAAATAGCCTAACGACACATTTCTTAGAATATATGACCATTGTTAAGCAATGCATGACTATATGTCCTTTTCCTGATGGGTCTTAGAAGGTTGAACATTAAATATGTACTCATTCTCTGGTAGGTGACAAGACTGTGTTAGCTACTGGAAAAGATGATGGTAAAAATTACACATGTTCACAGTCTTCCATGAATACGTGCTTTATGTTAAGGAGGACATACAAAGCTTTGGGTACGGCATTTTATTTTATTTTATTTTATTTTTTTATTATTTTTTTATTTTATTTTATTTTATTTATTTATTTATTTATTTTTTAAAATTTTATTTTGTCGATATACATTGTAGCTGATTAATGCTCCCCATCACCAAAACCTCCCTCCCTTCTCCCTCCCCCTCTCCCCCCCAACCATGTCCTTTCTGTTTGTTTGTTGTATCAACTTCAAATAATTGTGGTTGTTATATCTTCTTCCCCCCCCCCCCCCGGTTTGTGTGTGTATGTGTGTATGTGTGTGTGAATTTATATATTAATTTTTAGCTCCCTCCAATAAGTGAGAACATGTGGTATTTCTCTTTCTGTGCCTGTCTTGTTTCACTTAATATAATTCTCTCGAGGTCCATCCATGTTGTTGCAAATGGCAGTATTTCATTCGTTTTTATAGCTGAGTAGTATTCCATTGTGTAGATGTGGGTACGGCATTTTAGTTGTCTGTCTTTCTGATTAGACAATGAGCTCTTTGAATTTGGAGACCATCTTATGGTTTCTGCTATTGAATATCAAATTCCTAACATTGTGCCTGGTTCAATAATAAATATTTGCAAGTTAGTGGTCTAGTGGATAAAGAGAGATCTAAACATATATGATAATAAATGATGCAGAAACAAGGAGGAGAGACGATGCTGAAAGTAGATTGAAGACCACAAGTACTACCCTTCTCCCTTAATAGATTATAGCAGTATGGTGGAATTCTGTTGTTATATCTTAAATTGTATAACGATAATAATATTTTAGGTACAATAATATCTGAACCACAGTATGTGACATTTAAATTTTTTAGGTGATTTCACAGCCCGTATCTCATTTTATAATCATAATGTTTTGCAAATGAGAAAGTTGAGGTAAAAAGTGTTTTAGCAACTCATGTAGTTATCAATACAGTCTATGCTGAGTAGACAACCCTTTGGCAGCAATATTTTTGATATTGGGCTCTGTGCCTTTGGGACACAGTCGATGAGATTAAGGGATGACACTGATCCAAGGTCAACCAATCAATACACTGGCTTAAGGCAAAAGACAAATTGAGCCTATTAGATTCTACCTCTGGAGAATAGTCTGTCCTCCATATCTGTGGTTCTGCATCTGTGTATTCAACCAACCCCAGATCCAACCAACCCCACTTCCAAAATATTTGGGAAAAAATAAATAAAAAATAACAATACAACAATAAAAATAATACAAATAGAAAACAATACAGTAAAACAACTATTTATATAGTGCATACATTGTATTAGGTATTATAGGTAGTCTAGAGATGTTTTATACAGGAGGATTATTGCAAATACTACACAATTTTATATCAGGGACTTGAACATCCACAGATTTTGGTATCCATGGGGGTCCTGGAATCAATCTTCCCTGGACACTGAGTGACGACTGTACAGAGAGGAAATGATAGAGACATGTAGAGCCAAAATTATGAGGGAGCAGAAGCTGTGGATGATAGACACAAGGAGGTATGGGAAGGATATGGAGAGGAGGGTGGCAAAGCTGGTAGAAAAGCAGGGAGAGGCAGATAGGGAGAGAGTAGGTGAGAAATGTAAAAGGTATGAGGTCCACAGACCTGCCATGAATCCAAAACACGTCTCCAGTTTCTGCTGTTCTCAAGGCCTGAATCTGCAAGTTTTCATGTGCCACTCCTATCACCTGCAGGAACATAAATGACTTGCTATTTCATGTAACCCCAGAGATTAGACTGCTCAAACATGGTGCAGAGGTTTGATGACCAGCTTAGGGGCTTTGCCAGAGCTGGGTTGACCTCAGGCCCAGCAGAACTGGGTGCATTGATAGTAGTCCTAAGTATAAGACTCTGTCAAGGGGAAAAATCATAGGTGACTCATTATTGAGGCTGGAATGTAAGGGTGGACTTGGGGACATGGGCTTTTGAGTAGTGTGAGGCCAGCAGTAAGGCTGTGGGTGACATCAGTGGGTGAGTGAGTCTCTGCTCTGGGGCTGCCTCATTCTCCCAGACCAAAACCACCAGTGGCTTCTGAACCCAGGGCAAGACTGAGACCCTTGCTGGGACCTACATGCATCCAATTGTATTTCTCCAGTCTCCTCACATCTTCCCTGCCTTTATTCATTGTACTTTCTAGCCACATTGGACTTTTCCAGTTTCTTACGTATTGCCTTAATTTTTTCCCTAAAGACTTTACTGTCCTCATTATTAATTTTAACCTATTCTTCAGGTTTTGGGTTAAACGTCCTTTCCTTTGAATGTCTTTCTTAACTAATAATTCTAAAATACACCACCCCCTTTACTTTATCTCACAACACTTTGTAGTGAGCCTTTAACAGAATTTATAATTATATATGAAGGTGCTTTGAAAAGTTATTAGAAAAATAGAATTAAAAGATAATAAGAATTTTTCCATGAACTTTTTGAAGTACTCTCATATATATTTATATTTGAAACATATGTTTATTTATTTTATTGGTTATGAATATTCATGAGATACAGAGCTGATTGTCACCCCTTGTGCCCAAGATGTGAAGGCCAGATTCGTACTGGCAGCATGCCCTTTACCACAAATTGCGTTTGCCCCCTGTGTCCCCCACCCAATTATCTCCAACCTCCCTTCCCCTCCCCCTTTCTCCTGCACTCCACATTGTGTCAGTAAGTCTGACGCACCACCGTCGTCTTTCTTTCCTTCCTTCTTTCTCTCTTAGCTCCCAGTTATGAGTGAGGACATGCGGTATTTATCCCTCTGTGCTTTGCTTATTTCACTCAACATGAGTTTGTGAAATATATTTATATGTGAAACATATGTTTTCCCCACTGGGTCTTACATTGGGAGCCTAAGTTTTGTCTTAGTAACTTCTATATCCCTAACACTTAATCTTGCTGGCATGGAATTAGCTATTATTAATATGTACACACATGGGAATTAAAGAGGTAGGAACAGGGAGTTGGGCAGGTCATTATTAAACCAAGTGTTTGCTTTCCTTCAATATAAGATCATTATGGTTACCTAATGATAATTTTCTTACTTCTCAATTGTATTCCATTTTTAGTGATTTTAGTCTCTCTGAATGCCTTTTTAAAAAACTTACCAGCAAGAAAATTTCTTTTCTTGGATGAATTTTCTTGGTCTTATGTGACTAACTTATACAGAGTGATAGTGTAAATTGTGGTCTTAAATTGCTGCCTTTTAAATAATTTTTCAAAAGGCTTTCCAAAAGAAAACCTCAGAATACATAATGGCCTTTGTAAATAATGTCACTCTTTCCTTGAAAAACTTTGCATTTGTTGATTTTAATTGGAAATCTGAGTATCAAGAGCAAGAGTGACTCAGAAGTTTTTTGTTTTTTAGAATGAGAGTCTAATCCTGATAGCTTAGTTTATGCTGGCTCTGTAGAATCCAGCATGTCAAGAACAATTTTATCTATTTTTCATATCAGACTCTATACCAAATTCACAGTTGGATCTAGCAGAAGGGAAGGCAGAGATGTCAAAAAAAAACAGATGTTGGCATTGTAAAAGCAGATGCTCTATGCTTAATTTTATATGCCAAAAAATTCTACTATTAAAATTCAACATCTGTCTTTTTAGAAGAATTACATACTCTCAATCAGGTTGAAATTCCAACCTAGTATTCAATTCCAGGATTTTTTTTGACTCAGAATGTCACATATTTGAAAATCAAGTCAATAAACCAGATGCAAACCTTTTCCAATATTCAAAAGCCTTCAGTGACGTACGTAAGTACATTCAGACAGGAAAAGTTTCTTATACGAACTGCACATAATTTTTGCCTCCTGAACACTCCCTTTGCCCTGAAGCGTCTGGCCATGACAGGAATGCTGGTATAAAACTACTCTTTAGAAGGAAGCAAGAAAAGACAGCTTTGGTTTCTGAGGAACTGAAGTCTGAGCCCAGGAGTGTTCCTGGGGAGACTTTTGATCAGTAATGAAGGGGGACCTATCCAAGCCTATGCTTTGAAATCATGCATCCCTGATAAGGTCAAAGATACAGAACTAGCTGCCCTAGGAACCTAATTAAAGCCTGACTCTGAGAGAAATTAAACATTGGCAGGAAGGAAGGCACCAGCAGCTGTCAGGAAGCCATTTTTTCAAGGACAGCTGCACCTTGACAGAACTTTAAAAGTGTTTTCCTCATCTGCTTTGCAAACTCCTAGAAATCAGTGTTTTCATCTCTGTTTTGACAGTTGGCCCCGAACAACTTGGTGAGTCTATGCTGCTTTTCTTACTTAGGGGACTGTGTTCATGCAAAGGCCTTCTCATTTGTGGCAACTCAATCACAATGATTGGACTAGGAGGCAAAGGATGGCCCTTCATTAAGAGGCAGGTGGAGGGGAAACATAATATTAATCAAGGAAACTGAGTTTCCACTGTAATGAATTTTCAAATTAGACCTTTAGAGTTTCAGTGCAGCTTTTCACTTCGTTTTTAAGAGAGGGTTGGAGAATTGCTTTAACTCCACAGAAATTGGCTGGCAGGAAGGCACTTAGATATTCAAAATGCATAGATTTGTTTTCAGGCATTTTGCAGGTTTGGAGGAAAGGATGCAGTGCCATGGAGGTTTCCATAATGTTTCCCAGTGTGGGTTCTTGTGAGTCCACTGTGGTTCCCATCAGGAAAATTCAGGAGGAAATTGCTTTTTATCTGTGGGTTTGGCATCTAGATATCGATGCCTGTGAGAAGGATCTGGGTTTGACTATGGCTAGAAGATGAGGAAATTCACAAGACAGTATTCTGAGGACAAAAGAGAGACATTGACACTTGTTAGGAAAGTCAGAGAAAAAATATATTTCCACTTTATAGGAGAACCATCAAAGATATACTTCACTTCCTGCTGAAGACTGAATTTGAAAGTTGGGAAACATAAATTTTATAAATACGTCAAGATTCAGATGTACTTGAGAGAAATCAACTTGGTAGTGACTATAGTAGGCAGACTTCTCTCTCAGGAATATTAGGGAAGTTTAATAAGGTAATGTTTATAGATGTCCAGGATAGTGTCTGTTACATAACGCTGATATCAGCAGTGAAAGCAACAAACAAACAAACAAAAAGAGTTATTACTTAGGCATTTCTTTTAGCACTTGATATTGTAAAGTTTTCCTTTTAACTTATATATGCTAAGTTTTAGGATTCTTTTGTTCCAGCATGTTGGTTTTATATACAAATGATTATGATCTCTTCAAAAGTCTGACTAATTCTTTCATCTAACTTCAAGTTAAGCAGCTGGAATTAATTGAGGCAGAGAGGCAGTACCAACTTTTTTCCCTAGTATATAAAGAAAAATAACACAAACACCAGAAGTCTATATTATTTTCTGGTCTCTCCAAAAGGTAATGGGATCTGACAATTTGCTCGGAATCCCTCGGATGCCATAGGATTCTGAAGGAAGGAGTAATTAGATCCTCCTGGATGAATGAGAGAAGGCTTCACAGAGGTACTAGTATTTTGGCTGAGATATAAAGGATGAGGAAAGGTGTGATAAAGGTGTAAAACAGAGATGTGTGAGCAAATGTGGCATGCCCAGAAACCTAAGAATTTTTTTCCCTGTAATTTACTCTCTACCCAGTGGCCAAAGTGCTCCTTTTAAACCATAAAAATCTGGTTATGCCATTTCTCTTTTGGCTGTACAATGTCAAGCCCCTTATCTCTCCTGGTCCACTGTCCACCTGCCCACTGCTGTTCAGGAACACTGTCCTTCTTTCTGTTTCTTGAAGATGCTGATCTCTTCCCCAGAGTCTTTACCCTTGTTCCTTCTCCTAGAAACTCCTCTGTCCAGATTTTGAAAAGTTGATTCTTATCACTAAGGCCTTTCCTGACCAACTTCGCACTTTTGTTAAGCCTATAACATTTTTCTGATTTATTTTATTCATAGCATTTATCCCTCTCTGAATTTATTAATTTTGCTACTTGTTATTTCACAAAAGAAAATATAAGCACCATGAGAATAGGACATCATCTAGATTTGGGAAGTTTCTTGTTGTTAAACAGAATTGTCACATGTAGTAGGTGTTCCACAAATGCTTATTGAATAGAGGAGTGAAGAATGAAGGGATGAATATTTCTGTAAAACTGAAAAATAGTGGAAGTGTCAGAAAATAAATCTTGAGAGATAGAGAGAACAGATGATTACAGATGTGTTAGAAACTTTAGATTTTATTCTGAAAGCATTGAATGATTTTGAGAGGAGGGTGGAATTCATAATTATGATTTAGAAAATGTTATTTAGCTTCCACTTGGAGGGATCAATTGAGGAACAAGGTTGGAAGTAAAAAGATGTTAGATGCATGTTCCAATACCCTTTAAAGCAAGAGGTTATGGAAGGAAGTTTGCCAGGTGGTCAGTAGTGTGAGTTGGGAAGTCATATTGCATGGGTTTGAATAATGGTTTCATATTTTTTTATTGTGAAATCATTTTTTTTTTCTTTCTGGCAGTTGGCCAGTATGGGGTTTCAAACCCTTGACCTTGGTGTTATAACACTGCACTCTAACTTAGCTAAGCAGCCAGCCCTCATCTGTGAAATCTTGGCAAATTATTTATGCTCCCCTGAGATGGTTATGGAAATGTACCTCTCAGATCTTTGGCAGAAGGGAGAGTAGCAGCCTTGGCTGTTGTGCTGTGAAATCCATCATTGTATTCCCTCTGAGGCCATATTTGCCTGGGCTGCTGGTGGCCAGTGACTGCTTGTGGCAGGGGTACTAAGGCAGGCCCTTTCCTGGGAGATAGGGGACCTGCTGAATAGTGAAGTTAGGTTATAACCCCTGCATCTGCATTTTAAAAATTTCTTGGAACCTCACTGTAGTCTAAAAGTTTTCTACTCAACCTTTCTTCTTTCCCTTCCTTCTTCCCAGAAGTGACATCTTGATCTGACACCTTTCCCAGCCTCCGTTGACTTCCATACCATTTTCCCCTCATAGGTGTTCTCCCAGGATATCTTTTGCTGATCTTCTCTTGATGCCTGCTCGTTGCAGAGCTGACCTGACATACCATCTCTGTGTTGATTTCCTCATTTATGACATGGGAGCAATTAATACCTATATCGTAAGTTGCTATGAGAATTCATTGAAATAATATGTTAAAATGCTTAGCATATTTTATTAAACTAGAGCTCAATAAATATCACTGTTGTTGTTTTCATTTTTTGAAACCCAATTAGAGAGAGAATAGATAGAATAGATTAGAGAGAGAATAGAACTTTGCGATTGCCAGAATGTTCGTAATGAAAAAGGAAGAGTATACACCAGGTTTTTATCACTCACCCTCGAGTAACTGAGGCAAAGGTGATAACTTCAATACAGCAAGTAATGTAGAAGAAGAAATATGTTTGCAGGAAAAGGGAGGGAAAATGGATTTTGTTTGGACATGTTACCCTTGAGGCCCCCCTAGAACATTTTGAATCAGTGCCTAGTAGGCCCTTTGATCCATGAATACGAAGCTCAGAGAAAAATTTGGGCTACTGATTTTGATGTAGGTGTCATCAAGATATGATTGACAATAAAGCCATGGGAGTAGATGAGAATGCACAGGAAGAACAAGAGGGCTGAGGAGAAAGCTGCAGGGAACAACAATTTTTAAAATTTTTGAAAAGGAAGAGGTGTCAGCAAAGGAGAGAGAACAGAGAGCAGAATTCAGAGCATTTATTGCTACAATTATGTTCAAAAACAGAGATGTGGATCGATGCAAAAACATAGAAAACTCAGTAAATGACCTTGATTCTTATATAATAATTTTTTATGTGACCATACAATAGAATTGAGAAAAATTTGAAAGTCTGGAAAAAAATAATTTAAATTCATACCTTACATCATAAACCTAAATATATGTGTAAGTAGCTAGACAAAATAAGTGTAACAGCCAAACAAAGAAAATCTAGATTATTTTCCACTCAGTTTTGATAAGAGTTGAGTAGAATTATTAAATTTTGGGCAGCTGATACTTTTCTACATATTACTTGGAAAAATATAATCAGATTCAACTACATAAGCATTTTAAACATTTGTAAAATTAAAATTAATGTAACCAAAGCAAACTGGAAATTTAAAATTTTGAAATTTTCTTGTAAAATGAAAGAAAAAGGATTCACATCAACATTATCCTACAAGATAGTAAAAGTTTTATAAATAAATTGACAGAAGACATAAGGAGATAATTTATTAAAAAGACAGATACAATTATAAACAAACATATGGAAGACTTCTAACTCATTAGCTATGAAACATATGGTAGAGTTCAACCTCTTTATTTAACCAGGTTTGAAAATTAAAATTAAAATGTGTGGAAGTAAAATTTTCTACCTATGAAAATAATAAAATGAAAAATAACTTGACAATTATTATATATTCCTTTGGTTATTTCATTTCTTATATCTTATCAATCATTACATTTCTTTACTATTGTATTAGGGTTCTCCAGAGAGACAGAACCAATAGGATATGTACACAAATATATGAGAGGGGACTTATTAGGGAAATTGGCTCATGTGATTGTGCAGGCTGGGGAGTCCCACAACAGGCTGTCTGCAACTTGGATGCTGGTAGCGTGGCTCAGCCCAAATCTGGAAGCCTCAAGACCAAAGCCTGAGTGCCCGGGTGCCACAGGTCTTAGTCCTTGAACCCAAAGCCTGAAGAGTCTTGAATTCTGACATCCATCAACAGGAGAGAAGAATGTATCCCAGCTCCAGTGGATAGAGACATTCACCTTTTCCTCAGTTTTTACTCTCTCTGGGCACCCGGTGGATTGGATGGTGCCCTCCCATATTAAGGGTGGATCATTCCTGTCCCATCCACTCAGGCTCACATGGTAATTTCCTCTGGAAACACCCTCACAGTCACACCCCCAAATAATGCTTTACCAGGTTTCTAGGTATTCCTTAATGTAGTCTAGGTATTCCTTAATTAGCCATCACAACTGTTTTATCAGATATTCATGAAATGTCTACCATATTCTAGATACTACTCTATATACCATGGACAGTTGATGGATGTAATATATAAGATCTTCCTTAATATCTTTCACTGAAGTGTTCCCTCCTTTTTTGCTCTTTAGTATTGCTTTAATAGTTTAGTCATTCATTATTTCTTGCTTATCGTAGTAATAGTCTGAATCTGTTGGCTTCACATTTCTCCAGTTAGTTCTTCACCTTGTTACCAGAGTGATTTTTAAAAAATAAGCTTTTGTGAACTTCTTCATATATATCAAAGAATATATAAAATATGAAGCATAGACTTATGGTTTTAATTTGCATTTTATTATTACTAATGAGGTAGAGGATCTCTTCATATGATTATGAGCCATTTGTGCTTTCTCTTCTATGTCATGCCAGCCTAAGTTTTTTCCCCACTTTCAACCTAAATAGCATAATGATTTGAAGGTCTTTTTATTCTATGCCTGCTAATTCTTTAATACATGTGTGTGTATGTGTGTGTACATATATACATACATATATTTTTTTCTCCCTGGTTAGCAGAAGCTCTTAATTTTAATTTTAATGTAGTCAAATTTGTCAGTCTTTTTTTTTTAAGGTTTGTACTTTTTGACTCTTTTATAAAATATTTTCCTGTTTTACATTCATAAAGATATTCTCCTATATTGTTTTCTAAACATTATATAACTTTGCTTTTTACATTTATTTTTAGTCCTCCAGGAACTGATTTTTATATATAGTGTGCAGTGGAGATCCAATTTTATTTTTTCTGTATGGGTAAGCAATTAAATAGTCTATTCTTTTCCTACTGCTCTGCAGTTGTAAGTCTGTGATAAACCAGCTTTCATATATTAGCGTATTTTAAAAAGTTCTTAGAAAAATAGAATTAAAAGATAATACCAATCTTGTCATGAACTTTTTGAAGACACTTTGTATTTGCAGATCTGTGTGGGGGCTTTTTATTCTATTTCATTGGTCTATTTCTCTAGCCCTGCTGAAGCACCATACTACTTTAATACCTATAGCTTTATAATAAAATACTGGTAGTCTGGTATCATATCTTCCAGCCTTGTTTTCTTCCATAGAAATGTCATGTGCAATTTTGGCTCCTTGTTCTCTCATATGAATTTTAGAATCAGCTTGCCAGGTTCCATGAGAAAAAAATCCTATTGGGATTCTGATTGGAATGGCAGTGAATCTACAAACCAACTTGAGAAAGTTGACATCTTTATGATTTTGAGTCTTTTTATCCAAGAACAAGGTTTATTACTCCATTTGTTTGAGTTATCTTTAATAGCTTTTAACAAAAGTTTTATAGTTCTATCTATAAAGGTAAAGAACATATTTTGTTAGGTTTATTCTTAGGTACCTTATATTTTTGTTGCTATAATAAATGGTTATATTTTTAAAGCTACATTTCCAAACTGTTGCTGGTGCTTGGAAATGCAATTGATTTTTGTGTATTGATTTTACATTCAGCAACATCATTAAAATCATTTAGTATTTTAAAAAACTTTTCCTGTAGATTCTTTTTAGGTTTTCTATAGAGCCAATTACAGCATTTGCAAATACTGGCAATTTGGTTGATTAATTTTATCCTTATAACTTTCATTTGCTTTCTCTTCAACTCTGCACTGCAAGATTTCTAATACAATGCTGCATAGAATTAGTGATAGATCTTGTTTCTGATCTTACAGTATAGGGAATGTTTTCAACATTTCACCATTATGTATGATGTTTGTCATAGGTTTTTGGTAACTTCCCTTGATCAGGTTAAGGAAGATTACTTTTAGCCTTGTTTGTGTGTGTGTTTTATATCATGAAAGAATAATAAATTTGTCAAAAAAGTTTTTTTATCTAAGATGGTTACATGATTTTTATGTTTTATATATTCATAATACATTACATTATTTGATTTCTAGTATGAAACTAGTTTGTAGTCCTGAGATAACCAATTTGGTCATGATTAGTTATCCTCTTTAAGCATATTGGATTTTGTTTACTAAATTTTAGAATTATTTTTTGTGTGTCTGTCCATGATGAATTTGACTGTTATTTTACCTTCTGGTTCTGTCTTTGTTAGGTTTTAATATTAAGGTTATTCTAGCCTAGTAAATGAATTGGGATTTCCCCTTTTCTTTCTATACTCTAGAATAGTTTAAGATTGGAATACTTGTCTTTGAATGTTTGGTAGAAGTCACATGAATTTCTATTTGAACTTTCTGTTTTCTTGATAGGAAGATTTTAGCTGGTTCAATTTCTTGAATGGTTATAGGACTATTAGGATGTTCTATTTCTCCTTGAATCAGTTTTAGTAAATTATATATTCTAGTAATTTGTCCATTTCATCTATGTTTTAAAAAGAATTGTTCATAATGTCATTATCTGTTTAGTTTCTGCTACAACTGTGGTATGTCTCCCTTTTTATTCCTAATATTTCATTGTGTTTTTTCTTACTTGCTTTCATTTTCTCTCATTAATCTTGCTTCTCTGTTCTATTCATCTTTTCCAAAAACCAACACTTTGCTTTGGTGATCTCTTTATTCCACGTTTGATTACTATTTCATTATTTTATGCTCTAACCTTTATTTCCTTTTGTCAGCTTTCTGTGGCTTTATTCTGATGCCCTTTTTCTTTTTTTTCTTCTTCTTTTTTCGTTGACCGGTAAGGGGACTGCAACCCTCGGCACGGAGTGATCTGCCCCACACTCAGCCAGTGAGCGCACTGGCCATCCCCATATAGGATCTGAACCCATGGCCTCAGCGCTACCAGAGCCACACTCTCCCGAATGAGCCATGGGGCCGGCCCTGATGCCCTTTTTCTAATGCCTTACTTACTGTGCTTAGATCATTAACTTTGCCTTTTTTTCTAACTAAAGTAATTAAGGCTCTGTATTTCTAAATTCTACTTTAGCTGCATCCAACAAGTTGTAATATGTCATATTTTAATTATTATTCAGTTATAAATGTTTTCAGTTTTCTATTATGACTTCTTCCTTGACCTATGAGTCACTTAAAGGAATGCTTTTAAATTTCTGAGACTGTGCAGGATTACCCACTCATATTTTTATAATTTATTTTCTAATTTGTTGCATTGTGTTCAGTAAAGGTGATCTGTTTGATTCAATTCTCTAAATTATATTGAACCTATATATGTGGCCCAGTAGTTGGTCAATCTTTGTAAATATTTCTTCCACTCTTGGAAGGATGTGAAGGCTGCAACTGTTGGTTGTGATGTTCTACATACGTCCATTAGATCAAGCTCCTTTATTGTACTGGTCTTTATTTTACACATCTTCTATATCATTACTGATTTTTTTGTATTCTTTATTTTCCAATTATTGAAAGAGATTTACTAAATTCTCTCACTATGCTTAGACATATGGCTGATTTTGGGGATGGGCAAGGAAAATGCACCATAAACCTGGCGCATCTTACAGTGCCAGAGAGTAAGGAAGTGTTGAAAAAACAAAAGGATGGAGGCACGTCAACAGGACACAGGAGCTGCCTTAGTCAGCAACGCCTGCTATGACGCAATACCGCTGAGCAGGGGGCTTGAACAACAAACATTTACTTCTCACAGTTCTGGAGCCTGGAAGTCCAAGATCAAGGTGCTGAAAGATTCGGTGTCTGGTGAGGCCCTGTTCTTGGTTTACAGATGGCTGTCTTTTTGCTGTGTCCTCACATGGTGGAAAGAGGGCTAGAGAGCTCTCCAGGGTTCCTTTTAAAAGGGCGCTAATGCCAGTCATGAGTGCTCCACCTTCATGACCTAATTACCTCCCAAAGGCCTCACCTTCTAATACCATCACATTGGGCATTAGGATTTCAACACGTGAATTTTGAGGGGAATAAACATTCAGTCCACTGCAGGGGCCAACATAAAAGAGCACCCAGTGGCCAAAGCCAGATGTTCTGAACAACAAAATAAGTAATGTGGTATTGGATCATAACCCAAAGGATAAAATACATGTATGTGAATACAAACTGGTACAAATAAATAGTTGAAATAAATGAATGGGGGAGGCTTTCTTAAAGAAGAATTCCAAAATTTATGTAGATACACCACTTCCAGAGAGTCAGACTTAACCTTTCCTCTTTCCCCCGATAGTATGGGCTACATTTAACAACTTGCTTCTAAAGAATAGAGAATGTAAATGAGTAAAAAACTTTAAGTGGAGAAACCTGGAAAACACTACCCTAGCCAGGTACTCAAGGTTAACATCATCAGTGAGAAGCCACGCAGATAGCCTGTGCACTCTACTATGTGCCAAGCACAGTTACGTGCATTAGGGATTTGTCAGTGAACAAACTAGATAAAAATCCCTGCCTTCATTGTGCTTATGTTCTGACAGACCATTTTAAAAATAAGTACATTGTATAGTCTGTTGGGAGGTGAAAGCTGCTAGGTTGATAAATAAAGCTGGGAAGAGGAAAGGGAATGCTACAGCAAGTTTAAATATATCAGACATTAGGCAAAGGTGACTTTTGAGCAGACACAGCAAGAAGTAGAGGAATTGTGCAAACAACTAGGGGAAGGGTATTACAGTCAGAGGAAACAAAATATGAAGGATTTGAAGCAGGAGCAAGCCTAGGACTTCAATGACTAGCAAGTAATTTGCAGCTGGAGTAGTATGAGCAAGGAAAAGAGTAGAAGGAGATGAAATTAGAGAAGTATGTTACTTTCTTAGGGCTGCTGTAACAAAGTACTGCAGACTGGGTGGCTTAAAGCAACATGAATTTATTCCCTCATTTCCAGAGACTAGAATTTTGAAGTATTGGTATTGGCGGGATTAGTTCCTTTCTGGAGGTTCTGAGGGACTTTTTTTCATGCCTCTCTCCTAGTTTCTGGTAGTGCCAGAAATTCGTGGTGTTTCTAGGCTTGCAGACTCCTCACCCCAGCTGTGCTTCTATATTTACATGCCCCCTACCCCCCCCCCGAATGTCTATATGTCTGTTTTCTTTTACAATGGCACCAGTCATTGATTAGGGCCCATTCTCACCCAGTAGGCCTCATCTTAACTAATTACATCTGCAGAGACTCTATTTTCAATTTTATTTCTGAATAAGATAATAGATTCTGAAGTTCCAGGTGGACATGCATTTTTTTGGGAACAGCATACAACCCAGTTCAAGAAGTAACAAAGAGCCCCCTCATTTAGGACTCTGTAGGCTATAGGAATACATTTGGGTTTTACTGTAAGGGAGGAAGACCCATAGGAGGGTTTTGAACAGAGAAATGATATGATCCGAGTTAAGTTTTAAAAAGGATTACTATGGGAGCTGACCAATTAGCTCAGTTGGTTAGAGCATGATGCTGGTAACAGGGCTTGATCCCTGTACTGGCCAGCTGCAAAAAAAAAAAAAAATTAAAAGGATTACTCTGGCTTCTGCATTTAGTATGGACTGTAGGGAGCAGATGTTGGAAGAGGAGAGACTAGTTGGGAAACTTGTCTATTATTATCATTCAAGAAATTCAGATGCCAGAAGATAATGTGTTTGATTTGGGTAGGAATAAGGGAAGTGGAATGTGGTTATATTCTGGGTGTTTTGAGAGTAGAGTCAACAGGATATTCCAATAGGTTGGAGGTGGCATGCAAGAACAAGAGAGGAATAAAGGTCTCAGGATTTTCGATCTGAGCCTCTGGAAGAAATAAGTTTGCATCAATTGCAATGGGAAAGGCTGTGGGTGGGACAAATTTGAAGGAAATAGTGGATGATTCATTTTCTTTTTTTAAAAGAAAATGTAATTTTATTAAGATTTTTGTTTTGTTTTGTTTTTACATTCTAGAATGTTGTAGAGCAGTTGGCAGGGAGGGGGAGAGGGGAAAAGGGAAGGAAATGGAATGGAAGAAGGAGGAAGGAGGAGGGGTGGGATTGAGCCTGTGGCACCCCCCACATTCCCACAGGGAAGACTGGGGGGGCTTCCAGCAGTGGCTTGGTCATTGCTGGGTTGGGTGTAGATGTCAGGGGGGTGTGGCATAAGCCCTCGCCCCCCACCACCCCAGCTCAGGAACCCGGGGCCCTTCTTGTTGAGGCTTGGTGGTCATCACTGTGGTGGCTGCATGTGTTGGGGGGTTGTGGCTGAGGCCCTAGACCCCCCACCACCCTGGCTTGGGAGAGCCTGGTACGCTTCCTGAGGTGGCTTGGCGATGATTCACTTTTGATACAATTTTAGATAACAATTAAATATGAAAGTGAATATGTCAATTAAGTAACTGGCTACACTCAAATAAGTATACACTTCCATGCAGTAAAGATGACTCAGATAGAGTCATAAGTCTGCAAGTCATCAATGTATAGATAGTATTTAAATCTATGAGATTGGATGAACTCATTAAAAGGTAAGGACAGAAAAGAGAAGAGACCCAAAAGACTGAGTTTCAGGGAAAAACAACATGTTTAGAGATTGGAAAGAATGTGAGAAGGAGCAGCTATTGAGGGAATATGAAAATCAGGTGAGAGAGGTGCTCTGTTATCCAAGTGAAAAAAGTATTTCAAGGAGAAGGAAATGATCAATTGTGTCATTGATAACCACTTGGAATAGAACTTCTTGGAACAGAACTTCCACAAACTCCCTCTACCACATCTACCCCTCACTAACATCTGCACTTGTGTACTTGGCTTTCCCTTTTGGTACTAGAGTTGAATCTTCTGAACCCCTCAATCCAAGGACAATTCCTAACCCCCAATCTGGACACTGAATTCCATCTATCTTTTATTTCTTGTTGTTTTATGTTTTGTCTTTTAGGGGAGTTTTCCTTTTGTATCTATTTGTGAATTTTTAAAATTTACTTTTCTTCAGATTTGTTGGGTTTACTGAATCTATGGATGACATTTTTCAATAATTCTGAAAAAAATTCGTTATTATTTTCTGGATTCATAGATAATATGGATAATATCCATAATCCAGACAGCATGAAACTTTGGTTAGATAATTATTAGAATTTTTCCCTCTGTCCTCTATGTCACCTAATTCTTCTCTTTTTCTTCCTGTACTACATTCTGGGAAAATTCTTTCTTTTTAGAAAAAAATAATAATTATTATTATTTTACATTCTAAGATGTTGCTGAGCAGAGGGAGGGGGAGGGAGGAAGCGGTTACGAGGATGGAAGTGGGGAAGGGGTGGGGCTGGCCGGCTCCTTCACTGGCCTGGTTGCAGGGGTGGGTGGGCAAAGCTGAGGCAGAATGTGGGAGGTGGGGAAGGGAGGTTTTGAAGTGGGGGGAGTTTTCCAGTGGCAGCTCTACTGTTGCTGAACTGGATTTGAGTGTCAGGAGGCATGGCTGAGGCCCTCGGTCCCACCCCCTCTCAGGTGATGGGTTGATAGTTGCTGGGCTGGATGCAGATGTCTGGGGAACGTGGCTGAAATCTGCCTTACTGTTCACTAATTCTCTCTTTGCCTGTATCTAATCTGCTGCTTAATCCTTAATTAAGTTTTAAATTTCAATTCATTAAAATTTTTATTTTCTGGAATTCTATTTTGTTCTTTTTTTTTTTTATAACTTTCTGGTCAATTTTGAGAGACTTTCATTCACTTATCTTGTTTTCAATTTCCTCCTTTTTTCTTTAAACCTAATAGCCTTATTTATCTTTTATTACCTGATAATTTCTATTTAGGAAATTTTTCTGTTATATCTATTATTTTTCGTTTGTTTATCTGGCTCATTATGACTTGTTTCTTTGTATATTTTGTGATTTTTTAATCGTGAGAAATCACTACTGCAAATATTTGTTGAAATTTTATATATGGGAATTCTGTAAATTAGAAATATGGGTTCTTCTACCAGGAAAGGTTTATGTTTGCCTCTGTCAGGCACCTAGTTCAGACTTGTAAATTATTCGCTTGCAATTTTTGGAATCATAGGATAGTCTACGTTTAGTCCCTAAACCCACTGAATTTAGGCTGGTGTCTACAAATTATTGGGCGGACCTTGTCGTTATTGTTTACACACAGGCAATAGGCCTTGAAAGTCAATCTTTCCTGTTGACTGCCTCTTTCTACCTTTTCTAGTTCCGCCTTCCCTGAATGTGTAACCCTTGCTGTGATCTTTGTATGGGTTGGTTCAAGTTTCTGAACCACTGAAGCACTGTGTACCCTGAAGCACTGTGCCCAGTCTCTTATATCTTAAGGTTCTAGATACCCAGGGATGTAGATTTTTCTCCAGGACATCCCAGTGGCTTTTGGTATTTGTTTTGTCCTTGGTTAGGGTTCCTACTGTGTTCCTAACTTCACCAGATTTTCTTACTTTATTGTATACTCATTCAATTATTTAAAACTCTTTTTTTCCTCCCACACTACCCCTTTTAAATTTTAGCAAGCATTTTTAGGAGTTAGTGTCAGAATAGTTTTAGCATCTCTATAGTACTCTATTGACAAAAAGGAAAGTCCTATAAATTCTTTCCAACAGTTAATTTTTAATAAAAATTTTAAAAAATTCAATATTGGTGAAGAAATACTGTAAGGATGGGATCAGCAAGGGAGGGCCCACAGGCCAAATAGAGTCCACTACCTCTTTTTGTATGACCTGTGAGTTAAGAATGATTTAACATTTTAAAAGGGTGAAAAAATTCAAGGAAGAATAATATTTTATGATGCAAAAATTACATGAAATTCAAAATTCAGTGTTCATAAATCAAGTTTTATTGGCACACATTCAAAGTTTTATTGGAATACATTCAAGCCCATTTGTTATGTGTTGTCCATGGCTGCTTTAACACTAGGGTGAGAGGATTGAGTTGCTGCAACAGAGACAGCATAGCCCACAAAGCTTAAAATATTTACTATTTGGCCCTTTACCGAAAGGACCAATAGAGGGAGTTGTGAAAGAATTTTGCTTAGAAAGAGGTAGTTTATTTGTAATTCATGAGTGTGGATGTTTATTTAATTCAAATTATTTCTTGTTTCCAACACTCCTCAGATTCTTTTTGGCACTGATAATCAATATTTTCATATGACAAATCACATTTTTTTTTAATGCTGAGCTCTCCTTGATATGAGATTACCTTTGCTGCATGGCAACCAACAAAGTTCTAAAATTTCTAGCTATGTTGTTTTTCTCATTTTAGTTTGCCATTTTTTAAAAACAGAAAATGTCTAAGTTCCCTACAGTGTAGGAGTTTTTCATTTACTCTGCAGAAGCATGTGACATGAGAAGGAAATAAAGTCTACAGCTGATATGCATTAAAGTGGCTTTCTTTATTTCTGGGAGTTAAAACCGTTTTGTCAAATAACTTAAAATAACCTTCCTCCTTTGGCAGAAATTGGACTTCCAGCAGCTGATGGCAAAGCTGTTATCTAGAGGAGGGAGTGATCTGTACATTTACTGTATAACGTTCACAATCACCAGCCCTGTTACAAATGTGCCTAAGTTCATCTTGCACAGAATATTTTCAAATCTTTCACTCAGCCTGGTGAGATTTTTAAATTAATCCGTGCAGAGAAACTTAGACTAGAGAAATTAAATAACTTCGTTTGACACACCTTTTTGCTCACCTTTTGGCTTTCCATTGAACAATAACCATGGTAATTTAATAAGCTAGTTCTAGTACTGAGATGAGACCGTGCAGGGATCCCAAACCACTGATATTTAATGGGGACCCTGAACTCTTTTGCACTTTGAGTTAGGTTCCGATGAGAAAATTTAGCTGAAGAGGTTTGTTTCTGTGATAAGTGGGGGGTAATTAAGAAGTGGACCAAAGAGAATCTAAAAAGAAGGGTCCAAGGACAGGCTGAATTTGCAAGAAAGACAGGAACATTGCAGATCCAAGTTAAGAGGTAAGCAAAGACATTTTAGAAACAAAGAGAGACATAACCTCGTGGCTATTCATGGACATCCCCATTGTGGGTAAAAGCCATGTATACGGTACTGTTGATAGTGGGGTATTTTGAATGGGGGCGAGATCTAGTTTCTTGCTTTTATTTGTTAAGTCTAGCTAATTTAAAATGAGATTTATTCCTATTAGTCAGAATGCTGTTTTGAAAAATACTATGAATTTAATATACTTTAAAGAGAAAAATCAGCAGAGATTGGTCAACATTATGTAAAAGACAGAATCCCACATTCCATAAGCATTTTAGGAAGCAAGATGGGGCATTGTGATGATAGTGATTGTAACGATGAAAAATAATTTAAGGTGTTAAGTATTAGTCTAAACTCTTTTTTAAACATACACAAATAACCCTATGAAGTTTAGTACCATCTCCTGGTAAGAACTAAGCCCACATTCACAACCAGTTTGCCCTTTTGGGAGACACTGTAGTATAACGGGAAGAAAACCTTTTGAGTTAAAAGGACCTGGGTTTGAATCCTAACTAAACCAATTGCTAGATGTGTGCACTTGGATCACTAATCCATTTGGAGCTTCTGTTTCCTAATCTTTGAGAAGAAAGCATCATACTGACTACATGTGAGAATTAGAAACCATGTATGGAAGATGCATAACTAATGTCTGGCAATAGCTGACATAGCAAAAAACATTAGATTTCTGTATTTCTTTTTCCTTTTTACTAAGCACAATTGTGCCTTTTACTTTTAAGACATCAAGTAAATGAGAAAAGTCCCACTTTTTCTTAATTTCTTTTTTACTAAGTGCTGACCGTGCCTTTTTCTCATTTCCTCATATAAGTCTCACAACAACTGCCAAAGGAAAGTATTATTATCTTTATTTTATACTTGAGGAAACCAAGACTTAGAGGAATTAAATAAATTTTCCAAAGACAAATGCTAGGTCACAAGGTCAGGATTTGAATCTAGCCCATCACCTGAGTTAGAAAACTACCTAGTATCACTAAGTTTTCTTTAAACAAGAACACAAATACTTTGCTTGGATGTTGTACCGGTGATCATTACAGGATGTTATGCAGAGAAAATTGGAAATAAGAATGGGAGTTAAATACATTTCAGAATTATATTCCTTAGTCAGTTATAGACTCTAAATAATACCAGAACTAAGTGTTTTAGAGCTTCTTTCTTGACTGGCTTTTCAGATTATTCACTGGAAATCCTCTACATCCACATTCTTGTAATTATATCCTTGAGAGTAGAAAGAACTTCTTAATTTCTCCCCTTTATCCTTTCTCTCCACAAAATCTCTTGTTGGTTCTCGAAAGAGATAATGGTAAGTATGAATTATTGGCAATTAATAATAGGATTGATACCTATCAAAGTCCTGCTTTTTCTTAATTTCTGTAAAAGATAGAATTAGTCTAGGTGGATCAATAAGTTTCAGATCAGTGGCAAATTAATCCAGGTCTTGAGAATAAATCAAAATATTATCTAAAGAGAGAGTGATTCCCAAATAAATAATAATCTCATTTTGATGTCATTTAACATCAGAGTTTATTAATTGGATATCTCAAAGCAAAAGGCAAGGCAGTTAAAGATTTCTGAAAGTACCCCAAACAAACCCTAAATGAGAGCAACTTGCCAGAAACCACAAGTAAAAGACTGAGAAGCAAGCAAATAAAAAGAAAAAAAAAGATGCCATGTTTTTTAATAGATTATTTCACTACAGTTTTATCAACCATAAAATAGTACCACATTTTTTTCAGTGATCTGGGCAGTTCATTCAATTACCACAAAACTTCCCCTTACCTCTTTAGAAGGTCCAAACTGCAGTGATTGCCACTGAACCACATGCCTCCTTGATTTTCTCACTTTCACCAGCGAAGTCTAAATTTCTACATAAGCATGGATGTTTGTATTTGGTTTCCTGGCCTGATAAATTCTGCCTGCATATGTAAAAAAATTTTACCATGAAAAATAATTGAAATAGGTTGAATTAGTGGTAGAAGTCAGTATGTACGTGGTGATATAAGAACTTTAAATATGTCTTAAAAATAATGAAAGCATTTTCAATAGATTTTAAAGAAGGAAGCTTCTGTGTATCTATCTATAACTAGATATGTCTATTTATATCAGAAAATGAACACAATAAAAATTAATTATAATTACTTTTGGGGAGAAGAACTGAAAATGGTGGAGGTTTTTGAAGAGGAGGAACAGAGAAGAAATGCTTAAACTTTTTGAACTTTTCTTTACTGTTTGAATTTTTTAACCACATATGTGGATTAGGTTTCTTTTCTTTTTAACGTCTGCAGGACAGAATGACAGAGTCCTTTTTCTCTTTAAATTTTTCTGTATTAAAATAACTAATAAGTATGGTATGGGTATTCTTTCATGGTTAGGCATAGGCTTTAGAAATCTCACATTTGCATGTAACAAAATCTATCTGAACTTTACTTAGATAAATAAATTCATAGGATATCTTAAGATTAATTTTTCATATGGTGTAAAATATCGTTACAATATTTTGTAATATTTTACAATAACCACCATATTGACTGGAGAAACATCTGATGAGTTACTTGGCACAATGATTGCACACATGGCCCTTGCCCCTTGGTCCTTATCTTGTTCTGTTGCAGTTAACTAACAGCTTCATTAAATATTCTTATTAACTTTGTGTTTTGCACAACCAAAGCTGAAACCCATGTTATCCATTGACCTGCTAATAGTCCCATCAGCAAATCTGCTTTGCTCAGAGAAGAGTAAACATCATCGTTAAAGTTGTTATTTGCCCCATGTCGCAAGACTTCAAACTAAGGAATGCCACACTGAAACACACACTTTTGTAACATATCTACAAGAAATAACTTTCTGATATCAGTAGTTAGAAAAACCTATAATAACCTAAGGCACAGTTTTATTCAATTCTTTTCCGAAGTCTTTGGGTCTGCGAAGGAAGGATGTTTTTCACAGTTGCTTAGGAGTGGTCTGGCAGTGATGTATGAAGGTTAAGAGATTGGGCTTTGGGATTAGACAGACCTTGGCTCTGTTCTCTATCGACCACTTAGAAGCTGTTTAACCTTGAACAATTTATTTAATCTCTTTGATCCTCAGATTCCTCATCTATAAAATTCAAATAATATTACCTTACTTTATAGTGTTGGACTGAAATTAAATGGACAATTAATTTAAAGCACTTAGTGCTCCATTATTATTGGCTGTTAATATCTTCATTGCTCCACACTTTCTTTATATTTATAAAAGTTTAGTCCATACAATGAGGAGTTCTGCATAAAAGTACAGCCTAAATGGTTCAAATCTCTGATAATAGTAATAATAATAGGTAACGTTCATTGAACTCTTTCCAAGCACTTTTCTTTCATTATCCTATTAGGTTTTTCACAGCACTGGACTTCTTCTGGCCAAGACAGACTAGCAAGGACAAGATTTACCCTTCTGCCTGAAATAACTAACCCCCTCCCCCCCAAAAAACAAACAAAAAACCCCAGACATAATATATGAACAGTTTTCCTGACATTGTACATGAGACAATTGGAGAAGAGATATTACTGAGAGGTAGGAAACTACTGAGGTGAGCCTTATGCAGGAAACACAGGTATACCCCAAGAGAGGGGAATCCAGGTGTACCTCAGGAAGCTTCTTGAGCTGAGAAGCCAAAGATGAGAGTCTGGTGAGTCTGGAGCTCACAGGGTAGAGTACTGGAGAGGGGGAGCTGCACAGAGAATTCTGAAGATATGCAAAGATTCTCTCTTGAGTTTTCAGCAGAGTACTCATTGGCACACCCATATGAAGAAAACTGCTCAGGCGGGGAGAAAAGAATGACCTGAAAGGATTAGAGGAAATCATAGCTGCACTCACACAGGGCCAAAAATAGTGTCTATTCCCACTAGCCATTCTGGAAAACCTCATAATTCATGAGGCATTGGAAAGAGTGCTCAGAAAAGTCTGGCCTCAGGAGTGAGGGATCATTAACCTGCGACTACATGCTGCTCTGGTTTTGTCCAACAAATCTTAAAAACAAGGTCCCAAAGGACCAAACTATTTGCAAGTGCATCCTGAAACAAAGTTCAAGAATATTTATTTACGTAAAAAATATCTAGCACCAGATAAGATAAAATTCACAAAGTCTGGCATTCAATAAAAAAAATTATCAGGCATTCAAATATCAGGAAAATACATTCTATAACAAGGAGAAAAATTGCTATATTAAAGCTGACTCAGGACTGACATGAATATTAGAATTAGCAGATGATGACATTAAAATAGTTATTATAACTACATTCTGCATGTTTCAAAAACTAGAAGAGAGATTAGACATATTAAAGACATGAAAGATATTTTAGAAATCTAAATTTAACTTTTATGCAATGTCTTCAGTGAAAACTACAGTGCGTAGGATTAGTGACAGGTTAGACATTGCAGATGAAAAGACTAGTGAACTTTAAGATATAGAAGTAGGGAAAAAGAAATATTAATATTAATAATAATAATGAATAAACAGCATTAGTGAGCTGTGGGACTATTTCAAATTACTTAATTTGGGTGTTGTTGGAGTTCCTTAAAGGAGAGAGGCAGAAAAGTATTTGAAGAGGTAACAGCTGGAAAGTTTCTAAACTGGATAAACCCATAGATCCAAGAAACATGGTGAACCCCAAGTGCAAAAACCATGAAGAAAATCACATCAAAGCACATCATAAATAAATTTCTCAAAAAAAGTGATAAGGAGAAAATGCAAAAAGCTGACAGAGAAATGGGTGCTTTGTGTATAAATTTAAAGGTGCTTTATACATAGATAAAGATAACAGCAGATTTTTCATTGGAAGCACTGCATGTAAGAAGATAGTGGATGTCTTTCATGTTTTGAGAGGAACTGCCAACCTAGAATTCTATACCCAGTGAAAATACCTTTCAAACACTAAGGTGAGATAAAGACCATTGTGTTCCAAGAATATGAAAGGAAATCCTTCAGGTAGAAGAAAATAATACCATATGGTATCTCAGGGGATCTCAGTCTTTTCTCTTAAGGTTTTTAACTCATTGGATGAGGCTGACACACATTATAAAGAGTAATCTTCTTTACTCAAAGTCTACTGTTTTAAATATTGGTCACACATAAATAATGCCTTACAGAAACGTCTAGGCTGGTGTTTGACCAAACAACTGGTCCACTAGCCTACTCAAGTTAGTACTTAAAATTGACCATCACTTGTAGGTAATATTTTTAGCCAATGAAATAAACTGAGGCTGAGGGATTAAACAACTTGTTCATGGGAATATGACTAGTAAGTAGCAGAGTTGAGATTCAAACTCAGGGAGGCTGCCTCTGTTAAATATACCCTTAATCAACACACTAGGCTGATAAATGTAAATGTTGAAATACAGAATTATTTCTTCCTTTGATAAGATTCCATTTGACCAAAATAATCTTTTAGATGATGATTTGCCCTTCTTTGAATCTCTGTATTCACACATTGGAGGGTTTACTGGTATTTCTCAGATTTTGTATGTCAAGTGAGATCAAATTCTTCTACTATAAGGTTTATACTTGAGTATTATGCAGCATATAACTCATAGATGGATACAGCATGAAGGCGGACCCATGATGATAATGATATCTTATGCTCACAGTGTATATCTTACACTTACAGTTGCTCAGGTTTTCATATGTGTTGCGGAATTCACAGAGCTTACTCAGCATACTGTACTTTTTTATCTTTTATGATATTGGTCCCTTAATAGTTAAACAGCAAAACTCCTGAGCCAATTCATGTAAAGAAAATGTTTAATAGCAAGTTACACAGGAAGAATAGTGGTGACCTTATTTCTTCTCAATGTGTTATCCATTTTCAGCTCAGAGCCAAACTTGAAGGTTCTTTTTCTGCCAAAAGAGAAGTGGGATAGCCCCCTGTCCATCACCTAGCAGAGCAGAATACTGATTCTGCAGAACACAGGCAGTCAGCCAGAGTAAAACAGAGAATGAAATTTGCTCAGCCATGCTAAGTGAAACCAGAAAGAATCCCCATGGAAAAAAGTAATTTGTAGCAGACATTTATTAGATGGTGTTGGAAGGTTTATAAGCACTCTTATACTTAATGTTAAGTTTTATCAGTTAGAGCATGAGGCTAAAGATTTTCTGCAATCTGTAATAGGCATTCTGATGCAAGCAAACATCATCCATTACAGAATAGTACGGGTCAGTAATGAGGTAGGACACAAAGACTGGAATCAACCAAAAGTGAATGAAGGAGAAAAATACAGAATAAGCTAGAGTAGAAAATGTTGTCTTAATCAAACCCCATGAAGAATTTTTCTAGTTCATTAGGGAAAATGTGCAAATCAATCTCCTTCATTAATTTAATCATTCAACACATATTTCCTGAGTGTCCCTGGGCTTGATACTGGAGAGAAAATGAAACAAAGCAGATATGGTTTTTGCCTTTTTGGGGATTTCTGCCTAAGGAAGGAGACAGATTAATAAAATAATTGATCACCCTATTAATATACAGCCTCTACCTATCTCCCTTGACCGGCACTCCCAATCCCTTTGCCATACAGTACTTTTATTTTTCATAGAACTTATTATCTTTGAACATAATGTGTGATTTACAAATTTACAAGTTTATTGGTAGTAGAATATAAGCTTCATGAAAGCAGAAAGCTCTGTTTATTTTGTTCATCAGGTTCATATCCTGAGTACTTAGAACAGTATCTGACAAATAGGAGGTGCTCGGTGTTTGTTAACTGAGGGCAAATGAGGCTGTAAGAATCTATCACAACATATTGTGGCGGTCAAAATGGTCAAGGTTGCTAAAGATTACTATACTTGGCTTCATTATATGGTAAACATGTATATAATTTTCTTTTCATGGAATTTGGTCAGGTTTTCAGTTTTCTCAATTTATTTCTTCACAAAGCCCCAAGAATTAGAAGAAGAGGAAGAGGAAAAAGAAACCAAACAAAAGCAAAACAAAAAAAAAACACAACAAGGCAATCCCTATCTGACTCTTCATTTCGATTCTGATACCCATATTGTGCTGATCAGGAAAGAGGATTCCTTCCAAAATGTTTCCTTAACATGGTTTATTTCTATCTGAGGGTGCCACGTGTTACACACATTCAACATTACCTACCTAGACGTATGGCATGTGTTAATGTACGTTGTTTTCATGATATATCGCAATGCTTTCTTGGCCTCTGATTTCTCGAGTCGTTTCTGTTCATCTTTTAACATGCGTAATTTTATTGCAGTGCTTACTTACTTGATCCTGTCCATCATTATTTCCATAAAAACTGTAATTAATGGAACATTTTGATGGTTTACAGAAGAGAATATTTGAAATCATAATTGTCCTGGAAAATTTAGGTTACATGAGCATAATACCTGCAAGGGATCTCTGGCATATAGTTAAGCATTGATTATGTGCCAGCATCTGGGATTTAAAATGAGAGGACATAGAGGATCCTCAAAGAGTTGCTTGGCTCTATTAGCCTAGGAATTGAGCCATTAGAAATGCTTCGCCGCAGCCTAAATTCTGGGCCAATCACGTGTAAGTGTTGCTGTAATTTAAGGAGCCTGGTGAAGCTAAAATTTTCTTGCTAATAGTGGGATTTTTTTTTTTCTCTTTCTCTTGCTGCTCTCTGAGGATTTACCAGAATTAGCTACAAAAATGAAATCTATGTGTAACTGGCTATTTATATTCACACATCTGGGATTCATTGACATGGTCTTCTTAGAAACCCCTGTCCTTCACCCTCAGACACTTAAGGAGGTCCTCTAGCCTGAAATACATGTAGAATTGTAACTATTCCAAGAAACCTGTCATTGTCATCTAATCCGCATGAAGTATGCCACACAGTGGTTCAGCGTGCTTGGGACATTCTGGGATGGAGAGGAATGAGAGATGAGTTTGGAGAGTTAATGAGGAGCCAGATTGGAAGAGTCTGTTATGCTACATTGGGGTGTTTGAACTTTATCCTGAGGGTAGAAGGGTTCCACTAAAGTGTTTTATTTATTTATTTGTTTTAAAATCAGGGAATTGTACGATCAGATGCACATTTGGATGATTGCTATGGATGCAATGTGCAGTGAATTGGAGGGTGGCACGATGAGATGCAGGACAATGTACTTGAGGGATGATGCTGACCTGAATTAGAAAAATGGCAAATGGAGAAGGAAGTTTAGAGATTGTCTTGATGTGGATATGAAGAGAAACTGGACAGCGAGGAGCAAAAGGTGAAACCTGTATTTCTAACTTGAGCATTTAGGGTGTCACTCTCAGGGAAAACACAGCTGCTCCTTGACTTATGATGAGGTTGAGTCCTGATAAATCCATCATAAGTTGAAAATATTGTAAATAAAGAGTTAATTTAATACACCTAATCTACCAAACATCATAGTTTAGCCTAGCCTACCTTGAACGTGCTCAGAACATTTACATTACCCTATAGTTGGGCACAATAATCTAACACAAAGCCTATTTTTACAGTAAAGTATTGAATGTCTCGTGTAATTTACTGAATACTGTACTGAAAGTGAAAAACAGAATTGTTATATGGGTACTCGAAGTACAGTTTCTACTGAATGCAGATAGCTTTCAAACCATTGCGATGTTGACAAATCTCAAGTAGAACCATTGTAAATATGGGACAGTGAGTTGCTCATTTGGAGAAAGAAATTACAAATTAATTTATGGACATACTGAGTTTAGATGTCTGTGGCTCATCAAAATAAATATCTGTTTACACAATTAGTTATGTGTCTCTGGAGCTCAAGAAACATATATGAATGGAGACAAAGATCTGTTAGCACATGGAGTTTGCTTTCTTTTTGTTTTTTGTTTGTTTTGTTTTTTGGGGGGCAGCTGGCCAGTACAGGGATCTGAACCCTTGACCTTGGTGTTATCAGCACCATGTTCTAACTGAGTGAGCTAACCAGCCAGCCCTTACACACAGATGTTAATAGAAGCCATAATTGGATAAGATTTATCAGGGAGAAGGTGTGAAGTGAGAGGAAAAGAGGCCAATATTGTGGTTGACTAATACAGGGATGTACAGAGAAGACTATCCTGTAAAGTAGACAGAGATGGAGATTCTGGAGAATAAGAGAAAAACCAGAAGAGTTCATATGCATAAAGAATGAAACCCATGGAACTCCTATTATCTGTATGGATCTTGAGTTCCCAGGATGAGAGCAGAGAGCAGAAGAAGATTGTGACTGCCGAGGTCTTTAAAGCAGTAGGAAAATGATCAAGTGATAGCAGGTGATGGTGACTGATGGTGCCCAGGAGTGACAGTGCGATATGACTGGATGACACATGCTTCACAGTGGTAAGAACAAAGGTCTGCAGTGTGAGAGAATGAGAAATCTTCTTTTGAAAGGGCTGCAGGAAAAACAATATTTTGAAAGGTGAAACACATTTAACTTAAAGCATGAGAAGGATGAGGAAAACAGTTAAAAGACTGAATAAAGAAGGATTTTATAACTTGGGATTTGGTACAGTGGAAAGGTTTGGGACAGTGGGGAGCAGCAGGTGATTATGGACAATGGCACAGAGTGTTATGGGGTAGTGATATGGGAAATGATAGGAAGCCAGAGGCCTTCTTGCAGTATTGCCTAAGGACAACAGGGATTTGAGGTAGGTGTTTAGCTGCTGGTAAATTTGCTGGATAATCAGTCTTGACTCTACCCTGCATGTGCAGAATTCTTCTGTTTCTTAGGGAGTTATCTTTGGCAAATAGAGTCCTAGCCTTTGATAGATGAATAGATCTAGAAGTGGAATAAATGGCTCAAGGTCTGGACTGATGACATGAGCTATGTGAGTGACCCAATTTCCTGCAGAGTGGCCAAGCCATGATGGGTTCTATGTGCCAACCTTTGAACTCCATGAAACACCTCCCATTTTTATTTTCAGATCATGATGTGAGATTTGAAGCTTTCTTCATCCCCTGATTCATAGTTATGTGACCCTTTTTAAAAAAATGCTCATATCATATCTTATAATTTCCCCATCATGGCAGTTTAAATATATCATTGTCAGTCTGTATCCTCCACTAAGACATACTATTTAAAGGACATGAATTTTCTTATCCACTTATATATTTCCATAAACTGGCATAGTGACTGAAATATTTCAATGCCCACACACATTCACACACATATGCACACATACAAACACACACATGTACACATACATATATACTTTTGAAAAACTGAAGTGTGTGAGTGGGGCTGGAATATCCAGCAAGTATTGCACCTCCTGTCTGAGGAACTGTTATGTGCCTGTGCTCAGGGGAGGTATTCTACATCAAGGTAAAGTTTTTCTGCCCTCAGGTTCTAGGGGGATGTGTGGAGCAGAGGGGTTGAGTTGTTCGTCAGCAGTTCACACTGATCATGGCCAACAGAGGGCAGCAAAGGGTCACAGATGAGAGGTCATTTGACCTGCAGAGGAGAGTGGGTGCAAGAGAACACCAAATCAGGAGTAAGTATTCTGGGTGCCCAGGACAAGGGGGATACTCTTTACAGAAGCTAGTCCTATTGTGGGGGAAGTTTAATAAAGAGAGTTGGGAAATCCTCAGATCTAAACAGGACGCTTAAAGAAAAGTTAGAATCCTAAAACCAAGGAACGAAGCAGCAAGTAGTAAGGCATTTGCTCCTTGGTCAGGAGGTAATTTGTAATGATTGTGCTTTTCCCACCAAGAGCATCCTTTGAAACCCAGGCTAAGCCTCCACTCCACGTCTCATGTAATGGATACCAGAGTCTGACCCTGGAAGTGTGGCCTGCCAGTCACAGGAGGAGGGTAAAGGATGAGGAAGTTCAGCAGAGGGGGAGGGGAGCCACAGGTGCTTCAAGGCAATGCTGGAAGGTCTGCCTCTTAAAGGTTGATCTGGTTCTGACTGTTCTGAACGACCCAGAGGGAGATGACCTGGGACTAAGTAGTGGGAATAATAGCAAGAGCAATTTTAATTCAAAACAAGAACTTTTTTCCCTCCAGTCTTAGTGCATGCCACTCTTCCCCCATCTACTCTGCTTTAGCAGCACTGGCTTCTTTCAGTTCCTCAAACAAGACAAACTATTTCCCGTGGCTTCAATATTAGCATAGATATACTTTCACCACCGCTCAGGGGTGTTATTTCCTCAGAGAGCCTTTTTCTGACTATCCTTTGCTCTTTATCACAGCATCATGCTCACTTGCTCTAAACACTCGTTGCCAGGTATAGTTATGTATTCATGTGTTCCTCTCCTGTTTATTTCTGCCTCCCCCCGAGGGGTAAAGACCACATGTGTTTTACTCCCCAGGATACTCCCAGCATCTCGTATAACACATGGCTTGTGATAGGGCTTTAATAACTATTTGCTGGACAAATATACCGAATAGGTTGCCCTTGAAGGGAGAGAGTTGCCCATTGTGGAAGGTATTTGATATGGACTGGACACACAGTTGGTCAAGAGGATGTAGAGAGGATTCAAGGATCAGACGGATTGTTACTAAAATGACATGTGAAGTCCCTTTCTATCATTTGATTCTATTATTCCAAAAAATGAAAAGTATAAATTAATGACTCCAAATGGAGGCAGTAATGAGTCCATTGCTCATCAATATGAAAAGAGAATAAATGTGGCTGATTAGAGAGTAATGAAGATCTTGTCAAACCATTAATAAAAGTAAAAAGTATAATTTGTAAGAAATCTGGGCTTTAAATAAGTCAGTAGACTAGGGTAACTTCCTAAAGAAATATTTGGGGTCAAATACGAAGTAGATCTGAACATACCTGCCTTATTTTCTTCGTATCTTTAATAACTAGCAAAGTATCTGGCATGTTGTAAATGAACAATAAATGTTTGCTGAATAAATAGTGAGTGAACTTTTAGGAACTACACCACCACTCTTTCATAAATTTACCCAGGTGTACAGTCTGTGTTAGATCATCCCCTTTGCATTGTATCTTTTGCTCACTTACAGCTTAACACCTTCCTGCAGACTGTATACTTATGACATGCCATTAAAGTGGAGATAAAATGATGCAGCCATGTAGATAGTTGTGTTCCTAACTGCTGTGTGTGGATGCAGGACCAAATCATTGCTGAAAACATTTTCAGTTTTCTGAAATTGGTTATATGTTGCTGTCATGTTGTGTTAGACATTTAAATAAATACAATAATTACTAAGGCTCTTTAAGATGGTACACACACACACACAAAAATAAAACGGGGCGGGGGAGAAGATATAACAACCACAATTACTTGAAGTTGATACAACAAGCAAACAGAAAGGACATTGTTGTGGGGGAGGGAGGAGAGGGAGGAGAGGGAGGAGGGAGGGAGGTTTTGGTAAGGGGCAACAATAATCAACCACAATGTATGTCGACAAAATAAAATTTTTTAAAAAAAAGCTCCAAAAAAAAAGATGGTAGACATGATTTAGGTAATTAGCTTGTCTTTAAGTTTTTTAAGCACACATATGTTGGGAAAATAGTTTGGTCAAGGCCCTCACCTCGGGTCCAGTTGAGTGTGGTTTGGCATTCTTTGTAAGCAAATTGTGTGTGTTTGTGCATGTGTGTGTGTGTGTGTCCGGAGTTAGTGCACATGCGCACCAATGTATCTTTTTGGTTTTGTTGCTATTCTTGTGTTCTTCAGGGAGAGAGAGAGAGAGTTTTAGTGGAGATGAGAGAGAGAGAGTTTTAGTGAAGCAGGCAGGTGGGCGTTGGCCTCAGATGTCTGCCCTGCACAGCCATGCTTTCCAACCTATGGCTCCAAGGACCTTTTGGCCAGTTACCTAACTCATAGACCTGCATGAAGGGGTCTGGGGACCCAGCCTGGCATATGAAGGGTTTGTGGCCCAGTCTGTGAATGGACTTGAGAGGTCTGGGAGCACCAGACCCAGCCCACATGCAACAATTGGCCCAGTTGGTTCAGGATTACCAGCAGGTAAAAAAGCCTGACACCCAGCGTGGTTGAGTAGCTCTACAACTGGCATCACGAACAGGATTGAGAGCTAGACAATTGGCGCTGTGAGCAGGATTGCAGACATTAGCAGTAGCCAGACAACATATATCACTGAATATCAAATATTAATACTAGTTAAATGCATATTTAATATTAGCTATTGTAGTAGACAGACTTTAAGGTGGCCCCAATGACTCCCAACTTCTGGTGATCATGAGTTTGTGTAATCCCCTCCTCTTGAGTGTGAGTGGAATATATGACTTGCTTCTCAGTGATAGAATATGGTAAAGGTGACAAAATGCCACTCCTGTAATTATGCTGTTAAATAAGACTGTTTTGCTAATAAACTTGCTCTAGTCTCTCTCTGTATTACAGACATTGAAGAAGCAAACTTCCATGAATACTGCAGGCACAAGGAAATGAATTCTGCCAACAACCTGAGGGAGCTTGGAAGAGGACTCTTCCTGAGTCAAGCTTCCAAAGGAGAACCCTATCTTGGCTGATGCCCTGTTTGCAGCGTGCAGAAGACTCAGCTGAGGTATACACAAATTCCTAATCGACAGAAACTGTGCGATGATAAACGTGTGTGGTTTTAAGTCACTAAATTTGTGGTAATTTGTTACGAAGCATTAAAAACTAATATGGCTATGAGCACACGTAACAAAATATACAGCAAAACCCCAAAGAAGCTATCTAGTTAGGCTTCATAGCAATGAAGAAACAGTATCATATTTTGTTTTAGTGTCTGATATATATTATTTAAATTACTTTTTAAAACTCTTGCTGCACTTCTGTTTCATGTTTAATTACTGAAGTTCAGCTTGATGGCCTGTTTCCTAGGATCATTCACATCTGATACGTATGTTTTGCTCTAAACTTCTTATTGTCTGACAGTTGTCTCAGATTGCTGTGTAAGCAGAGATGTAGTTACTAGCATTTGCAATGAGTTAGACTATGTGATAGGCATTTTTATTGCAATCCGTTAATTTTTTTGCAATAGGTCTATAAGACTACACTTCCGAAACAGTGTACCAAAGGCACTGCAGCAAACTAACAGGGCCATTATGGGATATTTCAAATTTTTGTGGGAAACACAGTAATACTTGACATCTGTCACACACCATGTGAGCTCAGGGTAGTGTAGTTTCAACATTAGATTGTACTACGTTCCTTCTTATGATGTCATATCTTTGTGAAGCAGGGATTTTGGGTATTTCTGTGATAAGATGTTAAGTATTGCACAAACATCAGTATAGAACAAGAAATGAGGGTAGCAGTGTCCAATCTGTTTCTGAGGTTTGAGAATTCATGCAGTGTCCAGCAAGCACATTGGTTAGTAATTGTGATTATTTAAGAATAAAATAATTGTTTTTTTCAATTTAAAGATATAGATTTCCAAATGACTACTAAATAGTTAGTACACAAATACTCATTAAATTGTACCTAACTGCTTAATAAACAGTACTGATAGTTGTTTCTTTTGGTTTAGGAGTGCCATGAAAAAATTTCTGAGACACTAAGAATGTTCTGAATTGAGAAAGTTTGGACACTTCACATGGTGTGCTTAAATAAAAACACTTCCCAATGACCATTTAGGATTTGTATCTTTACTAACAAGCTCCATAAATGTTATCATTGGTATGCTAATTACCCTGATTTGACCATTGCACATTTTATAAGTATTGAAATATAACTCTGTACCTCATAAATATGTACAATCAACATGTCAATTACAAAATAAATAAAATAATAAAAAATACCATTACTAGCAACAGAAGCAAAAATAGACCGATGAACTGCATCAAACAAAAACTTTTGTGCTTCAAAAGACATGATAACAAAGTAAAAAGGCAGCCTACGGAATGGAAGAAAATTCTTGCAACTGCTATGCAAGACGGTATGGATTTTCCTTAACATATTAAAAATAGAACCACCCTATAATCCAGTAATCTCACATATATGCAAATGAATGGAAAGCAGGGTCTCAAAGAGGTACTTGCACACTCATGTTTATAGCAGCACTGTTCACAATAGACAACAGGTAGAACCAACCCAAATGTTCATCAATGGATGAATGGATAAACAAAATGTATTTTACACATATAGTCTGGTATTATTCAGCCTGAAGAAGGAAAGAAATTATGTCACATGCTACTACATGGATAAACCTTGAAGACATTATGCCAAGTGAAATAAACTAGGCACAAAAAGACAAGTACTGTATAATTTCACTTATATGAGGCATCTAAAGTAGTAAAATTTATAGAAACAGAAAGTAAAATGGTAGCTACCAGGGGCAGGGGAAGAAGAAAATAGAAGTTACTTAATGAATGTAGAGTTTCAGATTTACAAGTTGAAAAAGCTCTGGAGATCTGTTTCACAGCAATGTGAATATACTTAACGCTACTGAACTGTACACTTAAAAATAGTAAAGATGGTAAATTTTATGCTATGTTTTTTTACCATAATAAAAAAGTCACCACTTAAATGTGTATTCTGAGAGGCTTATTTCAGATTTCATATTCATTATATGAAACATTTAAATTCATGAACCTTCAGAAGATGCTTCTTTGCTCACCTGTTATAACTGTGCTATTGAGAATAATGTGAGAGAAAGGAAAGGACAAAATCTGCTTGGTTATGCAGTAATACCTTTAAGAGTACCCACTGCTCTTTGCACGAGTGCCAAATAAAAACCAAATAAATAAGGAAAGGAGAAGTAATGTGTACTTTATGTCTTCTGTTTGATTTACATTAAGATCAGTATGGTTTTTCATAACTCCAGGACTTGATCTAGTGTTTACGGTCAAGCTGCCATAGCCCCCAATTTTAATCCAAACTTAATTTTAAAAATTAAGTTTTCAGACAAGCAATCCATAAATACATTCATATTGTAAAAGATTAAAGCTAAACTTAAAAATGTGAAGTCAAATATGGAAACTATACTTTATATCTACCTTTGTCCCATCCCTCTCCATCCATAACAATTTATTATATATCTTCCCAAACTTTTATTTTTGTATTACACACACACACACACACACACACACACACACACACACACACACACACAAACACACACACACACACACACACACACACACACACACCCCACACACGTATGAATTTATGTGAAAAAAACTGAGGAAACATACTACACTCATAATTCTGGACTTAATTTTTCACTTAACATCATACTTTGAAACTTTTGCATGTCTTTGGATACAGAGCTACCTAATTCTTGCTTGCAGTGGCACTGTATTTCATGCAATAAATATATCACAACGTATTTGACTACTGTTCTATTGATGGGTTTTCCAGATGTTTAGAAGACTTCACCTCAGTGCAGTATAGTGAAATAGGTATATATCTTTTAGAAAGTAGAAATCGGGCTATGAATTGCTGGTCTGTCTTCCAACTGTAGATTCTGAGAATGGAAATCAACTGTCTTGTAAGTAACAAACAGATAAAAGCCAAATGAAACATGTAAACTTTCTTCAGTGACAAAAACGGAATCTCACTAATCTTATCTAAATATGACTGAAGAGAAAAAATAAGTTTACGAATGAAGCAGAATGGAAGAAGAGAACAGAATTCTCTTCTTCCAGAAGAGAAAACATACACTTCTGAAAATTCGTACTGTAGAACGCAGATGATTGTTTGTATTTCCAATACAGTCTAAGAATATATACCTGATCAAGAAAAAAGAGCAGAAATTCATAAATAAAAAACAGTTTAGATGAAAGTAGAGGTTGATGAAATAAGACATGGTTATTTGGAATCTAAAACCACAATGCATTATTGATAGGAAAAAACAATGTGAAAAAAATCACATCAGTGATAGCAGGACATACAGAGAAAGTCTACTCACAGGTAGAGGGGAAGAAAAAGAGTCAAAAATAATTACAGCCAATGGATGCAGAGGAGAAAAAATGAAGTTCAAACTGGAATATTAAAGTTATTCAGATAAATATCAATATATCTAAGTTTAATATTTGAAGTCGGGCCATGTAGCTTTTTGCTCATATTTAAACCAGTGCCTTATGGAGTTCAATCATCATTTGTAAAAGAAAAAGGAATAACTTAAATAAATAATTATTTGAAAAAAAATTAAAAAGAATTTTCTGGAGTAATTTAATAGCTAGCTAGCAAACTGAGTGCACAGAGCATATACTTACTTTTTCAAATAACATAGACATTTGCAAAAGTTTCCCTAGTTTAACTCCAAAGGCATTAATTAATTTCTCAAACCAGGAACTGAATGGTCATATCCTTTAACCATAATTGCAAAAATTTGAGATAAAAAAAAATCTATACATCCTTTGTACAAACCCAAACTATCTATGAGGAAAATTTTAAAAAGTCACTCTCGATAAGCATTGGGCCAGAATAGTCAAATGATCACTAAAGACTATTTATAGCAAGAATAATTGCAGAAAAGTTACTTAAATGAGATAGAAAGCTACAATATTTAAAATGTATGTTATTGGCCTGAAGATAATCACATAGGTCAGCAGATCTAAATAAAGCCTAGATATAGTTCATAGAATACGTAAATGTTGTATTTGACAGAAAAGGAAACCCAATACACATGTGTTAAATGGATAAATCACTAGCTTTCCAAATTAGTGGGATTATTAAACAAATATTATTAAATAATTGATAAACTTTTTAGAATTAAGATCAAGTTATTTCTCTATTTCAGAGTCCATATTAGAATAAATTCAATATAAATAGAGTTAAAAGTATAAAAAACAAAGCTATAGAAAAATAGAAGAGAATAATGTTGAATAGGTTTCTGGTATTAGGGTAGGAAAGTACTTTCCAAACATAATTTTTTATGAAAACCACATATAAGTCAGTAATAAGATTCATTATTATTTTTTAAATTTTCTTAAAATATCTGAACAATAAAAAATATAAGCCCACTAAAGGGCACATGGCAAACTGGTGTAAAGTATCTGAAACATTTCATGGAAGATAGAGTTTAATATCCTTAATATAAGAACAGTGATAGCAATCAATACAAGAAATACAATTACCCCAATCGAGAAATAAATTAAGAATATGAGCAAATAATCCACAAGAAGGAAACTAGCCAAAAAAATATCGAAAGACATGTTCAACTTCAGTAGTAATCAAAGTAAAATAAATACAAATATGTTACAAGTTCTAAATTTTCAAATTTGCATGCTTTGAAAAATGGTAATACCCAATTTAGGCTAAGGTCCAATTATGACTGTTCTGGAGAGAAATTTTGCGATATGTATAAGAGCCTTAAGATCCTTGCACTTTTTGACTGTGGACTAGGAATATATTCATAGAACATCTAGAGAGATACACTGAAGGATTTATGTACAGGAATCCTCACTGAGACATTATTTGTAATAAAATGTTCAAAACAAACTAAACATCTGACCATAAGAATTGAATGAAGTATTGTACAATTATTAAAATCATGTTTAATAGTAATATTTAATGACATAATTGAATGCCTAAAATATATTAAGTGGAAATTGTAAGTTATGAAAGAATACTTGCAAAGTGCTCAATTTTAAAGAACAATTATCTATTATTTTGATAAAAAATGACTGAAAGGTATTGTTAGTGATTATCTTTGATCTTTGTAGGAGTCATCTCAGAGATTGCAAATAATTTTTATTTTTCTATATTTTCCAAATTCAGTAAAATATTATAAACATATTAATTATATATGTAGGAAAATAGGAAATGGTAAATACCTAAACAAAAAGCCATGTGTCTTTCAGATAAAAATAAAGTTAGAAGAAATAATGAGTATTCATGAAGATGTTACTGAAAATACTTTAATATTTCACTATCGACTGCACTCAGAATTGTGTAGGCAGGAGAGTTTTACCATAGAATCACATTTGGTGAAGAACTATGAATTGAGAATGTTCACAATTCTCAATTACCACAATTATTACATAATGCCTTTCCTATATATTGTATATATTAATAGACAATATATATGTTTTGGAAGGCCATATGGTTATTCTTCATCTAGTCTTCAAATTGTCCGAGTTTGAGGGTCTTAGAGAATCTTAGACAGTCAGAGCTGGAAGGCACTTTGGATCATTTGGTTCCATTCTTTTCATTTCACTTCTGAGAACACAGGTGCATTATATGATCTCACTGAAACAAAACCAGAAGACAATGGCAGACTTTTATTCTTCCTCTACTCTGTAATGTGCTATGTATATGCACCTGAAGACGATTCTGCACATCTGTCTAATAGCTCTGATGGGTGAATTTCTTTTTAGATAGAGAGGTAAATTCCCTGTGGTTAGAAAGAAATATTAGAGATATTTTTGCCTAATGGTCTACGTGAAAACTGAAGTGTGTACTATACGGCAACCCACTTATTGAGGACTTCTACACGGATGCTCTGATTTACCTGGACATAGGCTTTTTAGCGGGGAGGGGAAATATTAAATCTTTAATAATGTACTAATTGCAAAGAATTCCCAGTTTTTAGCTGTAATTTTTCAACTATTTGGCTTTAAGTGCAGTCCTCATCAATTCTTTATTTAACTGCCTAGCTTGTAAAATTGGAAATTGAGGTGGTTAATTTTCCTTCGATAAAAACTTTGAAAAATTCTTGCTGCAGCTACCGTTGATCCAGTGGTTTCTTTTACATCTGTAGTGGTGTAACAATACTTATAGGCTGTGCTAGCTTTTGATTAAATGAAAACGACTTACAGATTGAGCAGTGAAAATGTTTTGCATATGATGCAAATGGTATTGGCTCCATGTTCCTTCCTATTTTATGTTACTAAATATTGCCCTCAACCTGAGAAAGAAGTATGTGGAACTTAAATTATGCACATGTATAAATTAATCTTTTACTTAAATTCTTCATTATGTTTTAACTACATATGCCTCCTAATTGCTAATGTGGTGAACATCTTTTATTTTAGTAAACACACCAAATAAAAATATTACAAAAACAAACGTAATTTGCTTGAAATTCAGAGGGCAAGATGTGTTGTTTTCTTGGGTTTGGGGTGCTACAATGTCCACTAGGGTTCCTGGCTGCTGCTTGCAAGAGCCATTTAGGGATATAGCCCAGTGACTGAGTCATCACATTTAAGGATCTATTCCTCAGCCTTGCAAAGCAAGAAATTGGTTTTTTTCAGAACTATGAGATAATTAGGCCCTAGGAAATTGCTTTATTTCAATAAAATAGAGAGATATATAAACTAGAATATCAATTTACTCACTCATAATGAGAAATATAACTGTAGCTAGTCCTGAATTACTCTTATCAGCAGATCAGCATATTTCTTCTCTGTAGGCAATAGACAAAGTCTACGACATTAAATCAGAAGGCTCATTTGATGAAAATAAATTTATTTAATTGTAAGGAATGCCTCTCCTAAATTAAGGAAAGACTAAATTAGGATTACAAAGACTCAGAGATGGTCTTACCCAATAGAGGATTGATAGAATTACTTACTGGATCCATTGGCCCACAGTCTCCATTTCCTGGATATTCACTGTTTATATTTTTAAAACTAGACCTTCTCTTTCTGTAGACTACTATGTCTACTTTTCCTAACTCCGTATCATATTTATTAACCATTTTAAACGTTTCAAATGTTAATTCAATAATCCATACTCTACCATTAGTTATGCTTGAGCAATCTGATTTCCTCACTGGTCCCAATTGTACAAGTGGGGGCCTATGTACATATTTTTGAACTCAGTCTTTTAAGATATTTCACTATATACTTCCTACAATCTTTCTAAAAAAAATTATGTTTCCTGGGTCAAACCAGTCTAGTGGTATAGATTCTCAAATGTGGTCACATCTACACTTTTAGATTTACCTTCACTCACTATTGTGAGTTTTCCATTACTCGCTTAACTATCCTTGCAACTATTTCTGGAAACCCTGGAGGTGTTGCACTTCCAAGACTCTGATGCCCATGAAAGAAATGCTGCATTTCTGGAGAAGCCCATTAATATGGATACTGCAGCTGTCCCTGTCTGATGTCACTACCACTGGTTCCTGCCCTCAGGATGCAGTCTTCTGCCTGCTGTATGTGTTGCCCTTCACTACAGGCAGGACTCTGTTCACTGCTGCAAGAGCTATGGCTAATAAGCCATGTTACTGCATGTTAGAAGCAGCTAGCTAGGCAGATGCAAAAATAGTGGGGTTGCAATATATCATAGTAATGCTCAACACTAAAATAAGAAACTTCTGGGTAAAGTTAAACACTGAGTAAATGGGCCAGCAAGGGCAAGAAAATAGGTTGGCAACTCAAAGACTTTGCCTTAGAATAAAAGAGGATTTTGGAGGTGGATAGAGGAAAAAGAAGAGAGAGGAAAGAGAAAGGAGGTTTAGGTATCATTGTAGGAGGCTGGCACAGAGTTGATATAGCCCGTAGGATGCCTGCAGGAGAATTAGAAAAAGGCTCTGCTCCTTCCCGGCAGAGGCAGCCCCTCCTGAGGGCACATGATGTGAACAGGAGGATGAGGGCTAGATTTCTTTGTCCTTGCACCCCCTTGGCCAGCTGCATTTATGCAGGGCACAAATAGCACAATTATTTAAAGAATTGAAGACATTTAATTAGAATATTAAAGAATGATATAATTAAAGGAGACTGGATGTTTTCAAGATTATAAACTCATTGCCATTTATAAATAAGAAGGGAAGTGAGTTTTAACTACTAAATGTAGATTGGATTGATGTTGGTTATGTAGTTTATGTCATATTAATCTAGTGATTCCCACTTCTAAATTAATCATAGTAGGAAGTTCATTGGTTCACTTCACACAGGCAATAGCATCTTAGGATAGCATTTCACATTCTATTGTGCTCTGTTTTCACAACTGTGATTTCCCCTTTTCTTCCCAACTTCAGCTATGCTTGTCAACCACATTCAAGAAACTATTCTTATTCAAAGTTGGCAATGCCTGGTTTCTGGGCAGCAATATTCCGGACAATATTGCTTTTTCAACATTTGTGGCTGGTGGTGTGTTTAGGTCACAATTCAAATATTTTTCCCCCCCCCTGAAAACCATTTGAAAAGGAGCCTCTGGATTACTTCTTTCTAGTTTTTAGTTCCCTATAGTTTGGAGTGGGTTGGCTTTAATCCTACTTTACTATGTATTGAATTGTGTCTCCCCAAAGTTTAGTGTATTGGAAACCTAATTCCCACTGTGAAAGTGTTAAGAAGGTGGGTAATTGAAAGGTGGGGCCTTTAAGAGGTGATTAGATTGTGAGAACCATGCCTTAGTGAATAGATTAATCCATTGATGGTTAATGGGTGGTTATAGGAATAGGTTTGATGGCAGCAGGTTAGCTCTCTTGCTCCTGCCATTTTGCCATGTGATACCCTTGTGTTGCTGTAAAGTCACCACCAACCAGAACAAAGCCCTTACCAGATGTGTTCACTGGACTTTGGACTTCCCAGCCTCCAAAACTGTAAGCAATAAATTTTATTTCTTTACAAACTACCCAGTTTCAGGTAAGTCCATTATAAGCAACAGGAACAGACTGATACAGACCTAGAGGCAGGATAGTAAGTGGTTTGGATTTAACCCTACCTAGAGGCGGGATAGGAAAATACTGCAGACCTTTTGATTCTGTATCTTCCTTCAAATTCTCTGGCATATGTGTGTGTTTGTGTGTGTACGTGCATATTTGTGTGCCTATACAGACAGTCCCCTACTTACTATGGTTTGACCTACAAGTTTTTGACTTTATGATGGCACAAAACTATCACAATTTTGATGTAATGTACAGCATTCAATAAATTACATGAGGTATTTAACACTTTATTGTAAAATAGCCTTTGTGTTAGATGATTTTGCTCAACTGTGGCCTAATGCAAGTGTTTGGAGCATGTTTAAGGTAGGCTGGGCTAAGCTATGATGTTCAGTATGCTAGGTGCATTGAATGTATTTTTGATTTACATTGTCAAGTTGTGATAGGTTTATCTGGAGGTAAACTCAATGTAAGTTGAAGGGCATTTATATATGCATTTATATATGCATGTATATATCCATGTATTTATAAATATGTATATATAGTATACATATGCATATATATGGCAGATTTGCTATATAGATCTCAAAAACTTAAAAAATAAAATTTCTTATTGCCTCCTCATAGATGGTTGGTGACTTAGAGAGGATTATAGCATTGCTTCGCAAATTCAAACAGCATTTTCATTAGAAGTGAAATCCAGAGTTGGCCTTTGGTGGTGTGTACTAAAGGTGTGACACAATGGGAAGTCCCTGGAGGCAGCACAGCAACAGGAGAATTTTAATACAGACTCATGCAAATGATAGATTTGTGAACTTTGGCAATAAAACAACTAGTTCACTTTTCTAGGAAACTAATATTCTGGACTCATTTCAAATCAATTTTGAAAATTGTTATGGTCATTTTTAGGCTGCCCAAATTCCCTTGCATAACCCTGCTCCCAAATTTTCTCCAGCTAAGTCTTCCTACTTGTCATATTTAGACCCCTATCTCCTCTCTTCCTTACAGTTGATCTATCATCCATTTTACCCCTTGGATATCTGATTCCCTAGAAATTGCTATGAAGTAGAACAGTCTCCACAGCCTTCCCAGTAAATCCTTTCCACTCAAATTACTTTCTTGTCATATGCCAAGAAGACAACAACTAGTACTTTTTGGTTTTAAAGTCTTAGCTGCTAATCATACCGAAAAAAAGTTATTTTTTTTTTTAACCTGTGAAGAAGATACAACATTTCTGAAAATTTAAAAAGTGCCTGCAGGCACGGTCCTTCATCCAGAGATCGTATCTGGTGGCTTTGGTGAGAACCTCGTGTCTTATTCTAAGCCCTGACTACTAAAAACACCACCACCTCCCTGCCACCACCTATAATAATTTTTTGGCCAACCCTTCCCTTAACAACAACAGCAACAAAATTATTATTTTTCAATGTAATCAAATAAATTTTATTATGGATCATTTGGTACTAAGATTAATTTTTGGTGTCAAGTTGACTGATTTAAGGGAGACCCAGAAAGCTGGTAAAATGTTATTTCTGGGTATGTCTGTGAGGGTATTTCCAGAAAAAAATTATCATTTGAATCAGTAGACCAAACAAAGAAGACTAGCCCTCACCAATGTGAGCACTATCCAACAGTCGAGGACCAAGACAGAACAAAAACGGGGAGGAAGAGTGAATTCACTATCTCTTGTGGAGTTGGGACATTCATCTTCTGTCTTTGACATTAGAACTCCAGGTTCTCGGGCTTTCAGATTTTAGGACTTACACCAGTGGTACCCCAGTTCTCAGGCCTTCAGCTTCAGACTAAATTATACCACTTGCTTCCCTGGTTCTCCAATGGGAAGAAAGCACATTGTGGAATCTCTTGGACTCATGTAAGCCAATTTCCATAATAAATTCCCTCATATATCTCTCTATATATCTTATTGGCTCTGTTTCACTAGAGAACCCTGGCTAATACAAGTGGTACCTTATTTCCTCAGACATAGGCAGTAATAGATATCCTTTTCCATGCATTAACTTATTCTTGTTCCTTCCTTTTCCCTTCCTTCTATAACTAGACTTCAGGCGTGTGACTTGTTTTGAATAGAACAGTTGAAACAATCTGAGCTCCTGGATCTGAAACCCTGGGAAAAACCTTTTAATATGCATGAGCCAATGTGCCAAGTTTGTAATTTCCTGCTGATACCGTTTTTTGTCTTCTCAACACATTTTAAAAATATGATATATAATAGAGATTTGAGCTCTAAGTTGCTTATTTCTGTAGTACCGAACTGATTAAATTCTATAGCCCACACTGAAATGAAATATTGAACATTTTCCTGACCCTTAATTAGACTATCAAATTTCATTCCACTAGGATTGAACTAATCTATATCATTCATAAACAATTTATGAAAGTACAACTTTTGTTGCATATGCTTCAGAAACAATACCATTTGAAAATATTTTAATATTTCATTATTAATAAGGGTAATTTTTCTTTATAAGAATTATGACTTTATAAAAAAACACAATCATAATATAATAGAATCTGAAATACAGAATGTCCTTTTTCTATTGCTCTCCTCCAAGCAATTAAAATGAATGCTAGAGTCTTAAAAGCATATCATCATTGTGAATTAAATAGGAGATAATATTCCCTGGTATTAAGTAACTTATGAAAATTAGCACAAAGAATAAATTAAAGCCTGATGAAAACTAGACAAGATAATAATGAGGTTGACTGTATGATTTCCCAAAATCCATAGAGAGAAGGTTTAGTGAATCCCAATGGCAGGAGAGACTTAGTGATCACATAATCCATCCACTCTCTATACTTGAGAGAAAACCACAGCAAGAGAGTTTACATATCTTTCCTAAGGCTTGTCGGTGGCACATAGAGATGCAGCACCCATTTCTTCTAATTTCCAGTCTTACAACAATTCATTAAGCCGTGCTGGTTGCAATCATTATCCCACCAAATTTTTGATATCATCATTATTACATGAAATACTTCTCGTGGCAATGAACTGCAACCACTTAAAAGTATACTTCATTATTATACACTAAAAAAAATTACAGGAAATCTTACTTCCTTTAGGCCTTTTCTAATTTTCATATACACAAATCCTTGTTATTACAACTAATGAAGAGTCCTGAAAGAAAACATCTTAGTGCTATGCTGCTATTCCTGTTACTGCACAATGAGACTGCTCCTGCTGGTGCACTGCATTTGAGTGTTGTTGGAGAGCGGAAGTCTTTTATTTTCATTCTGTACATTGGAAAAGATTCTTCCTGGTGGTTATGCTGTTTGTTTTCAGAAACTGACATTGATTGAGGCTAACTCTGAACTTAAAATTCTAGTGTGTACATTGTCCTATTGTTGAAAAATAACGTTCTATTGAATCCATCCTTATCTCATATTTTGTATAGCAGTTTGGTTTTCTTGTCACTATGAATTAATGTTTCCATATCTGTAACAATTCAGCCAATGCCATTCTAAGTCAGGGGGAAATAGTATTATCTGCAGACATTATTGCAATATGTTTCAGAAAGTAAACATCTATTTACGGGTGATGTGAAGCATTCTTTATATTTACAACCTCTTAATTGTTGTTTCAATAGTGAAGTTAGCCTTGACTATGAATTGGATACTTTTAGGAGATATACTTATGAGGAAGAAAAGTTCCCCTCTTTAAGGATTCAGAGGTACCAATATACCTTGATTTGGCTTTGAGTTGTTCCTAACTGAAGATCTAAAACTCAACATTAAAGAATTTCATTTTCCACTGAAATATGGAAATTGATGACCATATCTTTTAGCACTGTAAACTTTTTCCATTAACTTTCTCTATAGAGAGTCTTGTCACTGAGAACTAAACCACATGGTGTTTTTCTTTAAAGCTTATGCTGCTAAAAGAGAATGGCATGTTCAGGGTTTTCACAGAAAATTATTACATTACCTTCTTGTTCCCTTCTTCCATTTCCTGAGGGTGACTCAGACATGGTAAAAGTCACAACCTGACTTACTCAAAAACAAAAATATTTGACAAAACTTCACATTTCTTTAAACCCTTACGTCTTGCATGCTTGATAAAGTTATTGAATAAAACAGCTGTAGAGCATAGGTGATGACATTAACCCAGTTATGGAGTGCAGTAAAGAAAATCTGGATTTAATTTTTGTAATGGAAAAGCGAGTACCTCATTGAACCCAACATTTGTGATAGCTATTACACTAAGTAAAATAATTAGGTCACTGATTAGCTCTTGGCAGTTCACCATGCTGATTTTCAACTCTGAGTCAGAGCAAATAGATGTAAGGAAAATATTCATATATATTAGCTTGCATTAAGATATTAAAAATAAAACTTAAATGCATTTTTTTCTTTTCTTATATAAGCACAGTTGGAATTTATCTCTTACCTTTTACTCAATCTAAGGTCAATTTTGATTTTTCCTCTTAATTTTTATTTCCTTAACAGGAAACTTTATCAAGCTGACATCACAGTCTTTTAGTTTTATCGACCAAGCGTCACACCTTCTACCTGTACAGCATTTTGCCAGGCACCGGGAGGAATACAAAGACATTGAACATAGATTTTCTGTCTTGAAGGAGGTGGCATTTTAGCTGGAGGGTCAAGCAATGTACCAAAGGTTCAATAGCAATTTGATAATTAAAAACAATAGAGATTAATGTGAACTAATAGGATTTTCATTTATCCAGTTTACAAAAGGGTAAGTAATCTGATTGGCATTTTGACTTTTGTTTTCGAAATTCCAGAGGTATCGTAGTAATATGAAATGGATCTGTCTTTTCAGAGACAATAAATTCAGTTTCATATGAATGTAAATAAATAGGCCAGACATGGTTAGAGGAACGAACATATCTGGAGTCAGAAAACCTGAACTTCTATTGCATTCACATGGCTGATTCATCAGGGGGAAATTATTTAACCTCCTCAAGTCTTGAAGATAATAACACATACTTGGGGGAAATTGATTGCATTAATGACCATAATTAATGATGTTTCTGTAGCAACATCTTCTCCTTCACAATATAACTCTAGGGTTGGCTATATGATTTCCTTTGGCCAATGGGACAGTAGCAAATTCAGTGCAATCTGAGACTTGAAAAAGTATGTCTGTTTTTTCACTTTCTCCTCTGCCTTTATCATGAGAACATGCCCAGACTAGGGAATGAGCCATGTGGAGCAGACCTTGTCCAGCTAAGTCCTAAGACATGTGAAAGAGCCCAGTTATGGTAATGAAAGCTCCCTAGGTGACCTGCATCTGGTTGCATATGCATGAATGAACCCTGATGAGCGCAGTTGAACTGTGCAGCCAGTGACACCAATTTGTGAGCACAGATAAATGATTATTGTTTTATGCCATTGAGGTTTTGTGCTAGTTTGTTATGCAGCAGTAGCTAACTGATAAAATATTTCATTGGTACTCTTGCGATTAAGACAATGCACATCAATGAATTTTGCAAGGTGTGAAGTAATATATTAATATATGTTTAAAGACCCTTGAGATCAATGGGTTATTCATGAGGACACAGAACAGTTACATGATGTAGATTTTAGTTATTTCTAGCATCCACTTAAGTGTTCAAATTATTCTGTCAATGCTTATTTTGTTGTTGTTGTTCAAACTTCTGGTAGTGACTTATCTGTTCATTCAAATGGCTTTTAAGAACTTATCACTTATAAATAATTACTAAAAATATAAGAGAAATAGTAGGGAAAAACCCAGTGCTAAAAACTAGGTTTAGAATAAGGTCACTAGATTGTGTTGACATAAATCATTTAAGTGCAGAAAATTTTCATTAAGGCGCAGTCAAGATTTTTTCCTTAGCAAGTTATCAATAGTTTGGCTTGATCAAAGCCAAAGTTAAAAAAAATCCAAGAAGAAAATTATGCATTTGATATTATTTAACAGTAATTTATAGAATATTTTTATACTTCTATATTATAAAAAATAGATGCTGCAAACAAATAAAAAAACCTAATGCTCTATTTCTGAGTAGACTGTCTTCCAAAAGTTAGTTTTTAAAGTAGACCCTTTGGATTTTGAAGCACATTTTTCCAATAGCAATAATATGTTCTGGCAGTAACCTCGAAAGGACACTTAAGAGCAATAATTCAACAAATATTTTTTGGGATATTTACATGGGCCCGTCTCTATTCTAGGAGAGAGAGGTATACTAGTGAGCAAAACAGACACATATGCTCTCATGGAACTTACTTTCTATTGGGGGAACAAAAGTAAGCAAGATACATAAGTAAATATGTAGTATGGTGTCTGGCAACAAGTGCTGTGGAGAAAAACATATCAGGGAAGGGGTATGGAGTGTCAGTGGGGTTGCAAGTTTACCTATGTAGTTTTCTTTGTAGTGGCTGAAGACACAGGCCAGGACCTGTGAACACAGACACAAAGTTCTATGCTTTAAAGGATTATTTACAGAGATTCAACATTATTCCCCCTATTCTATTAGCCCTTCTTTTTTAAAAATTTAATCATAATTGATTATACAAATTTTGGGGTACAATGTTGACTATCATCATCTCTGTACAGCATGTGTTGATCAAATCAATATTATTAGCATGTTCATTATTACAAATTGTTGTTATTCTTTATGCCCCTTACCCAATCTCTCCCCAATACCTCTCTCCCTCCCCGCCTCCCACTTTTAGTAACCATGGATTTGTTCTCGCCTTCTGAAAGATCAATGTATTATTGTGGTTCTTTCTTTCTTTTCTTCTTTCTTTCTTTCTTTCTTTCTTTCTTTCTTTCTTTCTTTCTTTCTTTCTTTCTTTCTTTCTTTCCTTCCTTCCTTCCTTCCTTCCTTCCTTCCTTCCTTCCTTCCTTCCTTCCTTCCTTCCTTCCTTCCTTCCTTCCTTCCTTCCTTCCTTCCTTCCTTCCTTTTTCTCTCTCTATCTCTCTCCCCCTCCCTCCCTCCATCCCTCCTTCTTTCCTTCCTTCCCTCCTTCTTTCCTTCCTTCCCTCCTTCTTTCCTTCCTTCCTTCTTAGCACCCACTTATGAGTGGGGACATGTGGTATTTCTCTTTCTGTGTCTGCCTTATTTCACTTAACATAATTTTATCCAAGCTCATCCATGTTGCTGCAAGCAGCAGAATTTCATTCTTTTTTTAAAATTTAATTTAATTTAATTTAATTTTTTTAAATTTTATTTTGTCGATATACATTGTGGCTGATTATTGCTCCCCATCACCAAAACCTCCCTCCCTTCTCCCTCCCCCCTCCCCACCAACAATGTCCTTTCTGTTTGCTTGTCGTATCAACTTCAAGTAATTGTGGTTGTTATATCTTCTCCCCTCCCCCCCAGTTTTTTTTTTGTGTGTGTGTGTGTGTGAATTTATATATTAATTTTTAGCTCCCACCAATAAGTGAGAACATGTGGTATTTCTCTTTCTGTGCCTGACTTGTTTCACTTAATATAATTCTCTCAAGGTCCATCCATGTTGTTGCAAATGGCAGTATTTCATTCGTTTTTATAGCTGAGTAGTATTCCATTGTGTAGATGTACCACATTTTCCGTATCCACTCATCTGATGATGGGCATTTGGGCTGGTTCCAACTCTTGGCTATTGTAAAGAGTGCTGCGATGAACATTGGGGAACAGGTATACCTTCGACTTGATGATTTCCATTCCTCTGGGTATATTCCCAACAGTGGGATAGCTGGGTCGTATGGTAGATCTATCTGCAATTGTTTGAGGAACCTCCATACCATTTTCCATAGAGGCTGCACCATTTTGCAGTCCCACCAACAATGTATGAGAGTTCCTTTTTCTCCGCAACCTCGCCAGCATTTATCGTTCATAGTCTTTTGGATTTTAGCCATCCTAACTGGGGTTAGATGGTATCTCAGTGTGGTTTTGATTTGCATTTCCCGGATGCTGAGTGATGTTGAGCATTTTTTCATATGTCTGTTGGCCATTTGTATATCTTCCTCAGAGAAATGCCTACTTAGCTCTTTTGCCCATTTTTTAATTGGGTTGCTTGTTTTCTTCTTGTAAAGTTGTTTGAGTTCCTTATATATTCTGGATATTAATCCTTTGTCAGATATATATTTTGCAAATATTTTCTCCCACTCTGTTCGTTGTCTTTTAACTCTGTGAATTGTTTCTTTTGCTGTGCAGAAGCTCTTTAGTTTGATATAATCCCATTTGTTTATTTTTCCTTTGGTTGCCCATGCTTTTGGGGTCGTATTCATGAAGTCTGTGCCCAGTCCTATTTCCTGAAGTGTTTCTCCTATGTTTTCTTTAAGACGTTTTATTGTTTCAGGGTGTATATTTAAATCCTTAATCCATTTTGAGTTGATTTTAGTATACGGTGAGAGGTATGGATCTAGTTTCATTCTCCTGCATATGGATATCCAGTTATCCCAGCACCATTTGCTGAAGAGGCAGTCCCTTCCCCAGTGAATAGGCTTGGTGCCTTTGTCAAAGATCAGATGGCAGTAAGTGTGTGGGTTGATTTCTGGATTCTCTATTCTATTCCATTGGTCAGTGTGTCTGTTTTTATGCCAGTACCATACTGTTTTGGTTATTATAGCTTTGTAGTATAGCTTAAAGTCAGGTAGTGTTATGCCTCCAGCTTTATTTTTTTTGCTCAGCATTGCTTTGGCTATGCGTGGTCTTTTATTGTTCCATATAAATGTCTGGATAGTTTTTTCCATTTCTGAGAAAAATGTCTTTGGAATTTTGATGGGGATTGCATTGAATTTGTATATCACTTTGGGTAGTATGGACATTTTCACTATGTTGATTCTTCCAATCCAAGAGCATGGAATATCTTTCCATCTTCTTGTATCCTCTCTAATTTCTCTCAGCAGTGGTTTGTAGTTCTCATTATAGAGATTTTTCACCTCCTTGGTTAACTCAATTCCTAAGTATTTTATTTTTTTGGTGGCTATTGTAAATGGGCAGGCTTTCTTGATTTCTCTTTCTGCATGTTCACTATTGGAGAAAAGAAATGCTACTGATTTTTGTGTGTTGATTTTGTATCCTGCTACTGTGCTGAAATCATTTATCAATTCCAAGAGTTTTTTTGTAGAGGTTTTAGGCTGTTCGATATATAGGATCATGTCATCTGCAAACAGGGACAGTTTGACTTCATCTTTTCCAATCTGAATGCCCTTTATTTCCTTCTCTTCTCTGATTGCTCTGGCTAGTACTTCCAACACTATGTTGAATAGGAGTGGTGAGAGTGGGCATCCTTGTCTAGTGCCTGTTCTTAAAGGAAAAGCTTTCAGTTTTTCCCCATTCAGGATGATATTGGCAGTGGGTTTGGCATATATGGCTTTAATTATGTTGAGATACTTTCCCTGTATACCTAACTTATAGAGGGTCTTTGTCATGAATGAGTGCTGAACTTTATCAAATGCTTTTTCAGCATCTATAGAGATGATCATATGGTCCTTGTGTTTGAGTTTATTAATATGGTGTATCACATTTATTGATTTGCGTATGTTGAACCAACCTTGCATCCCTGGGATGAATCCCACTTGATCATGATGAATAATTTTACGTATGTGTTGCTGTATTCTGTTTGCTAGTATTTTAGTGAGAATTTCATTCTTTTTTATTACTGAATATATACCCTATTTTCTTTATCCAATCATCCATCCATGGACATTTAGGTTGGTTCCATATTTTGGCTGTTGTAAATAGAGGTGTGATGAACACGGGAGTGCAGATATCCCTTCGACATGATGATTTCCATTCTTTTGGGTATAGACTCAGCAGTGGGATTGCTGGATCATGTGGTAGTTCTACCTGTAGTTGTTTGAGGAACCTCTGTACTGTTTTCCATAATGACTGTACTATTTTACGGTCCCACCAACAGTTTAGGAAGGTTCCCCTTTCTCCACTTCCTCACCAGCATTTGTTATTCTCAGGCTTTTTAATACTGGCCAATATAATATAATATAATATAATTTGAAGTTCGGTAGTGCTATGCCTCCAGCTATATTTTTTTTGCTCAGGATTGCTTTGGCTATTCATGGTCTTTTGTTCTTCTCTATGAATGTTAGGATTGTTTTTCCTATTTCTGTGAAGAATGTCATTGGGATTTTGATGAGGATTGCATTGAATCTGTAGATTGCTTTGGGTAGTATGGACACTTCCACAATGTTAATTCTTCCAATCCAAGAGCATGGAATGTCTTTCCACCTTTTTGCATCCTTTCTAATTCCTTCCAGTACTCTTTTGTAGTTCTAGTTGTAGAGATCTTTCACCTCCTTGGGTAAATTGATTTTTAGGTATTTTATTTTTTTGGTGACTATTGTAAATGGGCTTGCCTTCTTGATTTCTTTTTCTGCTAGTTTGATATTGGATTATAAAAATATTTTCACTTGATTTGTTGAGATAAAAAGTTGGATGATGAGGTAGGATGCACAAGATTGCTGAGGGAGAAGCAGAAGAAAGATGAGGGAGATATTAAAGCAACGGCTACTATTTCCCCTTCTTGAGATGGCTGCTCACATCAGGGCAAGTGATAGAAAATGGCACTTAGGAGTTTCTTTCTTATAATGTACTTTTGTATCTCAATATCTTCTCCCCCTTTCACAGCATACATTACTTAAAGGTGGAAAATACATGTGTGCTGGGAGAGACAATGAAGGAAATTTCTAGAGAGCTGGACTAAACCTTGAAATGTCCTGAGGTTGTTATCTGAGGTGACAGAATGCTTTATAGTGGGTGCCTGTTGCCTGTTAAACTACCCCAAGACATAATGGCTTAAAACAGCTATTTTATTTTGCTTATGATTTTGTAGGTCAACAATTAGGCTCCCTTGGGGCGAAAAGATCCATTTACAAGACAGCTCACTCACATTGCTGGCAAGGGGTACTGACTGGTACCTGAGAACTCAGCAGGACTTCAGTCTGGGACCTTATTTCTCCTCTTGGTGGGCTTCTCCATGGGGTTGCTTGGGCTTCCTTGCAGCATGGTGGTTGGTTTTCAAGAGTGAATGTTCCAAGAGACAGGTAGTAGAAGGTGTCAATTTCATAAAGTCTAGGCCCAGAAACAGGTACAGTGTTACCTTCTTCAATATTCTGTTCATTAAAGCAATCACAGAGCACACACACAGAGTCAAGGGGAAAGGACACAGACCCTCATGTCTCCATGGTTTCACTACAATGTTGAATGAAAAAAAAAAGTGTGTCATTCATATTAGAATGCCAAGAATTTTTGAATTTTAAGACTGTGTTTTGTTTACTGAGTGTGATGCAGTTCCTTAGGTTGTCCTTGTTAAAGTTAATTTATAGACTTGAACAATGATTTTATATTGCTCAATATTTGAGAAGTGAGAAAGATGTTTCCCCAAAATTGAGAGGGGAAAAAACTATTTAGGATTCTATCCTCAGGTGATTGTTTTACTCTAAGCAGTCCATGTTACTTTCCCAAAGCCATTTTCTATTCATTGCAGACATGCTTGACTGACCAACTGCGCACTAACTGTAAAAATCAGAGGGGAAGAAATTGCTTTAGTAGATTCAAAGTCAGGAAAGAATGTTCCCTCTACCGAGAGCCACAAAGCTGCAGGTACCAAGGGTTGCTGCTTGTTGAAGATCCCTGAACAAATCTGATAGCCTATAAAGATGAGAACAATCTCAAGGCCAAGCTACAGGGTAGAACTGTCAGAAGAATTTTAAAAGTGAGTCATGCAGTGTTGATTTTAACTCAATGTTATTCTTAGGTATGGAAAAAATCATTCATCATTATTTCACTGATAAAACTGTGCTCAGTGCTCAGCTGGAGTACAGCCTTATGATGCCCATGAAACACCTAACTGGATAACCATTTTTGTCTGTATTGGCTGAGGCTGTTCAGAAAAAGGATTCAGAGATTAAAATTTTGTTTTTATAAAAACAGAAGTTGACAAACATGTTTGAAAACAAAACGTGACTGACTGCTGTGGCTGCCTAAAGATGGGGCTCAGTGTTCCCTGTATAGTGTGGTTATTTTTCTTACGTTCAGCGGGTCAGGAAGAATTTTCAAAGTGAAATGGGTCCCTAAATTTCTAGACAAGATCAGGAAGGCACTGTTGCTGGAAACTAAAGAGATATTTGCATTTTAAAAAAAGTTGTTCTTATTGGATCAGAAATTATGGTGATGAAAGAGAAAGCAGGATAAATTCACCTTCTATAGAGTTTTTTTTTTTCTTTTGTTACCAGCAAGGCAACTACTTAGAGAATGGACAAGTTGGGTTATGTCAGAAGTCTGATAGAAAAAGTGTTAACTGGGAGGCTGGCGACAGACATTATCTTTGGGATGGCCTCAGTTAGACGTTCTGAAAACTTAACCTAAAGAGAATATGAAATCTCAAATGTAAAAGAGAGGACAAGAGCTGATAACTAACTTTAACTGGAGAGATTCTTTGCTTGTTTATTTCTTTCCATACTGATTTTGAAGTGTTTATCTCCCAGCTTTGGCTTGGTGGTACTGTGTTTGGAACTCTGCAAACTACAGCCCCCCTTTGCCAGCTGGCTGCTATTAGGCACTATTATTATGGGTAACTAGAGAGAAATTGGAAGGCAGAAGGAAGAAAAGGGGCTTGCTTCTTCTTCTTTGTTTCCTGATCCTGTCATGGCCATGCTTATAATGGTGCTCCACTCTGAATGCAGCAATTGGTTCCAGTAGCAGCAGGTGGCTCCAGTTTCCATTTCCTTTTTTATATTCCTTGCATCAGCCTCATTGTATCTCCCCAGATTACCAACAGTAGCCAGATGGTGCCTCTCCTCTTAATTCTGATCTCAGCTCTGCAGGGGCCCTCCTCTGAGCTCCTGTGGTACCCGGGTCAGCTAACAGCACCCCTTTCTTAGATGTCTACATCCAGTTCTTCGGGAACTTTCTTTTGAGCTTCTAGGTTCTTAGGACCCTTGGGTAGTAGCTGCTTCTTGCAGTTACCATTTCTGTAGTATCTCACTGTTTACTTTTTGCATTTTTGCTCCTTTCATCTTATTCATTAATTCTTTACAGTAAATCTCTGTTAAAATCACTGATGAGTGTGAGTGTGACCGATACATCTAATTTGCAGGAGTGTTTATAATAGGCCCCAGTGCTACACTGATTTTGCCAAAGAGGTGCAGAAGCTGAATCTTTCCTGTCTTTGCTGCACCAAGGTACAATGATAATGTTAATCTGTAAGTCTTTCCATAGTATAGTTGATAGTCAATCAGCTAAGCATGGCAAAGGAGGGAAACAAGTCGGATTACACGGAGGGGTTGTTATTTAACTTGTTCAGAACTCTGAGCCCTGTCAAATCTCTAAGGGCCAGTATTTTCTCCCACCAAATTCTCTTTAAAATCCTTTTACCTTCCTGCGCCTGCAACCCTATGGTATATTGGTTTATGTGTATGACACTGCGAACTCCATTTGTCCTTGATTCCTTTTGGTACTGTTCCTTTAACTTAAGAGATGGGTGAAGTGCAGTAGAATAGGAAAGCAGGAGGGCATACATTTCCTGAGGGATGAGGGTGTGGTACCATTAAGAAGAAATGAGACAGGATGTCCAGAACACAGTTTAGGGACACCTGATCCATGGAGTGTATCAGGGAATTCTTCCTATAGGAGGTACAACTGCATTAAATCCCGAAGGATAAACTGGACTTAACAAGTTGAAAAGGGAGGAGTAGATAGGTTTCTAGAACTAGATAAAATAGACTCAAATATTTGGGTAAAAGGAGCAAATATATTACATTTTGGCATATTATTGCATGGTAGACTGGAAGAACAACATCAGATTGGATTTCTGCCATATCTATTTTCCAAACCCAGAAAGACTTGTTAGGAATTGAATCTTATTTGTATAAAGAGGTACTTTTAAGTAGTCATTAGGATATATAGAATTTGAATTGACTTTCATCAAAGTGTATAATTTATTATGATATATATTACTGTTTACTAATTATTTTAGGTAGATATATCTTATTTTCTCTCTTAAACTTTATGTAGAGACAGTGCTAAATACTATTTTGTATTCACCTCCAAAACCTTATGCAGTGGCACATAAACAACTTAGTAGATGCATATAGAATAAACAAATAAAATAAATTGATGAAATGTTTAAAACATGAAAATGGCCTATTGAGACCATTATTCTATCTTGGAGAAGATAATTTTTGTTTTTCCTTTTGTGTTGTTGGTCTCAAAGGGTGAGGAAGGTACCACCTCATCCAAAACTCTCAAGATTTCCTCATAAGACCTTCTGAACTTTTTAACACTATGTAAATACAGATTTAGTTAATGGTTGAATCAGTAATGATTTTCCAAGTATCATTGGAACACAGGTTTCTTTTCTACTTGTCATAGAGATGCTTGATGTATAGTGAAATCATTTAGTTAATATTTTCCATTTTGAGGGTGTTCAGCTTCCAACTCTTGTTTCATAGTGATGTCCTCACCTTAATTTGGAGACCTCTTACTTGAAGGCGGTGGCCCCCTCCTGCTGTGGAAGCTGAAGGAGGCATGTTCCCTCTCATTTCATCCCATCAGAATCAGATGATAAAACTATGACATAGGCTTGACTAACAGGTGTTCTTTTATAGGACTTGGCATCTAGAGTGATAGTACGATATAGTGATTGTTGGAATTGTCTGACATTCCTTGGTCGTCTTCTGCGTAGCCCTTCAGAGCTCACTTGGTACCTGTCAAGCTTATTATTCCAATAAGTTCTTTCTCTTTTTTTGCTTCATATTTTCTGTGCCATTTTCAGTTGTTTGTAACCAAACGCCCAGATGATATAGATGGCGTTTAAAATATAAGAAAACATATTACTTTTTACCCTTATTCAGACCCAAGAAGTACAAATACTACAAAGTAGAATTTTGACCCACAGAGAGACAATTTCTGTCCTTAATTTCAAGCATCTGTGACAAGTTTTCCACTGGATACAAAGATTTTCGACAGGTATTGTAAATGTCTGCTAGTGACACATATGTTTTTGGATGGGGGTTTCAGGATTTCCCCAGTGAATGTGATGAGCTGTCCAGATGGTGCCTTGATAGCCACTCAGCAGAGTTCTTCAACGATAACAATTAACAGCTAATTACATTTAATGCCTTGAAAGGAGTCCAGTCGCATTTGTCTGATCAGAAATCCATCCCAGGGCGGATCTACAAGAGAGAAAAGAGTTCCAGCATAGCCATCTGGACGCTCTTTTTCCCACCCGCTCTTGCCACGGAAGAGGGTTTAGCAATGTCCATGACTCCTTTTGGAGTACATATTCTGCTTCTAGAAGCTGTTTAAAAAGTGGGCCTCACTGAATTAAAAAGAGAAAAATTGGCTTTTGTTCCATCAAAGGCAAGAGTCAAGTTGGATGAAAATTCTGTTTGGCTGGAGAAGACAAGAGAGCTTGAAAAACCTGCCCTAGACATTTGTGGTAGTTCTAGGAGTTAGGACAAACAAAAAACTACGCCAAAACAAAGTTGAAGCACAATGACTTTAAATGATGAATTTTTAAAAAAGTATGTTGCTTCTTCCCATAATTTTCTCCATAGACACAATTTCTCTTTCCATAGCATGTACACAGAAAATTAGCATTAAAATAAAACTTGATCAACCTCTATAGACTGGTAGTTTAGAATTCATGTCAATTCTCATAGAAACTGGTGTGGAACATATATTTTTCAATGTATGTTATTTACTTTCCTATTCAAGTTATAACCCTGTCCACCTGACATGTAAACTAATGCTGAGTACTTTATCAGTGGGAGACAACTGAACAACGCGTAGAGATCTTCCATTCAGCAACTACATCCTGGTGCCATGGTTAATTGAGTTCAGAACCTAAACAGCTGAGTCACTATAGGCAGCAGATGGCCAAGGGGTGAAATATAATAAAATCACAATTATTCGCCTTTGGAAATGGCCTCAAAGCTCAGTCGTGGGCCCCCAAAGCTTAAGAGGCTATGTCTGTATTGTAGAACCCAACACTTTTGGTCAGTAACAGATCCAGGCTGGGCCAATTAGATTTATTTCCTGGAAATATGAATCTCAGAGAACAAAGGCAGAGAGACTGTGGGTTTTGGAGCTATTTCACATTAATGGCAATGCTTTAGAAGGAAGGTTCTTTTTGTATATTTTTATGTAAACTTAAAGCATGGCATTTTAAAAGGTATATTTTCTTAGGTGATAAATATGGTATTTCTATTATCTTTTGTTTTGTAGATATTCTACACTTTCAATGTGGCTTTTTTTTTTTTAATCCAAGTGTTTGTATTGTTCGATTCAAGATAGGTTAACATCAACTTCGTGTTCATAGTAAATGTTCACTAGGGTCAGTTGGGGACTGTGCTTCATTAATCATCACACAGAACCATCTGGAATGTTGCCAGTCACTGCAGCATGCCCTTAAATACTTCTGCTCAGATTTTATTGGCTAATGCAAGTCACATTGGCATGAATTCAAGGGTGTAAGGAAACACAACTCTGTTTTGTCCCGGAATGACAAAAAGAAGAAATACTGAAAACATTGACAAGCAGCACTAGAGTAACATATCAGTTGCAGGAAGTTTTGGTTTTTGGCTTAGTTATGGTCAGAGAATATTGCCTGTACTCTTCACACTTTCTAAATTTGGAATTTATTGAAGTTTGCTTGGTGGTTGAATATATGATCAATTTTTGTGACTGCTTCATGGACATTTAAATAAGGTATATTACCTACAATTAGGGTATAGAATTTTTCTCTCTCTTTTTTTTTTTATGGTAGGCTGGTACAGGGTTCTGAACCCTTGACCTTGGTGTCACAACACCACTCTCTGTGCTAACCAGCCAGCCCTAGGATATAGAATTTTATATATATCACTTAGGTCTACTTTTTATTTGTGAATACTTAGTTTTAAAAAATGTTTTTTGCCCATTCGATTTGACATGAACTGAGAGAAAAAATAAAAATCCATTATTTTAAATGTGTTTTTGTCTATTAATCTTCGCATCTTCTGTGATTTTTGCTTTATAAATGTTTAGTGCAAATAGTCATAACTGTAAAAACTTCATTATAAATTGTGCATTTTATAATTATAAATCACTCTATTTTTCTAATTTTATGCATTTTTTCTTGAATTCAAACTTATTGATATTAAGACCATAATCTCTAATTCCTTTTAAATGCATACTTATTAAGAATTTCCCCCCACCTCTGATAGTTACTTATGACCTTGATCATTGTCTCTTCCTTGAAAGACCATATTTACTTGTTTTCCAGAATATCATACCATCTGGTTTTCCTTCTATCTTACTAGTTGCTTTTTTTTTTTTTTTTTTTGCTGTATCCTTCTTATCTCCTCAAACCTGTAAATTAGTTGGAATGCTCCAAGGCTCAGTCCTTGGAACTCTTGGCTTTCTATCTTTACTCACTTTTTTGGATAATTTCTAGCCTCTGGCTTAAATGCCATCTATTTTGTAACAATCAGGGTCCAGTAAGGAGACAGAAATCACACCAGTCATTTTGACATAAAGAATTTAATATGAAGAATTATTAACTAGGCATACATTTGTTGACATCGCCAACAATTATCATTCTGGATATTCTATTGTGCAATATTTTCAGCAAGTAGAGCTTTCAAAGGGCTAAGGTTTGAGCATTTTCAGCTGTTGTTTCCCAATATAAATTTTCTTTTTCCACATGTGCTGCTTACATTTCTGCCTCAGAAAGCCCTGAGTATGTCTGAGTATGTAGATTATACCAGCTATACTCTATGCACTGGCACAAATTCTCTTGCTCCTCCTTTTATTTTCACTTGTTCATGTGTTTTTGATTGATCTTTACATGCATTGGAGAGGTAAGAGCACAGAGATTTGAATGTGACCATTGATCTAGAAATAAGCAAAGCCTTTTAGCCTACTTTGATTCTAAGCCCCAGAATCATTGAGATAATGCAGAAGAGGTTCTTCCAAGGTCAATCCTAGTTCAATAGAATGCTTTATTGGAGTGTGGAATAGAGGGCTAGCCAGAAACGTGTTCCTTTCCCATGCTCTACTTTCTCTATGTCTATATGATCCTCAGGAATTTGCTTGTAAAAAGCAGAACTGACCATCTATCTAATTAGAAGTATCAACTAGCATCTCGTTTAACACTACTTACAATTTTTGTCTAATGTTTTTGTGCCATTAAAAAAAAAATACATATGACAGTAAGAAAGTGTTAAATTTTGATTATATTTTCTTTTGCCCTGATGTGAGATTTTCTTATTGTGCTCTTTTTGAAAATTATACAACAATTGTAATTTTTCCTATTTTTGTGTATATTTTTGCTCTCTTTGTGTTGCCAAAATGCAGTTGTTAGCAATTACATACTCATATCACTATGATTAATTAAAATAAAATGTGGGCCAAAGAAGTATAATATTAATAATGACATTAATGGTTCTTTTCTTCTCAAGTGCTTTGTTATATGTTAACTCACTTGGGCCTTATCCCAATATTATGAAATATTTTGGGCAAGTTCCATCCTCTTGATTTTACAACTAATAACACAGGGACCTAGAGATGTTCAATGACTTGCTCAAGGTCATAGTATAGTTTTTTTTTTTTTAATCGTACATTGTTCTAAGACCCAAACACTCCATTTTTCCCATTAACAACTTTTATTTTCTTACTCAAGTGGATGCTGAGATGCTTTCACTGGTTAGACTATTTTTATTTCAGTGAGAACAAAACAGAGTTTGACCCACTGAATTGGCCTTTATGAAAATTAATGAGGAATTAAACTGCCTGAGAGACTTGAGATGAAAGATTTCTCCAGGCCTTTTATATAATGTAAATATACAGCAGGCAGAGACCAGAACTTGCTTTTGTACATTGCGAGGTACAGGGGAGGGATTAATAAACAGGGAGAAATGAATTGCCTGCTGGGTATTTTTAATGTTTAAGAGCTTCCAGTAATTGTCACACTTCTGTTTTTACTTCAGTCAGGTACATAGTGCACCTTTCAGTCTCTAATCATCCTTGGTCAGTGATTACATACCTGTGGTCTCAGGGCCACACTTTTCCAACAGGAGGTACAAAGGGGGGCAGAGAAAATCACACACTGCCTCAGGCTTAGAGTTTCTTTTCTGTTTTACTCATGGATGCCACTGCTTCCAATGCTCTAAGCTGTTGCATTCTGTACCTGCTTTGACCTTCAACAGCATTCTGTTGATCTCTCCAGCTCTGCCTAAAACCATGGACTTAATCCATTTCCTGCTCTCCCCGGACCTCAGATTTCTGTCTTAGGATTCCCAATTTGCAGGACTTGTTAGATTCCTAGTGCATTGCCTCCTCTGACCTTACATTCATATCAAACTGCTCAAATCACATTGGAATTCCAACTCCTCATTTGCCTCTGTCTGATGATCCCTGCCCCTATCTGTGCTTGGGCATGATACTTTAAGCTTTAATTTGTTATACTACATATTTCATTGTCCTCTCCCAGGGTTATCTAAATTAGTTACCTGAGAATGAACATGAAATATAAAGTAAAACCCCAAATAATTGGAGCCACGGGAGGTATGCAATGGTAAGTCTGAGGAAGAAGCACATAATAAAACATTTATGTCTTTTAGAGAGTGAACTTTTCCAGATTGACTTTGTATCATGATCGATTGAGTTCATATCATGTTTGAGTTCATATTATGTTTAAGAGTGAGGTTTCAAACCCTTTCCCATTCCCCATCCGATATTTGTAGTGAGGGGAAGATCCCAGAGAACTTGCATAGGAGAGGCAAAAAGTCATAGCAGTGCTTCAGCCCCACCGGGTAGCAAGGGCAGCCTTTTTCTAAATGCTAGTTTCCCAAATCTGGCTGTGCTTTTGATTTGGGGGCTGAAGATTTTACTAAATTACAGTTTCTTAGGCCTTACCTAAGATATTTTATGAGAGCATGGGCTGGAAATCTGAATTTCAAACAAATTCTTTCTGATGCAGTGAGCCAAAAGATTGACATTTGAGAACCACTGCTTTTAGTAACTGGGGGTAACAATTATGCACATTATAATTGAGATATAGGTGATCAAGATTCTATAACTCAGTCTGGCAAAAGAGCAGTTGAGAAAAGACAGAGAATTCTCTGCAATTATTATCATAGTCCTTGATACAAGAAGTTGAGCAACCTCCAAAATTAATTGTTAGAGTTTGAAATTTGGAAGAAGAAACTTGGTGAATCATCATGTTGAAATCAAAATAGTAGACAGACTAGAAGAGACATATTTTTTTTCTATCAACACCTAGCTAATGGTTTCACCAGTTTCCTACTAAAGAGGGATTGAAAGTTACTGTTAGACACACAGTATCTTGTAGTTTATGTTTATTGTGCTTAAGTTGTATCTTTATAGTTTTGTCCTCATAGCATGTGCTTCATTGTTCTTAGTTCACGATGTCACTTTATCATGAGTGTCTTCTTTTTAAGTATATAAAGTCCCAAAGTAACATACCCTTCAGCTATTTTTATAGATAGGGAAATCATTCCTGGTTAGGTCCTCAGTGGCAATTGTAGTCAAGAATCTTATGTTCAGAGTGGGAAAAGTAGAAAAGCAGCTTCTCTTACAAAATTCTAACTTAATAAGACTTGCTTCTGTGTATATTCAGGGATTATACTCAAAATATGTAACAACTGATATGGCAATATAAATTAATGTATAAATAAAAATGCATTTAAAATTCCTTTTATTTTTCAGTTAAATATGTGTTGTGTGTATATACACACATACATACTCATATACAGAGATACATACATAATAATCCAACTACTTACCTAGTGGCATACATTAGTCATCAGATTTAATAATTTTCAAGTCAGTTGTTGATTTGTTTATAAGTCAATAGCATGATCTTCTGTTCGTAATGGCTTTCACTGACTAAGTGTGGTTCCTGTCTGCATTACGATTTAATGCTGGGAACAATATAACACTGTTCCAGTGACTTCTTCACTAAATGGGTGGTGAATAGGTTCTTGGCACCTGCACTTTTTGTATCTTGGAGGCAGCTGGCTGCCCTGCCTGTGCGTGCTTGTCTGGAAAGTCTGAGTTTCAACCAGGGATGGTAATGATGCTACCAGAGCTACTGCTCCAGCCATCTGCTCTGCCATGTTGCCATTGCAAGTCTTGGGCTACTCTAAAATAGCAGATGGGACCAGAAAATACCACTGGCACTATTTTTGCCACCAGCTTGGTCTTCTCAGCAGCCACCACAGGTTGCTCATGTCTGCACTAGCAAGAGTCACAGACTTAAGTTCCTGCCTCTGTTGCTGCTGCTTGATATACATGTAGCTTAAACAAACAGAAGTTTACTTTTTCTTAGGTAAGAGAGTCTGGAGGTAGGCAGTTCAGGGCTAGTGTGGTGGTTTGATAGTTTTTAGGAATCTAGGTTCCTTCTCTTTTGATGTTCTGCCATGGTTGGCATTCTGTCCCTGGTCCAGAATAGCTGCTCAAGCTCCAGTCATCATACATATCATATTCCAGCTAGCAAGTAGGAAGAAAATAGAAGGAAGGGTGTGGTGTTTCCTTTAAGAAGACATCATGTGAGCCCCTCAACATTTTTCTTTACATCTCCTTGTTCAGCACCTAACAACACACAAATGCAGTATTTAAGCTAGGATATCATGTTTCTAGCCCCAAATCAAGGTGATAGCTAAAGACTGGAGGTTGAGGACAACTTGCACTGTCACACCAACTTTCATTCATTCCTTTGTTTCCTTAAAAATAGTAGAAAAACACAAGGATATAAACAGATGGAAAATTTGCAACGATCAATCAAACTATTATTTGAAGGTATTTTGATTCCTATTTATGAACTTTTGAAAACTTGTGCTGGGAACAACTTTCTTCCATCGCTGTTCTAGAGATCTGCATCCTCGAGTCCTTGCCTCACAGAAAGTCTTGGCTGAATTTGGATGTTAATTGCAACGATGACAATATTTAGGATTGGCACTTACAATTTTGGGAGTAAACATCAATGATGGTTTCCATCGTGGGTTATTTCCAAACTTAGGCAGGTGGTAGTACCTTGACAATGAATGATTAATCCAGTGGCTGTGGTAAAAGAAGTCTAGTTCTTGGTGGGGGTCTGACAGATTTTTGGTATGGCATTAGAGGCGGTGCTTCTCACCCAGCAGGAAACACTGTCAAAGCTTGACCATTGGGGACCGAATAATTCTCACAGATAAAGGACAAAGAGACGTAGCATTTTGAGGGTTTTATCAGAAACTAATATTTTATCAGAAACTAATATTTTTCTTTTAACAAAAAAAGAAGATCCCCTCACAATCTTTAAGATTTTATTTTATTATGTCAATGATGCAATACATAGTTAAACAAATTTTCTCTTTTTATGATTTCACTTTCTAAAACTATCTGTCATTGTATGGGGAAAAATATCCATGCTTGTTCAGAACACAGAAACTGTACTAAAATGAATTGAGCTAATGTGACAACAAATGTTAATTGATCACCTGCTATATTTTTGTCATTGAACTACTTGTTATAAGTATTTCCTGTAAGGAAATACCTACAACGTCCCCTTTTTTTGTGCTCATAAATGACTGAAAACAAAGTAGCATGCTCAGAATTCCATGAGAATTGCTGTGCAGTGCTTTGGAAGTGAAGAAAGGCATCGTCTTATTTCTGGCACTTTATCAATTTTTGTTTGGATGTTATAATATCTTTTATTCCTTTCTTACACTTTTATTGTTTGTCTTTGGTATTTGTCGGTTTTTTGAGGTGGTAAATTTTAGTTTAATTCTCTTCTTTGTTTGCATTTTTGTTCTACCAGTGAGTTTGGTTTTTTTCTTGTGTATTCAGGGTAGTGATTATTGTTTTTTGGATTCCATATGCAGGACTCCCTTGAGGATGTCTTGCAGGGCTGGTCGTGTGCTGGTGAACTATCACAGTTTTTGTTTGGGAAATACACAATTTCTTCCTCTTTTCTGAACGATAACCTTGCTGGGTATAGCATTTTTGGCTGGCAGTTTTTCTTTTTTAGTGTTTTGAATATATCATCCCTTTCTGTTCTAGTGTGTAGAGTTTCTGTTGAGAAGTCTGCTGTTAGTCTCATAGGGACTCCCTAATAGGTGGCTTGACACCTTTCTCTTGCTCATTTTAGCATTCTCTCTTGGCAAAATGTTATCTTGCAGAGATTTAACTTTTTAAAGCCACTGTTAGTTAACGTGTTTCACCATATACTTCACATTATTATTATAATTTTTAATATTCAGTAATTTATAGGTTAGAATAATGCATCATTATTTAAATTGAATTTATTTGGTTGGATATTTATCCATATATTTCCGATTAGTTGAATTTTTTTATAGATCTTTTGCACATTGACCTAATGTCATCTATGTGTTTACCATTTGTATTAATTCCATATATTGGATATTAACCTTGAAAACATATTCTTCTGTCATGCTTGTCAAATATTCTGTCAAATTATTTTTGAGCATTTAGACAGTTGCATATTTTATATATAAATCTGTCAATTTATTTTTTCTTAACTTTAAATTTACAAATCCTCCATATAAAGAATTTTATTGTGGGATTTATTGGAGGTATTACCTTTCAAGAGAAGAGTAGGAACAAAGATAGTGAACTGGGCAAAAGCCTAGTCTAGCTGGAATAAACATCTGTGTAATCAGTATTGATGCCTAAATTTAGGAAGGTGGTTGGGGATAATGTTAAGAGGTTATAACTTCCAGCTCAGTTGTAGGTTTTTTTTTCATTTGAGAATTGGGGGACCACTGAGAATTTCGGACAATAAGTGCTAACATAAAATGACTTTTTAGATAGGTTAATTTGTTACTATGTACTGGATCTGTTGGAGGCAAGAATGAATAAGTGGGCAGGGAAACAAGGTGCATTTGTTTCCTATTGCTGCTAAAACAAATTACCACAAAGTTAGTAGCTTTGAACAACACAAATGTATGATCTTACAATTCTGGAGGTCAAACATTTGAAATGGATTTCACTGGGCTGAAGTTAAGTTGTTGGCAGGACCGTGTTTTCTTTGAAGGCTCTGGGGAGAATCTGTTTTCTTGCCTTTTTCATCTTTTAGAGGCCAGCTTGTGTTCCTTGGCTGGTAACCCTCTTTCTTCATCTTCAAAGCTAGCAATGTAACATCCCCAAATCTTTCTACGATCCTGTTTTCATCCATCATCACATCTTCTCCTCTGACTTTGTCCCTCCTGTCTCCCTCTTATAAGGACCCCTGTGTTTACACTGGACCCAAATGGATAATTTGGGATAATCTCTACATGTCAAAATGCTTAACTTAATGACATCTGCAAAGTCTCCCTTTACCATGTTATGTGATATGTTCAGAAGTTCTAAAGATTAGAACATGGACTTCTTGGGGGGGGCATTATTCTGCCTATCACACAAACATAGGATATAAATGCATAAATGAATTAATGAAGAAATGAACTATAGTGGTTGCTATGGGATTGACACACCTCTGTACCTCCCTCCAAAACCAATTAGGTGTAAACATCTGTTGTCTTTTTCTATACACAATCCCTTGAAACTATTTATTTCTTATTTTTCATTCCCACTGAGCCATTCTTGAATTTACCATTTATGCTTTTGCTAAAAATGTTGACTTCATCTAACAATTATTTCCTATATTCCTCTTTTGCTATCTGGATTTTGCTTATTTGTTAAGTTACATTTCATGTTGCAGTTAAACCGAGATGAACCATATTTAGGCTGTTTTCTTCCCCATTCTGTGGGACTTCTGTTGAATTTTTATTGCTTTGTCATTTTTCAGAGTATTAGCCTTTCTCCACAAGCATGCAGGTGATCAGACTGAGTTTACTCATTACAAATCAGACAGAAAATGAATCCGAATGGCCAATTTTATCTTTAAAAAATAAAGCTTGAGAAAATATATTTCCAAATCATACATTTATGCAGAATCTAAGCTCTGAATCATTTCTTGATGGCCCCAGTTCCTTTCCTCTCCTGTAGTCAACACACCATTTCTATTATCTCAAAAACAGACTCCTAAAGGGCACTTATCTGCATTTCCTCATTTTAGAAAGGAAAACCTGAAGATCAGAGATTTCATGATGACGTCACTCAATTATTAAATGGCAGTATAAAAATTCTTGAAACCCAGACTTTTGACCCATTTTTATAACAAAGACCTTGCTATTACACATTGTTTGAATGTGTAATATATCCACCTTCATATATCAATCAAGGAATTTTTCTTTCAAAGGATTACAAAGAGCTGTGATGAATATGGGAGTGCAGGTATCCCTTCAACAAGATGATTTCCATTCCTCTGGGTATATACCCAGAAGAGGGATTGCTGGATCGTATGGAAGATCTATCTGTAGTTGTTTGAGAAACCTCCATACTGTTTTCCACAGTGGTTGTACTGATTTACAGTCCCACCAACAGTGTGGGAGCATTCCCTTCTCTCCACACCCTCACCAGCATTTGTTATTCACCATCTTTTTGATTATAGCCAGTCTAACAATAGTCAAGATATGGAACCAACCTAAATGTCCATTGATGGATGATTGGATAAGGAAACTGTGGTATATATACACCACAGAATAACTCCTCTGCCATAAAAAAGAATGAAATACTCCCATTTGCAATGACATGGATGAACCTGGAGAAACTTATGTTGAGTGAAATAAGCAAAGCAGAGAGGAATAAATACCGAATGTACTCATATATGGGAGCTAAGAGAGAAAGAAAGAAGGAAAAAAAGACCGCAGTGGTGTGTTGGTCTTATAGAGGGAGGGGACATTCCTAGGACTACAAAGTGGAGTGGAGAGGGGTAAAGGGAGGGGGAGAGAGGTTGGGGGATAATTGGGTGGGGGACATGGGGTACAAAAGTATGCTGCCAGTAGGAATCTGGCCCTCACATCATGGGTAGGAGGGGTGACAATTAGCTTTGTATCTCATGAATATTCATTTAAAAAAGCCTTATGAAGAGTAGTGATCTCTATTTTTTTACTTTATGAAGAGTAGGATCTCTGTTTTTCCTTTTCAATCTGTTGTGCTGGTATTTTGTAAATATAAGGTGTAGTGTATAAAAATATCGAGAGGAAACTGGTATTTTGTAAATATAAGGTGTAGTGTGTAAAAATATTGAGAGGAAACATGGTAAATCTTTCAATTACTTTCCAGTAAGTGTGTTCCCTGGGAAGAGGCTGTTGAAACCATCAATTTGACACCATCTTTCCTCCCATGGACCAAAATTGAGTGACAAACTCCATCTTTGCCACTGAAATAAGGAGAAATTTATTAGATTTATCAAAGCGGATATTTAGGGTTAGTTGTACTCCTTGACTTTCCTTATCTGCCCCTGTTGTCCAAGTGCCTAGGTCCACATGTCAGTGTGGTCCATTCCACAGGGTGCAGCCAGATAACTGATTGGAACATGAGTCGTTGCTGGTTGGTGAACATGTGAACATGTGGTTATAATTCCTCTCACTCATTAAAGAGATTTTATCAGATCCAGTTTCATAGGCCTGCAAATTTGGGGGCTGACTTTTAAAACTGCTAGTCTGAAGTTGAGATAGGGTCATACTTTTAATCACCAAATGTATGAGAAGGGGGTGACAAAGTCAAGAATTGGGTGAAAATGGGCATATTGTAGTTTAAGGTTGGTTGCATTCTCTTTGAAGAAGCAAAAAAGGCAACAACTGCTTAAAGAGGTAAGCGTAAGAGGGCATCCACAATTTGTTGTTGGCGAGTATCTTCCAGAACATGTATCCAGTAACAGGAGGATAATCGGCGGACTAGCAAAGTACTCAGAAGTAAAGTTATAGCTGACATCTCTCTACATTCATTTCTTCAAAACATTAACTTTTCTGTTAGTCTGGAATATAGGCAGTTGGTGACAGGATCAGATACAAAGAGAAAAGAAAAAGTACAGAATGTAAGTGCTATAATAGATATTCAGAGTAAGGGGTGTGTGTGTGTGTGTTAAATCCTGAAACATGACTCTTCAATTATTATAGCATGTTCCACTCTTCAGAGAAAAGAAAGATTTCACAGTGTGTCTCTTACTGTGAATGTACCAGCACTACAGAGTTCAAAAGTACATACGTTATAGGCAGAAACAATGGGTTACTCAGAAAATCTTTTAAGATTGTAGCTGTCTAAAACTCGGCCTACAAGGAATTTTCACATAGGTTATGTCAAACTCCATAAAGGACAAGTTAGTCATAAATGGGGAAACTATTGTTCTGATAACAGAGTGATTACATTTCAGTACTCAGTGTGAGAACAGGCATAAACAAGTAAGGAACTTGTAAATCTTCCAGAGGACAGTGCTTTATTGCTCCAAACACTTACCTTAGGATAACTTCACCTTAAATCACTGTAGTAAATGACCACAGGAAGTAAAAAGGAAAACAAAAACTTACTAAACATTTCAACACCTATAGCTAACGTAGTATTTTAACTGGTAAGAGGCTTAAGTATGATGAAATGTAATTGTGACAGCTCTGACAACTTTACTATCCACAGATTTTACTCAGGTGTATGCAGACCCTCTATAGGAAATAAAAATATGTGGCAATTCAACTGTGGCACATATAGCAAGACAATAACAAAGTGATAAATTATGGCAAGGTATAGCAAACTGAAGGACCCTTGGAAAATCCAACTGGCACTAAGAAGTGACTCTGGAAAATCTAGGGAAGAAAGAAAAAAATTAGATGGTGATCACATAAAGTAAATCAGTTATCTTTCTGGCTCTATTGAAGAGGGGTTAGTAAGTATAGCCCTTAGTAAAAGAGAAAGCTGCTCAGGGACCTGTTTGGTGTGGCCTGTACTTCACAGGATGTGAGCCTATAACAATTCCTCTGTAACTAAGAAGGTTGTTCCAGTATTTGCAGAAAGAGGAGTTGGAATTGATAATGCACTTGAAATCAAGCTGAGATAAAATTTGTGTGTGTGTGTGTGTGTGTTTAAGATTCAGTGCACATGGAAGAGTCCTAAAATATTTCAAGGTTAAACAAAGAAGCAGGTGCAACAAATGCCTTGCCTGTCCATTAAAAAAAAGAATTAAATCAATGGTTATATACTAGGGACTGTTTCTGTTTTATTCTTGTCTATACTCCAAGTATCTAAGAAAGAGTCATACAGAAAACATTTTTTGAATAAACACGGGTAAAGGAATTTGGTGTTTGTAAACTAAAATCAATTAGGATTTTACTACTTACTGTTTGTATGTACTAGACACATTTCAAACTCTATCTGGGCATTGGATGCAATTCTCTGTTAATAACTTTTTAATATAATTGATGGTGCATGTATATATATATATATATATTTGATATAATTGATAAAAGTTCTGAGTGGGAGGTGCTATACTTATTGAAAAAGCATTATCTGAGGAAAGATAAATGTTTATGTATGTAAATATACTATTTGAATAGCTAAGACAAAATTATGAATTGCTAGCAAAAGGCTGAGATGGAATTTGGAGAATTTACTTTCACTTGGACAACAAAAAAGCATTTTCTCTGAAGACTCAAGCAATGAAAAAATCAATTAATACCAGGTGTTATTTGCTACCTTCCATAGTGTGCTCCTTACAGGAGTTATTGTTGGTTAAATTTTATATTATATGCTTCTCTGCAATATTTTAAATGAGTTAAATTAGTACAAATAAAGACAGGGCTAAGAAACCAACAAATGACTATTTGCTTATTCTCCATTGTATTTAGCATGGATTAAAGGTATGCATTACATTAAATTAGTCCAAAGACTGAGGAATGATTCTCTCCTGCATTGAATCATTGCCTTTTCTCTTTATACAGTTTTTTAAAAGATAAAAGCATCAGGAACTATCACTTTATTGTCAACGGGGTTTGCATTCCACCAGTGTGGAAAACTGGAACAGAGCCTGGGCCTTACAGCTTTTCACTAGTAGCACCCCTACCAAAATCCAAATCATAGGTCTCACTATCCTCTGGCTAACTGTAGGAAAGGACAGGAGAAAGAGAAGTAATGGGCTCTGTTCTGGAAAGTCAAGCCCTGGGGAACCTTATTGTCCAGGCAGTGGAAAACAGGAGCTTTACCCATGTGTGAGACTATTAATATGCAGTTACTTCATCCACTAGGAATAGTAGCCCAGTCATTCTCTTTGTATCTGACAGATCAGATTAATGATAATTTTCCTTTCCAGTATGTGCAGGCTGAAGCAAGAAAAGAGAAACAATGAAAGGGAGGAAGGAGTCTTGAGTATGTCCCATCCTTATTAACTTTCGGTTCTTGACTAAAGATAAATGCAGTCATAAATTCCAATTAAACGTTACTATAATCACAGAAATACATACATTTCTAATCACATACAAAATTAGAAAATTTTGATTAAGGATCTGCAAGAATTCAGAAAAATTTCCAGTTACCTTTGCACCAGTGGGGATCTAGGGTGCAATGGTACGTCAGACAGAAAAAGAGAGAAAATAATGTTCATCTCTCTACATTGAATGCATCTATAACAAAGACATAAAATCTTAGCCAACCAAATGACAAAGGCAGCTGGAGCCAATTTACCCCACTCTCAAAACAATCTTTCCAATTAGCCTCTCTTTTTTATCCACTCCTGGTCTAAAATGTCTACTAATTTAACATTAGCTGGAGGCCAAAAAATGTATGGTGTCTTTCATTCTTGGACCTGAAGATGTTAGTGAGAAAGGGTGGCCATGTCAGGCTGCCTTGTTAGCTTTGTTTTTGTGTTTTGTTTTTCTTTTTCCTGTTGATTGTGCCAGAACGTGTATCCATCTGCACATTCGGCTGCCAAGGTATGAGGACAGTAGCCCCTCCTTAATCCAGCAGTGACACTAGATAAGTGATTTCTAAATACTAGAAAATTGCCAAGAAGATGTGCAGATCAACTGGGGTTTCCAAATTAATATTTGAGATAAAGATTTGAAGAACACATGGGAAGTTATTAAGAAAATAATAAAGAATACTGGCCCTTCCTCCCATTTATGGGCAGATATTATGCTTGGTTTGAAGAATGAACAAATAGAAAAAGAATGTATATGAGCCGATATTGTAATATAAAAGAAAAATGTTTAAATGAAGGTACAAACATGATCATAATGCACCGTAGTACAAGGAAGTAAATTTTAAAACCTTGTTTTATAATTTCAATAATTCAAAATATGAACACTGTGGAAGAAGAGAACAAAGAGGAAATAAGGCAAAAAACTCAGATGAAAACAGAGCCAGACAAGGTAAGTGATGTTAGGATGATGCTGGAAACTTCCAGCTGAGAATTAAGACATGCATCAGAAATTATACAGATAAAAACTGACACCACAGAAAAGGGAATCTGTGATGTGAGGCGCACATTAGACAAGCTTTTCTAGGATACGGGGCAAAAGGATTAAGATATGAATATGATGACAGTGAAGATGAAACATGAAAGATTATGGAGAATCAACATAACAGATAAATAGACAGAGATCAGAACAAATGGTAGAAAATCAGTAATCAAAGTTGTGTGTACAGAAAACTTTCCTAAACTGAAGAAAGCACTGAGTTTGCAGAACGAAGGGTCTGACTGAGAAGCAGGCAGCCTTAATGAAATGAAGCCAATATTTAGACACATTCTGCAGAGATATCTGAATTTCAAAGGATAAATAAAAAATATCCTACAAACATCCAAGTGAAAACAGTCAAATTATTTGTGTTGAAAAAAATCAGGAGAATCTAGGATATCTCCATTGTTAGATGGCAATGCTGGAAGCAGTATTTAAAGTGGCGAGAGAGACAATGACAATGTTGTTACTAAAGATTCCACATGCAGGTGTACTGCCTTTCTATGCAGTGGCAATGAAAAGACACTCTACAGCAAGCCCGACTCATAGGATGCACTACACAAGTTCCATCCCTAATGGTATGACTAAGAATTATCTACCCAATAAAGAGATGAATCAAAAGAAAAAAAAAAAACCCATTAAGAATGGTAAAGCTGTATCATAGTAGCACTGGCAGTGATTAGTAAAGTCAGTTAAATGAAAAATATAAGTAACCATAACGATTACAAACATAATCAAAATGTAAATTTCAAAACAAATTTTAAAGAGAATATTAATAATATGAATTATTGGAATGTAATATTAAAAATCTGGGTATAAAATTTTAGATGAGGCAGTGAGTGGGGGAAGTTGGTGGAAATAGCATAAACATCTGAACAGGACATATTGATTTTCATATGCATTTTTATATCCTAACCACCTTGATGATCACCTTATAAAGTTCACTTATTTGTGTTATTAAGGGCACAATCATTTTGTCTATAGTTGTTCATAATACTATCTATTTCTCTACAGTAATTTTATCTCTGATTTCATGGTTTTTCTACATTTTCACAGAAACGCAAAAACTTGCTGCTGCTACAGGAACAGCCTGGAAGCTCTGCGTTCCAGGACTCCTGGTTACCACGATTGGCTCATTCTTTTCTTTGTTGTTAGGCCCACTCAGTCTCTTATAATTATCCCTGGCGAGGCTATTTCTGGCCTGAAGGATCCAGAGCAGCTTCTTGATGCTTGATTTCTTAGGACTTCGAAGGTATTCAGGTGCAGTCGCTCTGTGTCATGAAAAATATTCCCTTTGATTGTTAATTAGTTCTTTGACTTGCATTAACCATGTTAGTCTAGAAAGCGTCAATGTCATCTTGGGAACACAGCTCTGTCCTTTCACATATACGCTTGTTGGTTATTTTAGAAGCATGTAATGGTCACTGTTAACCTGGCCTGTGAGTGACACACCGTCCTTCCTAATTAGGAACTAGGCTGTGCATTTAGAGCAGGGAGAAGAAAACTCAGACAGGTCCCCAAGGCAGTTGTGCAGTGGCGGCAAATTGCCTTCCTTGTTCCAGCCCGTCGTCTCTGATCAGAGGGTCTCATAGCCCCTGCCCACCTGGGTTTGTACAGTGCTCCCTCTCCACTCACTCTGCTCCATTTAGAACTCTCCTGTCCAGTTGTGGCCATTGCTGTGTCTTCTGAACCCAGATTTGTAGTCACCACGCTTCCTCCTTTCATCAAGTGTGTTATTTCCCCATTTCCCTTGCTATTCAGACTTAGCTTCCAAACCGCATGTCAGTCCTGCCCGTAATTCCTAGGGCTGACTCTGACCGGAGACAGGAAGCACTGAACCAGTTCAACCTCCAAAATTGCCCCACTTGCTGTTAGTCCCACTTTTACATACGTTCGAGTTCTTTTACCTGGCATACTGATCTCATAACCAGGGTTCTGTCTGAATGATTTGTCATGTTCCTCAGATACTAGAATGCCTTGTCCTAAACTGCATTTTGGTGGCTGAGCCCTGACTTTCCTGACACTAAATGATTCCAGGCCTCCCAGGAATTCCTGCTTCTGGTCGCTGCCAACCTACTGAGATTCTCAGCTGCTTCCCTTTGAAGCTCTTGTGTTTAATACACATATGGATTGCGGCCTGTTCTCCTTCCACTCTTCTTGTTTTGTTCTTTGTCCTGTAGCATGGCTGTTATTCCTCATGGGTAGCTTTTCTGGGTCTCAGTTGAATGACTGTGGTGCTTAGCAAAGTCTCTGCACTCAGTTTGGGCCTGAACTCCAAAGTCTCTCAGAACTGTACAACATCTGGCATCTCAGTTCACTTATGACCCCAAAGTCACTATTTTCTGTTATGCCATGTGCTGCCCAGCCTCCTCCATGTTTGGACTCATGGAGAAACCCCACCCAATTCTTTGTGTAGCTTCTTCCTTTCTGGAGTCCTGCTTAGTAAATTCTAGCCACCTCAGCACTCTGACCTCCAATTTCTGTATCCTCAGCTCAGTAAGACCATTGCTTTCTGCTGGGACTTCAACTCTCTGCTTCATGTTTGGGAAACTGCTCCCTGAGTCCACACTCTGTTCAGACCCTGAATCTTGAACTTTATTGATTCAAAAAATCAATTATTTTTTCTGTATTTTTGACACAACTTTTTTTAGCCTCCTCCTTCCCCCAAATGACCATATCCAGCTTCTGATATCTCTGTATAACAGTAATTCAGGCAGATAGACTGTACTCAGAGGTGTTCTAACTCTGCCTGATAAATTCATCCTCTGATTTGATTTCTTGAGACAGATCTCTGAGATTCCAGATACCTCAGAATAAGAAAGGCTTGCAGTAATTGCTGGGAACCCACAACCTTAAAAGTGAAAGAAATTGTATTGCTGCCCTCAGAATATTTTAATTAAAATAGGATTTTAAGATGCACTGTAAAAGCAGAGATTATGCATTCTGGTAAACAGTCTCTTATAAATATTATTAAATTATTTTGGCATATTTTGACACATATTTGCAAAACTAGAGCTATTTACTCAAACTTATTTGATTTGAGAAATTGAACTTATCTCTGGGATTAAAACCCCCAAATGGTAAATGTTGAATATAAAAAGTAGCTCTGTTCCTTTTTCTTTTAGTACAAAGACTGTCATATGGAGAAATTTTTTCAAGTTGAGAAGACATTACATACACGCACGCATAAGCATTTTCTTTTATATTGTAAGCTTAACACGGTATAATAGTCTTAAAACAGATTTTCATTTCCTTGGATTAGTTAGTGCAGACCCTCCTAGATAAAGATAGAAATATAATTTATGTTGTAATCTACTTGAAATAACATGGATTTAGGAATTCTATCTTTAATAGTGAGAAGACCCTGAAAGATCATTTAATTAAAAATTTACTAATTAGTAGATAACCCATTGCTTATTTAGGAAAGACAGGTCATGGAATTCATGTATAGTTTTAGTTCTCTGATTTGATCATCTCACATGTACACATGTATCAAAACATCACATTGTACCCCATAAATATATACAATTATTACTTGGCAATTAAAAATAAAATAAAACTAAAAAAGAAATCCAGATTTATGATGATTATTTCTAAATACTGCATATAGGTGTAACTTTCTTGTATCAGACTTACTTGTACATCAGAAAAGTCTTTGGGGAGGCACATGAAAAGCTTACTGTTCTTAATTAGAACAGTAAGAAATCACTCTCTACTGCAGCAAAGACACATAAAATAAATTTTAAAAAAGAAAATTAAAATTTGGCATTCCTAGAGAAATGGACCTATGTACGTCACCTTAGAACAGCAGGTTACAGCTCTGAGTGCGATAATAGTTTTTATTCTTTACTCTGTAGAAGAGTACTACAAAAAGTTCATTGAAAAATAGAATTAAAAGATAATATGAATCTTTCTACAAACTTTTTGATGTACTCTTGTATCACTACAATCCGTGAAAGTTTTTGGAAAGCTTAGTCAATAATGTGGCTTTGATCCTGTTTGACTGCAGTTGACCTTTCTTATCTGCGTAATATCCGTTCTGGGAGTTCCTCTGGCCAAGGCTCACCTCTTATGCTTGTCGTTTGACTCCCCCTACCACTGGCTCCCTGGTGGATCCTTAGGGGATTCAGTCAACCAACATATTCTTCTCATGGTTCCCAACCAGAGTCTCAGAGACAATGCACTGAACACATTTCTGTGCCTTGAAAGAGAAGCCTTATTTCTGTTACCCTAGATGATGGAGTGTGATGTTGCGAGATCTGGAGCTGCTGCAGCCATTTTTCAATGGGAGGAGAGAGCCTAGAACTGCCTGTGAAGGAAGCAGGGATCACTGCATGAAGACCAGAGATAGAGCTAACACTTTAAAAGCCAGAAATAAAAGACAAAGAGAAGTTGAATCTTTGATGATGTCTGTGTTGCTGTTTCAAGCCTTTTTCAAAGTCAGAAATATCTCTGAACTTTGAAGCACTTAAGACAGTACACTTTATTTATTGTTAAATCCAGGTGGTTTTCTATCACTTGCTAACAGATAATTCACCATGGATACAGAATTTGTTGCTCAGAATAGGGAGTTGCAAGTGACAGACTCCCAAATATGCAGTTGATGAAGTCAAAGTTGAGTGAAAGGCAATAAGAAAATGAGTAGACTTGATTATGGGGTAACCAAACAACCAGTCAAATCACCCTTTAATTGTACGGAGACCTCACACATGTGCTAAGTTATAGCTTTAGGGAATTTGAAATATAAAATATTAGAGAAAGTTATCCACTTATTGAAATATGGTCCCATGAAACAAGAGCCAAGCTTAAGGTGAAGCTGGTTTGCCTTAGTACAGAAGAGGAACAAAGGTCCTTTCTGCCTGCAGCTTTCAATCCAAGTTGATAAGTAACACCAGAAAGCAGAGGGAAGGCAAACACTGCAGGAGACATAATGAGGCTGGGAAAAAACCTGACCCCCAAGGCTCCCCATTATCACTCCTGATGGATAAGGAGGTTGTCATTCCCATGAAGAACACGTAGACGGAGTTCAGCACTGAGGTGAAGAGTGAGTGGTCTAGAGCCAGGCTTCCAGCCTGGCTATTTACTAGCTGAGGGACCTTGGGACAGTCATGTAAATTCTCTGTGCCTCAGTTTTCTTATCGGTAAAATGGGGATGATCATAATAGCCCTGTTTTCATAGGTTGTGAAAAGCAAGTGAGTTAATTTAGGTAAAGTGCTTAGACCAGGTCCTGGTACACACTAAGAGCTACATAAATGTCACCTATTACTATGCAGCTGTGATGCGGGCTATAGGCAAGGGATAGGGAAGTGATGCCTCCCATCCCAGTCTATTATTTGGAATTGTCCTAAGGCAGGAAGGTAGAACCCATTTGCCTGAAATGCATATGGGTAAATGACAGAGAACTGAGACATGCAGCCTTAGCTCTTCATAGTAGGTTCTAGACAAAGACTCAAAATGTCTCTGGATCTGGTTAATTAGTTCATGGAATTTTCAGACATTATAAATTAGAAACCAAATTTTAAGGGAGTTGTATTACCAGATAAATTCAGAACGAAGATTTAAGCTTAGCAGCTCCGGTGCTCCTCAGTGACCCAAAACAACCTCTCGTTGAATTATATTTTTCCAGCAACTTCAAAAAGTTCTAAAAAATAGAATTAAAAGCAAATATGAGTCTTTTCATGAACTTTTTGAAGTACCCTCGTATGTATGCTCCCTGTTACTGAGATGAGAAATGTATGTATACTTTTGTCTCCTCGTGACAAGATTTTATTACCATATGCCAGTAGTTACCTCAATATATAATTAGTCCTGCCTTTTCATTACTATCAGAAAAGTGTCTTATGATCAACTGTTTTTAAACCAAAATCATCATTTTTTGGACATGCATTCTTTTACAAGTATTTGGTCAACAGTCAACAATTCTGTAGATCAAATCAAGTCTTTCCATTACTTGCAAGTACATTTTGCAACTCATCTATCTCGAAGGGATCATCAGGAAGGTTCATTGCTAAAATTAGATATTCTTTGTTTAATAAATTGAATGAGCAACATGAATTAAATGAATGACTGCCCTTTCTACTGCCAACATTCTCCAAAGAGTTCTGTAAGCACTCTGTGTTGGCCGTTCTTCATTTATCAGTCCTGCTCCAATCTGGTTTCTGCCTCCAAAATTTCCCAGAAACCATTCTTGCTAAGATCTCTGACACATTCATGTTGCCAAATCCGGTACTGTATACACTTTCTGTTCTCTTTTTTCTACTTGACCTCTCAGCATACTTGACATTGAGGATCTCCCTGGAACATCTTTCTTGTTTTGGTAACCTCTCTCTTTCCTAGTTTTCTTCCTATCCATTTGGTCCATCCTTCCAAGCCTCTGTTGTTGATTTCCTTTTGTCTAAAGTGACCTCTAAGTGTCTGAATTCTTCAGTGTTTGGTAATAGGTCTTCCTTTTTTTCTCTAAAGCGTTTACACAGTAGATCTCAGATATTTCCACACATTCAAATACCATCTATATGTTCCTGACTTTCAATTTTTATCTCAGGATCCAACCTGTTCTTAGACCTCCAATCTTATATACCTAATTGCCCAAATGATACCTTTGTTTAGATATTTTACGGACATCTCAGATTTAGCATCAATCTTGTGAATCCTGTTCTAGCCATAGACTTCATGTCAGTAAATGGTACAGCTTTTCTCCCCAGCTGCGTTATGCAGAAACCTGGGAAAAATCCTTCATTCTTTCCTCTCCCAAGCCCTCCACTTCTAATCCATTAGTGAATCCTGCAAGTTTCAGGTTTTACCCGCAAATTACTTCTCGTGTATCACCACTCTCTATATTCATTATCAGCATTCCAATCCAAGCCACAGCAGTACTTAGAACTACTTCCACAGTGTCCTGGCTTTCTCTACTCCCTTTACTGCTCCACCCTCTACAATCTATTCTCCTGATAGCATCAAGAGTAATCATTAAAAAAAAAAAAATAGATTTTTCTACCTGCCTGCTTGAAAATATTTCAATGGATTTCTTTTGCACTTTGAATTACATCCAAATTTCATACATTGGCCTAAAAGGCCAGATATGGAATGACCGTTGCTCATCTCTAGAAACTCAATTCATGTCTTTCACTATTCTGGCGTCGTATTACCTTTTACTTTCCTTCCCAAAATTTTACCCACTTTAGAATCATTGTGCATTCTATTCTTTCTTTGTGGAAGGCTCACTGTCTGGCATTTCATCTGCATATCTCTTTCTAGGCTTAATTGTCACCTCCTAAAGGTGATAGGAGGATTAATTACTCTTTTTAAATAGATTCTTTGCCATCTTATTCTCTTTCATAGTACTACATTGGATTCTTTCATTGTATTTTGTAATTAACAATTGCATTTATTGGTGGGGTTCACTCGCTTATTTTTTATCTCTCCACTAGAACATATAGATCGGATTGTTTAAATACATGTTTGAATAGAACCATCTGATGTGTGAACAGTAATGTGAGGTTTTTCTCTCCCTGTATGACCAGCCTAGATGAGCAAAATGGAGAGAGAGCTAACCAAATGCATTGGCTAATAATTAGATTATTATGAAGTGTGAGAACTGCATTCTTGACTCAAATTTCTTTACTATAAATTAAGGTATTGAATATGATTTCAGCTACTCAGCTGCTCCATATTTATAGTAGACTTAATAATACCTGTCTTTACTCACCTTCTAGGCCTCTGGTGGAAATAAATGCCATATATGATAGTTTTTTGAGGAAAGGCACTGTATAACTCAAAGTATATCCTAGTACAACAGCAAGTAGAGATGAAAGTTCACCTTCTACATTCATTATTGAAGTATGTTTTATAAAAATTTAAATGACATTTACTTTTATGGCTTTTTAAAACTTAATTCATCAAACACAGTTTGAGTACCTGCTGTGTAGAAGGAAATATGTCAGGACCTAAGGAGCATGACATGGTTTGTGCCTTAAGGTGTTTACAGTTTAGCATAGAGAATAACACAAATAACTAAAAAAAAAAAAAAAAAAGGATGTGATAAATACTACCAAAAAATTAGAAAGTACTATATAGGAATCCAGAAGAATGTGAGATGCAAGTAGGAGTAAAAAAGTTTCCAACAATATTTCTCTATTTCTAATGGAGCCAATAAAGCCACTCAGCATATTATGCTGGACCTACAATAGCATGGCACGTTGTAGAGCCTTAATAAATATTTGTTGAAGGAACAACATGTTGAAGTAGCAAATTGGACTTTATAGCAGATGGAGAGAAGCCTTGGTTCCTTAGGAAGCCTCACTTTATTATATTCCCTACTCTTTCGAGTCTAGTCTCCTGGTTCAGGCTCTTTCCTTTCTTTAGTTTATAATCTCAATTGAACAAGATCTATGAAAAATCTGGGCTGTGATGAGCCAAAATCAATGTTGAAAAATATAGCATTTCTCACTTTAGGTATCTAAACTGAAGCCTAAAGTGAAAGTATATTTTTGTGCTTTTTTTTCCCTCTAGACTTTTAGCTCTGAAGTTCTTTTTGCTTTCGTTGCCACTCTATTTACTTCACTAGTCCTCTTCCACTTTATCCACGTTCCTCAGTGTATCAGATCACTTGAACATCCCAATGTCTCCATTTTGTTCTCTATTAACCCCTCTTTCAATTTCTAGGTTGATTTAAGTTATCAATTAGGTCTGTAGTGAAGTTATTGTTTGAATAAATTGCCAAAAGAAATGAAAAAGAGAAAAATGACTGGCTTGACCTACTCTCTAGCACCTTCATTAAATTATAGCAATGGTTTCATCAATAGAACCCCTCACCTCCTATAAACCCGTCCAAAAGATCTTTTAGATGGAAAGTCAATTTATAAAACAGACAAAAATGGTGCTACTGTGGTGGAAAGGAGTGGGAGAGCCGAGGTCGCTGACTGCTCAGACTCTCTACTGCTGAAGGTGGGGATTACCTCCACAGAACCCTGTGTGCTCTCTCAACACAGTTTGAAAACCATTGTGTTTATTGATGACCAGCCATTCTGATGCTCTGTGGGCCAAACGGTAGAACCCACCTTACTGTGAAGCTGGAGAAGAGCAGAAAATTTCCTGGATATGTTATTCTAGAGACAAACCTCAAGGGATTTAATTATTTCTACAGTTGACTCCTCTCTTTCTATAAAATAGAATTTCAAATTTAGATCATAACACGTGTATTCATTAATTTTGCTGTATAGATTATCAAAATTGTAGAACTCAGAAAGTGATCGAACAGCAATTTTTAACAGCTTGTAACTCACTTTTGTTATTGACTGTAAACATTGATGTAATGTTTTTTTTAATCTTTAGATGATGCCACAATATATTTCTGTTTCTTACCTCCCAGTTGGTTACAATTCATATTCAGAGGCTAAATAGAATACAACTGTCAGATAAACAAATTTAAAGTGAATAATTAAATACTGAAACTTTTCAAAGTGGCAGTGACATAAATGGCCCTAAGATATAGGTTAGCTCAAGAGTGCAGCTTATACTTTCCATGTGGTAATGGATAGTTCTTGGTTGTAGCTAACATAGGTGAATATTGATTTCTATCCTGGTATTGATATTAACTTAAATATTTTTAACTCAATAATTTATTTTGAAAAAAGACCTTATGATAACCTTATCTTCTTTCTAAATCAGAGTTCTTCTAGAAAAAGCCCCTGAGAGTTTATAATGATTAATCTCTTTATGTAGTAAGATTAGACTAATTAAAAAATAATTATTTTTATCAATCTGAATATGCTACTCATCACTCTTTTCAAGGTAACTTTTATTTTAAAAAATCAATAATTCACTCACTGAAAATTTGATGAAATGAGACATAATTATTAGCATAAATAAATCTCTTCTATAATGCAATTCAAAGTATACAAACTGTTCCCTGTAATCATCAATCTTACATTTTGGTGAAAGTGGTTGTTTGATTGAATTGGCTGCAAAGCATAAGGCACACTTCTCACTTCAACATGTGAAGCCATCAATGAATATTTGAGCTTCAGCTGCATATAGGGCCCACACTGAGACCAAAGAAAACATAGTCTCTGCTCTCAAGGAATTTGTATTCTGAAGGACAGACCAGGTGAGAATGGTAAGAACTTGCTTTGTCTTGGTGACAATACTAAGAGACATGCCCAACTAATTACTGGGCATCTGTGCTCCTTAGTCCACTGCAAAGGCACAATTGGGGCAGGTGCTAAGGGGTTTGGGCAGTTCAAAAGTATGCTCCTATTCCCAAATAGGTGGCAACAATTTAAAGCCCAATCTTGACAACCATTCTTCAGATTTAGCTCGGATCCTAACATATAGCAGTCATAAGAGCCACCAGAATGCAAAAAATCATGTTCAAGTTAATGGGCACTCTGCCAGCAAGTGGGTAGCACAGCTCAATTTTCTGAATGCCTCTGAAGCAGCCACAGAGCAGAAAAAATGCAAGTTTATTCAGGCAGCTCATCTGTAGGAGCTGCGGGGGAAGTGTCTGTTGCCGTTGGTGTCTGCACAGAGGTGATGTTGAATCATTGTGGGAAAATCAAGCAAAATGAGAGATACCGTACATAACCATTTTTGAAGAAATACTATAAAAGAAAAATTACATTTGACTGTTGTCTTTAGTGTGACATTATTTATAACAGCAGAAAAATACAAAAGAAAACAAGAAATTCCACCAGACTGTTTAAGTACATTATGATTTATCACCCCAGGGTACTGTTGGGTTGCAATTACAATGATACATAGTTATGAAAACTACCTAATAACAAGGAAGGTATTTGTGAATTACATTAAATGAATTTAGGTGGAAACTACAGATCATAGCTTTGTTTAAACAATACTGAAAAAAACTGAATGTCAATAGAGTCAGAAGACTTGGACTTATAAACTGTATTTATCTCTTATGGTCTGCACTTGTGCAAATTAATTAGTCCTCTTGAACCTCAAAATTGTAAAATGGGCATGCATAATGATATCGCCCTTACTCTGAGATGGTGAGTATCAGCTAGGATAACATTCCTATCACCAGTACAGTGCAGCTATGAAGATGGGCTTAGGACCCAGGCAACCTTCTCAAACTCTGGTTCTGCTACATATTATTTACGAAACTGTGGATAAGTTAATTAACTAAGGATGTCTCAGTTTCCTTACTGGTAAATGAGATGTTTCATTTAAGGGTTAAAACCATGGATGTTAGAGACAATTGCTTGGGTTTGAATAATTATTTACTGGCTTTGGCAAATTACTTAACTTCTATGGGTCTCAATCCTCTCATCTGTAACATGAAAATAAAAATAGTACCTATTTCACAAACTGTTGTTCAAATGATATGATTTAATTTGAGAGTTTCTGGGACAGTGCCTGGCACAGAGTAAGCACTTAATAAGTGTTAGCCATTATTATTCAGAAAAAAAGAGAAAACCCTCGGTTGAAGCTGATTCTGAATTTGAATAGGAGCTGAAAGGGAACCCAGACAAATAAAACTATTAACATGTAACCGTAGTAGGACCATGGAGAGGAGTGGGGGGATTTAGTACTTGTTTTAGATGTCTTTATTGCTGCTGCAATTCTTTGTTATGATACAATAAATCATAATCTGAGATGGGAAAAAATGAGCAAATCTGCCCTATGTGCCATTCCCTGAGGCAATGCCTGCTCAGTGACTGGCTGATAAACTAATTTGTGTTGTAGCCTTAATGGCTGGTAATGGATTAATACGTTACGTCTCTGAGGAAATATATTTGCATATTAAGCAGGCACCTTATGCTCGGAGACTGCCTGATGTGAGAGTATCAGAGCCTTGGTGAAGACTAGTGCGAGGAAGTTTTCAGTTCAAAGGAACCTTTGGGCACTGCTGCAGATACCCTGAGTACCTTGGTATTTGAGAATCGCACAAAGGAAAGCTAAATTCCGGAGGGCTCGAGGCAGCCCACAGCCATCCTTTATCTGATCAATGAGGCTGAGCAGAGTGGGAGAGAAGCAGCCGCATCCTTCCACATGCAAAACAGAAGCACAGCACAGACCCGCTGGGTTTGCTACTGCAGAAGTCATGCCCACCCTTCACCTTAATTGCCTCCCTCTCCTCCATCATTGTCCAAAAGACGAAAGCCACCTTTAAAGATGGCTAAATTGATCTACGCACAAAGCAAATATAACTCATTAATCAGTGTGTACAAAATGATGTCACAAATATTTTAATGATCGAATTATGGTAGCTCAAGAACTTGCTGAATGAATTGTATTTATTCCACAAATATTTATTGAGCACCTACTAAGTGTCAGGCATGGGGGACTGAGTAGAGAACAAAACCTAAGTCCTTGACCACACAGAGTTTACTTTCTTTTTTTCTTTCTTTTTTTTTCAAAATCTGCACGGTACCGACTTCACCACCCTCTCACAGGTCATTATTTAACTCATGTCTTCACTTCTCTCTATCCAGACCTTAGATGTTTTTGTTTGTTTGCATTATGTGATGCTCAAATCAGGATAATTACTATATTTATCAGTACACAATATATTCATTTTTTTGTGGCCCTTTATAAATTTCTAATCCCCTCTCCTCCTCACCCTTTCCCACCAATGGTGGCCTCAGTTCCATTCTCTCCTTTTGAAATTTCAAAGAATTATTGTGATTGTTGTATCTTTCTTTTTAAAATTATTGGTTTATTTATTTTTTTAGCTCCCATTTATGAGTGAGGACATTCAGTATTTCTCTTTCTGTGCCTGGATTATTTCACTTAATTAATTTTCTCTAAGTTCATCCATGTTGCTGTGAATGGCAGTATTTGGTCTTTTTTTATGGCAGAGTAGTATTCTACTGTGTATATATACCACATTTTCCTTATCCAGTTGTCCCTCGATGGGCATTTAGTCTGGTTCCAGCTCTTGGCTATTGTAAATAGAGTTGCGATGATCATGGGGGTGCACGTACCCCTTTGACATGATGATTTCCATTCCTTTGGGTATATACCTAGCAGTGGGATTGCTGGATCATGTGGCAGTTCTATCTGAGGAATTTCCACATGGCAAGAGATGTGCATTGAGGTTTGATGTGCATTTCCCTCATGCTTAGTGATGGTGAGCATTTCCTCGTGTGTCTGTTGACTATTTGTGTATCTTCCTTTGAAAAATGCATGATCAGTTGCTTTGCCCATTTTTTAATTGGTTTACTCAATTTTTTACTGTGAAGTTGTTTGAGTTCCTTGTATATTCTGAATATTAATCCCTTGTTGAATGCATAGTCTGTGAATATTTTCTCCCATTCTGTATGTTGTCTTTTCACTCTATTGTTTCTTTTGCTGTGCAGAAGCTTTTTAATTTGATATGATCCCTTTTTTTTTCTTTTGTTGTCTGTGCTTTTGGGGTCTTATTGATAAGGTCTTTGCTCAGTCCTACTTTCTGAAGTGTTTTCCTTATGTCTTCTTTTAGGAGTTTTATAGCTTCGGGTCTTATATTTAAGTCTTCGACCCATTTTGAGTTGATTTTAATATATGGGGAGAGATATGGGTCTAGTTTCATCCTTCTACACACAGATGTCCAGTTTTCCCAGCACCATTTATTGAAGTGGCAGTCTTTTCCCCAATGTATGTTCCTGTTGCTATTGTCAAAGATCAGTTGGCTGTAAGTATGTGGGCTGATTTCTAGGTTCTGTATTCTATTCCATTGGTGCAAATGTCTTTTTTTATGCCAGTACCGTGTTGTTTTCATTGCTATAGCTTCATAGTACAATTTGAGGTCAGGTAGTATCATTCCTCTGGCTTTATTATTTTTGCTCAGGATTGCTTTGTCTACTTGGGGTCTTTTGTTGTTCCATGTGAATGTTGGGATTATTTTGTCTATTTATATGAGAATGCCATTGGCATTTTGATGGAGATTGCACTGAATCTGTAGATTGCTTTGGGTAGTATGGACATTCTCACAATGTTAATTCTTCCAATCTGAGAGTATGGAACGTCTCTCCATCTTTTTGTGTTCCCTTTCATTTCTATCAGCAGTGATTTGTAGTTCTCGTTGTAGAGATCTTTCACCTCCTTAGTTAAGTCAATTCCTAGGAATTTTATTTTTTGGTGACTATTGTAAATGGGCTTACTTTCTTGATTTCTTTTTCTGCTAGTTCGTTATTGTAGTATAAAAATGCTACTGAGCTTTGTGGGTTGATTTTGTATCCTTCAACTTCGCTGAAATTGGTTATCAGTTGTAAGAGTTTTTCTGTAGAGTCTTTAGGTTTTTCTATATATAGGATCACGTCATCTGCAAACAGGAACAGTTTGACTTTGTCCTTTCCAATCTGGGTGCCGTTTATTTCTTTCTCTTGCCTGATTGCTCTGGCTAGTACATCCAATACTATGTTAAATAGGAGTGGTAAAAGTGGGCATCATTGTCTTGTTCCCTTTCAGGATAATATTGTTGATTAGTTTGTCATATATGGCTCTTATTATGTTGAGATGCTTTCTTTCTATACCTAATTTGCTGAGAGTCTTTATCATGAAGGGATGTTGAGTTTTGCCAAATGCTTTTTCTGCCTCTATTGGGATAATCATATGGTTTTTGTCCTTGATTTTGTTGATGTGATGTATCACATTTATTGACCTGTGTGTGTTGAACCATCTTTGCATCCCTGGGATGAATCCCACTTGATCATGGTGTATTATTTTTTAGATGTGTTGCTGTATTCTGATTGCTAATATTTTATTTAAGATTTTTACATCTGGGTTCCTCAGAGATATTGACTTGTAGTTTTCTTTTTTGTTGTTGTATCTTTGTTTGGTTTTGGTGTCAGGGTGATGCTCACCTCATAGAATGAGTTTAGGAGAATGGAATCTGTTTCAATTTTGAGGAATAGTGTGAAGAGAGTTTGTATTAATTCCTCTTTAAAGGTTTGGTAGAATCCAGCAGTAAAGCCATCCAATCCCGGGCTTTTGTTTGTTGGGAGACTGCTGATTATTGCTTCAATCTCATTGCTTCGTATTGGTCTGTTCAGGTTTCCTGTTTCTTCTTGGTTGAGTGTCAGTAGTTTGTAGTGTCCTGAAATTTATCCATTTCCTCCAGGTTTTCAAATTTGTTGGCTTATACTTGTTTAAAATAGCCTCTAATGATTCTTTGTATTTCTGTGGTATCAGTCATAATGTCTCCTTTTTCGTTTCTGATTTTTGTTATTTGGGTCTTTTCTTTTTTTAGTTAGCCTAGCTGATGGTTTGTCTATTTTGTTTGTTTTCTCAAAAAACCAACTTTTTGTTTTGTTGATCTTTTGTATTGATTTTGGGTCTCTATTTCATTTAGTTCTACTCTGATCTTATCTATTTCTTTTTGTCTACTAATTTTGGGTTTGAGTTGTTGTTTTTCTAGTTCTTTGAGTTGTAGCATTAGGTTGTTTATTTAAAATATTTCTATTCTTTTGGTGTGATTATTGCAATAAACTTCCCTCTTAGTACAGCTTTTGCAGTATCCTACAGGTTTTGGTATGATGTGTTTATTTTCATTGGTTTCAAGGCTTTTTTTGATTTCTTAATTTCTTCTAGGACCCATAGGTCATTCAGGAGCACGTTGGTTAATTTCCATGTATTTGTATAGTTTCCAGAATTTTGCTTATTATCCATTTCTAGTTTTAATCCTTTGTGGTCTGAAAAGATACTTGAAATGATTTCAATTTTTTTTATATTTGTTGAGACTTGATTTGTGGCCTAACATGTAGTCTGTCCTAGAGAATGTTCCATGTGCTGATTAGAAGAATGTATATTCTGTATTTGTCGGATGAAATGTTCTGTAGATATCTGCTGGGTCCAATTGGTCTCAAGTGTAGATTAAATTCTGTGTTTCTCTGTTGATTTGTTGCCTAGATAATCTGTCCAATGCTGAGAGAGGCGTGTTCAGGTCCTCCATTATTATCATATTGGGGTCTATCTCTTTCTTTAGGTCTATTAGTGTTTATTTATATATTAGTGTTTATATATACATATATAGTGTTTATATATACATATATAGTGTTTATATATATATATAAAACTATACATATATACATTACTATTTACATGTGCTCCAGTGTTGGGTGCATATATATTTGTGACTATTATGTCTTCTTGCTGGATAGATCCCTTTTTTCATTATTTCATGGACTTCTTTGTCATTTTTTATGGTTTTTATTTTAAAGTCTATTTTATCTCATATAAGAATAGTTGTTCCTGCTCTTTTTTGGTTTCCATTTGCATGGTATATCTTTTTTCCATCCCTACATTATCAGTCTGTGTGTGTCTTTGCAGGTGATGTGTGTCTCTTTAAGACAGCATATTGTTTGGTCCAGCTTTTTGATCCAGTCATTCAACTGTCTATTGGGTGGGGAGTTCAATGCATTTACATTTAGGATTGCTATTGAAAGGTATTGTTTTATTCCTGGCATTTTGTCAATTTTCCTTTGGATGTTTTAAATATCTTTCATTCCTTTTTTCCCCTTCTGTTGTTTGTCTTTAGTATTTGTTATTTTTCTTTTGAGGTGGTAAGATTTAGTTTCTCATTTGCATTTTTGTTCTACCAGTAGATTTTGTTCTTTCTTATTTATTCATGGTAGTGACTGTTGTTTTTCAGATTCCAGATCCAGTACTCCCTGGATAGTGATTATTGTCTTTCAGATTCCAGATCCGGTACTTTTTTGCAGGGCTGGTCATGTGATGGTGGACTCTCACAGTTTTTGTTTGTCTAGGAAATACACTATTTCTCCCTCATTTCTGAAGGATGCCCTTGCTGGGTATAGTATTCATGGCTGGCAGTTTTTTTGTTCTAATATTTTGAATATATCATCTTATTTTCTTCTGGCCTGTAGAGTTTTTGTTGAGAAGTCTGCTGTTGGTCTGATGGAGACTTACCATAACCTGATGTTTTTCTTTTCCTTTTTTTTTTAAAGGTTCTCTTTTTATCTTTGAGCTTTGTCAGTTTGACTTTAATGTGTCATAGGAGGATCTTTTTGGAATGAATCTGTTTGGGGATCATTGAGTCTCCTGGATCTGAAGGTGTCTCTCTCCATACTTGGGACGTTTTCCATTATTATTTAATTGAATGGTTTTTCAATGCACTTTCCTTTCTCCTCCCCTTCTGGAACACCCATGATTTGAATGTTTGTGTGCTTAAGGTTATCTGCTAACTCTCTTAGATTTTCTTCATTTTTAAAAATTCATTTTTTCTTTTTGTCTACCTGGTTTATTTCAAAAAGACTATCTTCAAGATCAGAAATTCTTCTTGCTCTAATCTGCTTCTTAATCTCTCAGTTTTTTAAAATCTTGTTGGATGAATCCTTCACTTCCAGGAATTCTGCTATATTCTTTTTTAAGTTATTAATCTCTTTGTAAATTTCCTCCTTCATATCTTGGATAATTTTTCCTCACTTCATTTTGTTTTCTCACTCAATTCTTATATCTTATTTAGTTTCCTTAACATTGTTGCTCATAATTCCTTTTCAGTCACTTCAAGAGTTTCCTGCTCTATGGGGTTTGGTACTTGAAAATTACTGTATTCCTTTGGTGGGGTCATATTTCCTTATTTTTTCATATTTCTAGTATATCTACATTGATGTCTGGTCATCAGGTAGAGCAGTTACTTCTTCTATGACTTTGGGATGGGATTTGAGGAAAGAGACTTCCTCTTTTTACGGACTCTGCTGGTGACTCTCTTTGTGTCAATGTATTTGAATGGTTGGCAAGCTGCTTGCACAGTAGCTGTGGCTGCTGCTGTGGTGGTGAGCTGCCTTGTGGCAGCAGTGTCTATGTTAGTGGCTGTGGTGGACCACCTGTACAGAAGTGGGAGCTGAATTCCCAGGTGTGATCCTGCCTTCTCAGAGTTTATTTTCGGACAGGAGTTATTTCTGACTGTTTCTGAAGGTGGACTTATCTGTGCCTGTAATGTGTCAGCTTAAGTCCCCTCAACCTAGCAAATGTGCTGTGTGTCCTCTCTTACTCGGAATCCCATTTCCCCTCAGCTGTCACCAGCTAAATTATTTGGCTAAGAAAGCCTGCAATATTGCTTCCCATGAAAACCCCAATGGACACTGATTCCAGCTTTTCTTAAGATTTTCAATCCTTAAGTAAAAGGACCAGATGTGTTTGAGCTCCATGTAAACTGATGAAAAAAGCATATCTGCTCCTTGACTATGACCCTACTTTATCACCAGTGCCTCCAAAGCAGCTCTTCCTGTCTCAAAAATCTCATGTGAGTGGATAAGGCAGATTCTGACCATCTTTCTTGACCAAACCCTCATGAAGAAAGGTTTATGACTTCACCCCTCTAATGAAAGATCTCAAATATAAGCCTAGGAGACACATGCGATCTTGCTGCCACACTTACCATTCTCCTCTCAGTGCTTTTCTCTGGAGCAAACCCCTACATTCTCCAGTTACAAAGTCAAAATTTCCTGTACAACTTAACAAGGCTTGATACATACCAAGATTATGTCTTAGTCTCATCTCATTCACACCCAAATGCCCTATTATATCCTTAATAATATTAATAAAAAAAGAACTCATGGAGGACTAGAGATGAGAAAACTGAGGTCAATGTGACTAAGAAAGCACTACTTGTGGGCACTAAGGCTAAGGCAAAGTCTAGCTGTAAAACCAAGGGTTGGCTCTTCCCCTTTCTCGAGCATACCTTCTTCATTGCCCACATAAGGTACTTCCCGGTCAATTTCCTGATGGAAAGAGCCCAAACTAGCAGAAAGAAGAACCTGGATCTTCTGATATTATGAGACATGAGGTAACTTAGAGGGAATTCACCTCCCTTGAATGCACTATTGTTTCTAATGTCCCAGTCAAATGAGTATGTTTGGAACTTACATATTTTCATGGAGAACGAACAAGAAGCTTGATTATGTCCTCTGATGTTTCCTATTGTTCTCTGGGAATCAGTTTCAATATAAGAGAAAAAGACAATGAACTGCTGAAGAGTGAATGGATTACTTAACGGGTAAACCCACATCTCTGAGATTTTACTGAAAGTCACAGAAGGAAACTTATAATGTGATTTTTATTGCTCAGCCCACATCAGCCTGAGAGTGAAACTATGTATAATAGTCTTGCAACAAAAACAGCTCCTCTCTGGATATTTTTACAACAACTACAGCAACTTCAAACCTGTTTGAAGCCTCTCTTTCCTTTAAGTTCTTCTTGGTAGAGCTGGTGTCACTGACCATGCAGTCTTAGTATATGTAGTCTGTCATTCCTTTGTCTTCTGTTCTGTCTCTAGATTTCTAAAGTGATGACTGCAGGTGAGGACATTGAATCCTAATGCCATGCTGAGGCTATCAATTCAAGTGAGACTTCTGTAAGTTTCCTGTAAAGCAAATGAAATTTCTAATACAATCCTACCCAGAAGTAGACACTACCTTTAATTTTCACTGTTTTAGAGACTGTAGTGATACTGGCTTTTCTATTTTGGCCCTTTCCCGAGAACTCATGTTTTGGGCTATCAAGCTGGGTTAGAAAACTATCTCAGAGACAGACACTGTTCTGAGCTTAGAATTCTCCCCCTTTTTTTAAATCTGATTTCCATCACTGGCCTGTTACTCCTGGATCCAACCTGGGTGCCACTGCAACCCTCTCTATTTTGAGGATAACACCTTATAAGGGAGACTCCTTAGTCCTTCATGTCACCTGATTTCTTGGCACAAGTCCCCAGTCCTTAAGAAACACTGAGTCTATTCTATACCGGAGACTTCTGCAATAATGGTGTTGAAATAATTACATCAGTTCTCCCCCTTTTTTTATCTGATTTCCATCACTGGCCTGTTACTCCTGGATCCAACCTGGGTGCCACTGCAACCCTCTCTATTTTGAGGATAACACCTTATAAGGGAGACTCCTTAGTCCTTCATGTCACCTGATTTCTTGGCACAAGTCCCCAGTCCTTAAGAAACACTGAGTCTATTCTATACCGGAGACTTCTGCAATAATGGTGTTGAAATAATTACATCAGTGGTTAATAAGTGGAACTCTCTGACTCCCCTCTCAGCTTGGTATCCAAGCCCTCTCTCACATTCATAGTCCGAACTAATTCTGTTAGAATGGATGTCTCATTGACTGAAGACCTGAAGGAAACCATATCTAACTACCTCTTTACATGAAGAATGAGTAGTATCTATTAAATCTACTGATTTAAAGAAACAGGTTGACTAGTGTCTTGAGGGCAAAGGGTGGAGTTCTTTTCTTTAAAACATAGAAATGCTGGCACTTCCTTGTGGGGATAAATATTTATCATTATAAGAGGATGAAAGAGGTCCAATATTTCAAATTAAACCTTTTTTTTTACATGCCACTCTGGCAGGTGGAATTCCCTTGACTAGTTAAAATGATATTTGACATTTTTTTGATGAACGTGTTTACTTTTCCTCTAAATATTTTCTCCCAAGTACAGTGAATAGATAGATAATCTTGGTAGTTCTGGTGAGCCACATAAACATTTGTACCTTTAAGATTAGAGATAAGCTTCATACATTCCAAAGAAAATTATTCTAATTAGCATAATGTCCTGGAAATTTTAACTTAGGAATATACTCAGTTTTTACTGCTTTATCATCCTCTCGACATCTTTTTGTGCTGTAATGAGACTACTTTTCTATGCTGTTATCGTTCTCCTTAATTTATATTATTTTCTTCTACATTATCTAAATAAATGTGGAATGTGCACATTTAAAAGAATCCTCATTTATATAAAAGTAGGAACAAAGACAAATAGTCTACCATAACAAAAATATTCAATGCTATTTTTCCCAATTATTCTATAGTTTAAACAATGTATTTTTTAGGTAGGCTGCTTTGTTACTATGACATTTATGGATGCTGGAATTTTCCTGTGTGATTTACTTTCCCCACTACTCTGTAATTGGTGGAGGATATTAAAAGAAATTCTCTTAGATAGGAAAAAAAAGTAAAAAGAATCCAACAATAGCCAATTATTCTGCTGTTTGAAACTAAGAGGCAGCCCAGAGTCTTTAGAAGCAAAATCACATCCTTTTAAAGAATATTATAAAATGTTTCTGCTTTCATCTCCAAAAGGTATCCATGTACAAATTTCTCATTTCATATAACCCTGTTCATTTCTGCTTTGCATTTAAAGCTTTGTTCATAGCTGTGGGAAATCAAGTCAAAATCAAAGCCTCTCAGGAAGGAAAGGAAAGATGAATGTATACGAGGTACACGGTAGCCATACCAAGCAACTTGGCATTTCCCCTACTGAACCACACTGTCTTGCACCTCCCTGTCTTTCTACAGTGCTGCTTCCTCTCATGAAATGTTTTTGCTGTCATTACCTGGATAGTTCCTGTTTCTTTCCGGGACTCAGCTCTGTTATTGGTTCACCAGGCAGCCTTCACTGGTCTTCTCCATCTGGTTATATGTCTTCCTCTGTGCTCCCTGGTGCACGCTTCCTCCTCCATCACAGGAGATGTATGATTTTATCTATGCCTTTGTTTTCTCCATGAGACAAATAGCCTTCTGATGGCGTGGCTGCTTTTCATCTCTGAGACACCAGGCCTGCTCATCATGCATCGTTTGAATAAATTAAATGAATGTGAACTGATCATCCCTTGCTCTGGAAAGGGAGAAAGGGACACCCTGCAGACTCAAGACTGAATATCTGAGTCCTGGAAGATTTTTCTGCTGTGGCAAAATGGTTTTCTTTCCCACTAGCCATTATTTAGAATCTTTCCATGATGTTTATTATATGTATATGAGGAGAAAGTGGTCTTCTGATATCCTTTTTGTTAGGCTAAGACTCAAGCATCAGGGAAGCGTTTTAGGTAGTTGAGAGTAAGTAACACAAGGCAAAGAGCACAGTGTTGTCAGATGGGGACTGGTGAGGTGTGGGTGTGGGCTGGGGAGAGCTCTGAGGTTCTTGTGTGGTACTGATGATAACTTGAGGAGCAGTGGGGCTGTCACAGGCTTGTACATCAGGGGAGGGGAAGGACACTTTAGAGAAGGCTGGCATGGTCTGCAGGGCTGGCTGGGTGGATGAAGGTGACATGAGGCTAAGCCATGCAGTGATTGATACCAAGTCTGGAGTATCCACATCAAGAGTTATACCAGGGACTGCAAATGCCAGAAGTTAAGCCCTTGTTATAAGACATGAGCCAGTGTAAGACCAAGGACAAGCATGAGGCCAGGGGTCACCTTTGCTACCCTCCCCCATTCCTGGAAGCTTGTCATATCATACCTCTTTTCTACAGATCTGATATCTTGGAAAGAGAAATTGGGAAGAGGAAGCTACCTGAGGAATTAAACACATTTTATCCAGAACATACTGAATATTACCCATAGGTACTATTTGTAATATTGGCCATTTTAAAGTTTAAAATAGATAGAAATAAAAGTTACTGTTACCATTATTATTTTCAACTAAAGGTGGGGCTTTAGATAAACATCAAATTAGTTAAGAAATTACATATTTCTATGCATTCAAGTAGAGTTAATTTTGCAAACTCTTTACATATTTATCTCCAATTTGATTTTAACCTGGTATAATGTAAAACTTCTCTTTTGCCATCCAAAGCCTAACTGGGTGCCTTGTAGGTAATTTCTGTTCCACGAATATTTTTTTCACTGTGATATTTTTATGTAATGTAACATAAACTGCACATGTTAGAAAACCATGTATGACTGCATTATTTTCTTAAGATTTTGTTAGTTTGCTTGCAAATTACATTACCAAGTCCATATGAGCTTTGAACAAGTACATTGACCAACATCTCCCTTTTGCACACAAGAAAATGAAGATAAAAGTATAAAAGCATCATTAAAGACCAAAAAACTTCTGCTTATATCAACAAAGAAAAAACAGAATTGTGTCAATTATCTCAATTATTCAGAAAGGTCTCTTTTTGGCCAATTTTTATAAAATTTTCTTTTAAAAAATATGCATATTTGTCTAAACAGACAACAGGTGATTTCCTCCCATCAACGTCCCATTGAAAATTTCATGGAATTATTGTGCCAGTGTAATTTCCCCAGATAATGCATATTCTTGTTTTTCACTGAAATTCTCCAAAAGTATAATGGAGAGTGGATAAAGGAAAGGGGAATAAAAGTGTGTTCAGGATACCTGAAATAAATTATTCTGACCATTTCTTGCCTCATTTACAAAGGCAAAGTGAAATAGGAAATTGAAGCAATTATCTGAATAATCTCAGCTACCTGTCTCAGGCTCCTACCTCTTTCCAAAAGGGGATGTCTAAAAAGATGTTTGTTTAGGATTCTTTAAGCCTCTTGGATTTCTCTAAGCTTCTGTCAGAACACAGATGTGGCTTCTCTAGATGTACTACAGTGAACAATAGTGTTTCATTTGAAATTGTGCGTAAGACGTAAGGAAGTCATGGTTTTAATATCTCCCATGATTCTGAAGCAGTACCCAGCAATAAACTTTTCAGAGCTCTGTCATGTTTAAAGGGCTTCTGCAACCTAAGATTGTCCAGATCTGTGGATGCGCTGGTATCTCCCACCCCACCACCACGACCCTCACCACCCCCAGCTTTATTGAGGTATACTTAACAAATAAAATTGAACATTCTGGTATTTTTCAACTCCAGAAAACTTTTGGCATCAGTAAGGACTGTGTCCTTAGTAACAATCATCCTTAATACTACTGTCTATTTATACAGTGCTTTGGAATTTATAAAATGCTTTGTTGTGTCACTCAATCCCCACCCCTAAGAGTCATGTGATTCAATATCTCCTCTCCCTAACTGCCCACGAGTGATGTCTTCTATATTTTTAGAAGCACTTGAAAGTTAGGACACATCTTTTTCTTTGGCATCTACATGCTTTTACATACTTGTTTTCCCATCATTATGTGCCTGATCATCTTTTCCATGATGTTTTCCTGACATTGATGTCCTCTCCCGTCCACCCCAGGGAAATGTGACATATTCAATAACTCTTATGGCCTGAACCTGTTACATTGCATGTGAAGTATGTATGTACTTTTCTGTACCTCCAATCTAGACTCCTTCAGGGAAATAGCTTCTTCCCTTTTATCCTTGCAAACTGTCTTAGTCCATTTAGTGTTGCTATAACAGATGACCGGAGACTGGGTAATTCATAAAGAAAAGAGGCTTATTTGGTGCATGATTCTGGTAGCTGGAAAATTCAAGACTGGGCAGCCCACATGGTGAGGGTCTCATGCTGTTCCAACTCATGGCAGAAAATGGAAGGGAAATGGGTATGTGCAAAGAGATTACATGGCACAAGATATTAAGTGCTCTATGCATTTCCTCTTATATATGTGTGTTGTTACTAAAAATGGGGAAATGAAGAATTCCTTAGTCAATGTGAAGTTTGGCAGGTGAAATATTTCAAATCAAGGAGTGAAATAATAAAAGTGTCCTTAGTGGGGGAAAGGTTGAGAATCACAGGATGAGCTGTTTGTCCTTCTGGCTGAACATTAAAAATTATCAAGTAAAATCAGATACTGCATGCAACACACAAACAGAAAATGTTTCCTTTGCAAGGAGAATACTGAAGGAGAGGTATAAGCAGATTTTCTAGTTGCTGCGAGCAGTTTGGCAAAGAAATAATATAAGCAAGACATTATTTCGAGCAAACACTCCCTTTACAATAGTCACTGAAAAGCTATTAAATGTGCCTCCAGATCAAAATTTACAGCAGGTCCCACAGATAAGAATCATAGCTTTTTGGTTTGGAAGGGGCCTCCTGTGGTTGCACAGGGAATATTTAAAGAACTCTTACTTTGAAGGGCTATGTCTTATTTAAGTGATATGCATGCTAAAGATTGCTTTGAAATGCAGTGGAAATGAAGTATAGGGATGATAAAATAAAATTCAAATAAACTGAAACAACATGCCTGTTTCAGGACTCACCAGAGCATCCTGGAATCACACTGGTAAAATAACAGGTCCAGATTAGGCAATTAAGTCAGGGTCCTCATTAGAGAATGTGGAAATACATAAAGGGAATACCAGTATTAAACGAAACTAAATGGGGTGTTGCTAAATCTTGTTGTGCACTTGTGAGATGCCTGAGTAAAAAAATAATAATAAAACCAAATATCCCCAGGATCAAAAAAGAAGTGGAGACTTCCTATTGCTGACAGTTAAAAGGCAGCATGGGGAAGAAGAAACAGCATCTGATGGAAGCCAGAAAATCTAGTTCTTGTCTCAGTTATGTTTGTTCTTATCAACACGATTTTAAGAAGTTAGAGTCTCTGAACTCTAGTCTGTAAATTGGGTATTATAACACCTGTCTACTTTGTAGGCTTGTGGTGAGAATCAAATGAGGCAATAGATGTGAAAGCACGTTTGAAACTTTAAAGTGCCAAAAAATTCAAGTTGTTCCTCAAAACAATTTCTAAAGCAAACTCCAAAAGCACATATTTCCTGTACACAGAGCCTACATTTCTTATTTCAAGGGAGATTGAAAATGGGCTGTTATTTGCATAAAAGGGATAAAGTAAGAAAAAGTAATGGAGCTAGGAACAAAATGGTTAGTGTTTAACAAGTGAGCAAAGACAATTTTGTGTTCCGTTTTGCCCTAAAATGTATCCTGGGAGGTATGTAATTGAAAATTTCTGACTCTCAGATAAGCACACACCATAATTTTTGAAGAGACCTTGCTTAGCATGAATTCTTGGGATTGCGCTCTTCAGGCCTGAAGGGAAAATTGAACGGAGGGCTTAGGGTTCCATTAGAAAGCGATTTTTCTCTGGCTGAGTAACTCAGGATGATACTGCTGTGACAGTAGGAACCATGCCAGCTACCCCGGTGGCACTGTGAGAAGATAACCTGAGATGCAGAGCTTCTTTTTCAGACACCATGTCTCTGACTAAATTAGGAATGCGGTCAGCAACCCCGCAACTTGTGTTAGACAGTATTATTTTCCATCCTGAAGCAGAAGCTTAGACCCCTAACTCATGAGGTCTGTTTGACAGATGACATATGAGGGTGGGACAGTGTATTAGTCCACTTCTGTTGCTTGTAACATAAATACCCCAAACTGGGTAATTTATAAAGAAAGTGAGATTTATTGCTTACAGTTTCTGAGGCAGGGAAGTCCAAAGTCCAGGGAACACATTTGCTGGAGGCCTTGGTGGTGGTGACAGTGACCCAGAGGTCTCATATTGAAAGATGGTAGAAGAGGAGAAAGAAACACTCTTTGTGTGCTTTCCTTTTAAAGCCCTCAAAAGCACACCCCTGACCACAATTATTTTAATCCATTCACTATGGCATGGTCCCAGAATCTAATCACCTCTTCAGAGACTGACTTTTCAATTACCATAATAGGATATCCCACCCTCAACAGTTACAGTGGGGATTAAGCCTCAGTGAAGTTGAGGGACATTCAATCTCCAAAGGTGGGGTAAGAGATGGATGATAGATCCTAAATGTAAATTACAGGTTTTGCTTTAGAAACAAGTTGACTTACTGTACTTGTATTACCAAAGTAGATTGTATAAATAGTAACTGCAATTTCATAAACCTGGAGACTTTTGGGAAAAATGGTGGGGTAAAAGCATATTTGTAAACTATAACTGACTAAACTGACCCCAAACAAACAGCACTGAAGCTAGAGCTATTGCCAAATGCAAAGATTTTGAGACTATTTGTCAGATAAAACCTAGTTTGGAACATTTTAAAAGATGATACCAGGAAGCAGAGCAAAACTTACCGTTTTTAGTGGATGCTGTTGGTGCCTTGCCTAGAAACCCTTGACTGAGTAGGTGCAAACTTCCTCCAGTTGCTGTCGGTGTTGGCTGCTAAGGCTCACAGCTTCCCCCTTCATCCAAATCCTCTCCTTGTCCTAGACCCCTTCTAGGATAGCCAGTGACCAATGACTGATTGACACAAGAGACAAAAGCCTGACCCAATTGCCTAAAGAAGAAATCAGTTCTGAGATACAGTTTTTGCTCCAGAAGATTTCAAAAGGATCAGGATGAAAGTTATTCTCCAGCTGAAAGACTGTATCTTGCTTAGTTTCCTGGTAACTCTTTCCCTGAGAGCTCCTTCAAGCCTCTTCTCAGTCTCTACTTCTACGGAACTAGATGTTTTAAAGACACTTTATAAGAGTGGTATGTTTTTGTGGAATGCAAGTGGAAGAAATTTTAGAAAATTCTATTAATCTTCCAATTGGGAGGGTCCAGGGACTGGAGGTATGGATCAGCTATGGGAAAAATTGGGAAAACCCATTTTGGAGTTCTTTTCCCCAATATAGGTTTATTATTTTCTAAGATAATAGTGGTTTGGTCAAAATTAGTTTTCCCCGAGATGGTTTTCTAGTAGCAATGACCTGATTTGAAAAGGAACATTTTTTGTAGTATTTATCTATTGCTGAAAAACAAGTTACTATAAGTGTAGCGACTTAAAACAGCACACAGAAGGAGGGTTCGAGATAGCTGAGTAGAGGTACCCAGCTCTCACCTCTGGTGCAAAAAAAGTCCAAAACAACAAGTAGATAGTCACATGTTGAATGGAGTTTCTGGGAGAAAACACCAGACTTTAACAAAAGGGTGAAGTTTAGAAACTGATGATGGCAGCATAAAAAGACAAGTGAAGCTCCTGACCGAGACTGGCTTGACGTCTGGAGAGGCTTCTCACTATAGAAAAAGGCAGGCAAGGGATCCCTGCTTGCACTGATCCCTGCTTACACCACAGGTGATGCAGTCCAAGCTATAAGGGAGACACGGGACCACTGCAGGCCATGAACCCAGTGTGGAGAGCTGCTGGGATCCTGCATGACTGCATTAATCCAGAGAAGGAGTCCACACTGAGCTTGCCATTTGGGGATTGGAGTCATCACCTGAGTGCATTTTGCTCTGGGGCCCAATAGCCCTGTCATCTCCACATCCCTAAGACCTACTCATTACACTGTGACTCGGGCACCCGAGCTCATGCAGTGCCCTGCACTTCTGGGCACAGGTGTTCAGTGCAGTGTGGAGTCCACCCCCAAGAGACAGGATTCCAGTACTCACTTTCTGGAGCCAGAGAACTGACCAATTGGGGCATTCTGCCACCACCCACGGTCATGATCTCTTCAGTGGAGTGCACAAGCACCTCCTCCAGGAGCAGAGAGTCCTGCTGTGACTCCAGCACACCGTCCCAGAGCCACTCACTCCAGCTGGGAAACTGTAGAGCAAATATATGCCTTCCTCTAAAGCAAAGATTCCCATCTTTAGCTCCATTGATCCTGCCAAGGGTTGCTTGTTCCACTTGGCAACCGACAGAGTAACCCAGCATCTCTCTTGCGGACACAGGGGTCTTCCCACAACCCCAGTGACCTTATTCAGAGTCCCACTCCATCTGAGGAGCTACAGAGTGCCTGTGTCTTTCTTGGGGGCACAGAGTCATATCCATGGCCCCAATGACCTTGCCCAGTGTCAGGCACTTCAGATGAGGATCTGCAGAGCACCTGTGTCTCTCAGGAGTGCAAGATCCTGGTGGTGGCCCCAGCAATCCCACCTAAGGTCACCAACTCCAGCCGAGTACCTGTAAAGCATATCTGTAAAGCCCAGCCCATAGCCTGAATGATTCCACCCAGAATCACCCACTTCAACTGAGGAGCTGCTGAGAGCCTTGTCATCTCCCTCAAAATCCAAGGTTCTGGCCATGGTCCCAACAATCCTGCCCAGTGCTGTGCACTTAGGTTGAGAAGCTTCAGGGCATCTCAGTGCCTCTGTTGGGGACATAGGATCCTGGCCAGGGCATCATAAAGGCTGTCCAGGGTTGCCCACACTAATTGAGCAGCTGCATAGCACCCCAATGCTTCTCCGAAGAGCCTGAGACCTCATCCACAAACCCAGCAACCAGTCCAGTGTCATCCACTTCAGCAAGGAACCGCTGAGCACACCAGAGCCTAGGCTACTAAGGCACTCACAGACAACTTTGACATTGAATATAGTCAAAGAAATCACATGGAGATTATACTACTGCTCACCTGGAACCAAACCTTAAACACCCAGCCCAACTGATACTAAAGAACACATCTACAGAAAAAAGTCTCTTTCTTCAAAAGCTACTCCAGAAAATTAGAAGAAGTAACTGTTTCACCAGATGCCCAGACATTAATGTAAGAATATGAGAAACATAAAACAAAACAAAACAAATTAACAAAAGCCCCACAAAACAAGGAAACATGACACCCCCAAAGTAATAAAATAATTCTTCAGTACCTGACTCCAACAAAAAGACTCTACAAAATGCCTGAAAAGGAATTCCAAACAATATTTTTAAGGAAACTCAACAAGATGCAAGAAAATACAGATAGACAACACAATGAGATCAGGAAAATAATTTATGATCTGAAGAAGTAATTCAACAAATATATAGATATCATAAAAAAGAACCAAGCAGGAATCATGGAAGTGAAGAATTCATTAAATCAAATAAAAATATAAACAATAGCTTAAGCAGCAGACTAGATTGAACAGAAGAAAGAATTTCTGAACCAAAAACAGGTTTATGGAAATAACTCAGTTGGACAACAACTAAAAAAGAATTTAAAAAAAATGAAGAAAGTCTGGGACAACTTTAAGTGTACGAACATCCATTTTATGGGTGTTCTGGAAGGGGAAGAGAAGACAAAAGACATAAAAAAACTTATTTAACAAAAAAATAGCTGAAAACTTCCCAAGTATTGGGAGAGATATGAACTTCCAGGTCCACGAGGCTCAAAGATCCCCAAATAGATTTAACTCAAAAAGGTCCTTTCTGAGATACACTGTAGTCAAATTGTCAACAAATACAAGCGAAGTCTAAAAACAGCAAGAGAAACATGTCAGGTAATGTGTGAGGGAATCCTCTTCAGACTAATAGCAGATTTTCAGCAGAAACTTTACAGGCCAGGAGAAAGTGGGATGATATATTCAAAGTGTTGAAAGAAAAGACTGCTGGCCAAGAGTACTATATCTAGTAAAGCTATCCTTCAGAAATGAAGGAGAAATAGTGTCTTTCCCAGACAAATAAAAACTGTGTGTTTACCACCACTAGACCAGCCCTACAAGAAATCCTTAAAAGAGTCCTACATTTGGAAGCAAACGAACAATAACAACCATCATAACATATGAAAGAATAAAACTCATTGGTAGAGTAGCTATGCAAATGAGAAAGAGAAAGAAATTATATCTTATCACTACAAAAAACCTGAAAATAACAAAGAGAAATAATAAAAGAGAAAGAAAGGAACAAGAGATATACAAAACAACCTTAAAAACATTAACAAAATGTCAGGAGTAAGTTCACACCTTTCAATAATAGCCTTAAATGTAAATGGATTAAATTCCTCATTTAAAAAATAGACTGGCTGACTAAATTAAAAAGCAAGGCATACCTATATGCTGCCTACAAGAAACTCACTTCCTCTGTAAAGACACACATAGACTTATAGTAAAGGGATGAAAAATGATAATTCATGTGAATGGAAACTCCAAACAAGCAGGAGTAGCTATTTATTTCAAATAAAATAGATTTCAAATGAAAAATGATAAAAAGAGACAAAGACATTACATAATGATAAAGGGATCAGTTCAGTAAAAGGAAATAACAATTATAAATAAATATGCACCCAACGTTGGAGCACCCAGATATATAAAGCAAATATTAGATCTAAAGGTAGAGATGGATCCCAATACAATAGTAGTTGGGGACTTCAACACCCCTCTCTCAGCATTGGACAGATAGTCTAGACAAAAAGTCAATAAAGAAACATTGAATTTAAGCTATACTATTGACCAAATGGACTTGACAGACATTTACAAAACAATTCATCCAAGTGCAGAATACAAATTCTTCTCATCAGCACATGGGTCATTCTCCAGGACAGATCAGATGATAGTCCACAAATCAAGACTCAACAAATTTTTAAAAAATGAAATGATATCATGTATCATTTTACCACAACATAATAAACCTAGAAATCAACAGCAAGCAAATCTTTGTAAACTGTACAAATACATGGAAATTAAATAACATGTTTCTGAATGACCAATGTGTTAAAGACGAAATCGAGAAGGAAATCAAAGAGACAAAAAATAACATGCTGGTGAGGATGTTGAGAAAGGGAAGCTTTTATACACTGTCGGTGGGAATGTAAATCAGAACAGCCATTATGGAAAAATGTATGGAGGTTCCTCAAAAAACTAAAAATAGAAATTTCAAATGTCCAGCATCCCATTGCTGGATATTTATTCAAAAGAAAGGAAATCAGCATGCCAAAGAGATATCTTCATGCCCAAGAGATATCTGCATGCTCATGTTTATTGTATCATTATTCATAATAGCCAAGATATGGAATCAACTACATGTCAGTGGACAGATGAATGGATAAAGAAAATGTGGTATATATACATAATGGAATACTACTCAGCCACAAAAAAGAATGAAATCCAGTCATTTGCAGCAACATAGATAAGCCTGGAAGACATTATGTAAAGTGAAGCAAGTCAGTTACAGAAAGATAAATATCATGTCTTCTCACATATATGTGGGAGCTAAAAACATAAGTCGAACTTCTAGAAGTTGAGAATAGAATTGTGGTTACTAGAAGATGGGAAGGGGTGATGGTGGGGGGATAGGAAGAGGTTGATTAATGGACACAAAAAGACAGCTAGATAGAAAAGATAAGTTCTAGTGGTGTATAGTACTGCTAGACATCTGTAATTAATAATTTATCATATGTTCTCAAAGGGCTAGAAGAGAGGAGCTCAAAAATTCTCATCACAATGAAATGTTCATTTTTTTGTGTGATGATGAATTTGCTAAATATCCTGATTGGATCATCACAGATTGTATACATGTGCTGAAATATAACTCTGTATACCATAAATATGTACAATCAATATGATTCAATAAAAAATAAATATTTTTAAATAAAAAATTAAAAAACACCACACATTTTGTGGGCAGGAATTCAAGCACGGCTCAGCTGAGTCTTCCACTTCAGGTTTCTTATAGACATCAATCAAGGTTTTGTCTGGACTTCAGATCTCATCTGAGGCTTAGCTGGGTAAGGATCCATTTCCAAGCTCTTGTGATTACTGGCAGTAGTCAGTTCCTTGTGGGCTGTCAGACCAAGGGCCTCAACTCTTTGCTGACTGTCAGTTGGAGGCCACCCTCAGTTCCTTGCCACATGGACCTCTTCAGATGGCAGTGTATTTCATCAAATGAAGTGAGGGAGAGCAGACCTAGAGAAGGTCTGCTAGGAAGAAAAAGTCGTCATTTAATGTAACAAATCATGTGAGTGACATCCCTTCACTTTTTCTGTACTCTATTAGAAGCAAGTCACGGATCCTGATTGCACTCAAGGGGAGAGAATTACACTGAGGAAAAACACCAGGAGGTGGGGACGATTGGGGGTCCTTTTAGAGTCTGCTGCCACATCCACTAACTTAGAGCAAGAAGAAGTGGAAATGAAGGATGGGGGAGTTTCTACTTAGACACATTGAAGAATTGTAGATCATTAGCAGCAAAAGCATTAATTAAGGAGAAAACATGTAGTTTTGTCACATCAAAATCTTATGGGGCTTTTTTTTTCTCACTCAAGTTCTTGCCTATGTGGCCAGTTACATTAGAAATCGCAGAAAACTAAGGGCCCCAAGGATGGGGAAAGATTTTCTCCAGACTTAGCTGAGCTGGCCTCCATGCAGTGGATTTCAACAAATGAACAGAAAATGCCTTCAGGGAAAGTGTGCTTGGCTGCAGCTTCCTATAGTGCCAACTTCTTTTCCACATTCTTGAAACTACTGAATTACTGAGTTGTGACAATATCAAACTATCTCATCACTCTCCAGCTTACTTTCCAGGAGCATACTTTTCAAGATGTTAGAGAAAAATCAAGAAAGTTCAGAGTCAATAGGAAAACTCCTGCCATCAAGTAAAGATGAGTAAAATGGGATCCATTATACTAAACCCAATGTCCTCACACCATGGTAACAAAGGGCACTAACACATTCTACAAAAATAGTGTGAAAAATTCAGTTGAAGAGCATACATTTGAAGATTTACTGAAGGAAAAAAAATGTAAATACTAATTTGGATGAATATTAAAGATAATATGGTATCTAAAACTAACATGAACGTTATATCAAATAACGAACCATAGAGATTTTTGTTAAGGAACTAAATAATATCTCTAATAAAAGACATAATGCTATTAAAGCATTCAAAGCAGTAGAGAGAAAAGCCATCACTGAAAAAAAAAATTGAATCATTAAACCATAGTTGAGAAAATTATTAGAACACCGAAGAAAAACTGTGAAAGATTTTTATAAAGGTTATAAAAAATGATTAGAAAGAAGAATAAATAATGGTGACTCAACATACCCCTAATTTCTATTCCCAGGGAAGAGAATAGAAGAGAGCAGGAGAAATAAGAGAAAATAGAATGGAGCAGAAATATAAATAGAAAAGAAGTTTCCTCAATTGAAGGTAGGTCTTAATCTATCTACCAGGCTTTCCAGGTATCAGACAAAACTGATGGAAAGCCACCAACACTGACGGCTATTCTGATGAGCTTATTTCATTTCAAAGATTAAAAAGAATTGTGCAAGCGTGTAGAGGTGCAGGAATGCATTACCTAAAAGGGAAAATAAACTTTTGAGTGCTTCTCAGTCATGAAATGTGTCAGAGGAGAGTGAAACAATGTTTTGAAGGGAAATAAAAAGTTCTACCCCTGTAAGAGTTTTTCTTCAACCTAAAAGCAATAAAAAGTTATCACTCCTGCAACTTTCAAGGAGAGAAAAACAAAAACTTTTTTGTAGACGTACTCCAAATAATCAAGGGGCAAATCAAAATAATAAATTCATAAATGAGGGAGTTGAGATACAAAAGGACTAACAAGTTATTTATTTTAAATCCATTTCAGCAAAAAATTACATCTAAAATGTGTGGTCTTACAGGTGTGTACAAAGATATGTGTACGAGTAGACTCATATGTTACTACTTTTAATACAACCTATTTTTAGCACTGTTCCTCACGGTCATTATTCGTGTAGATTTAACTATATATTTTGTAAGATCAATTGCACACCATTGTATTCTCTTGTTTTCATTTTTATCTTGAAGTATCTATTTATTCTGAATCACTCGGGGTTTGGTTATGATCTGTTTTCCATTATTTTCCTCAGATGTGGCACCTCCTCACATGTGATCCTTTATTTTCTGCATTCTTGCATTTATGCAGGTGATTGACATCTTACCTAGGTAAAAAAATTTTTATATGGCAGTCTTTTCTCTTAAAAGTCTATAGAAGTTAGCCAACCAAATTCTAGCTTCCAGTTTTTCAGATAATACACACAGTGCTTTTTTTTCTTTGCTAGAAATTTCCCCTTTCTACTGAAAGGGGGTAGAGAGGTTTATCTTTGGAGACAAGATTTTATAGTCAGACATATATGCCTTAGTGCATGTCTTTCCTAGTCAGTACTAAAACCCAGTGATGCCTTTCAATCTGAAGCCTTGAAAAATTTTTAAGCTCAGGAAAATTGAATATTTTTCTTTCAGATTTCTAATTATTTTCTTCCTTCTATTTATAAGTTAAGTATTCTGGGTTTGTTATTAGTATTAGTTTTCAAGGACTACTGTAACAAATTACAAACTGGGTGGCTTAAAACAACAGAAATTCATTCTATCTGAGTTCTGCTACAGAAGTCTGAAATCAAGGTGTCAGTGCAGCCACGCCCACTCTGTAGCCTCTAGGGGACAATTCTTTCTTGCCTCTTCTAGCTTCTTGTGGTTGCCAGCAATCCCTGGCATTTCTTGGCTTGTGGCAGCATAAATCTGACCTGTTTACTTCTTCACCTGGCCTTCCCTGTGTCTTCAAATCTCTTCATCCCTACGTGGACACCAGTCGTTGGATTTATGGCCCATCTTAATCTGGAATAACATCATTTTAACTTGATTACATCTGCAAAGACCCGATTTCTAAATAAGGTCATATTCACAGGTACTAGAGGTTAGGATTTTAACATATCTTTTTGGGGGACACGATCAACCCGTGACGTTATCCAAGTCTCTAACCTCAGGATATCCATCTCTTTGAGACATACTTCTTATGACTTACATTCAATTTCAATTAACACTAAATTTTCAATAGCTAACATCACCTCTAATTAATCTATTAAAATTTAACACTAAAACCATGTTTTTATTTGATAAAAATACTTTTGTTTTGTAATGTAATTGAATCTCCTTAGGTGTTCTAAATGCTTTTTGCAGGAAGCTACCTGTTCGGGGAGTTCTGCTTGTCCTACCTTTCCAAGGATAGCTGGAGATCCATAGGTGTGACTTTTTTCTTCATCTGCTCATGTCTCCTCTTTTGGGCATTGGGCTGTTGGTCTCCCTTATGTGAAATCTACCTTATGTGGAGGTGGGAATTACAGCAGTTTCATTCCCTGAGGGCCAATGATGTAGCAGGTGATGATTTGTCAATCTCCCATTAGGGTCTCAAAGGGAAAGGTTCTCTGCTACTCTTATCTCCTCAGCTGCAATATTCAGAGTGGGGGTCTTCAATTTGGCTGAACATGGTAATTACCTTAGGAGTGTTTACAAAGTACCAATGCCTAGTCTGCATCTGTGGCTTAACTGGTCTGGATTCCCAGTCCTTCAGCTAGATGCAGAACTTCTTACACTTTTACGTACATGTGAATCCCTAGGCATCTTGTTGAAATACAGATTCTGATTCAGGAGGTCTGAAGTAGGGCCTGATTCACCTTTTAAACAAATTCCTAGGTGCTGCTGTTACTACTGGTGCTGCTGCCGAAAGTAGCTAGAACACTGGTTCTCAAACATGACCCTGCATTGGGATCACCTCAGGAACCTCAAAATATATACGAACGGTTCTACCCCATCCCCAGAGATTCTGATTCAATTGATATGGGGTGTGGCCTGGGCAATGGGAGTTTTATACTCTCCCCAGGTGTTTCTAATTTGGCACTGGACTAGAGCTTTTCCAGCCTTAGGGCTAGGGTTGACTCAGCTGCTGTTGCCTTGAAGTCCCTCAAGAATTTCCCCTCCTCTCAGGGATCCTTGGCTGTCAGGCAATCTGCATCTCTCCAGTTTGCCAGGAGTTATACTTCCCATCTGTGAGATTTTTGCTGCCATTTTCAGGCTTGCTGCCACACTGAAGGGAAATGGTTTCAGGTTTGTTCTCTCCTTCCAGACCTCAACAGAGCCTAAGACTTTATTTATAATCTCTAGGCCTTGCCTGGCAGCTTCTGCTTGCGAGAGGCTGACCTTTGGATTGGAAGTGGGATAGCAGGGCAATAGCGATGTGTTTAAGTGAGTCTCTTCTCCAAATCAAAATCTTTAATTTTCAAGAGTTCTTTCTTCTTCTCTAATTTGTTTTTGCTTTCATAATGCAGTCTTTTGTTTTATAGAACGGTATCGTCTTAAAGATCATTGACTCTAACTTGAAGGTCTTTTTATTTTTATTTTTTTTTGCCATTTTCTTATTACTTTTTCCAAAAGATATTATTATTATTTTTTAAATCTTGGTATTTACCTTGTAGGCTGAGGCCTTTCCTCAAATGTTTCATTTGCTCGTATTTAGAACTGGGCAATGCTTCAGTCTGACTGTATTATCTGTGCCGTTAGTTAAGATGTATTGACTGCCAGGCTTTCTTTGGGATAAGGGGCAGAATCTGGCTGTTAGGTTAGAAACCACCTATATAATAGAATGAGGAGGTGTTTATACTAGGGCACCAACACACAGCTTTAGCTGCCTTAGTTCTTTCCAGATTTTCTGGGATTAGGTATAAAGCTTTAGGCCACTAGAGGCAGGCAAGGGAGGGGGACACATTGTTTCACAAATTTCTGTATATAGGCCTTAATATGCTATTCATTTTTAGCCTTTTAAATGATTCCTGCCTTTTGCCATATTGCGTTTTACTTGTACTTGCTGCACGGACCAACTTTTTTCTTTACTGATGCTCATACCACATGAGTTCCAGACTGTGGCTTCCGTAGCTATGCCTCATCTACTGAGATTCTTCCATTTACCTCCCACTGCTTATTGCTGGCTACTCTCTTTCCCTCTTATTTATCGTAGTCTTATACTTTTTAAATCTTCCATTACTATCATGAAGGAGTCTGAAGAGGGAGAGGAAGACCTGACCTCTCACATCAGAAACACTACAGTATCGTTTTAATAGCTATACAATATTCTGTTTTGTGGATGTGCTGTATTTACCTTGTTTAATGAGTGCTCTGTTGTTGGAATTCCATTTTACCCCACTTTTTACTACTATTGTACAATGAACAACCTTATAATAAAATCTTGTTGCAAACAGTTCAGATAAAATCCTACAAATATAATGGTTAGGTCAGTGTATGTACTTTAAAAAAAATGTGTTAATAAGTTATGCCCACATCCTTTCTATATAGACTACATTAATTTATAGCACCTGTTCTCTACTGTTTGCTCCAACGCCATGTAAAACAATTTCCTTAATCTTTCTTCTATAAGTTAAAGATCTGATCTTATTTGAATATTGTCATGTTGAAGACTAGCCACCCTATCTATATAGTATTTTCCTGTGCAAACCAGTTACTCCCTGTAATTTTACTTTATTATAGCCTCTTTATAACCCTTGTTTAATGTAGATTTATTGATCCCTCCCACTTCTTTTCAAGCTCCATGAGATCAGGGGCATTATCTTCATGGCTATATTTTCTGAATTTAGGAAAATTGTCTGTAGGAGCATAAGTATTTTCTGAATAAAAATTTAAGGAGAAATACATTCTTGAAAGCATTTTTTAATAGACACATTAGTGTATTGTAAGTGACTCAATTTTTAAGTATTTAATTTTTGCTCTGATTTTCATAAGCAAAACTACTCTCTGATCTGGACCATCCATTTGTATGTAATTTAAATATAACCTGAACACCAGGGGGTTTGTAAAATAAAGGACCCTTCATTGGACCATTTATTTATATCTATGAAAGAGATTTATATCTATGAAAGCCTTGAGGACCTTCTAGTAAATATTGGTTGTATCACAGAATTTATCCTTATAGCAGTGATTTCATTGCAAGAAAATGCATGCTTAACTACCTATGGCCTTTATTTTAAGCTCTTTAACTCCGCACTGATCCTAGGACTTCTTTTTCTGTGATTTTAATGGTAGGAAATGAAACTACCAATTCTGTACAGATGTCAGAGAACCAGCCTTGCAGACAGCTGGAAGAAACAGGTGTACAGAAATCCAGGGACTATTAACACATCTAATTGAATAAGTGTTGATAGTTACAAAAGTAATTAAGAATAAAAGAAAGCCTGGTGAAACACCTAACAAAAACATTGCTGGTAATCACTGCCAACTTAAAACTCATTTTACAAAGCTTTCTAAAAAAATGGGAGCATTTTATATTGAATATTACCTTTTGTCTTATAATTTACATAGGTATCTTTAATGAACAGCTCGTTTATAGTTCCACTGAGTCTTTCCTGTGTGTGTTGCAGGCATCTTTGAAACAGCAGTATCAGCAATTTAAAGTCAGCAGGCTTTCTCCTGAATATTTATAGAAAGATTTCAAAAGTATACTTACCAATTTTCTTTAAGTTGTCTTCATAAAATTACCATGTTTTCTCCTATACTAGTAATACCTTTCTTTTAGAATTAGAAAATAGGACTTCATTGTGGCTTCTTTGTTTTTAGGATTTCCAGGTTGAATCCCATATAACATTTTATAACTATTTTTCTAATTATAACAGAAGCACGTGATTATCATAAAACATGAAATTATTTAAATAGAAAATAAGTCACTCATCATACAGCCACACGGAAAGCATGTGATGTATATATTGTGACATGTCTCTCACTGGGTATATTAGTTTGCTAAGGCTGCCATAGCAAAGTACTGTAGACTGGGTGGCTGAAGCAACAAAAACTTATTTTCTCACTGTTTTAGAGGTGAAAATTCTGAGTCTAGGTGTTAGCAGGGTTGTTTCTTTTGAGATCTCTGTTCATGGCTTGTAGATGGCCATTTTTCCCTATGTCTTCACAAGTTCTTCTTTCTGTAAGTACGCATGTCTGTATCTTAATCTCTTATTCTTATAAAGACACCAGTCATACTGGATTATGTCCCAATCTAGAGACTTCGTTTTAACTTAATTACTTCTTCAAAACTGCTATGTATGTCCAAATACACATTCTGAGATAGTAAAGTTTTAAACTTCAACACCTGCATTTTGGTGGAACAGAATTCAACCCATAACACAGATTTTTAAAAAATGTGTGTGTGTGTGTGTGTGTGTGTGTATGTGTGTGTGTGTGTGTTTAATAGCTTTATTGAGGTGTAATTGACATACAATAAATTATGCCCAGGAAAAGTGTATAATTTAATAGGCTTTGACGAATGTACTTACCCACGAAACTATTACCACAGTCAAGAGAATAAACATATTCATCAACTTGAGAGGTTTCCTACTGTTTGTATAGTCTTTCTCTCTCTTTCCTGCTCTGCTCCCATCCCAAGGATACCACTTGTCCACTATGCATTAATTTGCATTTCCTAGAATTTTATAAAATGGAATCATACTGCATGTACTCTTTGTCTGGCTTGATTCATTCAGTATGATCATTTTGAGATTCATTTGTGTTTTAATGTGTATCACAGCATCGAGAATATGGTAGTATATCATATCACAGTATCTGGCACATGGTAGATACCCTAATTATTAACTCAATGCATAAGTAAAAGTATAAATTAATGAGTATTTTAGAAGGCTAAGGAGGTGAGATATAATAATATATGCAGTTAAATGACAGTCAGAATCTTGGTGTTGTCTCTGAAGCATTTTACACAGGTGAATAAACGAACCACATCTGAAGTTTAGAAAATATCTCTGGTGGCAGCTTGAAGAATGGGTTTGTGGTAGGGAGAAGCTAAAGACAAGGGACTAGTTATTAAAGTTCTTATATGATGGTTTCTATATGTTGGGTTTGCACAGGGTCATCCATGTTAATATGTCTAGTAAGCAACTGAAAATGTGCACCAGTGAAAAGACTGATTTTGGGGGTAGGGGTGGGGTGGAAGTGTGAGTGAGAAAATTAGAATAGAGGAAATAATTATCTAAATCTATCTGTAAAAGTTGCAAAACAACCTTATAAATGTATGATTATACAGAGGAAAGAAAATGGATATCAGAAAAAAAAAAATTGTGGCCCCAAATATTAACTCTCTCACTAACTGGAAGACTTTAAGCAAGTCCTTATAACTTTGTGCCTGTTTCCTCACCTTTTTAAACTCTTCTTATTTGTATTTTCAAATTTCACAATGATGGACTTACATGTGGATTTTTATTTCCTGTGCTAGAGCCTTTCAAGATGGATGGGAATTCAGTATTGGCAAATTCCTGTCTATTATTTATTTTGTAATTTTTTCTCTATGTTCTCTGTAATCTGTTTTTGGAAATCCTATTACATGGATAGTAATACTAATATTTTTGGCTTGATATGTCTTTATATTTGCTCTCATTTTTAAAAAATTTCTTTTTACTCTCCGTGAGGTTTTCTTAATCTTGTTTCTCAACTTGACTATTGAAATTTTTATTTTGTTAATCTTATTTTGTAATGTCCCAAGAGCTCTTTTGGATTTCTTTTACTGTTACTTTTTTTCATAGCATATTGCTCATGATTTACAACTATCAGATTGTCTGAGCTTTTTCTTACAATTTTAGTTAAAATGTTTTAAACGTCTTTTCTCTGTCTTGTTTTATATCTTTTTGGATCACCCTCTTCCCATTTGTTTGTTTCAGTCTTTCTTTTTCATGTTGTAAGGTTTTTTTTTCTTTTTTCTGAAATGTCTGTTGATTCTAAGCTGTGAATTTACTTTTAGTAACAATATTCTCCCTAAACACCTTATTTAATTTCTTTCAAAAGAACTTTATTTTCATCCCCTTTTCTTAATTAGAGTAAAAGGCTGTTTTCTATGAGGGAGATGAGTACGGGTTAAACACGGTGGAAACAACAGTTCGTGTTCAGGGGGGTCAGTTAGTCTTTTTTTAAGCCTAACATCTAATTCTTGGTCTATATTGTATTGAGAATTCCAAGATGTTCTCTTTTGGGATTTGATGATTGAATAAAAGCCTTCTTTGCTGCATTCTCTTCACATTTTTGGATGTTTCAGGGCTCTTTCCTTTGCTTCATTTGTCAATGTTCCAATATCCATCTTCCAAAAGTTTGTTAAAATCTATGTTCTGCTAACGATCCCCGCCCCCTTTTTTTATGTTGTTGTTGTGGGGTTATGTCTTTTTCTTTTTCTTTTCTCTTCTGTTAGTCATTTTTTTAGGGCATTCTATAGTCTTGGCTTGATCTTAGTTTACCATCTTGCAGCCTATAAAGAGGAACAAAACTGCCCAATTAAAACTATTCTGGAGATTAAGTGATAGAATGATGCAATATTTCTTATTCACATACTAAATACTAGTTCCACTTTCCCATCATGTAAGAATGTTTTCTAACAGATGTCTGCCAGTTAACCCCACAGCATATGTAATAAAATTATAGCCTCTATAATATTTGATTCTGGAATTCTTTGTCACAGGAAGCAGACATGCTTCTTGACTACTCAGAAGAAGATTCTGTAGGTTATGGATGTTTTAGAAAGCTTCTACAATTCTTTCTGATGCAATCTGTCTTCTAGTCAATATTCTGCTTTCTAGCATTTTTTTTCCTTATTATAAAGAGAGATTTAAGTTGTGGCTCTTGGGTAAAATATTTCAACCTTAGATCAAACTCAAGTGCTTTCAACCAGGAAAGGAAATGGTGATCTCAGTTCTAAAACTGCAAGGAATTGAATTCTGCCAATAACCTGAACATGCTTGAAAATGGATTCTCTTGATAAGAGTTTAGCTGGCCAGCATCTTGATTTTGACCTGTGAGATAATGAGCAGAGGATCCAGCTGAGCCTATGTAGATGCCTGACCTGTGAGATAATAAATGAGTGTTGTGTTGAGTTTCATATATTTGTGGTAATTTGCTCTTTAATAGTAAAAATGTGTATAGATAGATTGGAGGGGGTAGGACCAGAAGTCAGAGAGACCAAGTTATCTGTGTATCTTCTCTATAGTAGTTCACCTGCTAGCAAAGGTGATGTGCCTTGAGAGTCCTTAGTAGTTACAAAGGAATAATTGCATATGTTATTATATACTCAATACCCATAATATCCCACAATCAATAGTCAGTGATTAAGTAAAAATGCATTAGATCTGTAAATAATGGCATGGTAGATTTTCTTCTTGTTCAAGGTCTTTTCTGCCTCTCTTTGTGGGAAGATTACCTTGCCTCCTTCCAGTGATACAAGGCTAGGTCTTATGCTATGTTCCAAATGTTTGTGTTCATATGTTCATATGTTGAAAACCTGTGTATTAGGAGGTGGGGGTCTTTGGGAGGTGATTAGGATAGAATTAGTGTCTTTATGAAAGAGGCCCCAGAAAGCTGCCTTTCCGCTTCTACTATGTGAGGACAGAACCATAAGGTGCCATCTATGAATAAGGAAGAGGGCCCTCACCAGACACCAAATCTGCCAATGACTTGAATTTGGACTTTCCAGCCTCCAGAATTGTGAAAAATAAATTTCTGTTGTTTATTAAATATCTAGTTTATGATATGTTGTTATAACAGCCAAAATGAACTAAGACAGTCATGTAACTGTTTCGGACAATAAAGTATTGTGTAATATACTATAAAGCAAATGTACTTCACAGGGCCTGGTTTACCAATTCCTTGCAGTTTCAAATATTGACCTTGCAAGGACAGGAAATTTTCCTCAGGCTATAAAGTCTCTAGTGTAAGATAAATATTTGTGGCACAGCATGGTTGCTGGCTCAAGGACAGACTACTAGTTACTGATTGTTATGTAACGATACTGAGAAATTGATGTAAGAAGGAATGTTTGCTAAGATCAAGCTTTTGTTGGTGGATCACTTAATTGCCTTACTGGAATGTCATCTGGCTTGTTTCACTGAAAGTTACCAGCCTATATTGTTAAGCTATAACCCCACCTATGTTCTCTTCCTGTAACTTCCTGGTCTGGAAAATAAATGCAGGAAGAGAACCCCAATTTGGGGTTAATTTCCCAAAGAAGGGTTGCCTCTCACTGGAGCATTCCCAGGGAAGTTCCCAGGGAAGCCCACTTTGGGGCTTCTCACTGCTCAGAAGATATGGGCTTTGAGTAATCCTTTGCATCTCCATCACCCAGGGGAAGTGGGGTGACAAATCCATGGGGGGTGAAGCAACACAAACCAACAAAGTATGAATAGAAGTGGCTTATACCTCTTTGCAGCAGAAGTTTTAAGAGCCATTGCATGCTCCTGACAGTCTTTTCTTTTTCTGTGAGACCTGGATGTATACATTGGGCTGTGACTTTAGCCTGGGTCCTGGAGCAAAGATGCTATGAAGTGGATATAAAAGTAACCTGTGATAGACATGAAGGATGAACAAGAAATTAATGTTTATTATTATAAACCAATGAGAACTTTGGATCACTGTTTACCACAGCATGACTTGCCAAAGCTGACTGAGCCAATTCTTGGTACATCAAGTAGACACTTGGCTATAACAAAAACTGAAAATATATGACACTGGCTCTAAGATGAGCAACAAATGATGAAGAGTCTATTATTGGCAGATAGAAAGATGGTAGCCCAAGTCATGCAGTCGTGTGATGTTTGTTATGAAGATTGCTACAGTAACTTAAAACTCATGACTTTAGGCAGACATGTAGGAAACAAAATATCAGTAGTGCTTCCTGGTTACTATGGCTGAATTTAACAGAATACTTAATAGAGGTTTTCAACCTTAGCTATAAATTAGAATCGACTATGAATAAAAAGGCTGATTAAAACTCAGCCTTTTGCTAAGGACCTAAGCAAGGGTTTGGCTTTCCTGTTCTTTGTTAAAACCTCTGAATACATTATGCTTGTGCCCTGTGAAGTAAATCGTTTTAGTTTAATAAAAGGGCACTAGAAAAATTAAGGGTGTGGTCTTCTTACCTGCTAAAACTGCTAAATTCCAGAAATGGAAAATTAAGTCTGCTATTGGTACATATTACTGACTGAAATCAAATAAATAAATAAATAATCCCAGTTTTTGAGAGAGGTAAGTTATACTACTAAAAGCTTCAGCAATCTGGGCTGAATGAGACTGTTTAAGACTTAAAACAATCATCAGGTGCCCAACCTTTCATATGCAGGAAGAACACAGAAAAAAATTGCTCAGCTTTTTATGCCCGTGACAGCTGTGGCCAGGGAGGACACTAGAAAAGTAGAAGTTGGAAGCCAGGGGTCAAGGAGCACAATGGGCTGCAGGCTGCTAAGCAACATTTCCCACCCCAGTGCAGGGGGCCTCTCTGACATCTGCCCTGTAGAGTTTTAGAATTGCTATTAACAGGGATGCAGTACATCATCTTACTTACTGTGCTTCTGTGCTTGTGCTTTCTGGTTTCTTGAACTTTCCACCATCATGTTATATTAGGTTTAAAGGATGCAATTAACTGTTTTCCAGTCTCTGGATCAAGAGAATCATCAATTGGTTATAATGATGAGATTATCATGAAGTTTTGAACATTGAGTATGATGCTATGACTGAGTGGAACTCTGGGGTGTTATCCCTTGAGCAGGCTTAGCCTTGTGACTTGGTACAGTCCATTGAATGTGAGCGCAAATGATATAAGCAACTTTCATGCAGAAGTTTTACGAGTCATTGCATCGTCCCTCTATCTTTTTTCCATTTTCCATGAAAACTAGCAGTGTTTCAGGTTGATCTGAGGTGACCTTTTAATCTGGGTCCCAGAAAGAAGAAGACATAAAGCAAAGCGACAACTATCTCACAGTGGACATGGAAAATGAGCAAGAAATAAATCTAACTCATTGAGGTTTCCCCTTTCTCTCATTCTCCTCCGTCTTCTTCTCCTTTGTAGTATTTTTTGCTGCAGCAGTCTAAGATGACTAATGTGAATGGTAATCATTTTAAATAAATGCAAATAATTAAATACCACCATACACATAATCTAAACTATAAAAATTCTGCTGAGGTCATAGGAGGCTTTTTTATTTAAGAAGGTCACCTTTTTATAAGAGCCGAGGAAACTGATCTCAGGCATATCTCCTAGCAAAGAATACTTAATGGATGAAACAATCTCTGGGGTGTCTAGAACATAGACTGGAAAAGATAAAACACTATTTCAATAGGTCAGGAAGATGAGATAACTGAAAGAATGAGATGATAGCTGAGAAGCAGAGTCCCTCAGTTTTATTATATACAGCACTTTTCTTATATTTCTGTTTGAGAGAGATTACTGGCCAACCACAATTACATATCTAGGATGGGACTAACCTGAAGTTATAGTTCTATTCTTAATCCTTAAACAGAATAATTGCAAAGATCTGAGTGAACTGTTATAAAACACAAAGAACTTTCATCTTTCCAAGAAGAAAAAAATAAAAATTATTCGTTTTTTCCTATAGGAGAAGGATGTCCTCATATCAGTGCAGTGAACTTGGATTTTGCATAAAACAGGGTAAGACAATTCCTACGCATAAAGTCATACTTTGAACAGGCACCCGGTTGATGGGTTGTTGGTCGTACTACCTGGTAGATATGAGTATGTTGCTATCCAGTGTCAGCCAGACTTTGAGGTCTGAAGACACAGTCCACACGACTCTTCTCACTTCTTACACCAGCTGCAAGTTTGGAGAGTTTCCAGAACCATCTTTAGGTTAGATAATGTTCTAGACGAATTCACAACACTTACTAAAATGTTTATACACATGATTAAGGCTTATTAGAGAGAAAGGATACAGATAAAAATCAACTAGAGGAAAAGGTGCATATGGCAGAGTCTGGGAGGATTCCAAATGTGAAGCTTCCACTGTCCTCTCCTGTGGAGTTGGAGGTGTTACCATCTTGACCTCTATGTGACAATATGTGCAAAATGTTCCCCAAAAGAGAAACTCACCTGAGCTTTGGTCCAGAGTTTTTATTTGGACATCACTAGGTAGGCATGATTGATTGATGGATTGATTGCTCACATGGTCAAACTCAGTCGTCTCCAGGTCAACTGATGCTGTGTGACTCAAAGCCCTGATCTTATATCACACGGCTGGTCTTTCTGGCATGACCAGCCCCCACTCTAAGACTATTATGTCTGCCTAGTGCCACCTAAACAAAGACACTTGAATCAGATATGACATAAATTACCTCTCAGAAGCCAAGAAAAAACATCCATACTTCTCTTTGGGTAAAGCCAAATTCTTTACTACACACTTGCCCATCAGAAAAAATACTGTCATACTTTAGAGAGACAGAAGTAATCATCCCTAAGTGCCTGAGAAAAGGCAAGACAAAAGTAGTGTTGAGACTGGGTTTGCTTTAGCCCAGTTTCATGACCTGAAATCAATAAAAAGTGTCCTATGCCTGATGGCTAGCATGCAACAAGAGACCTCATGGGATCCTTTACCTCATAGTGTCCCTTGTTTACACCACTTCCTAACTTCCTTCTGAACTAGACACTTTGCCTCTGGCCTCATATTTCCTGTTTATAGTCCAAATGGACTCTTTTTGTATCTAAAATCTGTCATCCAATATACCTGTTATTCTTCCAAGTTCTTTGTCCCATTCACATATACGGGTGAGCTTTCTAGTTTGTTTACGGATAAAACTTTGGGGAGAACAGAGCAAGGACATACTTGTGGTATTGCATTAAAACTTACTTATGTGCAAAGTTTGGGGACATTTGTTTGACTAGTTGTTATTCCACATTTTGTTGAAATTACAAGAGAATAGGAGAGAGAATAGGAAACGTGTTTGTATTTCTAGGGACTGTTTCAGGCCTGCATCAGCCTGTTACCCAGGATTCGTAGCAATGACCCTGAACTTTTTTATAATTCTGTTATTTATGAAAAGGCCCTGGGACTATACTCTTCTGTACCCTGCAGATCTTAGTGGCATCCAAAGGCATAAACAAAATTTCTGTATGTTCTAACTCTACCCTGGTCTTATTTATTGTTTGCATTAGTAGAATCATAAAAATAACTTTCAATAGGTTAGCTCTCTAAAAAGTGTTTTAATTTGCACTATTTAAAAACCTTGTAGTTATTCATCAGAGATCATCAAAGCTGAAAGATAACCAATGTGTTTGATTTTGCCTAATTTGCTATCATAGTTATAAAAAATGTTGACAAAAGGAAATTCCCAATATCACCAAAACAAATCCCTTTAGAATTTTTCCAATTCATTGCATATTCATGAGCACTTTGTCCTAGAAAATAATAGTCTCTATTTATCACATGACCACATTAGTAAATCTATTAGGTTAGGTATCTTGCCTAGTTGTTTGTATCTGAGGACATTCAGAAGGCTTCTATCACATAGAAGCTTGCAGAGCCATCACTGCAATAGGAATTAAAACAACTTAGTTGTGTTTTTATGTACCAATTACACTAGAAAAAATTAATGATCATGGTAAAATTCAGTGTTGATAGCACTTTAGGCAGTACATTGATTGCTAATGGCACTGTTAGAGAATTTAGTCTTTCTATTAATCAATCAGATATTCTCCAAAAAGAGTTAAAAAATATCTGTCATTTGACCACGGATTTACCAAAGAGGAAAAAGAAATTCAATTTTAAGTCATTTGCTGAATCACAGATTTTTTTTTTTTACATCAAAAAATCATAAATAGCCTAGATCTCACAGAGAATAAAGTATAACACATAAACATCCAGGAATTGAACACTGAGAAGATGTTTTAGGGTAGTTTGCATTGCTTCCCAAATCTGGCTGCATATTATAATCACCAAGGGAGCTTTTTACTTCCTTGTCTGATGTGCCTTCTCCCAGACGGTGTATTTATCTGGAACTCACGGCATAGAGGAGGCTCATGGGATGGGGAGTATCAGTGCGGCCATTGACAATGTTTGCCATTATGGGTCTTGTGGGAGATCAGACCTAAGTGATAATTGTTTGGTTTACAAAGCCGTTCACCACGCTTGAGTCCATAGTTATTCTCACATGAATGCATGTCCCTGCTATGCTCCATCAGAATGAAGATAGTCCTTGCATTATGCTTCATGGTATGATGCTGAGAGTGCAGTGGGCTCCTCTGTGGAGCCAAGAGCTGGACATCCTGGCTGCCCACTCTATACAGCTTATTTCCTCCACCCCAAATCTAGTTAGGTTAATAGCACTTATCCCAGCAGTGTGAACATTGTGTTTTTTGTCTTTATCTTCAAAGTGGATGAAATAACAAAGGTGCAGTGAAGCTCTTATTCGAATACTTTTCAGAGCTGAGATCATAAAGCTATACCATTTTATTTCATATTTTCTGTAAGAAGCCATAAATACATGAAAGTTGGAGTTACAGACTCTTCCCCCTTCTCGATGTCTGTGGCTACTGGTAGTGATATTGTCAACGATACCGTTTATCTAGTACTATTTGGCAGAATAGTTGGTCTTTGCTCAGTGGACTGTCTAGTTGGAAGAAAGAGTCTGACTACCTTTTTGTCGACTGATGGTAATTTCATGTACCCATATATATATACACACAAGATGAAGAGCTAGAAAGTATTCAGGTCAGAGGTGGTTGTTGAATTAAGCTACAGTATATGATTCTTTTTTTTTTTTTGTCTTTTTCCGTGACCGGCACTCAGCGCACCGGCCATTCCTATATAGGATCCGAACCCGCGGCGGGAGCGTCGCTGCGCTCCCAGCGCTGCACTCTCCCGGGTGCGCCACGGGCTCGGCCCCAGTATGATTCTTCAGTCAAGCTGCTTTAACTGCATTTGAATCACTTGCCACTGGAGGGCACTATTAGAATGGCTTTGGGAAGAGGCAGCCTGGAAGAAAGTAGGTGTAGGGTGGAGTGGGATTGGGGGTGGAGGAAGATCTGGAGGCAAGGAGCTTGGTATTGAAAGCCTCGAGATTCTTTTTTCATGGCTAATGACGTGTGCAGGTCCTCTGCTGTCTAGTGGAGGAGGACTTGAGCCATATTGGCTTAGGAGGAGCTGCTGTGTGTGCATCACAGTACCAATTCACAGTGGAGTTTGTGAAATCCTAAGGTGTTTGATGGTGACAACTGCAACTTATCTCAGGCAATGCTGGAGACTCACGTGGTGGGTGAACAGAATTCTGAACTAGGCTGGGGTCTCAGGAGATAGGTCTCCTTGTGGGAGCAGGCAGGGAGTTTCATGGTAAGGGACACTGCTGTGAGAGCCAACTAGGGCATCCTTCTTTAGGGTACAGACCGTTCCCATGGGTGAGTGAAGCACAGAATTTGAGTTAAAGGGTCTGCAACAGTGCTCAGGCAAAAGGGAGTGAAGAAAGTCCTTGAGACAAGACTTTGAAGAAAGGAACTATTTTACTAGTGACTGCTAAGTAAAACAAGATTATATTCTTGGGAGAAGACATCAAATGTAAGGGTTTTGTTTTGTTTCTGTTGTTGTTTTTGCTTTTTGTTTGTAAACTAGAAAGGAAAGCAACGTGTGTATTTTTTTTTCCTTAATTTTGTAGACATTTTTTTCTACTTTTTTTTGATTGAAACATAGTTGATTGTACATATCTGTGGGGTACAGAGTTGAATATCAATGTCTGTGTGCAATATGCAATGCTCAAATCAGGATAATTAGAATGTTCTTCACTATACAGTGTAATTGTTTTTCTTGTTCCTTTACCAATTCTTTTCTTACCTCCTTCCCCCTCCCCCTTTCCCACCTCTGGTAACCTCAGTTCTGTTCTCTCCTTTTGGAAGTTCAACATTTTATTGTGATTGTTGTATCTTTCTTTTTTTATTTTTTCAGCTCTCACTTATGAGTGAGGACATGCAATATTCCTCTTTCTGTGCCTGGCTTATTTCACTTAACATAATTTTCTCTAAGTTCATCCATGTTGCTGCAAATGGCAGTATTTCATTCATTTTTATGGCAGAGTAGTATTCCATTGTGTAAATACACCACATTTTCCTTATCTAGTCATCTGATGATGGACATTGGTTGGTTCTATATCTTGGCTACTGTAAATAGAGCTGCAATGAACATGGGAATGCAGGTATCCCTTTGACATGATGATTTCTATTCCTTTAGTTATATACCCAGCAGTGGAATTGCTGGATCATATTTTTCAACTTTAAGAATTTTTCTCTTTTGCTAAGGATAGAGACGTAAATTTGCGTTTGGTGCAGATTATGCCTTTGCTGAAGAAGCCAAACTAATTTTTTTTTTTTTTGGTTATACAAAAGTGAAATGGAGACATAGTCCAGACTTGAGGATTCCTGAGGCACTGTGATTTGCTCTATATGGCAGACAAGATTTCCCAGCTGTGCCTGTGTCCTTGAGAGAAATATGTCTATTAGAAACACAAATCTAAAACAAACTATGCCTGAAATCTGCTGCTTCATCATATGGACAAAGATTCTGCAGGAAGGATGTGTGGCAAGCCTGATCTTTACCTTAGTTATAGAAAATAATGAGACTTGGTTTGGATAAGCTCAAACTGGGCTGATATGTTCACATCCCAAACATCATGTCACTTCAGCCTGTATTGATGTTGGAGTGTTGGGTTCTAGTATAGCTCAGTCAGGTTCATGGTGGGGCCCTCACCCACGTGGGTAAGAAGACCTTGGAGGTTAAGTTTTCCTTTGAAAAGAATTTACTTGTTTTATCAATCATCCTGGGATAGGAAGTGAGACGAGGTGGGTAAGTGTGGGAAAGAATGAAGGTAATATGACCTCTCTGCTTTATGGAGCCTGTCCAGGATGGTCTGGGCCAGACATCTTTCAGAGTGGGACTGTCCAAACCAAAGGATGGGTCTGCTCTAAGAAGAGATAAACCTAAAAATGGTTATAAGTTATTGTTGTACTTTTTTTCATTTCTCTCACATTTAAAGTACTGTTAAAATCAGAGCAGTGCTGTTCATGCTTGGGACAAAGAAGTGTGGCAGAGAGCAGTACACACCGAAGGGAGTTAGTAATCCCAGCCTTTTAGGCAACTATCTACAGCAGGACAAAGGTTGAGCCCAGAAGTGACAAAAGGACATATCTGTGGAACACTTAATTGCCCTCCAGGGACTCATGGTTATATCTGGAGGATGGCAACCTGTTAAGAGGAGACTTCTTGCAGTTAAGCAGGATGGGGGCTTTAAATCATTACAGCTGACATAATTAAACCCTTCAATGACCTCCCATTGGAGAGTTAAAACTCAAATGGTAATTGAAGCCTACGAGGCCCTCTCCATCTTTACATCAGGTAATTCCTTAGTTATTATGTTTCAGACACCCTGGCTTCTTTTAGTTTCTTGATCAAGCCAATCCCTCTCTAGCTTTGGGGATTTAGCCATGTTGTCTCCTCTGTATAGAAAGCTCTGATCCCTCAAGGCTGGTTTCTTTTTCTCATACTTCAAATCACAGCTTAATTGACGAGTCCTTAAAGTAGTTAAATTACAACAGTACTTAAGTGCAATCTCTCTTCTCCTTCCCTGCTTTTTTTCTCCCACAGCACCCTGTTCATTTAATTCACAGCCCGTCACAATTATAAATATATATTTGTTTGTTAATTACCTATATTCCCTACCAGACTACAAAACCCATGAAGGCAGGGGATATGACAATTTAAATAAGTTGCTACATAATGAGGTCCTAATTGCAGTCCTCTGATCAGGGTAGGCTCTTAATACAAATTTTTGAATAAATGAATAATGTGTGACCTCATTTTAGTAGTCAGACTGGCATGGCTAAGGGACAATTATGTTACATAAAGGTTATTTTCAGAAGCTTCATATTCCTGTACCTTTCTTCTGTCTGCAATGATGCCATACTTTTAAGAGAGACCTGCCTACCCATTTGCCACATGCCTAATGGCATGATAAAGATTAAAATCCCAATTTTCAGCACTTTAAAAACAACTGAATGAGATTCTTTTTCATTTTACTTCTGTTCTACTATGACTTCACTTTTGTTTCTTCCTGTTTTTAGTCTTGGGCTTCATCTACCACCTTTCAATCCACCTGTGACCCCAGCCTTGGTTTTGGTTTTCTCAACTTCATCTTTTATACTCTCTAGGGACTGGTTTGCACTCAACCTTGACCGTTTCTATCACTGGCCCTCTCAAGTTTATTACCCTGGCTTAGCTATGGGTCAGGACTTGAACCCCAGTGCATCTTGTCTGATCTTTACGTGATCCCTTACCATAGTCATCGTGTAGGTGAGAAAGGCCAGATGTGTTTCTTGCTCAAGAGTTGTGGTGTCTTCAGCAAGTATGTATAAATCATGATTATGTCCCAGGAGTCTGTTCTGTGAAAATAACATCGCACTTCTCCTCACAGTGCCTCTTTCTTCTTTTCTCTCTTGACCAGTGCTCCAGCCACAGTAGATAGCTCCTGCATTTTTGGACTTGGATACAGCACCACACTTTGGGCCAGGGGTTCTGGTTTCCTGAGATATCTCAGGGGACTGCATAATGGAACCCAAAAGTGCAGGGGAGCTAGCTAGCTCTCATGGTAAGACCAATGTGAAATGTGAGATAGGAAGGAGCTAGGCAAAATTCCCCTCCTTTCCTGCTCCTGTGGGCTACTCCAAGACTCACTTCCTCTTTGCAGCCCTTTTGGAGAACTCCTGTCTGCTGAATGATCTGCTGTGTCATTTTGATGGTTACTGTGAAGGGAAAGTGTATGTAATAACAATTTGGAACACATCACATCATGCTATACCCTCCCCCCTTTCCATCCTTCACTTCCCTTTATCTCTTACCCATGCTATCCTGTGCTTCCACCTCCCGAGTAAAATAGAGATGTCCCCAACTTATGATAATGCAACTTAACTATTTTTGATTTTACGAGGGGCAAAAGCAATACACATTTAGCAGAAACTGTATTTTGAGTACCCATATGACTGTTCTGGTTTTCACTTTCAGTAGAGTAGTCAATAAATTACTTGAGTTATTCAACACTTTATCATAAAACAGACTTTGTGTTAGACAATTTTGCCCAACTGTAGGCGAATGTAAGTGTTCTGAACACTTTTAAGGTAGGCGAGGCTAAGCTATGATGTTTGGTAGGTTAGGTGTACTAAATTCATTTTTAACTTAATATTTGCAACTTACAATGGGCTTATCAGGATGTAACCCCATCATAAGTCAAGGAGCATCTGTATTGCAACTTAATCTTTTCTTCATTCAGATTTGAATTCTGTAGTGTGCCCAGAATGGGTCAGCAGAGCAGTAATTCCAATAAAGAGTGACTAGAACCAATATATGAAGCAAAAAGGGAGAGTAGCAGATCATGAAGTGTGATTTCAAGGAAAACGTCTAGGTGAATTTTAAGTAAAGGCTTGCAAACAGTGGGAATTGCAGTAAGAGTATGTGATTCAGTTATCAACTTTTTAAATGCAATGAAATATTTTAAATAAAGTAGGTAAATAACATCCTGGGTAACAGAGGGAATTGTCCCATAATTTGGATTAGCCAACAACTTAAAGGTTTTTTCCAATAAAAATAAACCTCTCTTTTTTTTGTTAAGCAGGATTTCTTTTAAGTAAAGCTGTCATAAAAATGTTGGCTATCAACTGTTTATGGTAAGAGGCAGCACATTGTTTTTTGGGGGGGTGAGGAGGGGGCCTTTAATTCTTAGGATGTGTGACTTAACAGTGCAACTATAGCTTCCTAAGGGCTTTTCTCTATTAGACAAAGAAGGATGGTAAAATATCCTTTTGTGAAGACCAAGTTGTGTCATCCAAATACGTTTCCCCCAAATATTAGTAGGTATAAGTCTATTTCTGGAGCAAGCCGTGATTGACCGCTGTTATGCTGCTCCCTGTGCCTAAAACACCTTATCTAAAGAAGCATAATCAGAATAATTGCCTATGTCCCTAGAGTTCTGTGAAAATTAGATAATGTCAGCAAAAGTGCTTTTAGCTGCTATAGTGGTATTATGACCTTTATCCTCCACTTAAGAGTTGCTCTGAAAATAGTTCCATGATAACCTCTCATTAAAGTTTTTTGAGTCTGTTTCAAGCCAATGATATGGAAAGACAGTAGCCATAGACCTGTAAAATAACTGGTAGGTAGAGTTTAGGGATAGGAAAAGAAAAAGAGATCTGCAGCTTTTGACCCAAAAGTTGGCTCAGTTCCTTCCTACCTTCCATCCTTCCTTCCTTTCTTCCAACAAATATTTGTTATAGGACAAAAGTATTGATATATGATTACCAGCCTTTCCCCTTTCTTTGTACTTGAAAGGAGATTCTGTGTTGGTCACACAGTCTCTTATCCTCCTCTGCCCTCTGAGAAGCTGCCTTCTTTGCCAGATCAGTTCTCTGGGGGTTGAGAATTCAGATGAGAGGAAAGGGGGAAAAGGGAGAATGACAGGCCTTGAGCAGGGGCTAAGGGATAGATTTTTTCCAGGGTAGTTTGGGTGTATTAGAAATAAAAAGGTGGCTGAAATGAGTGAAGAAAGTGGTAAGGAGGGGAAACTTTTTAGAAAAAGAAATTATTCACATATATCTATTTTAATGGGTAAAAGAAATCAAGTAAAGAATTTGAGCTATTATGGAAATTTTTTTTTGAGGAACTGTGTTTCTTGAGCTGTTATAGTTTTTTAATGTTCTTAAAATGAGTTGGATTTAGATGCCAGAGAAAACACAGTAAAAATAGGAATAAGAAAGAGAAGTAGGCACATAAATAATGAATAGCAAAATTGTTAAAGTGGCTGTGATAGAAATACATACAGGGTCCTTTGGAGGCAACAAGGAGGGAGTCACCATTTCTATATGGAAGGGGACCATAAAGGGGTCATTGCAAGTCCAGTTTTAAAAAGTAAAACACACAAAACCCTTTTTCTCCTGATCGTCAAAGAAAAAAATGATACAACCACTTCAGTGATCTTAATTATTGTGATTAAACTATTCTCCCCTTGTTATTATAGGGGTTCAGAAAGCAATACAGATGAGGCTGAAGTGTTATTTAAAAATAGTTTTCTTTGAGAAAGCTTTATTTTTTTCAGTATCTCACAGCATCCGCACAGTGTGAAATTATTTTAAAAATGAATCACCTGATTCTAGCCATTGTCATTTCCTACTGGAATGCAGGGGAGATGGTATCACTAGTTCATGGGTAGATCCTGCAGTTCCTCAGGGTACATTTTAATTAGCCACTATCAGTGGAGGGTGACCTAGAAGAAGCTGAAAACCCAGATGTATTTGCCAGGTATATTGTGGAGTGTGCACAAATATCAGAGAGACTGTTGTATCAGAGAAGCGCTTAGGTAAATTTCCAAGTCATGTATTTATGATTTTATGAATATTTTTGTACCAACTGCTATTTATTTTAAATTACACCTTTTTCAATGTAATTTTTTTCTTTTTATAAAAATGCATTTGCCACATAATTTTTGGAAAATGAAAGAAAAAGAAAGATGCCACTTAGAAAAAGAAAGACAGCTCCCTTTCTCTTCTCCGTTCTTTGCTACCATATAAAAGGAGCATGCAGTGGTTTTAACAGCAGAAAGAATGCTGGGGTTCAGAGTCTCATTCTGCCTGTTACTAACCACATGTCCTAGGGCAAGTTACTTTAACTTCTCTGTGCTCCAGTTTTCTCATCTATAAAATAGAGATATAAGTAATGTCTACCTCCCAGGTTTTGTTTATGAGATTTGCTATGAAGCTTTAATGAGCCAATATATGTAAAGCATTTAGAGTAATAACTGGCTTATTGTATGCTATGTAAGTGTTGGCTATTATTAGTCGTAGTTAAGAACACAGGTTGTTGAGCCAAACTGCCCAAGTGTGAATCTCAGCTGATGTGACTTAGGTTGTTCAACTTGTCAGTGTCATAGCCTCATCATTTTAAAAGTGGGCGTTGGAACAGGCCCCACTTCTTATGTGTTGTGAAGATTAAATGATTAAATGAGTTAATATATGTAGGTCACTTAAAACAATTATTCATTACCAGCTGTATTATTTATTAAAATATATTTTGAGTACTTACTCAAAATAATGTGTGGGAAGCTATGCTACATATAAGGGATCAAGGTAGATAAAATCTCTCTTCTCATATTTGCAGACCACTGAGAGTCATAATTTCAACCAGTAAATAGTATTTCAATGTAAAGAGAAATTTGAAGAAGGATGAAGAGCTATGAGAATATATATCAGAGGGACCTAGCATAGTTGTCTGGGAGTATTTCTTTGAATATGTGATCATTTGACCCAGACTCTGAATGTGAATAGCAATTCTCAAGGTGAGGGGCGATGTGTATGTGTATGTGTGTGTGGCAAAAAGAGGCTGGGTTGGGAAACTGTTCCAGGCAACTTAAGTGGAAAGGATCTTGGTATATTTAAGGCATTAAAAAAAAAATTCCTGTGCTTAGAGAATAGAGGGGGAGAGTGATACAAGACAGGGCTGCTGATGTAAGCAAAGGACTTATCAAGGAGGACCTTGAGAATGTCAACCTTTTCTTAAGTGTAATAACAGGAAACTATTGAAGGGTTTAAAGTAGAGGAGTGACATGACCAATGATTACCTTTTACTAATAATATCTCTAGTTTTAACTTTATGGATAAATGCATATTCACATATACATTTTTAACAGAAGTATGATCATCATGGTAATAATACCTTTTCATCAGAATTTTTCATTGAAAAAATACAGCGTCAGTTAAAACATAGGTAATGTAGGTTCATCAACTGTAACATACCACTCTGGTGGGGGTTGTTAAAAATGCAGGAGGCTATGCATGTGCTACTGTCAGGGCAGCGGGTGTATGAGAAAACTGTACCTTCCTCTCAGTTTTGCTGTGAACTTAGAACTGCTCCAAAAACATTAAAGTATTTAAATATATGTATAATTAGTATATATATCATCAGTATTTCTCCATCTTGCTATGCTTCTAAAATTATTTTTAACAAATGCATTAGATTACCTTGCAGAGATGAATGATAATTTATTTAAAAAATCTTCTGCTGGTGGATATTAGGCTGTTTCTCGTTCTTTTGATACCAACAATATAATAATAAACATATTTCTGCCAAATTAATGTATTTCTCTATTTAGGCCTAGTGTTTGACCCTAACAGAGCACATAGACTCTCCTAGATTTTCCTCATGAGCAACTGTTTGCTGTTAGAATTCTCCCTTTAAGTTAATTATAATTTGAAGGTCAGATCGGTATGAACATGCTGTATAGTATAAGTTCAGTATTAGAAACTTTAGGGAAGAGGAGGAGGATTTGGGCCAGGGACAGCTCTACCAGGTCATGCTTGTTTCTATGCTATTACTTCAAGCTGCTGTACCAGGGTTGAGGTTCTACTTTCAGCTTTCTGTTGGTCAGGCTCCAGACCAGATTGAATCTGCTGACCAACCTTCTACTTTGCGCTACAATCAGCTCAGAGACAAGACTCCACAATTTTTCTGTTTTGGATAGCTGCTACATAAATCCTATGGCCTTCCATCATGCTTACTTTCAAATACTACTGACCCACAGAAACAAAATAGGGTCCAAGGCATTTGATCTCTCTCTAGAGCATGTCATTAGCTTTATGTGCACGATAGTAGGCAGAATGTTTTCAAAGCATGTCATTTAGGTGACACCCTTCTCTAATGCCAGTGATTAACTGAGGTTTTCCTATTTCCTTAGCCATTTCAGTGGAGATCTGAGAGAGAATGCTGGGCTCACATCTTCCCTCAAGTCTCCTACCATAGTATTTAAATGTTGTTTATAAGCGCTTTAGTGACAGTAATTAAAAAATAAAATCCTTAGTTTTGACTTGATGTACTTAATTATTATGTGATTGTTAGTCAACAATTTATAGGCTAATTACTAAATGCAAAAATGCTGCATGACCTTGGGCAAATCATGTGTTATTTCTTTACTCAAATTTCTTACCAGCTGAAAGGTTCGATGTCAAGATCACTAAGGCTGTAATATAATCTAGAAGTCTCTATGTCACTCAATGTATGTTTTGCTGTATAAAACACCATCTATCCCAGATCCCTTCCTGTTAGAAAGAGCCTGGTTTTTTTTCTTTTACTTTGAAAAGCTAATATGATCTTGATCCTCAACCCATTCATTTTTTTTGCAGACATACATTGGAACATTGTGGAAGTTCTTGGGTAGAGAGAATAATTCATTGCCATTGAGGAGCTCTCAGACTGACGGAGGAAGCACTCAGGTAAGGAGACCCATTATAATTCAGCATGGAAAATGCAATAACAAATGAGGAGCAAATCCTTGAGGGAGATTGTGTTTTCTTGTCACACAAACATGGACAGTACAGATGAGGTAATTGCACCTTGAGGTTCTCAGCTAAAAGGATATATTTAAACAGACTTTAGAGGCAGACAGAAATGCATTTGAATCACCAGTCCACATTAACTGACATTGGTAATGCCAGTTTCAATCTCTTTAAGCCTCAGTTTTCCTTTCTGGAAAAATCAAGGTACTTAATATGTACTTAGCTGGGCTCTTATAAGGGTTACATATAAATGAAATACCTAGTAGACCTCCAGATAGAGAGATTTTGGTTCTTGTGTGTTTATTTATTCAATAAATATTTATTGATCCCCCACTGGGTATTGTAAATAGAGGAATAAGACATACAATGTCCTCCTTACAGAGCTTACACTTTAATGGTAGAATCAAATGATATACAAATAAGCAAATAAATAATACAAATAATAACAGGCTGTTATAAGAGCCATGAAGTAATTAAAGAAGTTTGTCTGAAAGAAAGCAAGGGGGTGGGCAGAGGAAAGCAGATAGGCTGGCCAGGAAAGTCCTCTCAGAGGACATGGGAGTTAAGCTAACACCTGAAAGGTGAGAAGAAACAGTGTGTGGTGGGGACAAAAGGAGGAATATTCTAGGCAGAGAACAGAAAATTGCATTTCTTCCTCCTCTTCCTCTCCTTTCTCTTGCTCTTCTTTTTTGTCTTCTTTACAGAGGGAATCACCATTCATATTTGAGGCCTCTCACTCCTGGGTTGTTTTGTTGTATAATAGAGACTTCAATACCAGGAGTTCTCAGTTGTTAAAAGTGAAGGTACCTCTCAGTACACAGGGTTTTCTTTAGATGTCTATCACTGAGATAAATTTAAAAAAAAATGATTTTACGGATTGATTCTGTCATTCTGAGTAAAGATGAGGTAAAGATACTGCAGTGGTACCCGATCATTTCTACTATTTACTCTTTAAAACTCGAGTTTTATAAAGCACCATCTACCTCAAAATTGCATTTAATTAAACAATGCTATTCTAATTTTTCTATTTGTTATTAATAAAAAGCACCAAGGCCAGTCAGAGTGCTTGGTTAGATCTCATCCCTAATTGAGGATATTCAAATTGAAGAAAGGATTTTATTTATTCTCTGTGTTACTAAGAATAAGAACATAGTTTCAAAAGGCTTTCGTCATATAAAAAATAACTCGAGGACATTGTTAGTACAGTTGAGGACCTTTAGAGGTCTGAAGGTGATGAAGCCCACTAGTCCTGAAGAACAAAGTTAGGCATCTAGAATTAAAATACTCTGATTTTAGTTTTTAACCTTTCCTCAAGATGATCTGTCTATAATTTTGGATAATTCTTTGAAAACACTCTGCATATGAATTATCCATACTAAACTTTCAAGTGTAGCTGTAACGGGGTCAGTTTGGCATTTGCTCTAAGGTTGTTCCTAAACCATAGCCTTTCACCTACTAATTTAAATTTGCCTTCTCCGCCACGAGATTGTAAATCTTTGAAGACACAGATAATGTCTATTTTTCTTTTTACTATGTCCCAAATGTACATAATAGGTAGTTCAAATTTTTTATGGTTCAAAAAAGTATGTCATCAGCCTCTAGCCTGGATTCTTTGTGTTGAACTTGAGTCTACGCATGAGGTCCGCCGGGGACTCATTCTTTTTTAATTTTACTTTCTGAAGGATTCTTTCAAGCACCCTGATGCACAACAAGTCAAATTGCCTGTACTCTATGACTTCATTTGTCTTGAAGTTTCCCATCACTTTTAGTTTAGAAGTCTAGCTTTCCTTGACCTTCAGTGAAACATTTATTATGTGAGCATTTTAATATTTGATATTTTATCTTTTAGCTTTTTCCCATTTGCTTTACATTTTATTGTAGTTTTATGGAGGAATGAAAAGGTCAAAACAAAGGAGCAGCCTGGTTGATAGCAGGTGCCCTAAATAAGAAGCTTCTTTTTCCTTATCGGCTCCTTAGAAATCCTCTTAACTTCTAAAAGTAGACATCTCTCTCAAGTCTAAGGGACCCACTTGATATCAAATGCAGTATGGGAAAGGCAGACAGATATCCCAGCCTCTACATTTCATAACTGACTTCCACTTAACTGAATTGCTAGATTAACTCATTCTATCAATTCCATCTGTAAAACTCATTGATGGATGCTCTGAGTAGTAGACTCTGATAGCCACTACTACCGCTTTCACCAGTTCAGTTACTTGCTGATCATTTACAAACAAATGACTATGGGCTGAATGTGTCCCCCAAAAGTTCATGTGTTGAAAGCTTGATTCCCATTGTAACAGTGTTAAGAGGGTGAGAAATTTGATTATGGTATTTGAAAGGTGGGGCCTTTGAGAGATGATTGGATTGTGAGGACTGTGCCCTTGTGAATATATTAATCCATTAATCGGTTAATGATTTCATGGGTTAACAAGGAGGGGCACTGGTGGCTTTGTAGGGAGAGCAGGTGAGCAAGTTAGCTCTATCTTCTGCCATCTTTATCATGTGATTGCCTGTGTTGCAATGGGACCCTGCAGAGAGTTCCCACCCAGAAGAAGGCCCTCGCCAGATGGGCCCCTTGGACCATGGGCTTCCTAACCTCTGAAACTGTGAGAAATAAATTTTGTTTCGTTATAAATTACCCAGTTTTAGGCATTCTGTTATAAGCAACAGAAAATGGACTAATATACCTATATACTCGTTATATTTAGTATTGTAATTTTATGATATAATTAATATTATACAACTGATGATGTATGAATGCTAAGTAAAATTATAGAGTTTATTAAAATCAAATTAAAAGGCTTGGAAAGATTCAATAAAGGCAGCACTCTAAAAAATTAGGTGTGGACTGCACAACTATAAAATATTGGGAAAATCATGCAAATCTAGAAAAATTTGCTTAGATAGCTTAGGTTGCTTCACAGTATCATTCAATTCTTCATTCACTTTAAAGAATGTAAAAGTTGTAGATGATGCATTACTGATGGAATGTAGGCAAAAATAACAATGGAACTTCTTTATTGGACCAAACAATAAAACAACACAAATTTTGGTCCTACATAAGAAAATGTTAAGAAACAAATGAGTAAGTATGTAGTTTATGTTAGTTAAAATACGTGTATAGCATTTATAAATTACTTGCAATGACTGTTCAATTAATAAAAACCTGTCTGGGTAGGATAAGAGGGTTTTACTGTACCAGCTCCTGAGAATCCAGAAGACTTCTGGATTAAAAAGAGAATAATAACCGCTAGCTAGAGCTGGAACTACTAGAACACTGTTTTTTCCTCATTTGGGTCCAGCTAATTGTTTTTAAATGGATTTTATTATTTTGTAGTACAGTAAAAATACCAAAGAATTTGTGATTAGAACATTGGGTTGAAATAATACTTTTCAACATGTACAAATGGTATGGTCTTGATCAAGTTTCTTACCTGGATAAAATCTCAGTTTTTTCAGCTATAAAAATGTAAATGATGGTCATACACACCGCACAGAATTGTTGAGAAGATTAAATGAGATAATATATATGCAAGATATTTCTGAAAATGTGGTCTTTCAAGAATTTGTTAAAAATATATTTTATATTTGGAAATAATGTCATTTAGTGCATACTTCTTAAGGTCACTCAGATTTGACTTATCTACTCTCAGTTGTAAGAAATAAATGAGAAATATGCTAAAGGAGAGAGGATCACACAATGTAATCTTTCCATAAATTTAACTAACAGATGAAATAATAAAGTTCAGCCTGGTGAACCTGAATATCTTTGGTAAATTATCGGAGTCCTATTTGCATTGGATTGCCTCTAGACTATGCCTGAATTCCCATCTGGCATGAATATTTAAATGCCTCTCTTTCTGTTTAGCAAGACCCAGCTTCCTTCTTTTATAACGGAAGCAAAATAAAAGCTGGCCTTTCCAGGACATTTCTGAATAGCACCTCCATCATGGGTTGTATCATACCCTTGCTAGGTAATTAATTGGCCACATTAGTTAACCAGATAAACCCCAAAACCTTGCAGTCAATCTCTGAGTAAGATCTTAGAGCACCGAAAAGTCAGGGCATCTGTACCACACTGACTAGGCCAATATCTAGACTTTTATTTACTTCTTAACTATGAAGAAACTATTGAGGAAAATTTTTAAAATCCTTTTTCTTTTTTTCTCTAGACACAAACTGAAAGCTATCTGTTATTTGAAGACACTATCTAAGAAGCAATTTAATTGTCTTACGTGATTTATATATATTTAATCTCAGAATGCCATATTTAAAGAAGAAAATATAGTTTGTTTTTGTTGTAATTTTAAGTATGTGAGTTTTAGTAGTGATGATGTGTTCTTTTTGTACTAGGATAATAAAACAAGTGAACATATAGGTTAAAATGGGAACCTTTTAAAATGCGATAGCAGTTTTACTCATCAGGCATTTGTGTCAGGTACAAAAAGCCTTTGGTCCTAGATAATAAAAGCACAATATTTTTGTAATCAAGTCAGTAATCCTTTCAAGATGAAAGTAGACCTTTTGGCTGGACAAATATGAAAGATAAATACCCTTTACCACTATTGGAATTCTGAAACCGTTGCCAAGGAAATGTAATTTTGACACTACAAGGTTGCTTGTTTCACAAGGTCTTATCGCTTTTTATTCTGTTAGAAATTTATTCATATTCTTAACTTGTCACAGTATATGATGTATACAATTACGTTATTTCAATTTATCTTCTATCTAGACTCCAGGCATGGCTACATGTAACCTGGTTCTAGCCCTGGTCATTGGATATCACTGGCAGTTCAAATCAGGAAGCAAAATAAACTATAGTTTTTCACTTCAAATCAGCGTAGTGGCAGTACATGGTCTAGTCAAAGCACCCTTTTAAAATTTGGGATCAAGATAAAATAAGCGCACTCTCTAAACCACCTTAGAAAGGACGTGTTTATGAATCTGGCGACATGGCCATTCTAAGAAGGGGACTCTAAGTTCCTAATAAGTGTGCATTATCACAGCTGCTTTAGAGCTCACAGGTCCATCTCTGCCTCATTTCCAACCTGTTTTTCAGTGGTAGAGGCCTGATATCTTCTTCTCCTAAAACCCAGGTACCTTTTTGGGCAAGAGCCTCTACTTCTAAGAGTCTAGATTTGATCAATTGCAAGACCCAGAGTTCCCATCTATCACCAGCCTAAGTCCTTATTTTCTAATCATGGATCTCGCTTTTCATAGGCTGATAATGGGAATGTCCATTACCTTAAGAAAAATTCTTCTCCAACTAATGGCGAGCGGTCATGACTTGTGGTCTCCCAACAGAACTGTGTCAAAAGAAATCAATAATATAAATTTTAGAATGTTTCCCAATTTTGAGTTATTAGACTAAAATAGATCGTGTCTTTTTAAATGGATGTTTCTCAGGGAGAGGGAGAAGCAAGGCCTGACAGTTTCTCCTGCAGTATTTCAGGTCTCTATTGCAGAACAGCTATGGGCACTTTACATTCACACAAGAACATTCCACTGTCTGCAGGCACAGCATAAAATTAAGACACAACTATTTCTCCAAGGATAGGTTGATACAGCCCATGCTTTCAAAAGCCATGTGGCTGAAGTATCAGGTTGGCTTCAGAAGAGCACAGAAAAGCTTATTAAAACAGATTCCTGGGACTTATAGGCAGAGATTCTGGTTTTGTATGTGTTTTAGAATATGCACATATTTTTAAAAGTGCTACAGGAGATTCTACAGTCAGTCAAGTTTGGTAAAAACTAAGTTGATGACCTTTTACATTGTCATACAGAGCCGGTTTCACAAATACACCATTTCCTCAAAGACCTTCCTTGGGGAGTTTCTTATTACAAATGATTAGACTGCAACCAAATTTAATTCACAGCTTCTTCTTCTGCAAAATAGATGATTACTTTGAATTGATGTTGAGGATGGATGCTTTTAGACTCCTTATCAAGTTCTAAAATTTTCTAAAACACTGTCTCTGAATTCCATGTGCTTCTCCTTTTCCTACTTCCTTCCAATTCTTTCAAGAAAAAAATCTCCCGATCACATAGGCTAAGAAAGGTAGCTCAGTCATGAGGTAAGAGCAATTCCTTCCAAATTTTGAATCACGTTATTAGATGTATGTTGTTATCAAAGATATCTGATCTTAAACTTTACTGTGATGCACATTTTATTTTCTCCAATGTGATTTTTAAAATATTTTTATCCTGGTTTTAGCCAATTATAATTAATGGAATTTTAAAGGTGGAAAATATGCATTTAACAATAAATAAATGGAAAAAAAAAACTTTTATCAAAATTAATTTAGGTGAATTCTATGTATTATTAATAGGCTAACTAATAGACACTTCATTTTTAAGGCTACTTGTAACTTTAACAATATTACAAGACTAACAACTTTTTTGGCAAATATTTACATATACAATATCTTCTTTAGATTATTTCAATAAATCAATATCCGTTTGTTCCTATAAATGGGCTTAATTATGGAATGAAAAAAATCTATATTTTAATCTTTGTGCTGCCAGACTTGTGTGATCTTGGAAAAGTCATGATTTCCTGAATATTCATTCACTGAACAATCTTTTTGCGTGACTACCATGCATACCAGGTCCTGTTATAGGCACATGAAACATTTTTTTTTCATGTGTAAAATGTGGGGACATAATCGGATTGTATTCAAAGTCTACTTCAGCTTTAAAACAATGAATCTGGGATAAAATTCACCCTTTCTCTTCAAAAAGGCAGCTTGGATTTTCTCTGGAGAGCTGAATTACAATCAGATATTTGAGAAAAGATGTGAAAAATAGCCATAACTCCCTTAGAATTGCTGAAGGTCCTTTGATGATTGTAATGGAAAATGAGTCAAATGGCATTTGGAGCTATAGGGAAAGGTTTAGAGAGGAAGGTGCACCCCAGGGCTCAGTCTCACGTAGAACAACAGCAAATTGATGAGAGTTGTCACAGCAACAGGAGCAGTAGCAGCTGCTGCTTCATCACTGAATACAGTGAACACACAGAATACAAGTACTTAGGGGAGTGGATCCAGAATGAGTAAAGCCACACACACACAAAGGGGAGTTCTGTAAAGCAGGCAAGCTAGCCCTGTGTGATTCTTCTTTTTGGATAATGCCCAGGGCCTCCAGAAGGGACTCCTATCCAAGTGTGGAGGTCCTATTTGTCAGTAGCAGACATTTCTTCAGGTATACTTTTCAGGACTCAAGTGACCTCCCCCCAAGGTGGACTGCCATTCTGGAATATGCCATGTGGTCAGAGAACCCCCTGCTCCTCATCTGAGGGTGGACCCAGGGCTCTCTTACTGTGACATCCCAGAAGGCACAGACCATCACATTTTCATGAGCACCCTGTCTGGTAGTAATCAGTTTGACCGGGGTTAGTTCTTTGCTCTTCTTTGTCCCTAAGCAATTAGCGTGGTGCTGGCTGCTGGTTCAGCCCTTATAAAGATGAGGAGAAATCATTCAAGATTGGAAATATCCAGTGACTGATCTTGGTCAATGATACAGATGTGCAGCTTATGAAGTGTGCATATTTAACCCCTGGGTGAGGTACTCACCTCAAACTCAAGTTAGAATTGTAGTAAGGGGGACCTTAAATATAAGATATTTCAAAAGATCTGAGTCATTATCATTTAACCAGAGACTGAAAGATTCAGACTGAAAGAGATAGAAGAAACATTCAAAGGAAGATTATTCCAGGCAGAGGGAATGGCAAGTTCAAAGGCCCTGAGGCAGGAAAAAACTTGGATGGTCAAAGAAAGAAAGATGGCCTGTGTGAATAGAGTTAGTGGGTGTGGGGGAGCATGGCTGTAGGGGATTGAATTATGTTCCCCCCAAACTCACTGAAGATTGAATTTTGTCCCACAGATTTTATGTATTAGAAACTCAGCCCTCACTGTGACTGTTAAGAGGCTGGGAAATCCTGTTACAGTGATTGAAAGGTGGAGCCTTGAAGAGGTGATTAGATTGTAGGACTGTGCAGTAGTGAATGGATTAAAAATGGTGGTCAGGGGAGTGGTTCTGTGGGCTTTAAAAGAAGAGGGGAGTCTGTCTCTCTCCCTACTCTCTCTGTTTCCACCATCTTGCAATGAGACCGCTGGGTGACTGTTGCCACCACCAGATGGACTTTGGATTTCCCAGCCTCAAAAACTGTAAGCAATACTTTTGTTTTCTTTATAAATCACCCAGTTTCAGGTACTTTGTTATAAGCAACAGAAACGGACTAATACAATGGTACAAGAAAAGAGTGTGGGGGTCTGATGAATCTGTTAGCAATGGAGATGGAGCAAAGTGAACACATTTATAGTATAGAGGGAGAACCCTGATAGATTGATTATAGTTGGTGAGAGAAAGAGAACAAAAGGCTGATATCTAGGCTGGTACCCTGACCAGCTAGGTAGATGGTAGTAAGATTTAATAAAATGAGGAAAAATGGAAAAAGAAATATGTTAAGGGGTTAGAAACAAAAATTCCATTTTGAACTATTTCCACAAAAATAAGCAAATAAATCTGTGGAAGGGAGTTAAAGTCTTGAAATAACTAGAATTATCAATAAGAAATAACAAGTATGCTATTTCAATAGCATAGGAAAAGGATGACTAAGACAATAACAAATATTGACATGATTGATTATCCATTAGGAAAAATAATAAGCTAAAGTCCTGTCTCATATCACATAAAAGTTAATTCTAGATGAATTAACAACTTAACCAGTGGTGCTTGGACAACTAAATATACGTACGGAAAAAGAAAAACTCAACCCTTACCTCATGCCTTATACAACAATTAACTTAAAATGGATCAGAGATATAAATATAAGACCTAAAAGTATTAAATGTTTAGGAAAAAACATAAAATAAAATTTTTATGACATTATGTTAGACAAACATTTCTTAAACATGACATAAAAGACAAAAACTAAAAAATTGATAAAATGTCTTCAAAATTAAAAACCTTTGCCCTTTGAAAGACACAGTTAAGAAAATGAAAAGACTAGCCACAGATTGCAAAGCCATAAAAAATATTTGCAAACCATATTTCTGACAGAGGACTTGCATCCAGAATATATAAAGAATACCTACAACTTAACAATAAGAGCAACCCAATTTTTTTTAAAAAGGAAAAATATTAAACAGACACTTCACCTGTGAATGGCAAATATATAAGCACACGAGCAGATGCTTGACAGCACTAGTTATCATGTAAATTCAAATTAAAACCATGGTGACACCACTGCACACTATTTGAATGGCTAAAATAAAAAATCCTGACAATAACAAGAGCTTGAGAGAATGTGGAACAACTGGAAATTCTATACATGTCTGTTGGGAATGCAAAACGGCATGGCTACTTTGAAAGACTATATGGCATTATTTTATAAAATTAAACATAAACTTACCATATGCTATGGGTCAAATGTATCCCCCAAAAGTTCATGTATTGGAGACTTGATCTTCATTGTGACAGTGTTAAGAGGGTGGAAAATCCTAATATGGTAATTAAAAGGTGGGACCTTTAAGGGTGATTTGATTGTGCGGACTGTGTCCTTGTGAAAGGATTGATCCATTCATGGAGTTATGGGTGTGGTTCTGATGGCTTTAAAAGGAGGGCAAGTGACAAAGTTAGTTTATTCTTGCTCACTCCATTCTCTCACCATGTAATACCTGGCTTTGTTGTAGAGAGCTACCACCTCTTGGAAAAAACAGTGCCTTCTTAGGCACTCAACAGATGTGTTCCCTGGACCTTAGGCTTTCCAGCCTCCAAACTCTAAGAAATAAATTTCATTTCTTTATAAACTACCCAGTTTCAGGTATTCTGTTAAAGACAATAGAAACAGACTTATACAGTATACAACCCAACAATCTCACTTCTAGATATTTACTCAATAGAAATAAAACTATGTGTTCATACAAAGACTTTTACTCAAATGTTTATAACAACATTATGCATAAGAACCCAAACTAGAAGCAATTCAAATATTCATTAACTGGTAGATGAATAATCAAGTTGTGGGTTAACCACCCTATGGAATACTACTCAACAATAAAAGTGAATTAAATATTAGTACACAAACTGTATGCTTAAAATCGGCAAGTTTTATTGTATGTAAATTATACCTCAATAAAAGTAAACAGTAAATAAAAATAAAACACCAAAAACGGTAGGATAAAATTTAGGGTACTCTATAACCTCAGGATGGGGAAAAGTTTCCAAAACAGAAGAGGAAAGACAGACATATTAATCTACCTCAAATTTTAAAAATATGTTACAGTATGAGTTTCACAGGAAATGGTAAACTACAAAAGAATATTTGCAACCTATATGATTGACAAAGGGTAAATATCTCTAATGAGTAATGCAATCTTATAAATTGCTTTACATGAAAGAAAGATAACCTAATAGAAAAATAGCCAGAGTGTGCAAAGGCTAGAGAGAGAAGACAGTGAGGAAATGGCCAATAAGTGTGTGAAAAAATGCCCAACCTTACCAGCGGTGAGGGAGATAAACACTAAAGTACAATGAGACCATTTCCATCCATTAGACTAGCAAAAATTAAAAAGAGCAATTACAGCAGTGCCAACAATGTCAGGAAATGGGCCATTTCATAATGCTGCTGGTGGCTGTGTGATTCCCTGAGACCTCTGGGGAAATTCATCTGAAAATATTTGTTAAAATTAGAATGTACATATTTAATCTGGCAATCTCACTTTTGGGCCTCTAGCTTGTAGATTTAAAGGCACCAAATACATGAAAATATACTTGTATGTGCAATGATATGTATTGAAGAATCACTGGAAGTTGAGAAAAGAAAAAAACTGGAAACTACTTGAATGAGGAATTGGTTCAATTAATTGTGATACATCTATACCATGGATTACCATATAGGCAGGTGAAAATAAGTCAGAGATTTATCAACTATAAATAACATCCATGATGTATTTTAAATAAGAAAACCAAGTAGAATAATATGAGTTTATTTTTGTAAAAACTACCACAGCCAAAAGACTTACACAGGTGTATCCATTATATCAAACGAGGGATGAGATTGCTAGCTTTTTATTTATACATTTTTTGCATGTCTTCACTACATCACTGGATCCAACAAGAAAGTACGGCTTTTGTAAAATCATAATTTAAAAAATAAAAAAATTTCTTAAAAAATACACAGCATAATCTTCAATTTTGAGTTACTATGTATTGTGAGATGACTATCAATTTGTATAAAAATTTGGGAGAGAAATAGAATACCACCACAGTAAATACTTGCATATGTGTCAATTGTTTGGTGCATCCCTATTTCATAAACATCACAAATATGAAAACAAAATTTAGCTTTCTGTGACAGAAAAACATTTTTCAGAAAAATATATTAGTTATATTCCCTTTGCCTCCCCTCCTTTCCCTCTCTGAGGAGGGTGACTCTGTAACTATCTTGTAATTTCTAAGTGGGGACACACACATACCACACGGCATACACACAACTAATCCTCAGCTTATTAGCCTTTTGCATGATTGAGAACAATGTTAAATGTGAGTGCAGTGATGCAAATTTGGAAGATCATACACAGATACCTTTCTCTGATTTAGAAAGGAAACGTAAAGGAGGAGAAAGAACAATCAGGGAGGTGGGAGGGGGGCTGGGAAGGAGAGGAGACTGAAAAGATAAAAGGAGACGTAAGAACCTCGTGGAGAAGAAAACAAGCTTGGTAAGAGATGTCCAGTGAAGGCTTTTTACGCTGAAGTAAAATTGCTGCCTTTTGCCACATAGATGCTCATGTTCACGTCTTCTGTGTAATCTCTAGTAAAGCCTGTATAGCTCATCAATGCTGTGGGAAGTGATCTGCTTTTTAGACATGAGTCCTTAAGACAGATGTAGCGTGACATCAGAGACTGGCCATGGGAGGCCAGGCACATCTAGAGTACAAGAGAACTCGGTACATACAGGCCTTATTGCTACTACATTGTTTTTTCTTATTGACGTAATGGGAACTTTCAGACAAATCCTGGATACTTAGTCAAAAAAGTTGTATAAATTTAATACACAAATAATTATCACATAAAGAATTATATGCAGAATTTAAATTGTGGAGTAAGGCAGGAGGTGGGAGAAAGAAATCACAAACATTTGAACACAGTAAACAATCTTGGCTCCCAAATTGAATTTCAAAGGCTAAAAATGTAACTGAATAATTTAAGGAGTATTTACTTCCACTGATATCTTTCATTTTATGAGGCAACAACCACAGTTACTAAACAAAAACAATCTAAAGCCAGTTAGACCACATTTCCTAATACTCTCTTAATAAAACGTTGGTCAAAATAATGAGAAGCTTGACTCTTCCTGTTTATATTTTCAGTTACTTAAATTGATCATTAAATTGTGGCTTTCAGTTTTATTTTTCAAATAACTTTTCTTTCTTTTTATTTCTGTATTCATCAAAGCAAAGTACATCCATTGTAGAAGATGAGAAAATGTAAAATATACCAGAATGCAAAAAAAAAGAAGAAAATATTTCTGGTTTATTTTATACTAGTCCTTTTTTTATGCATAAAAATATAATCTGTTTACAGTTAAAGTTATTATAATGAAGAATATAAAGTATGATTTTTTAAATTAAATTAAAACGTACTCATTCTACAAATACTTGAGTGCTCATTATGGTATCAGAAAAAAACTTAAGATCAGAAATACTGTTCAGATGAGGAGAAACAAAGACAAAAGTTGTCAATGAAATCATTTAAACCAAAGGGTAAAATTATTTATGCTTATTCATTCTCCATGCACTATTAAATGAAAATTCTTTTATTTATGGGTAGCCAATTATTTGCATTTACATTTCATATATCCTTAGAGTAGAGGTGAGGGTGGGAAAGGAATATATTATAAAATGGTTAATGTTTAGAGATGCTGTAACTTTCAACTGATTTTACTTTGTACATTTAGCTCTATGTATTGCTCTTTAAATAGTCTGCAGCTTGTGAAGTTTTTATATATTTAATTGTACAAATACATTTCCAGATTAACCAATGATTATGAAGCAAACACACATATCACCTCTCAGATCAAGAAATAGAATGCTAGGGACACCCTAGGACCTCAGAACTCATCCCCCCTTTACTTTCCATCCTATCCAGCTCCCTCCTACATATGTAACCATTACACTGACTTTTGAGGTAATTTTTTCCCCTGCCTTTTTGTCTAAACATGCCACCTGTATAGCTATTCTTAAATGAGACAGCAGCTTTAGAACTTCACACTAATAGGATAACATAGCAGTTATTTAGTTTTCTGCATTTTAGCTTAATGCTATATTCCCCAAGAATCATTTACGTTACACTGGGTGGCTAAACACCATATATATTTTTTGTTATATAGAATTCCATTGTATTGATACACTCCAATTTATTTATTCATTCTATTGTAAATGGACACAGTATTTCCAGATTTTATCCAAAGCAAACTAAGTAGTTGTGAACATTCTTATGAGCACACAACCTTGGCACATATGTGCAAGCATTTCCCTAATGCCTAGAAGTAGAATTTCTGGGCCAAAGGTACATACATCTTCAAATTTATTGGAAAATACCACCCTATTTTCCAAAGTCATTATACTCATTTATGCTCCCACTAGCAGTGTATCAGATTTCTGATCCATTCTTAGCAACATTTAGTTTTATCAAATGTTCTGCATGATAGTCTCATAGCTAGTCTGTGTAATAGTATCTTACTGTGATTTTAATTTGCATTTCTCTGATTGTCAATGAGCCTGACTACTTTTCATAAATTAATTTTTCATTTGGGTTTCCTTCTTGTTCAGTGTCTGTTCAAGTCTTGGACTCATTTTCTTAATGAATTGTCTGTACTTTTCTTATTGATTTTTGTAAATTAATTTTATATTCTGAGATTATTGTAGATTCACATGCAGTTGTAAGAAGTAATACATAGGGATCACATTTACCCTTTAACGAGTTTCTTCCAGTGGTAACATTTTGCATAACTATTGTCCATATTACAGTCAGGAAATTGACATTGATAAAAACCAATGATATTGTTCAGATTTCTCATTTTGTATGTACTCATGTGTGCATATGTTTGTGTATACATGCATGGGTGTGTAAGTTTAGTTCTACACAGTTTTATCACTTGTGTAAGTTTGTGTATCCACCACTATAGTCAAGATACTGAACAATTCCATCTCCACTAGAATCCTCCCTACTCTTGTCCTTTTATAACCATACCAACCTTTCCACTCACACCCCCCATTACCTGAAAATTACTAATCTGTTCTCTGTCTCTCTAATTTTGTCACTTGATGGATGTAATATACATAGAATAATAGCATGAAAATGTTTGAGATTGGCTTTTTTCTGCTTAGCCTAATTTCATAGTGATTCATACAAGTTGATGCCTGATCATTTTTGTTAATGTAAACGTATCCTCAGACATGTGGCATTCCCTTCTGAGTTTTCTCCTTCATGATTCAACATTATAATTTTTCCATTACTATCACTAGGAAATATTGCCTGTTTATGTTTACTGCCCTCTTTGCCTTTGGGATACAATGAGTATATTTTTACATTTTCTGCCTAAGTCACAACACTTTCATATATTGCCAGATGTATGTATATCACGTTCCATTAGTGCTCTGGAAGACCAAAATCTAAATCGGTTTTATGGCAAGGTCATTCGAGCATTCTTTTGGAATTAAAATTTGAAAATATAATTTAAATCCCCCCTCAAAATGAGAAAAGGCTCCTTGATTAAAATAACTGTTATTATAAAATATGTTTATTTTAAAACTTTCTACTTTTTTTCTCAAATATTTCAGTGCATTAAACTATAGTTTTAAATTCATTGCTTTGCTTTGAATATAGATTCCATAGTTTTTATTTTCATTTCCTTCCTCAATTGCTATCTTATTTCTTTAGCACACCTATGAGTAGAAGAGCACTAAAGATAAACATCCACTATTAAAATAAAATTCTCTAGTTCTTGAGGTCCGCATGAATAGTGGAAGTATGTTTGCACTGACTTTATTCCTTAGCTCATTAAGACATTTCTGACTTGTTTCCCAAGTTCTAGAATAAGCACAATGCCTAACATTTCATTAAGGTTTGTTGTTAGAGTGAATAAAATTTCTAGGTTTTTTGTTTATTTTTTTTTTATCAGAAGCTGGAGTTGCAAAGACAAAGGGTGAACTGATGAACATAAGTGTTACTTCTTGTTTTTGACAGGTTAATATACATCCCCTGATCTCTAAAACCAAAAATTAGAAATTGAAAGGGAACATAAAGGCGACGAGAGAAAACCCTCTGAAGCAAACAAAGATGCCTGATTTTAAAACTTCAAGAGAATGAAAGAATAAACCTCCTTGTTAGCCTCCTGATTTAAAAGTCTAATTTCCCTTTTATAAAATCAACACATTTATAATAGACACATCATTAGTCACAAGGTACTCGAATATGCTTTAGAAAGCTAGGTAGAGAATTGGGGACAGAATTCCCTTAGAGAATTGTAATGAGCTAACAGCTGTGACACATAGATCATTGACTGCAGGAGCTTGAAGACACTCTAGGGACCATCTCCTCAACCCTTGTAATTGTAGAGATGAGATAAAAATGAGATTGAAAAAAGGTCATTGACTTATCTGAGGATACCGCATTTGGTAGTGACAGAACCAAGTTCAGATCTCTGATGGATTAAGTCATGTCAGGACTGGTCAGTTTGACACAAATAAGAAAATGTTAACCTAGAAAATATTTTGCCTACTCATTCAGCAAATCTGCGTTGGTCACCCACTCTGCATCAGGCAATGCAGTGACCCTTGTGTGTGCGAAGGTGAACGAGATAAGGTTTCACTCGCTGTGCTCCTTGCCAGTGTCTGGGGAGTCAGACAAGTAACAAGATGCATTACTGTAGACTCTGTTAAGTGCTACCACAGGGTCATGGACAAAGTGCTGAGAAATCACAGAGGAGGGACTCACCAAACAGTTGATTGCAATGCATTTGTCATGTCACTAGAAGTCATTGAACATTTCTTTCAAGGCAGCAATGGTGACAGAGTATATGTCACATAACCTGCTCTGGACTTGACAGGTTGTTCAAGGTATATCTAGTTACGTTGATGTGCATAGACCTGTGGGTTAGTGATTACTTTTGGTTTTATTGTTTAAGAAGCATTGAAATAATAATCCTCTAAAAATAAGCCTTGGGTATGTATCCAGAGATGCAGAACTATTTGGATGCTTGGCAAAGAAAAGAATTATAGGAAAAATATATTTCATTTTCATAGGGTGGTAAGCAGAGGATTCCTACGTATATCTGAGAGTAGTTATTCAATTTGCCTTCCCAATATGCAATGTCCCACATCTTTAACTTGTCCATGAATTTTTTTGTTTGCCAGAACATAGCTCACACAAAAGAACTGTGCCCTGCTCTGTCAGCCTCCTTTCTCCTTGTGCCTCCACCTCCCCACTAACAGAGGCAAACAGTCGAATCAGACATACTTCTCTTCAGTTTCATTTTTTAAAAACCTGTCCCAAGGTCACATCGCAAAATATTCATTTTTGCACTTCCACCTCCCCTCTTTTTATTCTCCAATAGTGGACGTTTTTAGAGCCCCATGTCAGATTCCTTCAGCTCACCTCTGGTTTCAGCTGCAGCTGTGGTGGATGGTTCCTAAACACCCTGACAAGCATCTCATCTCAAACTTCTGCTATGTATCTCTTCAAAGCCTCGGCAGCTTGCACTGCTTGTATGTAGCCAGCCAAGAAATGCAGGGAGGTTAACGCCTCCTAAGAAGTCCTCAACCAGTGCGGGAGTTTAATACATTAGATTCTTGGATTTTGGTTGGAAGATTCCAAGAAGTACTAAGATGGTTCCCAGAGCAAATGAGCACCAGTTGCCTATAGCAATAATTGGTTCAATAATGGTTCTGTTATTATTTTGTTTTTACCTACCTCTCACTCTTTGCTCTCTCATTACAGGTAATCCTTGTCATCACCTCCCAAATAAACTACCTATACTCAGATCCTTATATCAGCTTTGCTGTGGGGGACCCAAGCCAAGATGCTTCAGAATTCTGAATTCTTTTTCTAATCATCATGTATACCCTTGGTCAACATGTGATCATTATTATTTTTATAGAAGAATAAACCTTGTTCTGAGACTAAGTCATTGGCATGTACTCGATATAGAACCATTTAAGACAGTTTCATGTCCAAAATTTGCTAACCTGTACATTAAAAATAATGGCGCTACATCTGTTCAATGATGTAGTAAATGAAAAAAAGTTAGCAGAGTAAGTAGACCAAGAAAACTGTGTAAACTGAGCTGAAATACTGCTTTCTCTACTAAATTCTGCTTCTCTAGAGGACTAGACTATATTGGAAAGAGTAAGAAACTGTGACACGTTTGCAGTAGATGTACTTGTATTACTGCTCAGTGTATTGCTTCCAGCTGTTTGTTTACAGACTGTCAGTTTCAGGTGAAGATGTTACTTTGTTATTATTTTTCTTTTTTCTCCTAGTTTTAAAAGTAAGAAATGTTCATTGTAGAAAATGTAGAATATCCAGAAAACCAGAGGGAAGAAAGTAATATCATGCATAACTCCATGTCCCAGCATTAACCACTATTTTTTTATTGGTTATGAATATTCATGAGATATGAAGCTGATTGTCACCCCTCGTGCCCAAGATGTGAAGGCCAGATCCATACTGGCAGCATGCCCATTACCACAAATTGTGATTGTACCCCATATCCCCCATCCAATTATCCCCAACCTCCTTCCCCCTCCCCTTTCCCCCACTCCACTTTTTATCCCAGGGTATGTTCTCTCTCTCTTCCAGTCCAACTGTCCAACACTGTGGATTTTTTTTCCCATCCTTCTTTCTCTCTTAGCTCCCACTTATGAGTGAGTACATGTGGTACTTATACCTCTGTGCTTTGCTTATTTCACTCAACATAAGTTTTTCCAGACTCATCCATGTTGTTGCAAATGGGAGAATTTCATTCTTTTTTTATGCCTGAGTGGTATTCCATGGTGTATATATACCATAGTCTCCTTATCCAATCATCTATCGATGGACATTTAAGTTGGTTAAGCTCATCCCCGCCTTTCTCTGACTGAGTGTGGTCCAAAAAATCCAGCTAAAACAGAAGGTTGAAATGAGATCCAGAATATCATAACATAAAATGAAAATATCCAGGTGTAAATCAGAATTCACTCATCGTACAGAGGACCAGGACAATCTCAAAATAAACAAGGCAATCAATAGATGTCAGCACTGGGATGACAGAGATGTTAGAATTATCAGCAAAGATTTTAAAGCAGCCATGACAAAAATGCTTTGATGAGCAATTATGAACACACTTGAAACAAATAAAAAACAAATTAAAAAAAAATAGAAGTCTCAGCCAAGAAATAAAAAAAAAAAAAAGGAAACTCAATGGAAATTTTAGAACCAAAAAATACGAACTGCAAAATATAAAGATCAGTGAATGGATTCAACAGCAGAATGGAGGGGACAGGGAAAAGAATCAGCAAATTGGAGCGGTAGAAGTTACGATGAACAATGGAGAGAAAACAGACTGAAAAAATTAAAGCCTTAGACCTGTGCTGTTATTACAAAATATCTAACACTCATATCATCATCATTCCAGGAAAGCGGAGGAAGAAGATAGGGCTGAAAAAGTATTAAAAGACATAATGGCTGAAAATTTTGCAAATTTGGAAAGGAGACATAAACCTACAGAATCAAGAAGCTGAGCAAATGACAAATAGGGTGAATCTGAGATACATAATAGTTAAATTTCAGAATCCTAAAGGCAAAAAAAAAAAAAAAGAATCTTGATGGTCAGCTACTTCTATCTCTATGAAGAGTAAACATTTGGGAGTTTGGTTTACAGTCTTAGGCAAAATTTAAATGAAAGGTATAAGATTAAAGAAATCAGAATGGAAAGAGTGATTTAATTGGATGATTAAAATATAGGTTCTGTCCTTTTTATAAGTTTAGTTATGTAAATCCTTTGCCTTCAGAGACCTACTGAAAGCACAGGGCAGGAGTATAAGTAGCTGAATTTCTTGCATTAACTGATTGCTTGTATCCTGATTGACCAGTCCTTTCTGAGGTGGCTCTGTCTGTTTTACACATGAAGAATGACATACTGTTCTTAGAAATGTCCTTTGGAGATGATAGGCAATAAAACATGATATGCCCACTGAAAGACTCCCGCAGTGGGTAGTCAGTCAGTTCAGGGAGACCCTCCCAAGGAACAGCGAGACCACGGCTTCGGATGCAAAAACAAGAGGTTTATTGAACACACAGGTACCCGGGCGACTCAGTCTTTCGAAAGACTGGCGCGCCGAGTAGAGCTCCTGGGTCCTTTTTATAGCAAAAAGCGCGGGTACAGAAGCGAGAAGCAAGGTAATTGGTTAGTTTAAATCAAGCCAGGGGTGAACTTCGGTCAAGTGGGAGTCCTTGAAACAGCTGAGGGGCACTCTTGAAACTTTAACTGACTTGTCTATTTCTGGGAACTATCCGCCCTTTGCCTCGGGCCGGGGCCCAGGTGCATAACCACAGATATCCTGTTTGACTCTGTTCCCCTTGTTTCTTAACTTGACTTTTTGGCTGTATTTTCCCTATACCCTTGTAAAAAGCACTTCCTTCATTCCCCCATTTCTCTTGTGGATCGCTCTAATCTTAGAGCGGAATTAAAAGTTATCTTCGCCATTTAAGGTTTGGTATTTTTGCCTAAGGACCAGAATCTTAACTGCACTTACCCTATCATTGATGAATTGGACTAGTCTATTGATGACGTAGGGCCCAAGGGTGAACAACAGAAGGAGGAGTAATAGGGGCCCGGCGATGGTTGACAGTAGGGTGGTCAACCAAGGGGAGTTATTTGATCTGGTTATAAGCATTTTCATAGTTTGAGTCAGGAGGCCTGACTCTTTTAGAGGCCGGTGCATCAATTTCTGGAATATCCCAAGCCTCGAGACCCGCCGCCAGGGCACATATATCAGGGGTAAGGGAGGGCCACCAAGTCCAAAGGGGGTGGACTTCTGTCTTGAACCAGACAACCTTTCCAGTTTGGGACAGTACCTGCCAGGTGAGGGTGTTGGGCTGGTTAGGGTTATTACTTGGTAGGCTTGCTCCGCCGCCGCCGAATGCGCAACTTAAGAGGATTATCAGTCCTCTCCAGCTCCCAGGATTCATCTGGTACGGAGGGTGGCGCAGGCTTGAGGTGAGAAGCATGTACCCAGGCTGCAATGCCATCAACTTTTACTGCGGTCGGGGTGGTCAGCAATACCAGATACGGGCCTTTCCACCGAGGCTCAAGGTTGCTGGGTCGATGGCGTCTGACCAGCACTTGGTCTCCGACCTGGAACGGATGAGGGATGGCCACGGCACCTGGCTCGTATACCTCCTTGATCTGGTCCCAGATCTGGGTTTTTACAACTTCTAAAGCCTTTAAGTGAGTAAATAAGACAGGAAGAAAGTTATCATCGGGACCCAGTGTTCCTCCCAACTCAAGTATGGGGGGGGGTCCCCCGTGGAGGATTTCATAAGGGGTCAGACCAAGCTGGCCAGGGGTATTCCTGGCTCTGAACAGCGCTAAGGGAAGGAGGGCCACCCAGTCTTTTCCACCGGTCTCTAAGGCCAATTTAGTTAAGGTCTCTTTGATGGTTCTATTCATTCTCTCTACTTGACCTGAGCTCTGGGGCCTATACGCACAATGTAATTTCCAATTTATTCCCAGTTGTGTGGCCAGTCCCTGGCTTACCTGAGCAACAAAGGCTGGGCCATTATCTGACCCGATCACCTTAGGGATCCCGAAACGGGGCAGGATTTCTTCTAGTATCTTTTTACATACAGTCAGGGCCGTTTCAGTTTTGGTAGGGAAAGCTTCTACCCATCCAGAGAAAGTATCTACAAATACTAGCAGATACCTGTTCCCATACCGGCCAGGCTTTACCTCTGTAAAGTCTACTTCCCAGTATACGCCGGGTCGATCTCCCCGTTGTCTTTTTCCGGTCTCTCGGTAGGTGGTAGTCGCATTAGTCATGGCACAAGCCGGACACCGATTGGCGACTTCTTGAACGGTGGACCGGAGATTCGGGATGGAGAGGCTGGTGCGGCTCGTTAGTTGAAGGAGCTTTTCTGGTCCTAAGTGTGTTAGCTGATGTAACCGCTAAATGAATTCTTTTCCCTGGTCAGGAGTGAGCTCTCTTGGCTTGGTCCTAGCTTGAGCAGGCTCGATTGGCTCTTGAAGCTTTATAGTTTCTGCTAGCACCCTGACCGACAGGGCGGCTTGTTTTGCAGCCTCGTCGGCCCTCCGGTTCCCGGCCGCCACAGGGTTATTTCCTCTCTGGTGGCCCGGGCAGTGGATAATGGCGACCTGCTGTCCGTGTAGATGTTGATGTTTTTTCCTTCGGCTAGGCGTAATGCCTGCGTCAAGGCGATTAGCTCGGCCTTCTGGGCTGATGTCCCTTCTGGCAGGCTGCTTGCCCATACCGTCCGTTTGCCATCTACGATGGCGGCCCCTGCTCTCCGCTTACCTTCCACAATGAAGCTGCTACCGTCTGTATACCAGGCAGGCACTCCGGGCAATGGCTGGTCCTTCAGGTCCCGTCGAGTCCCAGCTTCTTCAGCAAGGATTTCTGAGCATTGGTGTACTGGGGTGGATTCTGACTCGACTGGTAGTAGGGTAGCTGGGTTCAGGACAGCAGGGGGCGCGAAAGATATCCTTTCGTTTAGCAGCAAACTCTGGTAATGAGTCATTCTGGCATTGGTCATCCACCGATTGGGGGGCTGCCGCACAATACTTTCGAGGCTGTGGGAAGCAATCACAGTCACATTTTGCCCCAAGGTTAACTTATCAGCGTCTTTGAGGAGGAGTGCCACTGCAGCAACCGCTTTTAGGCAGGTTGGCCACCCACTGGCCACTGGATCCAGTTTTTTTGATAGATAAGCTACTGGCCGTCGCCATGGTCCTAGGGTCTGAGTAAGCACTCCTCGGGCTACACCGGCTCTTTCATCTACGTATAGAGTAAATGGTTTGGTGAGGTCTGGGAGAGCCAAGGCGGGGGCAGACAGCAAGGCTTTTTTTATGTGGTCAAAAGCCTTTTGATGCTCCTCAGTCCAGGTAAAAGGAATGTTTTCCCTTGTCAGGGGGTACAAGGGTGCAGCCAGGGAAGCAAACCCAGGAATCCAGAGCCTGCAGAATCCGGCAGTACCCAGAAATTCGCGGACCTGCCTGGGGGTTGTGGGAGTAGGGATCTTCATAACTGTAGCTTTCCGGGCCGGGGTCAGCCATCTTTTTCCCTCCTTGAGCAGGTACCCCAAATAGGTGACCTCTTTCTGGCATAACTGGGCCTTTTTAGCTGATACCCGGTACCCCAACTTACTCAGTTCCTGCAAGAGCTTTTGTGTCCCTCTTTTGCAGCCTTCATATGTGGGAGCTGCCACTAGGAGGTCGTCCACATATTGGAGTAATATGACCTGGGGGTTGAGAGCCCTAAAAGGAGTTAAATCCCGGTGGAGGGCCTCGTCGAAGAGAGTGGGTGAGTTCTTGAACCCCTGTGGCAGCCGTGTCCAGGTCAGCTGACCAGCGTTACCTTTTTCTGGGTCTCTCCACTCGAACGCGAACAGTGGCTGGCTGTTGGGGTGTAGTTTGAGGCAAAAAAAAGGCATCCTTGAGATCCAAGACTGAGTACCAAGTGTGACTAGGCGGAAGGGAACTCAGGAGGCTGTATGGGTTTGGGACTGAGGGATGAATGTCTTGCACCCTTTTGTTAATTTCTCTCAAGTCTTGGACTGGCCGATAGTCATTGGTCCCTGGCTTTTTTACTGGTAGCAGAGGGGTGTTCCAGGGCGACTGGCAGGGCACTAAGACCCCTAGGTCTAAGAACCTTTGGATGTGGGGTCTGATGCCTTCCCGGGCTTCTTTAGTCATTGGATACTGTCGGACGGCCACCGGTGAGGCACCCGATTTCAGCTCTACTACTACTGGTGGGACGTTATTGGCCAGTCCCATACCTGTCTTTTCTGCCCATACGGTGGGAAAAAGTTGGAGCCAGGATGGGTCGATGGAGGGAGAGGCCGGCTTTTCATACAGCCGGTATTCTTCTTCTAGGTTTAGGACCAAGCACATGGTAGAGTGATCTCCCCATGTTACTTGTGGGCCCTCTGTAGAAAACTGGATTTGGGCCTTTAGTTTGGTCAGAATGTCCCGGCCCAACAGAGGAGCAGGGCACTCAGGTATGACCAAAAAGGAATGGGTCACTTGTTTATGTCCAACCTTTAAAAGTCTTTGTGTGGTCCAGGGGTAGACTTTGCTGCCGGTTGCTCCTACTACGACTGTCCGCCTGGACCCTACCTTCCCCATGGGTTGGGTCAACACCGAATGTTCAGCCCCGGTATCGACCAGAAACTCGATGGGGGTCCCCTCCACTGTCAATGTTACCCTAGGTTCGGGGAGGGGGTCCGAACCTTGACTCCCCTAGTCGTCTAGGGATAGAACCTTGGCTTCTCTGATGTTCTTTTTCCGGGGACATTCTCTTGCCCAGTGACCCTTCTCTTTACAGTACGCGCATTGGTCTTTGTCTAGAGGGGGTCTTCCATCCCTAGGTGTTTTCTTTGCCCGGTTGCTCAGGTTCCCTGTCTGCCTATCTCTAGACCCTCTTTCACCTACCACTGCGGCCAAAATCCTAGTCAAGTTTTTTTCTTGGCGCCTATCGCGCCGTCTCTCTCTCTCTTCTGTCTCTCTTTTTTCTCTTTCTTGTTTTTCCTCTTCTGTCTCTCTCTTGTGGTACACCTTTTCTGCCTCTCTCACTAAATCTTGTAAGGAATAATCTTGGAGCCCCTCTAGCCTCTGCAACTTTTTCTTGATATCTGGGGCTGCCTGTCCGATGAAGGCCATTGCAACTGCCGCCTGCTGTCCCTCAGAAGAGGGGTCAAACGGAGTGTATCTCCTATATGCCTCCATCAGGCGTTCCAAGAAAACCGAGGGGGGTTCTACCGGTCCCTGCAAGACCTCTCTTACCTTAGCCAAATTGGTGGGGCGCCGGGCTGCCCCTTTGAGACCTGCCACTAGAGTCCGGCGGTAGACCAGAAGACGCTCCCTACCTTCGGCCGTGTTGTAATCCCATTGAGGTCGATTGAGGGGGAAGGCCTCATTAATGAGGTTCTCGAGTTGTGTAGGGGCCCCGTTGTCCCCGAGAACGTTCTTGCGGGCCTCCAGAAGAATCCTTTCTCGCTCTTCAGTGGTGAAGAGGATCTGGAGTAGCTGTTGGCAATCGTCCCAAGTGGGCTGGTGAGAGAACATAAGGGACTCAAGAAGTCCCGTGAGTCCTGCTGGTTTTTCAGAAAAAGACGGGTGGTTAGACTTCCAATTGTAAAGATCTGCTGAGGAAAAAGGCCAATACTGTAGAGGGACCAAGCCATTAGGCTCAGCTGGGGGCCCTATGGCTCGGAGGGGCAAAGCTACGGTGGAGTCAGGACCGGAGCCGTCTCTCGGACTGCGAGGTTGGCGGCTCCTAGTCCCCGCAGCCGGTCCCTCAGGGCTAGGATCACCGGGCGCTCGGCCTGGTGCCGATCTGTTTCCCTGAGGGGCCAGAGGGGGCAGCGGAGCCGCCGGGTAAGGTGGGGTTTCAGAGAGAGAAAATAGGTCATCTGGTGTCGGGAGGACGGGGGGTTGGGGAGGGGCGGAAGGCTTCCTTGTAGGTGGCCTTTGAGTATTTTCTGATCCCGAAACAACAGCGACTTTGCTGGAGGGTGGCACCCAGGGAGGGGGATTCTGGGCGAGGTCTTGCCATACCACGACACAGGCAACCTGGTCCGGGTGTCCTCCGGTCTCCTGAAAAACAATCTTTTTAACTGCAAAAATGACAGTAAGATCAAAGGTTCCCTCTGGCGGCCAACCTACGCCGAATGTGGGCCACTCAGACGAACAGAAAGTCTGCCATTTTCCTTTTTTGATCTCCATGGACAGATTGTGAGCCCTGGCTTTGACATCTTTCCAATGATCTAGAGTAAGGGAGAGGGGCGTAAGGGCACTTTGCCCCATCTCGAAAATTTCCAATAGGGGAACGACGACGCAAAGACCTATCACAACTAAGACAAAAAGAAACCAGAAACGGCGACGAGACCGAGTGCCGTAGAAATAGAAGAAAGAGTCCGATGGCAGAGCGCGCCTCCCGAGACGCGGTGAGACCAAAACACAATAATCCTCTGCCAAGGGGTCCACCAGGCGTCCCTGGTCCTCCCCTGATCCTGGGACGTCTCCCAGGATTGCCGGGTGGCGAGCCCCCGAACACGTCTGTTCGCTACCCGCACTTCGCTCCCAGAGCGACTAACCCGGAACAAACTGAAACCAAAATGCGCGCGCTCAGAAAAGACAGTCGAAATCACTGAGTCAGACACAGAGACGAGACACAGAAACGAGACACAGAACGACTGCTGGCCAGCTTACCTCCCGTTGGTGGGTCGGTGGTCCCTGGGTGGGGGTCTCCAATCCCGGACGAGCCCCCAAATGAAAGACTCCCGCAGTGGGTAGTCAGTCAGTTCAGGGAGACCCTCCCAAGGAACAGCGAGACCACGGCTTCGGATGCAAAAACAAGAGGTTTATTGAACACACAGGTACCCGGGCGACTCAGTCTTTCGAAAGACTGGCGCGCCGAGTAGAGCTCCTGGGTCCTTTTTATAGCAAAAAGCGCGGGTACAGAAGCGAGAAGCAAGGTAATTGGTTAGTTTAAATCAAGCCAGGGGTGAACTTCGGTCAAGTGGGAGTCCTTGAAACAGCTGAGGGGCACTCTTGAAACTTTAACTGACTTGTCTATTTCTGGGAACTATCCGCCCTTTGCCTCGGGCCGGGGCCCAGGTGCATAACCACAGATATCCTGTTTGACTCTGTTCCCCTTGTTTCTTAACTTGACTTTTTGGCTGTATTTTCCCTATACCCTTGTAAAAAGCACTTCCTTCACCCACGTTGTCTTTTTCTCAGAATAGAGTTGATGTTTGTAGTCTCATTTCTACTGATTCATTTTATAGCAACAGTTTTATCAGATTGTGACTATCCTGAAGACACTCACTGGTCTTTTAATTCCTGAGTGTAGAAGAGAATGTATGGAACACAGTTGTACTCAATGTTTGCAGAAAGCTTATATGAATGAATAAATACTGGACTAAATTAATGGTCTGTTTGTGCAAATGGGTACACATTTGTCCAAAAAACAAAACAAAGAGAAAACTTTAAGATATGGCCTTTTTTTTATTGTACTAAAGAAACTTGGTAAATGGTATGCATATTTTTATTGTCTTGCATTTTTAGACAATTTTGCTTTTCTAGACAATTCTGCTTTTCTAGACAATTCCTGGCATACCAATTGATTACTTTTGTTTAAATAGTTTCGAGAAGCTGTGGAAGGGGGTAAAAGTGAAAGAGGCATTTTATAATTTGTCTAGAAGTATTAGCAGCTTACCTTAAACTTTCAGATAGGAAATATATAGTTACATAATTAGACATGAGCCTAATTATGATATATAAAGCATGTGATCTTTACCAAAACATTTGTTGATTTTATTTTCTATTATTTTATTATATGAATTACAGAATTTGTTAGGTTTTCACTACTTAGTCACATAAGTAAATTGATTTCAAAAGGGTTTTTAAATTCTTTAAAATGGAGTGTCAGAACCTAGACTCAGCAATTTGGATTAATGAATTTTGAAACTTTTTAAAAAATGCATTTTGATGTATGTTAGTGTGTATGCATGTGTGCGTGCACACACATACATACGTGTTTTAATATAACAGCTTTTCATACCATGCAATTCACTCATTTAAAGTGTATAATTCAGTAGTTTTTAGTATATTCACAGAGTGAATATATTCACTATCTAATTCTAGAATATTTTCGTCATTCCAAAAAGAAACCCCACGCCTGTTAGTGGTCATTCCCCATTCCTTCTTTCCCTTAGAACTTGGCAATCACTAATTTATTTCTGTCTCAATGGATTTGCCTATTCTGGACATTTCATATAAATAGGATTGTGCAATATGTGGTCTTTTGTGACTGGTTTCTTTTCATGTAGCATAATGTTTTCAAGTTTCATGCATGTTGTAGCAGCATGTGTCAGAACTTTGTTTTGAACTAAGCTCCAAGAAACAATATACAAGTATTTTAGTGTAGTTAAGCCAATCAGAGAATGAAAAATTTCAAGGAATTATCACCCTCAGCCGGACTCATCATACCCGTATGATTTTGTGAGTAAAATTGTGACCCATGCACACAGGCATTTAATCTATTTGCCAAATCAGTTTGTTTACCACTTCTGTTACATTGCTTACCACATTATGTTGAATATCTATTTACCTATCTATCTATGCCTACTTGTATTAGTGATCTATATTTATATCTACTAATCTATGCCTATCTGCAGTTCCTAACACTGTACTTGGAAGATAATGTTGCCTCATAACTGCTGAATGAATGAGTGAATGAATGGGTGTGAATAAGGAATTAGTTCTAAAGTTGTCCAGTCTCAGTTACTACTAGATTTCACATCATTAGACAGAGACATATACCAATGAGTTTACTGAAATATGCATTCGATGGTAAACTATACCAATAGTCTAAAATATAATCAGCAACATTAGGGAAGTAAACTTTTAACTAGTTTATAGACCAGAGGTGACTAAACAATTACTCTTGCATTTCAAAACCCATGTATGGCCAATGAACAAAACTGATAGGACCTGCCAATCAAAGAAGGGTCAAAACAGATGAGAACATGTGGAAAATTACCCGAACACACCAGCAACTGTACTAATGTATACCTTCAAGAATGACTTGCCAGGAAACTGGTTTGTCTTGATGAGTACTGTGAGAAGAACCAGAATTTTCACAGCCAGACTCCTGTACCTGGATGGCCATTACCTTTTTCCATTTTCACACTCTAAGGGAACATAGAGGGCAGAGCCAGCTGTGTGAAATAGAGGAACCAGTGGGAGGTCAGTGAAATACAATTCAGACAAAGCAAACAAACTTCCAAATAGTGCCGAGGATCTTCTTAAACAGATGTGTAATATAACAATGATGCTTTCAAAGGAGAATAAAGGCTGACATATGTTTTTAAGGAATCAGAAGTCACTACAAAATAAAAGTCTTGACAGAAATCCCTATTAGTTCCAAATCCGCAATTTTACCTAAATGCATTTTTTCGTTTTCTAAGCAATGCTTGTACTGAAAAGTCAGATGGGCTGGGGAGGGTTTCATGTTAACTTTGTGGATGATTCAGCTACCTTTTGTTATTTGCTTGGAAAGCACAGACTGAGAGTTGCAGTTAAGCTTAAAGGCAATAGTAATTTGCGTGTATAGACTGTGATCTTTGTCAAAAGTGCTTTTCAAATCCAGTTTGCAAGCCAAAAATATCAAGAAACAGGGAAAGAGTATTATTATATCATATAACTACTATTTCCTTGGCAGAATCGTTATTAGTTAGGAACTATTAGATGTAATTCTTGAAAATAGTCTGGATTTGAATAGTTTATAGAATGTAAATAAAGGCATAGGTTTAACATTATGTTTTTTAAAGTAGTAAATACAGATAGATTTGAAATATTGAAGTCTTTTTGAAAAATTATTATTATATTTTTACATTCTATGATGTTGCAGAGCAGCTGGGAGGGAGTGGGGTGGGGAAAAGGGAAGGAAATGTGATGGAAGCAGGAGGAAGGAGGAAAGGCTGGATTGAGGCTTGTGGCACCCCCTTCATTTTCACAGGGAAGACCAGGGGGCTTTCAGTGGTGGCTTGGTCATTGCCCAGCTGGGTGCAGATGTCAGGGGGGTATGGCAAAAGCCATTGCCCTCCACCACCCCAGCTCGGGAACCCAAGGCCTTTCTTGTTGTGGCTTGGTGGTTGTCACTGGGCTGGTTGAACTTGTTGCGGGGGACGCATGGCCAAGGCCCTTGGAACCCCACTGCCTCAGCTCAGGAGAGCCTGGGGCACTTCCTGTTGTGGCTCAGTGGCCATTGCTGGGTTAGTTGTGCAAGTTGAGGGGGCATGGCTGAAGCTCTTGGCCTCCCACTGCCCCAGCTTGGTAGAGCCCAGGGTGCTTCCTGCAGCAGCTTGGTGGTTGTCGCTGAGCTGGTTGCGGGTGTTGGGGGTGTGTGGCCGAGGCCTTTGGCCTCCCATCACCCTGGCTCTGGAGAGCCCAGGGTGCTTCCTGCAGCAGCTTGGTGGTTGTTGCTGAGCTGGTTGCAGGTGTTGGGGGTGTGTGGCCGAGGCCTTTGGCCCCCCATCACCCTGGCTCTGGAGAGCCCAGGGTGCTTCCTGCAGTAGCTTGGTGGTCGTTGTTGGGATGGCTGTGGGTGTCGGAAGATGTGGCCAAGGCCCTTGGCCCCCCACCACCCCAGCTTGGGAGAGCCCAGGGTGCTTCCTGTGGCAGCCCAGTGGTTATCACTGGGGTGGTAGTGCATGTCAGGGGGCTGTGGTGGAAGTCCTCAGCCCCCAGCCTCAGGACTGGTTGTGGGTGCCAGTGGGTAGGGCTGAGGCCCCCACCCTCCCCTCTTTTTGGCTTGGTAGCCCATGAGACTTCTGGTCCTTCTAGGCATTATAGGTGTTTTTTGGTGAAATGAGACCTTTACCAGTTAGTATCAAACTTTGTCTCTGGTTGTGGGTACTTTGTTTTTTCTTTCTGTTCTGTGTTGGATTATTTGCTGTTCCCACCACTTTAACTCTGCACTGGAACTAATTTTTTGTCCTTTGCTTACTTCTAAAGTGGGGTAACTTCCTGTGAGGACTAGAACTTGAGCTCTGTGGTTGAGCTAAATTGCTGCTTTGCTGCTGATTCCCTAGGGAAGGCTTTTTATGCAGCTTAGGTTTTAGTGGTTGACTTTATAGGTACTTCTGGGTCTAAAGAAATCCGGTGCATCTGGATTGTGTAGAAACACTGGTCTGGGCCTGAGTCTTTTCAGCAAACTGCACTCCATGCAATTCTACAGTCCTGACCAGTCTCCTCTGAGTGGTCCTATGCTGACTGGGGGGCAGATCAGTTGTCCTTTCTGGCCCCAGTATTTCCCCGGTGGGCCCATCTCCCCCAGCACCCATGCTCCAAACACTTCCCATGGGACAAGCAGTGTGCTGGTCCCTTGTGATGACTTACTGGCCTCTGAGTGGCTCCTTTTTTTCAGTTGTTGTGGCTCCTTGCAACTGTGTTGGTCCATGAGAACCCTATTAATGGTCTTGCTGGCCTGGGGGCCACCAAGGCCTTTTTCTCCCCTGCCACCTCCACGCAACTTCATCTGAAGGACACAGCTGCAGCTTTTGCCAGCTCCTGCTCTGTGCACTCAGCTCCTCCAGCCTGGAAGTGGCTGGGATTTGAAATGGTTAGAGTGGTTTTTTCTTTCTCTTATCGTGGCTTCTCCTGCCTTCATGCACTCCCTAGTTCTCTCCTCCTCTTCCCCTGAGCTCTAGTGGCCCCAGCTTGTCTGTCATTGCTTTTTTATAGTTGTAAATTGGTTGATTTGTGGGAGAGAGTGATGCTGGGGATGGTCTATTCTGCCATCTTGACTGGAAGTCCTTGAAGTCTTTATTGAAGTATTTTACTTTATAAATTGGTAACAAAAGAATCCAATTGTAAAGTAAAAGTTGTAATTAGATAAACTGCTCCTATAAATTTTACTAAAAATATATTATTGCAATCATTGTAAAAGAATCAAAGGTATGAATACATTTATCTCTTGATTCCATCATATCTCATATATTCCATCATAATATCACATAATTATCTCATAATTCATAGTATGTCATAATTTGTAGTACCTCATAATCTCTTTATATCTCATTATGAGTATCTATAAATATGAACACATATGAATATCACATAATGTGTGTCATGATCTCATAATATCAGTATCTCATAATTCCATAAAAGAATTATGTCTTTTTAAGTAATCCTATATAGGATGCTAATTTTGTGGTTTCTGTGTAATTCAATTAAACAAAATTATTGGTTGCCTCCTGTGTGCTAGGTACTCTGCTAAACATGGTGCATCCTAAATGACTGAGACACAGTGCCTATGCTCAACAGCCTTCTAGTCTAGCAGGGAAAATAGACACTTTAATTCTACTGTCTGATTACTGCAATGCACATATATACAAGGAACAGATATCTCCCAGGGAATATGACAATTAGCAATGCACGGGTGTCAGCCAGGGAAAATTTTCTGGAGGAAGCTATATCTGGACTGAGGCTTAAAATGGTAACAATGGATTTGCCAGATAGGCAAGGAGGGAAGGACAGAAGATATTCCAGGCAGTGGCCCTCCTATGTGCAAAGGCGGGAAACGTGAAACATATGTTCCAGAAATTACAATCAGTTTTATATAAAGTGTATCATTTTAAGTAAAAAAATAGTTTCACAAAATATAGTCATTAATATGACACCTTTCAGTACAGTGTAGGCTAGAATGAACTATTTTTTTAAAACGCCTTTAGGATTATATCTTATTAAAATGTGTACATTTTCTTTAATGGATTTGTTTTTTGACTTATAAAAAATATTTTTATTATGATTAAAAACAAGGATTTAGAAGTGTAGCTTATATTGTGTTAAACCTGTAGCTTAATGGGCAACAAAAGCAAAAGTAGACAAATAGGATTACACCAAACTGAAAAGCTTCTGAATAGTAAAGAAAACAATCAACTGAGTGAAGAGATAACCTACAGAATGTAAGAAAACATGTGCAAATTATATATCTGATAAGAGGTTAATGTCCAAAATATATAAGAAACTCAAACAACTAGTAGCAAAAAAACAAATAACTTGATTTAAAAAATGGAGAAATGACCTGAATAGAAACTTCTCAAAAGAAGACATACAAATGGCCAACAGGTACATGAAAAATGTTCCACATCACTAATCATCAGGGAAATGTGGTCAAAACCATAATAAGCTATCACCTCAAACCTGTTAGAATGGCTACTAACAAAAAGGCAAAAGATAACTACGTGAGGAAAAGGGAACCCTTGCATACTGTTGGTGGAACTGTAAATTAGTATAGCCATGGTGAGAAACAACATGAAGCCTCCTCAAAAAATTAAAAACAGACTTACTATGTGATCCAACAATCCCACTTCTGGGTATTTATGCAAAAGAAATGAAACCAGTATGTTGGAGAGATGTCTATACTCCCATGTTTATTACACTACTATTCACAATAGTCAAGATAAGAAATCAACCTAAGTGTTCATCAGTGGATGAATGTATGAAAAAATGTGGCATACATACACAATGAAATTCTATTCAGCCATTAAAAAACAGGAAACCTTGTCATTTGCAACAACGTGGGTGAACCTGGAGAACACTATGCTAAGTGCAGTAAGCCAGGCACAGAAAGACAAATACTGCGTGATCTCACTCATGTGGAATTTCATAGAAATAGAGCGTAGATTGACAGTTACAAGGGGCTAGGGTGGTCGGGTAGGGATGGGGAGGTGGTTGGGGAGATGTTGGTCAAATGATACAAAATTTCAGTTAGGAGGAATAAGTTCAAGAGATCTATTGTACAAGATGATGACTACAGTTAATAGTATATTCTATTCTTGAAAAATGCTAACAGAGTAAACATAAAGTGTTCTTACCACAAAAATGATAGCTATGTAAGATAACACGTATATTAATTAGGTAGATTTAGTCATTCCACATTGCACGAGCTGTCCGTGGTTAATACACACAATTTAATCTGTCAATGTAAAAATTAAAATAAAATAAAACCTGTAGCTTAAAATGCAAGACACTTTATGCATTTCAAATCCTAGTTTTATTACTAAATAGTTGTGTGACCATGAACAACTCACTAACCTCTAATTATCTGTGAACTAAATATGCCAATCACAATCTTGTTCTGTCCCTATCCCTTCTAAAGAAACTACCCAGCTCACAGCTCTTGTCATTTAGGTGGGCATCTTTTGTTTGTATCATATGACATTTCACCTTCGTTCATTTGCCACTAACCCTTCTCTTCATGAAATATTCCAATTATTTCTGTGAAGTATGGATAGTTAAGAGATCACATACCTGCATTATTTACCTTATACATAAACAAGAAAGAAATAATTGCGCAATGTTTTTTCCCTGAAAAATAATGAAAACATTTCTTTTGATTTTTTAAATTTTTTAATTTTAAACTTTTATTATTAGCATGTTCATTCTTACAAATCATGATATTTCTTTATGCCTTTTGCCAGACCTATCGTGTCCCCAAACCCCCTCCCTCCCTCCCTCCTGTCTGTAGCATCTTTAGGTTTGTTGTCTCCTCAAAGTTCAACGTATTGTTGCGGTCTTTTCTTTCTTTCTTTCCTTCCTTCCTTCTTCCCTCCTTCCTTATCCCCCTCTCTCCCTTCCTTCCTTCCTAGCAGCCAGTTTTGAGTGAGAATGTGAAGTTTAGACACTGATTCTAAAAGGAGTCTTGTAATTGAAGACTACGGACTTTGGAAATTGAGAGATAAAAATTAAACTGAAGCCCATTATCTACCTTTGTGCTATGGACTAGTTACTTCACTTCTGAGCCTCACTTTTTGAATCTGTAAAATGAACAATTTGCTCCCATGTATTGAATACTTGCTATGTGTACTGCACTCTGCTAAGAACTTTATTGTTATCTATTTTAATATTCAAAACAACATTATGGCATACTTCAACTTCCTTTACAGAGGGGAAAACCGAAATGCAGAGTTGCTATGTAATTTGACTGTCACTTTGGCTAGTGAATGGATATGAACCCACACGAAGCTGATTCCAAAGCTCGTATCTTTAACCATTATATTTTACTGACTCCACATTTTTCAAGATTGTGGTAAAGATTGAAATAGATAATGTATATAATGAATTATGATCTTCCTGGCAAAGCATCAGTACCTGACAAATATTAGTTCCTTTTCCCCTCTCTACTCTTTGCTGCTTTTTTATTTTAGGGAACTATGGAGTGGAAATGTATTCATGAACAATGTATTTTACTACAAAAGAAATCATACAACAGGAAAAAGATTTTAATGGACCATGGAACTCATTTATATGAGATTTAAAGAATATAATTTCCCAGTTGGTCTCTCAAAATTGAATTTAAATAAAGTCTTTAAAGATTTCTAAAATTAATTTTCTTTTTGCCAAATTTTTGATGAGCTGCTAGACTGATTTTCTGGAACATATCAGTGGCTTCTCCATTATTTTCTTGGAGTACTTTGCTGCTCAGAGACACCCACAGACACTGGTAAGGCTAAGTCTTGTGGCTGCCAGATTCGCTGGGGGAGAAAAAGAGCTTTGCTACGTGAGATGCATTTAATATAAAATAGTTATGAAAGAATAAAAGAATGTGTTGCTTCACTGGCAGTTTGACTTTCAGATTTTAATTTTCTGTAGTAACTAAAAAGGAATGAAGTGTTAAAGCCCAGAAACCTATGTGAATCAGCTATCTTTATATTCTTTAAAAATAAAAACAGAGCTATGTCCATGTAAAAAAATATAGTTTAGCCTGTGTTGCTGTGTGAGAGTCTGCTGCATTTCTCATTTGACTCAGATGTGCAGTCACACATTAAATAAAGGAGCTACCATATTTTTTGTTGCTTGTGAGAACATAGTACAATGTGAGTTATAACAGAAAATGTTTTTTTGTTCTATCAGGGCTCATCAACATCATGGATTAGCTGTAAGATCAAGATCAAGGTTTGTACATAAAGATATATTTAAATATTCCATCAAAGCAGTTTTTCTCATATAATGAATTAGAAATCTTGGTAGCAAAAGGAGAATCTGGATAATGGTTTTACGTAGCTTTGACCATGTCTGATAGTGAAAAGTGGGTGGATGAATTTGCTAAGCCAGTCTTCTACCCTTTAGATATCCCTTTCTGCAAATCCTTAGGCAATGAGAGCAGATACTACGTAGTCAGGCAGACTGAAGCTGTAGAGACTCACATTTTTGTTCCATGCAAATAACACCTACAAGTTAAATTAAAGGTGACTATACTTTACTGCTTACTATCAGTATAGGAAATAGAAGACAGGAAACAACTCTTCTGGAGGCCTTAGGGCGTGTAGTTTCAAATTATTTGAAAACTGTCCTGTCTAAAAAAAAATCTGTCAATCCAGTTTTCTCCAAGAAGATTCCAGTATATGTGCAGTTGCCTGCAGGGATGTGGTAGTATTAGGTTTCAACTTTTAGGTAGTTTGCAGCACTGCTAGGACTGATACACAGTGGAACCAAAACAGGGAGAGTAATCCATCCAACAGTCATTTCAATAGTTATAAAGGTTTCCTAAGGACTTGGAGTAAAAGCTAATGTACCGAATTTCAAAGAAAATGCCTCATTTCTTGGAAACAAGTCACTAAATCAAAAGTGACAAGCCATCAGGAGGTCAAAGACTTTTTTTCAGAACATTTGCTGAATTATTTCCCCTCTGACAGTGACTTGTTCAGGATTCAAACATAAAGTCCCTTAATTAAATAGAATATTGAGCATCTACCAAATATTGAGCCAGATTCTTTGCTAGTACAAAAGCTAGAAATGCAGGCTTGGTTAATGTTGTGGTAGTTAAAAGGTACTGATGATAAATTTGATATTCTCTTAAGAATGGTAGAGGACTAAAATATACAAAATTTATTGATTTTTTACTACATTCTAGGCATTGGAATAAACCTAGAATTTGGGTTATTTCTCAACAAGAAACACTACAGGGTAAGGTAGCATAAAATGGATGTTTTTTAAAGTGCAACTTATTTAATGCTTGCTACAGACTCAAAGAGGTATTATTTCAACTAATCAGGTGAGGGAATGAGCTTAAGAGTTTAAGACATGCACCCATGGTCACAAAATTAATTATGAGGAGGACAGGCTTCTAATTCTAGGACCATTTTCTTAATAATTCTCATACTTTTAAACTGGGGCTACCTCAAAATTTAGTGAGAACTGAGGTGTCTGTAATATTCTCAAAATGGATTCTTGGATTTCAGCTTAGTTCTTCTGATAGTGTAGAGAATTACCACGTCTTCCCCATATAGCGTTACTTTCTGTGTCATCCACTCCTTTCCAAAGAAAAAAACATTTGTTGATATGTCTAGTCAGAGCTTTTCATTAATTGGACTACAATTAATCATGGGTAACATTATTGTATCTTACATGCACAGAGACCCATGTTCCCCTCCCTCTCTCTTTACATCTTCCAGTTTTAGGCACAGGTCAAGACAGTCAATTTCTTGCCATTTCTGCTTAAATTCTATGTAGGAGAATTGCTGAACCAAGTTAGGGATACTATTAAGGCCTAGTTACCTTGCTTGCTCTGTGTAGTCATTCCTGAGAATGCTCTTCATAATTCGTATGGGAAAGGGGTGGTGTTAAAAGGTGAGGATAGAAAGATTAAGAGGCCCTAATGAGATGGCCGGTGCTCTCACTGGCTGAGCGTGGTGCAGGCAACACCAAGCCAAGGGTTGTGATCCCATTACTGGTCAAAAAAAAAAAAAAAAAAAAAAAAGAGGCCCTAATGAGACTAAGGCTTTTGTTCTGAATCAACTTTTGGTGCATTTGACATATTTGGCATAGGTGTTAGCTGTTAACAAGTGGCAATTTGATTCAATTTCTCTTTGGTTCCTTGTGTAAGGGTCCCTTGGAAATCCTGTATAGAGGTAGAAGTGGCTTGGCTTGGCTTGACAGTGAATTGAAATATCTCAGGATTCATGGCAGTAATGCCTTCAAAATGCTGTCACGAACTCATCTAAAATGACATTGACCTTTGGTCTGGTAGATGTTGATAAATATTCTCAAAATTTGTCATTTGTCTTTTAAAACTTTCTTTAGAGTGTCTTCTGCCATAGAGAAACTTTATTTGGGATGGTAGTCAAATTTGTTAGTTTTTTTCCTATATTATTTCTCACTGGTAATGTATTAAGAAAGGACTTTCCCACTGTAAAACCTAAAAATATACTTCTCTATTTTTAAACCTTTTTTTAAAAAAACAAACAAACACTTAAATCATCGATATATACAGAATTTATTTTTGTATGGTATATGGCAGAGACCTCCCTTAATTTTTATCTTCCTCTTCATGCAATATTTAGGCATTTGCACTGAAATTTTTGATGAATTTTACTAGTTTGAAATTCCAACTGTAATGAATCCACTGTTTTCCTTTTAAATTTTTATCTACAACCTAATATACAAAAATATGATTTGTTTGCTTTATTTTATTATTTTTTCATATTAAAATATTTTTTATTTAGGAAATTTATGTGGTTCATATGACACAGCAAAAGCTAAAGATCAGGAATGTATAACAATCTCTTACATATAAACTAGAAGAAGATAGACATATCAATTTAAAAACTGGCACAAACGTTTTAGTGGAGACGACTGTAAACATAAAATAACACATTAATAATAAAGTGCACAGTAGTGCCCCCCTCTGTTACTTGCTGAATTAGGGAGGAAACGTGTGCTTATCAGTGGTGGTGTGAGTAAAGTCACATAACTGGGTATTGCACTCTGTGGAATGTCAGGGTGGATACTTGATGGGAAGCAACCTGAATATATGAATATCAAAGAAACATTAATTTTTAAATAAAAATGCAATCACAGATAGAATAAATTTTTTTTACATAGATATCCATTTCAGTTTTGTTTTAGATTAACATAAATTTGGAATAAGCCTACATTTAAAATATGAGAAAAGTTGTTATATAAATTCTGTTACTAAAGTAAAATATTATGAAACTATAAATTATCTATTTTTTCAAAACAGAGATGCTTCTCATAGTATACAAAGCATTAAAATATGTACACAATTATAATATTTACACAAATATAGAGATATATACAGCATGATTCTATTCTAAATCTGGTATCCTTTATATATCTGCATCTGTGCATCTATCTACATTATTTATTAAAAATATTATGTTCTCACCACAAAGAATGATAAGTATTGAGATGATGAAGAGGTTAATTAGCATGATTTGGTCATTCCACAATGTATACATGTATTGAAACATCGTATTGTACCCCATAAATATGTACAATTATTTTTTGTCAATTAAAATAAAATAAAAATGAAAAAAGCCCAGTTTTATGGTAGATATATTTGTTTTTAGGTTTTTTTTATTGAAACATAATTGATTGTACATATCTGTGGGATGCAGAATTGGATACCAATACCTGTGATGCTCAGTTCAGTATAACTAGTATGTTCAACATTACACAATGTAATCATTTTTTGTGGCCGTTTACCAATTTCTCACTAGCCTCCCCTCCCCTCCCCCTTTCCCACTTCTGGTGGCCTTGGTTCTGTTTTCTCCTTTTGAAAGTTCAACAGATTATTGTGATTGTTGTCTCTTTCTTTCTCTTTTATTTGTTTGCTTTAAAAGTCATATTTCTTTATAGAATAATGTGCAAAATGTGCATGTGATGTTTTGGAGCCTCACAAATACTAATATTTGATAAATAATTGAGCAAATTTATCTCTTCACCATTGTTTCTCAAATGTGAATGCATTTTTACAGTCACAGTGACCACTCTAGCCTTTCTTAATTAGAGATATTCTAATTAAGAATATGGAATAAGGGAGCTTGCCTGTAAATTCAGGAAGTGACACCCATATGTGACACCAATGCTTCCCATAGCACAAATAATCTCAAGTCACAGTGTTGTGCAAAAGATATTGACCACTGTCCTTTGAATCTTTTTTTAAAAATTTAATTTAATTTTATCAATATACAATATGGTTGATTATTGTGGCGCATTACTAAAAACTCCTTTCCCCCTTCCTCTCCCGCTCCATCCCAACAACCTCATATCTGTTCACTTGTCATAACAACATCAAGGAATTGTGATTGTTGTGTCTTCTTCCCTCCCCCACCCACAGTTTATTTGTATATTTATTTATTTATTTTTAGCTCCCACAAATAAGCGAGAACAAGTGGTATTTCTGTTTCTGTGCCTGACTTGTTTCACTTAATATAATTTTCTCTAGGTCCATCCATGTTGCTGCAAATGGCAGTATTTCATTCGTTTTTATAGCTGAGTAGTATTCCATTGTGTAGACGTACCACAGTTTCCTTATCCACTCATCTGATGATGGACGTTTGGGCTGGTTCCAACTCTTAGCTATTGTAAGTAGTGCTGCAATGAACATTGGAGAACAGGTATATACCTTCGACTTGATGATTTCCATTCCGCTGGATATATTCCCAGCAGTGGGATAGCTGGGTCATATGGTAGATCTATCTGCAATTGTTTGAGGAACCTCCATACCATTTTCCAATACAGCCTGCACAATTTTGCCATCCCACAAACAGTGTGTGAGAGTTCCTTTTTCTCCACAACCTTGCCAGTATTTATCATTCACAGTCTTTTGGATATTAGCCATCCTAACTGAGGTGAGATGGTATCTCTGTGTGGTTTTGATTTGCATTTCCCAAATGATGAGTGATGTTGAGCATTTTTCATATGTCTGTTGGCCATTCGTATATCTTCCTTTGAGAAATGCTTATTTAGCTCCTTTGCCCGTTTTTTAATTGGGTTACTTGTTTTTTGTTCTAAAGTTGTTTCAGTTCCTTGTATATTCTGGATATTAATCCTTTGTCCAATGTATATTTGGCAAATATTTTCTCCCACTCTGTTAGTTGCCTTTTAACTCTGTTAATTGTTTCTTTTGCTGTACAGAAACTTTTTAGTCTGATACAATCCCATTTGTTTATTTTTCTTTTGGTTGCCCATTCTTTTTGGGGTCGTATACATGAAGTCTGAGTCCAGTCCCACTTCCTGGAGTGTTTCTCCTGTGTTTTCTTTAAGATGTTTTATTGTATCAGGGTGTATATTTAAATCCTTAATCCATTTTGAGTTGATTTTAGTATATGGTGAGAGGTATGGATCTAGTTTCATTCCCCTGCATATGGATATCCAGTTATCCCAGCACCATTTGCTGAAGAGGCAGTCTCTTCCCCAGTGTATAGGCTTGGTGCCTTTGTCAAAGATCAGATGGCTGTAGGTGTGTGGGTTGATTTCTGGATTCTCTATTCTATTCCATTGATCCGTGTGTCTGTTTTTATGCCAGTACCATGCTGTTTTGGTTATTATAGCTTTGTAACATAGTTTAAAGTCAGGTAGTGTTATGCCTCCAGCTTTATTTTTTTTGCTCAGAATTGCTTTGGCTATGTATGGTCTTTTGTTATTCCATATAAATGTTAGGATAGTTTTTTCCATTTCTGAGAAAAATGTCTTTGGAATTTTGATGGGGATTGCATTGAATTTGTATATCACTTTGGGTAGTATGGACATTTTTACTATGTTGATTCTTCCAATCCAAGAGCATGGGATATCTTTCCATCTTCTTATGTCCTCTTTAATTTCTCTCAACACGGGTTTGTTGTTCTCATTATAGAGATTTTTCACATCCTTGGTTAACTCTATTCCTGAGTATTTTATTTTTTTGGTGGCTATTGTAGATGGGCTAGGTTTCTTGATTTCTCTTTATGCATATTCACTATTGGAGAATAGAAATGCTACTGATTTTTGTGCATTGATTTTGTATCCTGCAACTTTGCTGAAATTGTTTATCACCTCCAAGAGATTTTTGTAGAGGCTTTAGGCTGCTCAGTATATAGGATCATGTCATATGGAAACAGGGACAGTTTGACTTCATTTTTTCCAATCTAGATGCCCTTTATTTCCTTCTCTTCTCTGATTGCTCTGGCTATTACTTCTAACACTATGTTGAATAGGAGTGGTGAGAGTGGGCATCCTTGTCTAGTTCCTGTTCTTATGGGAAAAGCTTTCAGCTTTTCCCCATTCAGGATGATATTGGCAGTGAGCTCATCATATATGGTTTTAATTATGTTGAGATACTTTCCATCTATAACTAACTTGTAGAGAGTCTTTATCATGAATGAGTGTTGAATTTTGTCAAATGCTTTTTCAGCATCTATAGAGATGATCATATGGTTCTTGTGTTTGATTTCATTGATATGGTGCATCACATTTATTGATTTGCATATGTTGAACCAACCTTGCATCCCTGGGATGAATCTCACTTTATCACAGTGTATAATTTTGCATATGTGTTGCTGTATTCTGTTAGCTACTATTTTAGTGAGGATTTTTGCATCTATATTCATCAAGGATATTGGCTTGTAGTTTTCCTTTTTTGTTGTGTCTTTATCTGGTTTTGGTATCAGGTTGATTTTTGCTTCATAGAATGAGTTTGGCAGAATTGCCTCTGTTTCAATCTTTTGGAATAGTTTGTAGAGAATTGGTGTCAATTCCTCTTTGAATGTTTGGTAGAATTCTGCTGTGAACCCATCTGGTCCTGTGGTTTTCTTTGTTGGAAGCCTTCTGATAAAAGCTTCAATCTCTTTTATTGTTATTGATCTGTTCAGATTTTTTACATCTTCTTGGCTCAGTTTTGGTAATTTGTGTGTGTCCAGAAACTTATCCATTTCCTCCACATTTTCAAATTTGTTGCCATATATTTGTTTATAGTGGTCACTAATGATTCCTTGTATTTCAGAGGTATCGATTGTACTATCACCTTTTTCATCTCTAATTTTTGTTATTTGGGTCTTCTCTTTTCTTTTTTTAGTTAGCCATGCTAATGGTTTGTCAGTTTTATTTATCTTTTCAACCACCAAGTTTTTGATTCATTGATCTTTTGTATTGTTTTTTGGGTTTCAATTTCATTAAGTTTTGCTCTGATCTTAATGATTTTTTTCCATCTGCTAACTTTGCGTTTGGATTGTTCTTGTTTTCTAGTTCATTAAGGTGAAGTATTAGGTTGTTCACTTGCTATCTTTCCATTCTTCTGAAGTAAGCATTTAATGTGATAAATTTCCCCCTTTGTACTGGTTTTGTACTATCCCACAGGTTTTGGTATGATGTATCATTGTTTTCATTAGTTTCAATAAATTTTTTGATTTCCTTTTTAATTTCTTCTTGGACCCATATGTCATTAAGTAGAATGCTGGCTGTTTAATTTCCATGTGTTTGTCTAGTTTCCAGAATTTCATTTGTTATTGATTTCTAATTTTAATTGATTGTGATTTGAAAAAATACATGGGATAATTCCAATTTTTTTGAATTTGTTGATGCTTGATTTGTGACCTAACATGTGATCTATCCTGGAGAATGATCCATGTACTAATGAGAAGAATGAATATTCTGAGGTTGTTGGATGGAATGTTCTGTAGATATCTGCCAAGTCCAATTGATCTAAAATGTTGTTTAGATCTTGTGTTTCTCTGCCTAGATGATCTGTCCAATATTGATAGTGGAGTGTTCAGGTCCCCTGCTATTATGGTATTAGTGGCTATCTCATTCTTTAGGTCTTAATCGAGTTTGTTTTATAAATCTGGCTGCTCCAACAATGGGTGCATATATATTTATGATTGTTATGTCTTCTTGATAGATAAAACTTTTTATCATTATGTAGTGGCCCTCTTTATCTCTTTTTATGGTTTTTAGTTTAAAGTCTATTTTATCAAATATAAGGACAGCTACTCTGGGTCATTTTTCATTTCTATTTGCATGGTATATCTTTTTCCATCCTTTCACTCTTAGTCTATCTGTGTCTTTATAGGTGAGGTGAGTCTCTTGGACGCAGCATATAGTTGGGTCCTCCTTTTTAATCCAGTCAGTCAGTCTGTTTCTTTTGAGTGGTGAATTTAATCCTTTTACATTAAGAGTTGTTATTGAAAGGTGTTGATTTACTCCTAGATTTTTATTGATTTTTGTTTGGATGTCTTAAGTGTCTTTTGTTCCTTTCTTCTGATTTCCTGTATGTCTTATGTATTTGTTGGTTTCTTTGGGTGGTAGATAAATTTTTTTTTCTCTTCCTTGTTAGCATTTTTATTTTACTAGTGGGTTTTGATTTTTCTTGAATTTTTATGGCAGTGGTAGTTATTTGTCAGGTACCAAACCCAGTACTCTCTTGAGAATTTTTTATAAGGTTGGTTGTGTGGTAGTGAACTCCTGCAGTTTTTGTTTGTCTGAGAAAAATACTATTTGCCCTTCATTTTGGAAGGATAGCCTTGCAGGGTAAAGTATTCTTGGCTGGCAATCTCTGTCTTTTAGTTTTTTAAATATGTCATCCCATTCCTTTCTGGCTTTTTGGGTTTGTGATGAAAAGTCTGACGTTAGTCTGATTGGGGCTCCCTTATAGGTTACTTGATGCTTCTCTCTTGTAGCTTTTAAGATTCTCTCTTTGTCTTTGAGTTTTGCCAGTTTGACTATAACACATCTTGGAAAAGACCTTTTTGGATTGAATATAGTTGGGGATCTTTGAGCTTCCTGAATCTGAAGATCTGTGATTTTTCCTATACCTGGAAGTTTTCTGCCACTATTTTGTTGAATATATTTTCAATGCAATCTCCTTTTTCCTCCCCTTCTGGAATGACTTAGATATTTGAATGCTTAAGGTTGTCTGATATCTCTCTTAGATTTTCTTCAATGTTTTTAATTCTTTTTTCTTCTTTTTGGTCTGCCTGTGTTATTTCAAATAGCCCATCTTCAAGGCCAGAAGTTCTCTCTTCTGCTAATGCAGGCCTGCTGGTTAATCTCTCTGTTGTGTTTTTTATTTGGTTGAATGAATTCTTCAGCTCAGCAAGCTCTGCTACCTTCTTTTTCAGGGCATTGACTTCCTTGTACTTTTATTCTTTCAGGTCCTGTATACTTTTCCTCATTTCATCATGTTGTCTAGCTGAGTTTTCTTGTATCTCATTTAGTTTGCTTAGAATTATGACCAAAATTCCTTGTCAGACATTTCAAGGGCTTCTTGTTCTATAGGATGTAGAGCTTGAGAGTTATTACCCTTTGGTGGTATACTTTCTTGATTTTCCAAATTTCTGGTATCTTTCCTTCGATGTTTAGTCATTGTGGCAAGGGATTTCACAGTCCACTGGTTCGACCCTATTGTCTGTCTAGGATCCTGCCGGGCCTGCCAATTTGGCACAGCTGCCTCAGTGCCTGTGGGCAGAAGGTTCGTCCTCTTGGGCGTGCAGACTGCACTGGGCTGGGAGTCCATCAGTGGCACTTATCTGTTCCCACAGGGGCGCCTCGGGGCGCATGGTCACTGCAGCTCATGGGCCTCTCCAGGGAGGCCTCTCTGGTCTGTGCACACTTGCTGGGGCTGGGGGTGGGGTCCGGTGGTGGTGGTGCCTACCTGCTCAGTCACGCTTGCACCACAGGGTGCGTGGTCACCGCAGCTCTCTCTCTGGCCTCTCCAGGGGTGCCTCCCTGGTTGGCACGCACTCGCCCAGGCTGGGGGTGCGGTCTGGCAGGGGCAGCACCTACCTGCTCCTTCCTTTGAATCTTAAGAGAAAATGTCATTGATTCAAAGAATGTCAGTGGTGGTTAGAACCATGATTATAGGTCTAAATCAACCTAGCATTTGATACACAAGCAAACTAAGGTCTAGTGAAGCAGAAATTCAGAGCTATGCCTGAAATTCAGATAAACCATAAAGATAAATAGGATAATAGTATCAGCAATGATTTTAATATGCCTAAAGTTTTAGGCTATATGTTAGTCATCACTTAGATTCTTAAAATAACCGCAACATTATTTTCATTTTTTAAGTGAGAAAACTGAGTTTCAGAGAACTCAAGTAACTTGTTCGTGTTCATACAACCAGTCAATGGCATAGCTGGGAGATTGGATTTACTCCCAGATTGGTCCAATCCAAAATTGGGGCTAATTTTTCAGTTTGATGATTTTACCTGTTGCCTTTTTCATCTATGCCCAATGACAAAGGGTAGCAAACTGAATATGATCATTGAAGAAATGTCTTCCACTGAAAATATCTATATTCAGTGACTGCCAATCCTATCTATTAAGCTTTGTCTTCCTGCTACAGTGCAGGAAAGTCACAGAAAATGGCTATTTGCTCAGTAACTATTTCTGTTTAATAAAGATGGAGTTATGGATGAAAGATTTCTGCAATTATTGTGAAGGCGTTTTTATGCAAATATTTAAATTTAACTGTGATTTAAATATATGATTTTACCATATGTTTTCAGCTTCTAAAGTCTTTGTCAGGTTGAGTTCACATTCTGCAAGGTGAACACCATTCTTTATAATTTAATAAAACAGAAGTATTTTATAGTAAGAACTCCATTTAAAGGAACAGTTTGAAATGTGCTGGGTATGGCTTCTGGGCTCACTTGATTTACAGACAGCCTATTTCAATTTTCTCTAGCTTGTACCCTCATGGTTCAACTAAATTAAATAAGCTTTAACAATTGAAAAGAAGGAAGGGGGTCTATTTACCAGGCCAAATGGGAAAAGGTAGAAATAGTCCCAATTGCCCACACCCCAGTTTCACCCCTCAGGTCCCAAAGATAAATGATGTGGTTGGAGATGGAGGTGTTGTTACTGTCTCTCTTGGGCCTATTCTGCTTTCAGGTTCCCATTTTAGGCTGCTTGGTTTGATTTTTGACAAAGTTGAGAGGCATTGAGTTAGATCTCAAATCATCATCTGAACCAGAAAGCTGTGCACAGTGGCCACTTCTCCTTCCTTTGATCATAATTCTTCCCCCAGATGCTGTGCATTGAAGTAGTGCTAGGTCTTTGCTGTGCTCTTCACCAAAGCTATCACATCAGAGATGACAGGGGAGGTGAACGGCTTGATATTTTGTTTCACCCGCTTGGCAATTTTAGAAACTAAAATATGTCTTTGCCTAGATTATAATGACTAGTAAAAAATTATGTCCAATATATTAATCAGGTAAAATTTGAAGCATAATTACTATTTAAGCCCCAAACAAAATCTTAGTTTGTATTTCTGTGTTTTGGAGAAGACAAATAACATTATTTGAATGTTATTGAAATAACAATATATTGAAAAATGTCCAATATTTTACTCTTCATCCTAATTTAGATTAACAAGCAGAGCTTTAGGAAAGAAATTCTGCAAAATGAAAGACATTTTTATACAGGAGAAACTAATACCTTTTATGGGGAGGGTCATATACAAAAACCAAGCAAATCCAATGGATCCCTCAGATTTTTAGCAAAGAAGTAGATGAAAATTTGAGGTGAGAAATGTAAGTATCATTTATTACAAACTGTTTTCAATATTTGGCTTTTCAGAAAAAGAAAAAATGCAGCCCAGAGCCAACACATTTCATCGTTTGGGTTTCATTATAAAAATGACAAAAACTTACTGGCTTGGAAATATTCAAGGCAACATGATGGGATGTAGGATTCTGTTAATAGTTGTCAAATCTAGTGAAATTTCAAGCAAGGGAAGAGGGGAGGTGCCAAATGGAGAATTTCTGAGGCTCATAAAGTCTTTACAAACTGTTTCTCCAGTGGTTCTCTCTGGGGTAAAACATATGCTATATTTGGAACGTTTTTTCACTCACCTTGTAAGGCCCAGCAATTATTATACCTTAAACCAGCCTTGCTGAACTAATAATATCAGTTAGACAGGGTCCAGTTGCTATAGAAGACTTAGGACCCCAAAAGACAATGCTTATAAAGCTACGGTTTGTTTCAAGAAAAGGATACAATATAGCAACATCATTATAGTAAAGATACTCATGATAGCCAAAGGCTGACTCCCAGCAAGGAGTCCAGAGTTGACAGATGCTGACCTCCAATTGCCTTCCCTCTGTAAGGGCTATATCAGGAACACTTTTTCTCTGAGATCAGAAAGAACTGACATGGTTATAGGACACTTTGGAAACAGGGACACCAAAATAGAGTCTCAGCTAGAGTTTCTTATAGCTCATTGGTTAGGTAGGCCTATTCCCATTACTTAACCAGCCCTTACAGCAAAGCATCATTCCTTTCTCCCGGCTCTGGGGATCTTACCAAGATCAGGAGTAAATCGCCAATCTTACTATTGTCAATAAAAAATGATGACATGACAAGATACTATGAATGACCTTGAAAGTCCTCAGATTCATGGTTATAAGGCAACACTATTAACTAGTAAGTTTCATGTTTTGGCTAAGGATCAGGGCCTTGCAAGTTGTTTAGCAAAACATTTCAGGTGAATTTCAGACTTGCTGGAGTTAATTCTCACTGCACACCTGCAAATAGCTGTAGACTTTCTGGCTCACAGTAACTGTTCAGAAAATGTTGACTTCTTGCCAGATAATTGGAATGTTATTACTGGAGTGGAAATACGTAGTGATGCTTTAGGATTTCCAATATGCTAATTACAAAATTTTGAATATGCTAATTGGTTTAAGAATTATATTGTGAAAATTATTTTAAGAGTCGTGTTTGTCTTTTGTCTTTTACCTAAAGGTTAGCTAAAATGCTGGTTCATCTAGAAAATAGCATCATTTTAATGCTGTGAAAATTTTACATTATTTTTCAGGAGGTTCATAGTTGAATCTTGACACCTTAAGTGAAGGTGAATGTATTACCAGTTTGTTTGTTTGGGTATTGATGTATGAAATTGTGCCAGTTATAGATTTATTGTCTCTAAATATACCCTCATTGCTGTTTGTGATACTGAAACATTTCTTCCTTGCCCGCTGCCACGATGTTAACCTTGTCAGTAAAGAGCTCTAGGGAGACACTGAAGGAGGAGGGGCTTCTCATCCAGCGCCTGCTGTGCTTTGCTTCTTCCTGCTTGTGTGGATCTAGGCTGGCATGTAGGACACCCAGTGGAGCTCACCTTTAATGAGTTCAGCAGGTGGCTTCATGAATTTCATAGACACTAAAATGCTTCCTAGAAGCAAATTCAGTGGCATGTCAGCTTCTGGCGGAATTCTGTGGGTACCACAGCTGGCTTCTAGAGGGCAAGTTCCAAAGGCATTCCAGCTTCCTGGAGCCTTCCCATTGAGTTTCCTGTGGGCAGCTTCCTGGTAGCTTCCTGGTTAAGCCAGTTGTGCCAGTTGTGCCAACAAGTTCAACAGCAACCCTAGTGTGCAGCTTCCTGGAAAACTTTGTGGGTGCCCCAACAGATGGTTCTCTGCATTTACCCCTGGTCTGACATTGAACAAACTCTGGCTCAGGAAAACCCAGAAGTCTTTCTCTATTATCCAGTGGGCTGAACCCCCATCCAAGGGATGGACTGCCCTCTCTCCACTTCCAAGTTTAATCCTTTTTTGGGTATCTATCCTCAGTTGTAGAGTATTTTGGGAGTTTGTGATACTGGAACATTTCTTATTTTTTATCCCTCTTAATTAATTCTTTGTAAAAAGTTTGTAATTTTTTTATATTAAAACTTCCCTGTTCAAGTTGCTATGTGGCATTTGGCGCATGTGTCCACAACTATGCAGAAATAGAAAGAAAGACTAAGATGACTGGTAGCAGCTTGGGAGATTTTGTTGTTCTCATGAGGTCAAGGAGCCCCATTAGGAATGGCAATGAAATATTTCAGTTGTCTCATCTCAAAGAGCTACATCTTGACCCAAAATTATGTAACTAATAAGAAAAAAAAAGTCTCCTTAAAATGTTTCAAAGTTTTCCAATTCTACCCCCTTTTCACAGTGTAAAATTTCACATTGATAGGGAGTGGAAGCAGGACATGAACTAGAGACTTAAGATGAGTCAATAATTATATATGTATATATATACAATCACACACATATACATATATGCACACTTGAAGATTATCCTCTACAGTCTCCTCTTTGTGAAGCTTAAAAACCTTTAAATCTTCAAGTCACTCATAAACATTTTACCAGGCATTTGACACCAAGGGTATACATAGCCTAGATCATCTTTTGTTTCGAGAATTATTAGATCAAGAGAATACCAACATTACAGAGATCTTTAATATAATCTAGAGGAAAGGTGAAAAGCTTTATAAGAAAATAAAAGAAACCAAGTTATCACTGGGTAGTTCTGTTTGAAAGAAAAGAGAGCTGGCTATATAAAATCGCTTAGTACAAAATAGTGGTGATTGAAAACTTTTTTCCTGAATTGAAATAGGAGACAAAATTTTAATAAGATCAGTTTGACAGCTTTGATCCAATTGATGAATCTCATTCTAAAGCCTCTGTACCATAATAAAATGTAATTATGAGGAAGGAAGGAATGGATCCAAATACTTCATCACTTAACCAAACAGCGAGTATAGAGACAACAGCCTGCACTCCCTCGCCAGCATTTGTTATTATTCACTGTCTTTTTTGATTATAGCCAGTCTAACTGGGGTGAGGTGGTATCTCAATGTGGTTTTAATTTGCATTTCCCTGATAACTAGTGATGTTGAGCATTTTTTCATGTACCTGTTGGCCGTTTGTATGTCTTCCTTTGAAAAATGTCTATTCAGCTCCTTTGCCCATTTTTTAATGGGATTATTTTTATTTTTTTTATTGTGTAATTTCTTGAGTTCCTTATATATTATGAATGGTGATACTGACTGATACCTAATGGCTTCTCTGGTGAGGACAACCTATAGGATACTTCCATCATAGTGATGCTTCCTTCTGCAGGTGAAACATTTATTCTTCACCTAGAATTTCTCTGTTACTTGTGCAACAGAACAGGACTTTTCAGGCTTCTGCCTCTGGCAGCCAGAAACACAGAATTCTCATGCCCAAATTAGGCAGAAATAATTACTCCTGATTATTGGAACATTAAAGTGTAGTTCTCATGTACCATTAGGGTTTTCCCAAGAGCCTAATTTTACCCATTTTTTTTTTCTTCCAGAGAAAGAGCAATCAGGGCGTCAGGCATCAGCAAACCATTAAGTGCATATATTCTCCAAAGAAATGTTCTTGAGATTGGAGCAGAGAAAAAAAAAAAAATCTTATTCCATTCTCCTCACAAAATGAGATGTGTATTGTCAGGGTATTTGGTCTCCCTTCCTCTTTCCTCTTTTACTCTTTTCTCCCTCTCACAGATGGAGAGGAAAGGCCATCTTTCTTGTCTCAGAGATATCCCTCTGGCCTGCTCCTTGGATTTCACCATTCCCCAGATCTTTGGCTGTTTGGTGATTATGTTTATTTATATTTCCTTTATACTTTTTATATTTCCTTTCTTATTTCATCTTGCGTGGGCTCCATCTTGAAGAAAACAGTTTCTTCAGGTCTGCAGTTTCCTCTCTTATCTCCATTAATAGAATTTTCCAACTAGAAAGCTACATCCATTGTTTTTGTGTTTTCATTCATGATTTTCTCTCCTCCTCAACCATTATCATATTGAAACTTCCCCTTTTAGGTTTTCCAATGACACCTTTCTTACTATTTCAGTGGCAATTTTATTTATTTCTCATTTTCTTTGGCTTTATCAGCTGAAGAAGCCAAGACTTAGAAAAGGAAATAGATGACAAATGTATCATACCGTACTATGCCAGCTTTCTATTTTTTGCTTTTCCTATTGCCACTTTCTTCTGCCTCTAAATAGAGACATTTAATGAACTCTTAGTTCTTAGCTCCCTACATTTCATGTTTATAACCAAAATTTATTGAGTGATGACCATGAACAGTTATGTGCTTTATAGTGTTATTTCATTAAATTTCCTCAATAATCTGATTGAATGTGTATTATTTTTCCTTTTTTATAGATGAGCAAGTTGAGGCTCATAGAAATTAAGTAACTTGATCTAACCTTACTCCAAAGTTCTTTTTTCTTTACTTTTTATTTCTTGATTTTTATTTAATTTTTATAATCATAAAGTAGTTTGTGCTCTTTGTGACAAGATTTCCAAACTCTTGAGCCAGTCAATGTCAATGGCCAAGGTTAATGGCCTGGTGTGTTTTCTTTCCTTATCTTTCTCCACACAAGCAAATATATACAAGCGTATTCCTACATATTTAGGGTGTTTATGCTTAATTTTATAAAAATGTGTTCAGTAGTATTGCACACAGCACTCTGTAGCTTGCCTAGCCAATTAAAAAATATATCATTCACATCATTTCTGGTAAATCGTCTTAATTCTTTCTCTTTAATAGTTGCATATTAGTCCACAATAGGATTGTAACAAAAATTCATCTCCATTAGCATTCAGGTAGTTTCCAGGTTTTTTTTTTTATTATGAGACACCACCAATAAACATCTTTTTAATGTGTAAATTTAGGGTTATATTTCTAAAGGATATATAGTCATCTCTTGGTATCCACAGGGGACTGGTTCCAGGACCTTTTGCAAATACCAAAATCTGTAGATACTCGAGTTCCTTATATAGCATATAGCTATGCACATCCTCCAGTATACTTTAAATCATCTCTAGATTTCTCATAATATCTATATAACGTAAATGCTATATAAATGGTTATTATTGTAAGAACCCAAATGCCCCAAGGGATCACACCCTGATCACATAAATCCTTCTCGGCCACACCCCATCATGGCGCTGGTTGCCCTTCTCTTCCGCATTCTCCTTCCTGCCGTCGCAAATCGCACGCCAGTCAGCTCCCCCCAAGCCCCATGCAGTATGCTAAATAGGGATTGTATTTTAAACCAATCAGCTTTCCCTTAAAGCCCTATATATATGTGTGTGTGCTGCCTAATAAAACGAGCTCTCTCCGGTGGATCGTTAACTGGTGTTGACTCGTCCTTTTCAATTATACTGTATTGTTTTTGTTTTTTATTGTTGCATTTTTATTTATTTTTATTTTATTTATTTATTTTTTATTTTAACTTCTCAGTGTACATTGTAGTAGATTTTTGTGTCCCTTTACTCATTTTTTTTCTAAATATTTTAGATCTGTGATTGGTTAAATCCATGGATGTGGAACCCATAGATACAGAGAGCCAACTGTACTCTTAAGATATAGATTATGGGGATGAAGGGTTTTATTGTTACATTTCTTCCCCCCAAAATTATATACATAATTTTATTAGTAAAGTATGAGAATGTCTATTTGCCTGTGTTCTTGCTGACATTGGAAATTATCATTCTTTTGGTTTTTGCCTAGCCAATGTGTAAAAATTGTTATTTCATATTTGCTTTAATTTTTTTTAGCAACATTCCTGATATTGGTGATATATATGTTCTGTCTTTTATCTTTGTCCATCTTGCTAAGGATTTATAAAATTTATTTATTTATTTATTTAAGAACCTGTTTACATTTCCTTAATTTTCTCTCTTCTTTTTCTATTTTCAGTTGATTTCTGTTCTGTTCTTTATTATTTCCTTCCTTCTGCTTGCTTTGGGATTATTTTGCTCTTCTTTTTCTAGTTTTTTTTCCCCATGAGGACAGTATTGTAATATTTTTCTAGTTTCTTGAGGTAGAAACTTTGATTATTGATTTGGGAGCTTTCTTTTTTAACTTAAGCATTTAGTGCTATAAATTTCCCTCATTGCTGCTTTAGTTGCATCACATAGATTTTGATATGTTGTGTTTTTTTACTTTTATTCAGATCTATTTTTTAAAAAAATTTTCTTTGAGATGTTCTCTTTGATCCAGTGATAATTTAATAGTATATTGTTTAATCTTCAAGTGTTTGGAGATTTTCCAGTTCCTTTTTTGTTATTGATTTCCAGTTTTATTTTATTATCATCAGGGAACATACTCTGTGTAATTTCAATTTTTAAAAATTTATTGAGAGTTTTCTCGTGGCTCGAGGCGTAGTCTATTCTGGTAAGTGTTCCACAGGTAGTTGAAAAAAATGTGCATTCTGCTCTTCTTAGTTGGAATGTTCTACATATGTCAGTTAGATCCTAATGGCTAATAGTGTTGTTTGGTTTCATATCTTTGATAATTTTATGTGTTGTATTAATTGCTAGTTCCACATATTAGTAGTCCCACTAATTGCTGAGAGTGAGGGTGTTGAAATTCCCTATTATGATTATGGATTTGTCTATTTCTGATCTCAGCCCTATCAGTTTTGTCTTTATGTATTTGTATGTAAACTTCAGAACTGTTATTATGTCCCCCTAGGGAATTTTTTTTTTTAGCATTATGTAATGTTCCTCTTTGTCTCTGCAATTTTTTTTTGCTCTGAAGTCTACTTTATCTGTTATTACTATAAATACTACTACATTTTTACATTAATGTTTACATGTTCTGTTTTCATTCCTTTACTTTCATTCTACCCATATCCTTATATTTGAAGTGAGTTTGTTAAGACCTCATTTTTTGGATCATGTACTTTGTTTTTTAAACCTATCTGTCAATCTCAATATTTCAGGTGATACATTTAGACCATTTGCATTTAAAGTAATTATTGATATGACAGAACTTGTGTCTGCTATTTTATTTTTTGCCTCTTTTTATTTCTTCTGTTTGTAGTTTCTCTGTTTTTCTTTTATTTTTTTCCTGTTAGTTATTTGAACGTTTTTTAGGATTCCATCATAATTTATTTATAATGTTCTATAGTGCTCCTATACTTTGTATACTTTTCACAATTGTTCAAGGATACACACACACACACACACACACACACAAGAGGTAAATTATCACAATCCATGTTATCAGGAGTTTACCACTTCAAGCGAAATGTAGAAATCTTACTCCAATTTTGTTTCTTTTACTTTTTTCATATTTGAACATCATCATCTTGAGTTTCAGACTGTATTATAACTTTGCTTCAGTCATCAAGTATGATTTATAAACTCATGACATCAGGGGTGGGAGAGAAAATGGAGTACAGAATATCCACAACTCACATCACCTCGTTCAGTCTTGTTGACTCTCCCTAATAATGCTTGGGCACTTGCTGGGCCTTGCTTAAGCTGAGTATGTGCGAAGAATGAAGCATAGTGGTTACTAGTCTTATATCATAGCATCCCATTTGGTTGCTTCCAGGTGGGCGTGGAGAAACACCACACTGCTGGATCCCACTACCACTAACCTGGCAGGAAAATCAAATCACTGACTACTTTTAATGAATGAGGGGTCGGGGGTAGAAGATCAGTTCCCTGCTCAGACCATCAATATTTCCCTGGCAGAGGAATGCGAGAGTTGCCTGCTTCCACCAAGCAAGGAATGAAAGATCAATTCCCTGCCCAGTTTGTAAACACTACCTAGCAGGAGAATGTTTCTTCCAGGCAAGTCATGGAAGATTAGCTCCTTGCTTGGACACTGGGCTGGGGAATCAGAGCAGGTTGCTTGCTTCTGTTGGGTGGGAGGATGGAGAGGCAGATCAGTTCTCTGGTAACACGCCTGGAAGAGTATGATTTTTCCATTAGTGTGTGGCAAGAATTGGGCAGGTATTGCAAAAAACATTTTCTGTTATTGAATCATCGTTTTCTAGGTCCTTTGGCTAGGGGAGCAGGCTTTTCTTAAAGCTTTATATATATACATATTTTACTATTCTTTTTGTTGTTTGTGCCTGTTGGCAGGTCTAGGTTGAAAGCTTCTGACGTGGCCTGTCAGCTATATATAGAAAGTAATAAGGAAACCCAGGGACTCACTAGCATTTAATTTTCTCAAGTCCTGATGTCCCTAGGCAGTCTGCTATCTTCTTTCTACCTTTTAGAGTCTTCCTATGTCTGTCCTGTTATGTCCAAGGGTTTTTAGTTGTAAGAGGAAAGATCTGAGAGGAATGGGGCTATTCTGTCAGTGCTGAAACCAGAAATCTTCATCCATTCTAATTCTTAAAGTTCAGGTTTCTATGTCTCAGTTTGCCAGGGACACTCAGATTTACTTCAATCTTCCTGGCATACTTTTTTTTTTTTTTTTTGTCTTTTTGTGACTGGTAGGGAGATCGCAACCCTTGGCTTGGTGTCGCCCACACAGCGCACAGCCAGTGAGCACACCGGCCATTCCTATATAGGATCCGAACCCGTGGTGGGAGCGTCGCTGCTGCGCTCCCAAGTGCTGCACTCTCCCGAGTGCTCCACGGGCCGGCCCCTGGCGTACTTTTTGAGTGCCTCACTTTACTCTCAAAAGTATCCCAGTTTGAAAGTAATGTATAGTCTCCCTAACATGTTGCTCATCTCTCTCTGCATTTTATGTAGGGAATATTTACTTAAAATGTCACTTCAAATATGCGTGTATGTCTTCATAAATGACTTTTAACAAAGCTACAGTGCTAAGCTTATGTCTCCCATGTAGATGTTTCCAATTAGACATTTCATTGTAGTAATACTTTATCTTTTCCCTTAATATGTCCTCCTTTTTGACCTCCCTATTTCTATGAATTCTGTACTATTCTCTCAGTTAGGAAACTTTGAAATAATTTTTTATTCTTCTATCTCTTCCACCCCTATTTCCAATCAGTCTACAAGTACTGTTGATTCATCCTTGGAAATAACTAAATCATTGTTGTTCTGAATTCTTCCTTTTCAATCCTTTCTACATACCATTATCAGATTATATTATTAAAATGATCCTCGCATTTTGTTAGGTTTTCAGTGAATCCAAATTCTTTAATTTCTTAATACCTCTGTTTGCTGCCTGTCTTTCCAAGATTAATTCCCTCTGTTCTCAATATACACATTTTGTTCCAGCCAGACCCATTGCCTTCTGTTCCGCAGGCTAACATAATAGTAAATTATTCAGAACCTGTCAGTAGCAAAACCCAGAATTCCAATTCCAAATTTGCATAGTAGGAAAACAAGAGAATTTAATAGATCATATGATGAAAAAAATCAAGTTATGTCAAAAATCTTTTACACTGCCATTTTTTTTTTTTTTTTTTTTTTTAGCTCTGCTTCCTTCACTGTAGGCTTTGTTTTTAGGTCAATTCTCTCGTCCAGGAGGAAAATTGATCACCAAGCACTTATATCTTCCCAGCTTAGCAATTCCTACAAAAAAAGAGTTCTTTTTTTCAACAGTTTTAGAAATAATCCGATCATTTCCTTATTATGGAATGACATGGTCATGGTTACTCCAGGAATTGGGGGTGAAGTGGTTTTAAACCAGTCTGAATCATGTGATCAGTAAGCAGTAGAGAGTGGAACACTAAGAATAGTTGAGTCTCTATAATTAGAAAAGGCAGAGGTAAATCAGATTTCCACTACTACTAGAATGAGTTCTTAGAAAGCGTAGACTTTGTCTTAATGATTCCTGTTTTTCCCCACACTTAAGTATAGAGTGTGTCATATAATATGTTCTCAATTTGATGAGTGTGTCATATAATATGTTCTCAATTTGATGAAGGCCAGTTTTTTCCTTATATAGGCTTTGGCTGTCATTGTGCCTCTTTCTTAGAATGCCTCTCCACTCTTCTTTGTCCTACCTGTATATCAGATTGACACTTGCCTTCCTATTTTATTTCCTAACCATTCCAGCTATCATCAAACTCTCAAGATGTTTTTTCTGTTTTAACACTCTTGTAATTTTATACTGTATTTTATTCTTAATTATATGTTTCATATTTTTTCTTCATATGTATGTGTCTTTATGGAAATTCAATTTTAAAAGACTTTAAAAGTAAAAAATTGATTTTATTATCAAATGATATTCTTCATGGTAATTACTGTTTTATTTTTTAATTTAGATGTAAATGTATGAAAAGTGTGGCCAGATTAGATGAAGTCAACAAAATGAAGTTTATATTATAGTTATACAAGATTAAGATGAAGAAATATTAAATTATTTTTAAATTGTTTACACAAATATTACAGTGTCAAAACCATAAAGCAAAATCAATTTAAAATATAAAGAAAAATGAAAAAAAATGCAAAATTGCTGCTGGGAGTTTGAATGTTTCTATTACAGCTGCAAGTGAATTTGTATATTATAGTCAAGTTGATTAGTTGATAAATTCATAATATTTGCTCTGCAGAAAATATATTTTCTTTTCATTGCCTGTGGAATAGCAACTGTATATTTGATTCTGAAGTATTTATCAGACATCTTTTTTGGGAACACTTACCTCTATGTTGGATCACCATTCTTTGACTCCCATTTTTGTTATCTTTTCTGTTATATTTTTCTTAAATTGTATTTTTGACACAAAACAGATACTCTTTTTCTACACTCTGAGTATTATATCCTCTGTCATTTATAAGCGCCTTTGTTTTGTGATCACGTACTCCTTCTCAAAAGTAAGAACATGGAGATTCATATAAACATTTGAAGTGTATAGATCTTGTCCATCCCATTGATTAAAATAGGAATGAATTCACAATAAAACAATTAGTACAATATGTTTTTATAACAGAAGTTTTTAAACTGTGGCCTTGAACATATACACAAGAGTAGCATAGTGTATGACAAATTGAGACTGTATTTTTTTCCCCTTAAATCTCAGAATTGCTGTATTGGTAGATGAATTTGTCATTATAAACATTTATATTGTATGTTTGAATATGTGTATATGAAAGTTCATAGTCACACACACATTGTTTCTGTAGTCTTTACTACCTTAGTGCTTCATTCTGGTTATCATGAATTTTAGAGTTTGCTAAACTTTTCAAGCAGAAAGAGAACATAGACAAAAGGAGTCATAAAGAGACCTCTAGAAGTCACTGTGTTCCTCAAAGAGAATGTAATAGGTTACACATACACCTTTTTGTATAATGGATGTATGTTCCTTAAATACAAATGTTTGGTAGTTTATGAGAAGCACAATTATCTTAATGAACAGAGTATTCAAATATACTTTCACAATCTCATTCGTCTTCAGAAACTTAAATCTTGGTTCTATAAACAGTGCTAAGTTGGGGTTATTTTTTATGATGAACTCACTTATCTCATAATTAGCTGTGCTTCAATCCATGGCATGTTTTTATGTCTATAGGGAATTGACAAAATCTGGAATAATTTTTTGTTCTTCCACTTCTCTAATTCTAATTAGAATGTCTTCATCCTTCCCTTTTCTGAGGGAATGTAGCATATAAAACTTGAAGTTACAGACTATTAATAACTTATGCTTAGCTCTTATTCTCACACTCCAGATGCATAAATAGGGAGAAATTCAGAAGATTTGCTGAACTTGGATTTTTTCTTTGTTAGTTTTCTCTTCACTCTATTGGTCTGTTTTAAAACTGCAAGTTGATTCAAACCTCTGCTCAGTTGCTCAAAAGCTGCCTTCAGTTCTTTATGGTGTGTCCTTGACCATGTAACTGTGAGCTGAGATAGCTCAATAGAGTTTCTGTCTTGGTTCTGATATATTTTCCCCAGAGATCACTTTGAAAGTATGTTCTTAAAGTAAGATGTCAAAGACTAACCCAGAGCACCCCTTGGGCAATTAAAAAAAAATCAGCGTTTAGAGGATGGAACAGGAAAATATTCAAATTTTTATCATTGTCATGGTTTAAGCAGCTGCTTTAGATATCCAGTTACTGTAGTTTCACTCAGAACATATCAGCCAAGGGCTCTCTCTATTTTTAGGCTTTTAAATCTTAATAGGAAAATCAGAACAAGATAACAGTGTGCAGACTTGGAATCTTGTCATACTTATTCATAAGTTTTCCTAAATGGCAAACCAACGGGTATATTTTGGAATTTGTAATGACAAATTCTTCCTATCATGTCCCTCATCCATGGGATTCTGCTTGTTTCAATTAGTACATGGTCATTTTTGATCTTTTAAAATTGGTGTACACTAAAGCAATGCTAGGAAGAAGCACACCACACAAATTGGGGAGGCATTACCAAGGGTATATTATAATGAAAGAGATTTTATTTCTTTAGAACAATTTATACTAGCCCCTTTTGTGGGAAAGTTTGCATTCTACCAACAGTATTGATTTAATGACTTGCATAACATTACTAATGACAATACTAAGGTTCTTGAAGGGGTAATAGCCTTGAACTATTAATTTTTCAGCTTCTGTAAAATCTTCAGTTACAATGAATGATGTTTAATAAAAGGCATACTGAGGGACATGCTATCTAATTTTGAAGATCACTAGTTTGCCAGTACTAGTCCAGAGAAATTTACTATTTAGTGAAATGCTTTTATTTGTCCTTGAAAAATTGAGAAAATAAATATAATGTAGTAAGTTTATAATAAACATGTTAATTCAATGTGAAGGACTACCACTTATTATAAGATTATTCTTACCGTTTTGTTTTACATATACTTTATTCACAAAATAATAGTGACAAAATAAAAATTGTTTTATTACTTTATTTGGTACAATAAAAAGTTGGTAACCTTATGCTATTTTTCTTATTTCTAACATCTTTATTGAGATATAATTGATATGTACTATAAGAGCAGACACTGTTATTTTTGATGAAGTCAAATATATCTAGTTTTTCTTGTATAAATTGTGCTTTTGGAGTCATATCTATGGCATCTTTATTAAACCTAAGGTCACAAAGATTTTTCTTATATTTTCTTCTAGAAATTTTGTAGTTTAAAATTTTTTATTTAGGTAGACCTATGTTCTATGTTGCGTTAAATTTGGTGTCTGGTGTGAGGTAAGTATCAAAGTTCATGCTTTTGCATATGGATATCCAATTTTCCCAGCAACATTTGTTGAAAAATATTATCTTTTCTCCACTGAATCACCTCTGTACACTTGTTGAAAATTAGTTGTCTATACATGTGGGTATATTTCTGGACTCTATATTCTGTTTCATTGATCATTTTTTTCTATGTTTTTGTCCACATCCCATTGTCTTGATTACTCTACTTTTATAATAGGGCTTGAAGTCATGGGGTGTCAGTTGTTCAACTTTGTTCTTTTAAAAATTGTTTAGGCTACCCTAGGTCTTTGCATTTCTATGTGAATTTTAGAGTCAGCTAGTAATTTTATAATAGCATGCTTAGATTTTGATTTGGAATTTGCTAATTCTATAGATTAATTTGGAGAGAATTGATATCTTAAGAATATTAATTCTTCCGACCCATGAACACAGTACATCTCTCTATTTGTTTAAAACTTCCGTAATTTTACTCAACGTTGTTTTGTAATTTTCAGTATATAGATATTTCACATATTTTATAAGACTTATCCTAAAGGATTTCATGTTTTTGATGCTATTGTAAATGTTATTGCATTGTTAATTATCATTTTACAATTTTTAATTATTGCATTTGGATCTTGTATCTTGAAGCCTTACTAAACGCACTTACTAGTTCTGGTCATTTTCATGTATATTTAATCAGATTTTGTACATATATGATCATGTTTTTAGTGATTATAGACAGTTGTAATCTGGATGGGTTTTATTTCATTTTCCTGCTGTATTGCATCAGATAGAATTTCCAGTGCAATGCTAAATAGAAATGGTTAGAATGAACACTCTTATTTCTTCCTGATCTTGGAGAGGAAGCAATTTGTCTTCCACAATTTAATATCATATTAGCTGTAGGTTTTTTGTAGAAGCCTTTAATCAGATTGAAAGCTATAACTTCTACTCCTAGTTTTGCTGAAAAGGGTTTTTTTGTTTTGTTTTGTTTTTTAAACAGAAACAGGTATTGGATATCATCAATTGCTTTTTTTGAAACTATTGAGATGTTCGTACATTTATGTCCATTTTCAGATTGTTAATATAATGAAAGAAATTGTGAAGTGTCAAACCAACTTTAAATTTTTTCTATAAACTCCACTTGTTCCTGATGTTTTCTCTTTTAAAAATATTGTTGAATTTAATTTGCTAAAATTTTTTAAAAATTTGCATCTATGTTCAAGAGAGATATTGGTCTGAAGTTTTCTCTTCTTTTAGTGTCATTGTCAGGTGTTAGTATTAGGGTAATATTGACTTTATAGAATGAGTTGGGAAATATTTTCTCCTTTTTAATTTTTTAAAGAGTTTGTGTAGAATTGGAATTATTTTTTCTTTAAATGTTTGGTAGAACTTGTTAGTGAAACTGTCTGGGCTGAAAGCGGGAGACTTTAACAACAAATTTTTAATTGGCATAGGATTATTTGGATTGTCTGTTCTTATGTAAGTTATGATAATTTTTGTCTTTCAACAAAATTTGCCATTTTATCTAAGTTGTTGATTTTATTTGCTTAAAGTCATCTATAATGTTTATTTTAATTCTAAAGAGCCTGTAGTGATGAGAGCCTGTCTCCTTCCTGATTTTGATAATTTGTCTTATTTCATTTTTTCTTGATTCATGTGTCTTTAGGTTAACAATTTTATTAATCTCAAATAACCATCTTTTGATTTTATTATTTTTCATTGTTTTTGTTTTCTATTTCATTTGTATTCAATCTGAACTTTATAATTTCCTTTCTTCTGCTTCCTTCTTTGAGTTTAATTTGCTCCTCATTTTCTTGATTTTAAGGTAGAAGCTGAGCTTATTAATTTGGAACCTTTCATATTCCCTAATATAGGTATTTATTGCTATAATTTCCTCCTATATATTACTTTAGTGGCATCTCACACATTTTAATATGTGATATTTATATTTTATTTAGTTCAAAATATTTTATAATTTCACCCTTTATTTCTGCTTTGACTCATTGGCTGTTTATAAGTATGTAATTTAATTTCCAAGTATTTCAGGATTTTCCAGAGATTTCTTTTCATAATTGATTTTTATTTAACTCCATTGCCTTCAAAGAAGATAATTTGCATTAGTTAAATAATCTTAATTTTAATTTCATTTGGATTTTTTTATTGGCCATAAATATGACCTATCTTGGCAAATGTTCCAAGTAAATTTAAAAACATGTATATTATGTTGTTGTTGACTCACAGGTTTTGTAAATTAGATCAATTTGGTTGATAGTTTTGTTCAAGTCTTCTCTATTTTTAGTAATTTTTTAATCTATTTTTATTTGAATTATTGAGCAATGCATATTGCAATATCCTACAATTATTGAGAATTTTTCTGTTTCTCATTTCACTTATCAGTTTTTGCTTTCTATATTTTGAAACTCTGTTATTAGTTGCACCAGTGTTTAAGATTGGTATGTCCTCTTGATAAATTGGTTCCTTTTTTATTATGAAGTGATTACTCTGAAATCTACTTTATCTAATGTTAATATAGCCTCTCCACCTTTCTTCTGATATGTGTTAGCAAGGTATATATTTTTTTAAATCTTTTAATTTTAACCTCTTTCTTAATATTTAAAATGCATTTCTTATAGGTATTGTAAAAGTTTTCTATTGTGGCATTAGGAATTACCACCAACAGTGACTTAAAACAACATGCATTTATTATCTCACAGTTCTGTAAATCAGAAGTCTAAGTAGGCTGGGCTGAATTCTCTGCTTAGGGTTTTATAAGATCAAAGTCAAGTGTTGGCCTGTCTTGTCTGTACTTGGAGGTTCTAAGGAAGAAATCTGCTTCCCAGATGTTGACAGAATCCCATTCTTTGTGACTCTAGATCTAAAATTCCTGTTTCCTTGCTGGCTATTACTCCTGGGAAGTCTTAAGCTTCCTGAGGCTACTTGTATTCTTTCTTATGTATCTGTCTCCATCTTCAAACCGATAATAGCGTGGTAGATTCTTCTTGCAGTTTGAATCACTGCAAATTCCTCTTCTGCCTTTTTCTTATAACACCACCTGGAAAAAGCTCACTGATAGTAAGCACTCATCTGATTAGATGAGGCCAAACTCATTAATCTCCCTATCTAATAGTGTACTGAGTCATACAACATAATATAATCATGGGAGTGATATCTTATCATAGACACAGGTTATGAGATTAGGGTGGAACATTTTTGGAGGTGCTATTTTAGAAATTCTTTCAACCACAGTCAGCATATAGTTGAGCATTGTTTTTAATCCAGTGTAGCAATTTCTCCCTTTTACTTCAATGATTAGTACCATTTAAACTAATTATCTTGTTCTTGGTTTCTATCTTTTTTATCTGTTCTTTGTTCTCTTTTTCTTCCTTCATTTGTACAATTGCTTATGATTCCATTTTATCTCTATGTTCGGTGTTTTACTTTTAACTCTGTTTTGCTATTTTAGTGAGTTTTATGCTTTATATTATTGTCTACCTTACAGTGATATTATACAACTTCATCTATAACATTAGAGTCTTATGATATTATACTGACATTTCTTCTTTCCTGGACTTTATAACATTTTTGTCATGCATTTCACTTTTACACATGTTATAAACTCTACATTATTATTACTTTTGGTGAAATAACCAACTATCTTTTAAAGATATTTAGATTACATTTAAAAATTATTATTACCATCATTTTCTTTATTTGTGTTGGTTGATATTATTATTTTTGCCTGGTATCATTTTCTTTCAGCTCGAATATCTTTTTAAAGACATTTTATAATAACAGCTCTGCTAAGAAATGTCTGAAAAAAATCTTTATATTACTTTCATTTTTTAAAAAAGATATTTTTCCTGGGTATTCTAAGTTGGCCATTTTTTCCAGTACTTAAAATATGTAGCTTAACTATTTTCTCATTTGCACTGTTTTTAGAAAAGAAATCTGCTCTCTGCCTTATTCTTGTTTCTCTGTACATAGTGTACACATCTCTTTGGATGTTTCTAAGATTTTCTCTTCTTTCAGTTATTTTGAACAATTAATTACAATTCTCCTGCATGCACTTTTCTTAGCACTTATTGTACATTGTATTTATTGAGACTCTTGGGTCAATGGACTTATGGTTTTCATGAATGTTTGCAAACTTTTAGCCATTCTTTCTTGTTGTTGTTGTTGTTGTTGTTGTTACATCTCCCACTTCCTTTAGGGCCTCCAATTAAATCCACACACACACACACACACACACACACACACACACACACACACACACACACACACGCACAAATATATAGTCTCTTCAAGTTGTTCTGAAACATACTTTTCTTCTTTCAATTTTTAAAAATTCTTTTGTTCCTCTTTGCTTCAAATTTACTAATCTTCCTTTTTTCTTGCAATGTATAATCTACTATTAATGTTATACACTGTATGTTTCATCTCAATCACCTGGTCTTTGCATGCCTGGTAATTTTTGTTTTGATGCTGGGCATTGTGATTTTTACCTTATTGGATGATGTATATTTTTGTATTTCTATGAAGATTCTTGAGTGTTGTTTTGGGGCTGCCAAGTTATTGAAAAAAGCTTGCTCTTTTTCTTTTCAGAGCCTATTCTTAAGTTTTGTTATGTGGGACCACATAATTATTTACTGTAGACCTAATGAGGCCCTTTTTGATTCTGGCCTAAGAATTATGAGGTTATGTAATCTAGTTGGTGAGAACAGGCACTATTATCAGCTCTGTGTGAATCCTGTGTATAGTAACTATCATTTTTTAAGTGGTTCCTTCCTGAATTCTGGTAGTATTCTTGAAGCATGAGTTAATAAGTCTCCAGAATATTCAAAGGGAATTCTCTGAAAATCTCTCTCTGTGTATATCTCCTTTCCTGTTTTTTGTCATGTAAACTCTAGCTGCTTTTTTTTTCCTCTGGACTTTCTGCTCTATCTCCTCAATTTGGGTAGACTACCGGGCTTCTTCTAGTTCTCCTTCTTTGCTTTGAGACCTGGAAACTATCTCAAAGTAGAAAACAGAGGCAATGATGGACTCACTCATTCCCTATTTCTCTGGCATTACTGTCTGCTCTGGTTTGAATGTATACCCAAAGATTGTGTGTTGGAAACTTGATCTCCAATGTGGAGCTATTGGGAGAGGAGGCTTATTGAGAGGTGTTCAAGTCATGGGGGCACCATCCCTACAATCAGATTAGTGCTGTTATTGTGGAAGCAGGTTTTCCTATAAAAGGATGAAGTTATCCCCCTTTCATGCTCTCTTTCTCTTGCTCTCTCTTGCCCTTCTGCTTTATGCCATAGAATGATGTAGTAAGAAGGCCTTTGCCATGTGCTGGCCCTTCGGTTTTGAACTTCCCAGCCTCTACAACTGTGAGTAATGAATTTCTATTGTTTATAAATTAACTAGTCTGTGGTATTGTGTTATAGTAGCATGGAAAGGACTAAGACACTGTCCTTTGTTGACTAATGCCCAGTGTCCTAAAATCTGTTGTTTTATATATGTTCAGTTTTCTTGTTGTTATTGTTGTTTGTGTATTTTTTTCAGACTGGAACATAAACCTAGTCCCTGTTAGTCCATTTTTCCTGTAAGTAGAAATCCCAAATTAATTTTAATGTAAGAATAATATGGTCATTCATAAATACAAATGTCTGAAAACCACTACTCTTGGGTTTTAAATGTGACTCACTGAAATCAAATTAAAAGCAATTACTAGTAGACCAGCATTAACTTTTCCTTCCTATTCAAAATATCTCTACTCTCCAACTTCCTACCTTCTTTTAGGAATATAAGCTTTAGGTTTAAGAACTTATAGAAGCTTGAATTTGCATAAAAATATTTTAAAAACCAGTTTTGCTTTTCCTTCTTTTTTGGTAAAAATTTTAATTACTATTTTACTCAACCTTCATTTTGAGCTATTTGTTTACATTACTTATTGCAAAAAATAATTTTCTCACTTAAAATTTTTTTATCTAAGGAAGTTTCAAGATGGCGGCGGCTGCGGCGGCTGGCGCGGAGTAGCTGAGGTGGAAAAGGTGGCCACTGGGCCTCAGGCAGCCGGGAAACTTGTGGACCTTCCTCTGGCCATCTCTTAAGGGAGGACTGCTGCTGCTGGCCGGTTGTGGGGGCTCAACGCCACTTTGCCCCCGGCAGGAGAGGCTGCCTCATTTACAGGCAACAGCTTTGAAGTGTGGAGCAGGAAAAGAACTGTTTCTTAGCTGCAAAAGTGAGTCTTGAAACACGGAACACGGCGCCAGGGCTGCTGTGGATGCAGCCAGGATCCCGGAGGCTGGGGCCGCACTGAAGGCGGCCAGCTGCCCTATTCAGGATTCGAGGTTTCAGGCCGGCATTAAAGAAGATTCCTGGGAGCGCCCGAGCGGCGCCGCGACTGAACAGCCTGAGGCGGCAGCGCCGAGAACACGGAAGGCAACAAACCAGAGACAGAGCGAGCGCCCGACCTGGCACAGCACTGTGAGTGATCCCTGGCACAGCTCTGTTCGGGGGGTGGATGCCCATGCGGCTCCCCGCCTGCACCACCAGGCCACTCACTGCCCCGGTGCTGCCTCCATTTTCCCAGGTGCGGGCAGCTCCGCCCTGCTCGGCCATCACTAAGCCCATTTGCTTGGCCTGGCACGGGGCTTTCCGGACCCTGCGGGCTGACCTCCTCTCCCACTCCCTCCACGGTTCTCTGGCAGGGCTGGGGGTGTGGGGCATCCCGACCAGTTTTGGGAGGGCTAGGAAGTACGGGCAGGCCGACTGTCACTCCACCACACCCTGGACTCCGGCCCCGGTAAACTTCCTGTTACTGGGAGGCAGATACCATCTCTGCGACCACCAGTTTGGAAAAAAGCCTAACGAATTTCTGGTTGGGAATAGTGTGGTAGGAGAGTTCCCAGGTCCGCTTGAACCTGCCGGAGAGCAGGCTGCAGGCGGGCACTAGACTCGGTTTATACCGGGGGGATACAAAGGTGAACAAGACCCGAGAAAGATCTACACAGTGCTACAAAGGCACCCAGAGAGACCGGTCGTCTGTGCCTAGCAGAAACCTGGTAGACTTCCTGGGCGAGGCGGTGCTGAGCAGGGTCTTGAAGGCCCAGCTGATAGACGAGGGGTGCAGAAGACACGCCCCAGCCCAGCACAGTGTGCACATAGGGGGGAGACGTGCGGCCAGGGAGGCGGAGACTCGACAGAAACCACACACCCAGTGGGGTCGCCACTGCACGATCTAACAGCCTGGGCCAGAGCACACGGAACGGGGAGAAGTCCTGTACAGAAAGTGAAAGCTCAACAGAGATCACACACCCTGTGGTACGTGATCCACCAGCCCAGCAGAGTACAAGCTGACCAGAAAGGTGGATCCCCGGAGAAGCACAAGACCCGAGGCAACCACACACACAAGACACTAGAGGCCAACTGAGCAGTCACGGCGGGAGCCATACCAAATTGGCAACCACAGCAACATCCTAGTTAGTCATTAGTCTTAAACCGGTGGACTGTGAAACCCCCTGCCACAATGAATAAACACCAAAAAAAAGACACCAGAAATACAAAAAATCAAGAAAGTACACCACCAAAAGTTAATAAATCTCATACTCTAGATCCTATAGAACAAGAAGCCCTTGAAATAACTGACAAGGAATTTCGAGTGATAATTCTAAGGAAACTGAATGAGATACAAGAAAACTCAGCTAGACATCATGATGAAATGAGGAAAAGTATACAGGATCTGAAAGAGGAAATATACAAGGAAATCAATGTCCTGAAAAAAAATGTAGCAGAACTTGCTGAACTGAAGAAGTTATTCAGCGAAATAAAAAACACAACGGAGAGTTTAACCAGCAGGCTTGTCGAAGTTGAAGAGAGAACCTCTGAACTTGAAGATGGGCTGTTTGAAATAACACAAGCAGACAAAAAGAAAGAAAAAAGAATCAAGGACATGGAAGAAAATCTGAGAGAGATATCAGACAACCTCAAGCGCTCAAATATCCGAGTCATGGGTATTCCAGAAGGGGAGGAAAATGGAGATTCCATTGAAAACATATTCAACAAAATAGTGGCAGAAAACTTCCCAGGTATAGGAAAAATCACAGATCTTCAGATCCAGGAAGCTCAACGATCTCCAAACGTATTCAACCCAAAAAGGCCTTCTCCAAGACATGTCATAGTCAAATTGGCAAAACTCAGAGACAAAGAGAGAATCTTAAAAGCTGCAAGAGAGAAGCGTCAAATCACCTATAAGGGAGCCCCAATCAGGTTAACATCAGACTTTTCATCACAAACCCTAAAAGCTAGAAAGGAATGGGATGATATTTTCAAAATACTAAAAGACAAAGATTGCCAGCCAAGAATACTCTACCCTGCAAGGCTATCCTTCCGAAATGAGGGGCAAATAGTATATTTCTCAGACAAACAAAAACTGCGGGAGTTCACTACCACAAGACCACCCTTACAAGAAATCCTCAAGGGAGTACTGGGTTTGGTTCCTGAAAAATAACTACCACTGCCATAAAAACCTAAGAAAAATCTAAACCCGCTAGTACAATAAAAATGGCATTCATGAAGAGAAAACAAGCTAACAAAAACACTATCTACAACCTAAGGAACCAACAAACACAGAAAACAAACAGTAAATCAGAAAGCAAGGAACAAAAGACACCTAAGACAACCAAACAACCAATAAAATGCTAGGAATAAATCAACACCTTTCAATAACAACTCTTAATGTTAAAGGCTTAAATTCCCCAATTAAAAGACACAGACTGGCTGACTGGATCAAAAAGCAGGACCCAACTATATGCTGCCTACAAGAGACCCACCTCACCCATAAAGATTCACACAGACTAAGAGTGAAAGGATGGAAAAAGATTTACCATGCAAACAGAAAAGAAAAACGAGCTGGAGTGGCTATTCTTATATCTGACAAAATAGACTTTAAACTAAAAACCATAAAAAGAGACAATGAGGGACACTACTTAATGATAAAAGGACTGATCCATCAAGAAGACATAACAATCATAAATATGTACGCACCCAATGTTGGAGCAGCCAGATTTATAAAACAAACTCTATTAGACCTAAAGAAGGAAATAGACACTAATACCATAATAGCAGGGGACCTGAACACTCCACTGTCAATATTAGACAGATCATCTAGGCAAAGAATCAGTAGAGAAACACAAGATCTAAACAAGACTCTAGACCAATTGGAATTGGCAGATATCTACAGAACATTCCACCCAACAACCTCAGAATATTCATTCTTCTCATCAGCACATGGATCATTCTCCAAGATAGATCACATATTAGGTCACAAATCAAGTCTCAATAAATTCAAAAAAATTGGAATTATCCCATGTATCTTCTCAGACCACAATGGATTAAAACTAGAAATTAATAACAAACAAAACTCTGGAAACTATACAAACACATGGAAATTAAACAGCATTCTACTTAATGACATATGGGTCCAAGAAGAAATCAAGCAGGAAATCAAAAAGTTTATTGAAACTAATGAAAACAATGATACATCATACCAAAACCTGTGGGATACTGCAAAAGCAGTATTGAGGGGAAAATTTATTGCAGTAAATGCTCACTTCAGAAGAATGGAAAGATGGCAAGCGAACAACCTAACACTTCACCTTAAAGAACTAGAAAAACAAGAACAATCCAATCCTAAAGTTAGCAGACGGAAAGAAATCATTAAGATCAGAGCAGAACTGAATGAAATTGAAAACCAAAAAACAATTCAAAAGATCAACGAATCAAAAAGTTGGTTTTTTGAAAAGATAAATAAAATTGACAAACCATTAGCATGGCTAATAAAAAAAAGAAGAGAGAAGACTCAAATAATAAAAATTAGAAATGAAAAAGGCGATATTACAACTGATTCATCTGAAATACAAGGAATCATTCGAGACTACTATAAACAACTATACGCCAACAAATTTGAAAATCTGGAGGAAATGGATAAATTTCTGGACACACACAAGCTCCCAAAACTGAACCGTGAAGACGTAGAAAATTTGAACAGACCAATAACAATAAAGGAGATTGAAGCTGTTATCAGAAGGCTCCCAACAAAGAAAAGCCCAGGACCAGATGGATTCACAGCAGAATTTTACTAAACATTCAAAGAGGAATTGACACCGATTCTTTACAAACTATTCCAAAAGATTGAAACGGACGCAAATCTCCCAAACTCATTCTATGAAGCAAACATCATCCTGATACCAAAACCAGGTAAAGATATAACCAAAAAAGAAAACTACAGGCCGATATCCTTGATGAATATAGATGCAAAAATCCTCACTAAAATACTAGCAAACAGAATACAGCAACACATACGAAAAATTATTCATCACGATCAAGTGGGATTCATCCCAGGGATGCAAGGTTGGTTCAACATACGCAAATCAATAAATGTGATACACCATATTAATAAACTCAAACACAAGGACCATATGATCATCTCTATAGATGCTGAAAAAGCATTTGATAAAGTTCAGCACTCATTCATGACAAAGACCCTCTATAAGTTAGGTATAGAGGGAAAGTATCTCAACATAATTAAAGCCATATATGCCAAACCCACTGCCAATATCATCCTGAATGGGGAAAAGCTGAAAGCTTTTCCTTTAAGAACAGGCACTAGACAAGGATGCCCACTCTCACCACTCCTATTCAACATAGTGTTGGAAGTACTAGCCAGAGCAATCAGAGAAGAGAAGGAAATAAAGGGCATCCAGATTGGAAAAGATGAAGTCAAACTGTCCCTGTTTGCAGATGACATGATCCTATATATCGAACAGCCTAAAACCTCTACAAAAAAACTGTTGGAATTGATAAATGATTTCAGCACAGTAGCAGGATACAAAATCAACACACAAAAATCAGTAGCATTTCTTTTCTCCAATAGTGAACATGCAGAACGAGAAATCAAGAAAGCCTGCCCATTTACAATAGCCACCAAAAAAATAAAATACTTAGGAATTGAGTTAACCAAGGAGGTGAAAAATCTCTATAATGAGAACTACAAACCACTGCTGAGAGAAATTAGAGAGGATACAAGAAGATGGAAAGATATTCCATGCTCTTGGATTGGAAGAATCAACATAGTGAAAATGTCCATACTACCCAAAGTGATATACAAATTCAATGCAATCCCCATCAAAATTCCAAAGACATTTTTCTCAGAAATGGAAAAAACTATTCAGACATTTATATGGAACAATAAAAGACCACGAATAGCCAAAGCAATGCTCAGCAAATAAAAATAAAGCTGGAGGCATAACACTACCTGACTTTAAGCTATACTACAAAGCTATAATAACCAAAACAGTATGGTACTGGCATAAAAACAGACACACTGACCAATGGAATAGAATAGAGAATCCAGAAATCAACCCACACACTTACTTCCATCTGATCTTTGACAAAGGCACCAAGCCTATTCACTGGGGAAGGGACTGCCTCTTCAGCAAGTGGTGCTGGGATAACTGGATATCGATATGCAGGAGAATGAAACTAGATCCATACCTCTCACCGTATACTAAAATCAACTCAAAATGGATTAAGGATTTAAATATACACCCTGAGACAATAAAACTTCTTAAAGAAAACATAGGGGAAACACTTCAGGAAATAGGACTGGGCACAGACTTCATGAATACGACCCCAAAAGCACGGGCAACCAAAGGAAAAATAAACAAATGGGAGTATATCAAACTAAAAAGCTTCTGCACAGCAAAAGAAACAATTAAAAGAGTTAAAAGACAACCAACAGAGTGGGAGAAAATATTTGCAAAATATACATCTGAGAAAGGATTAATATCCAGAATATATAAGGAACTCAAACAACTTTACAAGAAGAAAACAAGCAACCCAATTAAAAAATGGGCAAAAGAGCTAAGTAGGCATTTCTCTAAGGAAGATATCCAAATGGCCAACAGACATATGAAAAAATGCTCAACATCACTCAGCATCCGGGAAATGCAAATCAAAACCACATTGAGATACCATCTAACCCCAGTTAGGATGGCTAAAATCCAAAAGACTCTGAACGATAAATGCTGGCGAGGCTGCAGAGAAAAAGGAACTCTCATACATTGTTGGTGGGACTGCAAAATGGTGCAGCCTCTATGGAAAATGGTATGGAGGTTCCTTAAACAATTGCAAATAGATCTACCATACGACCCAGCCATCCCACTGTTGGGAATATACCCAGAGGAATGGAAATCATCAAGTCGAAGGTATACCTGTTCCCCAATGTTCATCGCAGCACTCTTTACAATAGCCAAGAGTTGGAACCAGCCCAAATGCCCATCATCGGATGAGTGGATACGGAAAATGTGGTACATCTACACAATGGAATACTACTCAGCTATAAAAACGAATGAAATACTGCCATTTGCAACAACATGGATGGACCTCGAGAGAATTATATTAAGTGAAACAAGTCAGGCACAGAAAGAGAAATACCACATGTTCTCACTTATTGGTGGGAGCTAAAAATTAATATATAAATTCACACACACACATACACACATACACACACAAACCGGGGGGGGGGAAGAAGATATAACAACCACAATTATTTGAAGTTGATACAACAAACAAACAGAAAGGACATGGTTGGGGGGGAGGGGGGGAGGGAGAAGGGAGGGAGGTTTTGGTAATGGGGAGCATTAATCAGTTACAATGTATATCGACAAAATAAAATTAAAAAAAAAATTTTTATCTAATATTTATTCATACATATTTGTGGGGTACAGTGTGTTGTTTCAATCCATGCATATACTTCACAATGATTCCCTATCACTTTTCCTTCCCTCCCCCGCTCCCTCCTGTGGTACCCATTATTCTACTCTCTATTTCTATGAGAAACACTTTTTTTTTAGTTTCCACATATGAGTGATATCATGTGGTATTTGTCTTTTTGTGCTTAACTTACTTCACTTAACATGATGGTTTCCAGTTCCATCCATGTTGCTGCAGAGATAGGATTTTTTAAAAATAACTTAGTAGTATTCCATTGTGTATATATACTACAGTTTTTACCATTTTTTTTTTTTTTATCCATTCATGCTCTGATGGACATTTAGGTTGATTCCATCTCTTGGCTACTGTGAATAGTGCTGCCATGAACATGGGAGTGCAGGTATATTTTTGATATATTGGTTTCATTTCCTTTGAGTATATACCCAGTAGTGAGATAGCTGGGTCATAGGGTAGATCTATTTTTAGTTCTCTGAGGAACTTCCGTACTATTTTCCACAGTGGCTATACCAATTTACACTCCCACCAGCAATGAGGGAAAATTCCTTTTTCTCTACATCCTCACCAGCATTTGTTATTTTTCTTGTTGATGATAGCCATTCTAAATGGAGTGAGATGATATCTCATTGTGGTTCTAATTTGGATTTCTCTCATGATTAGTGATATTGAGCATTTTTTCATGTGCTTATTGGCTATTTGTATGTCTTCTTTTTAGAAATGTCTGCTGGGGTCCTTCACCCATTTTTTAATTGGGTTATTTGTTTTTTGGGTTTCTTTGCTGCCGAGTCATTTAAGTTCCTTATATCTTCTTGATATTAGACCCTTGTCTGATATGCAGTTGGGAAACACTTTCTCCCATTCTGTGGATTGTCTCTTCACTTCGTTAGTAGTGTCCTTTGCTGTGCAGAAGCTTTTTAGTTTGATATCCCATTTATGTATATTTGCTTTAGTTGCAACTATGGCTTTGTAGTCTCACTCAAAAAAAGTGCTTCCCTCTCCCATTTCGCATTGCATCTCCTCTATATTTTTTTTCTAGTAGTTCCATAGTTTCGGGTCTTAAATTTAAGTCTTTGATTCATTTTGAGTTGATTTTTGTGTATGGTAAGAGATAGGAATCTAGTTTCAATCTTCTGCATGTGGATATCCAGTTTTCCTAGTATCATGTTTTGAAGAGGCTGTCCTTTCCCCCATTGTATATTTTTGGCTCCTTTGTCAAAAATTAGTTGGCTGTAAATTCATCGGTTTACTTCTGGGCTCTCTATTCTATTCCATTGGTAAATTTGTCTGTTTTTATGCCAGTACCATGCTGTTATGATTACTATAGCTTTACAGTTTATTTTGAAATTAGGAAGTGTAATGCCTCCAACTTTCTTCTTTTTGTTCAAGATTGCTTTTGCTATGTGGGGTATTTTGTGGTTCCATACAAATTTTAAGATCTATTTTTTTTTCTACTTCTGTGAAGAGTGTCATTGATATTTTGATAGGGATTGTGTTGAATGTGTAGAGTGCTTTGGGTAATATGGACATCTTGATGATGTTCATTCTTCCAACTCATGAACGTTGAATATCTTTCCATTTATTTGTGTTTTCTTCAATTTTTTTCACCAATGTTTTTGAGTTTTCATTGTAGAGGTCTTTCACCTCCTTGGTTGCATTTACTCCTGTTTATTTCAGTTTTTGGTGGCTATTGTGAGTGGGATTACTTTCTTCATTTCCTCTTTGGCTATGCCACTGTTGGCATATAGGAAGGCTATTGGTTTTTGTGTGTTGAGTTTGTATCCTGACACTTTACTGAATTCATTTATCAGTGCCAGTATTTTTTGGTGGAGTCTTTAAGGTTTTCTGTGTATAGGATCATGTAGTGATACTATCTGCAAATAAGGATAGTTTGACTTCCTCCTTTCAAATTTGAATGCCCTTTATTGCTTTCTGTTGCCTTATTGCATAGGCTAGGACTTCCAATACTATGTTGCATAAGAGTGGAGAAAGTGGGCATCTTCGTCTTTTTCCAAATCTTAGAGGAAAAGCCTCCAATTTTTGTCCATTCAGGATGATATTAGCTGTGCATTTGTTGTATATGGCCCTTATTGTGTTGACATACATTCTTTCTATGCCTAATTTGTTGAGAGTTTTTATCATGAAGCAGTGTTGGATTTTACCAAATGCTTTTTCTTCATCTCTTGAAATGATAGTTTTTTTTCCTTCATTCTGCTGATGTAATGTATCACATTTATAGATTTGCATATGTTGAACCATCCTTTCATCTCTGGGGTGAATCCCACTTCATCATGATGTATGATCTTTTAAATATGTTGCTGGATTCTGTTTGCTAGTATTTTATTGAGGGTCTTCACATCTGTGTTTATTAGGGATAACTGGTCTGTAGTTTTCTTTTTTTGTTGTATTTTTTTGTTTGTTTGTTTTGGTATGAGGATAATGCTGGCCTTTTAGAATGAGTTTGGACGTATTTCCTCCTCTTCAATTTTTTGGAAGAGTTTGAAAAGAATTGGTATTAGTTCTTCTTTAAATGTTTGGTAGAATTTGGCAGGGGTGCCATCAGGTTCTGGGCTTTTCTTTGTTGGAAGACATTTTATTACTGCTTCAATATCATTACTTGTTATTGGTCTGTTAAGGTTTTCTAATTCTTCATGATTCAACTTTAGTAGGCTGTATGTGTCCAGAAATTTATCCATTTCTTCTAGGCTTTCCAGTTTGCTCACATATAGTTGTCTACAGCAATCTTTTATAATCCTTCGTATTTCTTTGGTATCATTTGTAGAGTCCCCCTTTTCACTTCTGATTTTATTCATTTGAGCCTTTTCTCTTTTTTCTTCGCTAGTCTACCTAGAGGTTTATTGATTTTGTTTATTTGTTCAAAAAATCAACTGCTTGTTTAATCTTTTTTTTGTATTGTTTTTTTAATCTCTCATTTTTTTCTGCTCTGATCTTTGTTATTTCCCTGCTTCTACTGATTTGGGGTTTGGTTTGTTCTTGTTTTGCCAGCTCCTTAAGATGTAAAGTTAGTTTTTTATTTGAAGTCTTTCCTCTCTTTTGATATTGGCATTTATTGCTATAGACATTACTGTTAGAACTGCTTTCACTGTACCCCATAGGTTCTGGTACACTGTATTTTCATTTTCATTGGTCTCTTGGATTTTTAAAATTTCCTTCTTGACTTCTGCTTTGACTCATTCATTGTTTAGGAGCATATTCTTTAATTTCCATGTATTTGTTTTGTTTCTAGTGTCTCTTTTCTTGTTGATTTCTAGTTTTACTCCATTGTAGTCCAATAAGGTAGCTGATATGGTTTTGATTTTTAAAAATTGTTCAGGCTTGTTCTGTGTCCTAGCATATTCTAGAGAATGTTCCATGTTCTGCTGAAAAGAATATGTATTCTACAGCTGTTGGATGAAATGTTTTATGAATGTTTGTTAGGTCTAGTCGGCCTATAGTAGAGATTAATTCTGATGTTTCCTGGTTAACTTTCTGTCTGGATGATATGTCCTTTCCTAAATGTGGGGTATTAAAGTCCCCAACTATTATTGTGTTGCAGTCAATCTCTCCTGTTAGGTCCAATAGTAATTGACTTATATAACTGAGTGCTCCTGTGTTTGGTGTGTATGTATTTAAAATTGTTATATCCTCTTGTTGAATTGATCCCTCTTCCATTATATAATGACTTTCCTTATCTTTATTTATTTATTTATTTTACTTTCCCTGACTTGAAGTCTATTTTATTTGATATAAGTATAGCTATTCCTGTTCTTGGTTAGTTTCATTTGCATGAAACATCTTTTTCCATCACTTTGCTTTCAGCCAGTGTGTGTCTTTATTAATTAAATGAATTTCTTATAGGTAGCATAATGTTGATTCTTGATTTATAATCCATTGAGCCAATCTGTGTCTTTCAATTGGGGTATTTTAGGGTTATTATTGATATATAAGGACTTGTTACTGCCATTTTGCTATTTTTTTTCCTGGTTGTTTTGTGGATTTTTTTTCCAGTCTTACTGTCTTCCTTTGTGTTTGAGTGGTTTTCTCCAGCTCTACATTTTGGTTTCTTGCTATTTATTTTTAGTATGTCTCTTCTAAGTTTTGTGTTAGGGTTACCATGAGTCTTACAAAAAACAAGTTATAGTTATGAGAAATTAGTTTAGACTAATAACAACTTAACTTCGATATGTAAGAAAAAAAGAAGAAAAAACCCCAAAGCTAACTCTACATTTTGGTGTCATCCCCCACACATGCACTTTTTGACAATTCGTTGTTTTAAGAAACATTTTTTAATAGTGTCTTTTTCTTATATGGTTGTACTATATGTCAGTGTCTTGTTACGTTTGTCCTTTAGTCTTCATACTAAGGATGTAAGCAGTTTATTCAGCACTCTTAGCACATTAGGGTATTCTGAAGTTGTCTGTGAACTTACTTTACTAATGAGTTATGTACTTTCAAGTGTTTTCCTACTCCTCTTTAGTGTCATCTTTTTTCAGATAGAATTCTCTTTAGCATTTCTTGTTATGCAGGATTAGTGTTATTAATTCCCTTAGCTTTTGTTTGTCTGGGAAAGACTATTTTGCCTTCATATTTGAAGGTTAGTTTTGCTGGATACAGAATTTTTGGCTGACATTCTTTTTCTTTCAACACTCTGAATATATCATCACATTCTCTTCTGGCCTGTAGGGTTTCTATGGATATCTGCTGAAAGATGTGTTGGGGCACTGTTGAATGTTATATGCTTCTTTTCTCGTGCTGCTTTCAGTATTATTTCTTTGTCTTTTTTTGTCTTTCAGTATTATTTATTTAGTTTTTAATAGTTTTATTGTGATGTGCCTTTGGGTGATCCTCCTTGGATTGAATTTGGTTGGTGACCTCTGAGCTTCCTGTATGTGGATACTGTCATCTTTCTCCATATTTGGGAAATTTTCAGCCATTATTTTCTTGAATGTGTTTTCTACATCTCTTCCTTTTTCCTCTCCTTCTGGTGTGTCAATTATGCAAAGACAATTTTTTTCCTGGTAGCCCCATATTTTCTGCATTTCAGTTTCATTTTTACTTACTCTTTTTTCTTTTTGCTCCTCTGATTAGATAATTTCATGTGTTTTATCTTTGAGCTCACTAATTTTTTTCCTCTGTTAGAATTTTCTATTGAGTTTTTCGATTCAGATAATGTATTCTTTATTTCCAGAATTTCTATTTGGTTTTTAAAAATTGATTCTATTCCTTTGTCATTTCTCCTTCTGCTCCCAAATTATTTTCCAAATATCATTAAATCTTCAATCGGTATTTTCTTGTGACTCCCCGAACATCCTTAGGAAGGTTATTCTGAATTCTCTGTTGAGCATTTTGCATATCTGCTGTTCTTCTGCATCTACTGCTGGTACTTTCTTTGTTTCATTTGGTGGTGACATATTTCTCTGTTCTTTCTTGATCTTTGTGTATTTACATTGAAACCTAGGCATTTGAAGAGACTGCTATTTGCTGCTGATTCTCTGGGGAAGGTTTACTGTGAGGATTGTTAATCACTTTCCAGCCTGGGTTGTGTGGAAATTCCAGCCTGGGACAAAATTCTCTTTCTGCAGACTGGGCCCCCTGAAGTTCTATTGCTCCAAGACCCACTGTCCACAATGCACCTAATGTTTGCCTGGTGGGCCAGCCTTTCACCCACATTCCAGTTGCTTCCTGTGGGGGAGGCAGTATATATTCCTCATGATAACTCACTCGCCTTTTCTCTCCAGTTAATTGTAATTGTCAGCTCCTCCGTGGGCTTAGGGGAATACTGCCAGTGGACTTTATGGCCTAAAGGTTGATATGGTACACACTAAAGCCCTCCTTTCCCCTGCAGACTCCAAGCAGATTTATGTGAAGGGTGCCACTGCAGCTTTTCTAGCTTGTGTAGCAGCTAGCCCTCACCTCCACACAGGGCTGGCTCAGAACAATAGGTGCGCTTTCCTTCACCCTCTCACCATTGCTTCTCATGCCTTCACAAACTCTGCAGATCTTTCCTCCTCCTCCCCCAGCTCCAGTGGTACCAGGTTGGCACTTTTGCTTTTTAATAGTTGTAAATTGTTTACTCGTGGGAAGATGAGGCATGGGGAATAGTCTATTCTGCCATCTTGAAGACATCACTCTTCCCGACTTATTTATTTATTTATACATATTTATTGAGCACCAACTATGTGCCTGACATTGTGCTAAGTGCTGGAATTACACTGACAGAAAAGCAAATAAACAAAACCCTGATGTTTCTTGTAGTCTAATAATAGAAAATAATGCAGTATGTCCTCTTTTATGATAGTGGATAGTGTATTTCTACTTATATATAGATTTAGATATATGTTTTTGTCGTAGTTGTCAGAATTCTGAAGAAAATTAAAGTACTTTACTTACTACAACAGCCACAAGGCTAGCATATTTATTTCCTTCTTCTTTTCTTGATCTTAATTAGTAATGTGTTTGAAAAAAATCTGTTAACTAATATACATCTTTGTGGTTAGTTTTCTCAGATCTCTTTATTTTTTGTCTTTGGGAAGATTAAAAAATGACATTCTAGGACCTCAGGTGGGAAGGATGGGGCACAAAAATAATTTCTTAAAATTTTTTTCATCTTTGTATTTAATGTCCATGACATAAATAGATATAATTCAAGGCAGATTGATAAGTATTATTAGAGATTTTCTAAAAGTGCTGTAAGGGAAGACAGAGAGAGAAAGAGAGAGAGAAGAGAAGTTTTCTGATCAAGATAGCAGTTGCCCTGGGCTCAGAGGGCTATACAACACTAATAAATGCTTTGAACACAAAAAATTGCTCAAAGCATGGGTGGAATGAGCACAGCCTTAGAATCAAACATATTTATGGTCCTAGTTCCATTAATGAATAACTATGTGATACTGGCTGAGTTTTAACCTCTTCAAACCTCATTTTACACATTTTTAAAATTGGGAAAATAATATCCACTTTTTGGAATTCTTGTGAAAAGTAATAATGATTTATTTAAAGCATTTGGAATAGTACTTGTCATACATACACTGAATAAAGATTAGCATTTGTGTGTGTATTATGTCAGTTGTGTTCTAGTAATCTTAATTTTTATGCAACATATGGGATTGCTTGGTTGTAGAGTAGGTAGGAGAAGACAGGCTAGGGGAAAATTACAAAGCCTGAGGAAAAGATAGTATAAGAATAACATAAAAATGGATAATAAGTAGACAAGGGGTGGATAAATAGAACTACCAGAGGTAGCATTAGCTTGTTGCTAAAGTTCTAGTAAGTTCCAGATGTTATGAGTGTAGCAGTATAGGTCCAATCAGGAGACAGAAACTACACAGTATGTTAAACTGGGGAAGTTTGAAGTTTAATATAAACAATTATTAGCTGTGATATAAGGGTAACAGTGAGATATAAATAAACTCTAAATGGTACACTAGAGCTGAGGGGGAGTACCTAAGGAAGCACAAGATTGAAGGAGGTTTAGACCTTGCTGGAGAAGGTGTTGTCCAGTCCATCAGTTAGGAGAGCTATTGATTGGTTTGGCTGGGCTGGTCTGGAGTTGACGGGCAGGCAATAGGCAACACTCCAGAATGCAGGTCGTGGTGCAGGTGGTCAGAAATCAGTGGTATGGGTGTGCAGTTATCTCGGTGCTAGTAGAGGAAAGAGGCCTTTATGGCATATGGATCATGTTGGGATGTCTGGGTGCCAGTGGGGCCCAGAGTCACTGAGATTATGTCTGTTGCTTGGGAGCTCTGCTTTCTCTGTGCCTTGGGACTGTGGCTAGGGCAGTGCTCCATCAGATGTCCTCACATTCATACCAGTAAACTCCAGCCATAGTGGGAAATGTAAGAGAACCTCTTTCCTCTGTTATGTCCCTCAAACAACCTATACATGAGTTTAACATCATGTTCACGTTAAAGGGGACACACTTAAAGAAACTCCACTGCACACCACAGAGTATATATTGAAGAGTGCATGTGAAGCAGTGAAGCAATGAATTGATAACTGACACACTGTCACATGGTGATACAATGTTGAATAAGATAGGATTTTAGATTAGACTTTATGGCTGAGGAAAGTTCTGAGAAGTTTTGGGTGACCAGCCATCCACATGAATTGCTGCATTTTTTATTATTATCCGGAACAGGTAAAGCAAATGAAAACATCAAAATAAAGAGACATTTTTTTAGTAGGACATTTAAAAATTCTAGCATGTCAGGATATTCTGGTAACTAAGATGTTTTTAAGAGATGCCTTATTTTGTCTTTTCTTTAGAAGGCTTTCTAAATTATGGTTAAAATAAAAACAAAAACCTTTCTTACTCTGGGAGAAAAAAAAATTATGTTCTTTCCACACTAAATTTTCATGTTGCCCAAATGGCATAATCCTGATTAGATTTTAACAAGGATAGGTCTGTTTTCTCTCTGGGTGAATTTTGTACTTCTCTCCAACCCCACACCATAAATCTGGGATTGCATTTTAATCTTCGGGTCATATCCTATTTTAAAATATGAAAGTAAAGATGGTACTTTAAAACTGTTAAGAGACTTGCTTGTTTAGATGTATCTTTTGGGGTATGAAAATGAGGCTTTAAAACATTTCTGAGAAAGGTAGCAGTTCAAGGTTTATTAAACAAGTTATCTGTAGATAGAAACCTGCTTTATAATCAGACTTCAAGTCTGAGCAAAGATTTTGCTCTTTTTAGGGTCCTTCCCTCCATGTAAGCAGCAGGAATGGAAGCTGGGGGAAGCACTGTAGGAGGAACATGAGCTGTTCCACACTGAGATGAGCTCCTAGACGGCTGAACTGACTCAAGCAATTTTGTCATAAATGTAAGGACATATTTGGGAGATGCTAGAGAGCTATTTATTCCCATTTTGGGCACAGATCTTAAATCTTGAGAAATAAGTTCCTTTTTCCTGGCATATGTTATGAATGATTTACAAGTGTTCCACGTGACATCATGTTACCAATAAAGTATAGCATCTTCGTAGGCTGTGATTCACGTTTCTGTGTTCTTAATATATCTTTCCAACAAAGAGATGCAGGATATTATTTTATCCTGCCAAAAATATTGCAGCTCAAGACAGCTGTAGGCTTATGCCCCTGCAAACTCCAGAACTCAAATTTTATTAAGTCTTGGTGGTGTAATATACATGCAACTAAAAATAATACAGGAACAACCATGAGCAGATTCTGACCCTTCCAATTCAATAAAAAGTAAACATGAACAGAAGGCTTTTTATGACTGATTTATGTTTGCTTCTCAACACCATGTAAATCCAAGAGTGCAGGAACAGCACACTGGTATGTTCAACTCTATTCCTATTTTCATTCTTGAGTTCGAGTTTGTAAACATTCATTTTCTTATATAGCTAAGCTATAATTTTTTTGAAAAAAAAATCTCTTTGTGGATTTTTGCTCAAATGTTCTTGTAGCCCTGATCTCGTGCTTTTTGACCTACTGATGTTCTGCCGACAGGTTACTTCATTATAATGTTCATAGTGTAGTTGCCTGAATTTCTCCTGGCTGGTCACATTCCCAAGCCCTTCAGCAGATAACCCAGTATCCTACATACTCCCAAACATTAGCAGCAGCTCTATTTTGGTCTTAGACTCAAGAGAATGAGGGGCAGTAAATGGTATTTTTCTCTCTGTTTCTTTATCAAGGCATACAGTGCCCTAGCCCATCATTTCAAACCTCAGGAGAAAAAAAAGTCTTTCCCTTTCAAAAGAAAAAAAGAATAGGCAGATAATAAAGAGTGCAAATAAAAGAAAATTCCTAACCTCAGGTTTCTGAGATTTGACCTCCTCTTCAACTGTTGCTTTAATACCTGGTTACGTTGTTAGAGACATCTCTTCTCGAATATGAATCCCCTTTTCAAGGACATGTTGCTCTGTGTCTAGCAAAGCGCCAAGGACAGAACAAGCACTGAACTAATTTAAAAACACACTTGGTGCTAGTGTTCATTAAAATAAGCATTTTTGTTTCTAAAGTTTTGCTTTAGATTACAGAGTAATAAGAGTTTCCTAATAGCTCTCCAGGGTAGGGATGATGGCTTAGTTCCTAATGGCCAGGTGAACTATTTTCAGTTCATGTACTGCCATAAAGCTCAAGATAAGCATGTCTTCACATCAGATTTTTGGAGAAAGCCTTTATGTCTGCTAAAAGATCCTTCTCTGCAGTTAAAGTGGGAAACTTTGGGCTCAGCTTAGAAGCTGAAAGGTATCCCTGAGGATTGACAACTGTTGGTCTCCTTAGTAAATATTTGAATAAAATTCTGTATGGGAAATAATCCATTCTGTTTTCAACATATTCTTCTGTGTGACTTCTGTTTGAAAAATTTCTGCCTGTCCATCAAAAGTTAAATGAAGATTAGTAAATAGCATGCTCAGTATTTTCTGTTCAGGTAGAACAGAGTGGAAAAATGTCTTTTCTTATTAAAGAATCTGCATGTTCATTAAACAAAAAATTTATACAAGACTATAGTTAACAAATAATAGCCAAATGATGGCCATTCACTATTAGCAACTCCAGTTTCAGTGGGATGTGACATGTCAGCAGAATCTCCAGAGACTCCATTAGTCAGTGTTGACATGAAGCCTGTGGTTTTTTCTTCACACCTTTGAGTATATTTATGTATCTCTCAGTAATGTCTTTCTTTGTATGTCTAGAAATATGCTAATGCTTCTTCCATCTTAAAATTGTATGCTAACATCGCACTTCTCTCTAATATTGGTCGATATCCCTCCTTTCTATTGTAGCAAACTTCCTAAAAGGGTGGACTCTATGTGCTGTCTTCATTTTAACTCAGTAATTTCATTTAAAATTTTTTCTTATGAGTAATTTGATGCTATATTTTATGCATATGATAATATATAACATATATATGCAAGTTATAAATCCATCACCTATGTAAGAAGTAGAATGTTACCAATATCATTATGTTTACTATATTTTTCTCCTCTCCCCCTCCTTTGGTTTTCTCTGAAAGGTAACCATCACCCTTAATTCTGTGTTTATCATTTTTAGCTTTTTTATTAGATGCATACATACCTACAATCCTACATATATATTATGCACACAAATACATACATATGATGCATTTAGTTGTGTTAATTTCTTAGCTTCATAAAATGATTATACTATACACAGTCCTCTGAGACTTGCTTAAATGCCTGACATTCATCCATGATGTTGCATGTGGCTACAGTAACCAATTTTGCTGCTGAATATAACAATTTATATGTCTATTCTTTTGTCAATGGGCATTTGAGTTTTGTATGTGTTTTTATCCTATGATTAACTCCACTAACAAGTACATTCTGTACGTAAACATTTTGTGTATGATACATACCTAGGAAGAGATTGCTGAATTATTTACTCTTCAGCTTACAACTATCCCTCCACCAAAAGTGTTTTCATTAAATTTGCTAATGAGTTTCTAATTATTATATGGAATAAACATTTTTTTTTCTGCATCACATATTATTGATATTATTGACACTTTTTCTTCTTCTTGATACTCTCTTTTCTTGGCTTTGTTACCATTTACTCTGGATTTTCCTCTGGCTTCTCTTGTCTGTTTTATCTCAGCAGGGCTCTCTTAACTTACTTGCTGTTTCATGGTTGTTGGAATCTATTCTGATTGTCTATTGTATAACAATCTACTTCAAAAAATGGATGGCGGTATATAGAGAAAGTCACTGTTTTGTGGGTCAAAAATTCAGGCAGTGTTTGGCTGGGCAATTTTTCTGTTGCACATTTACTGGAGTCCCTCATTAGTATTCAGCTAGCGGTTGGTTGGGTCTGGAGGGTCTAAGGTTTATTCACTCAGATGCCCAACACCTTGGTGGAAATGGTGGAAGCCTGACTCAGCTGGGCCCTTTTCCTTCAGGGCCTGTTTATGTGATGTCTCCAGCAGAGAGATGGACTTATATGGTGGCTCAGGGTTCAGAGAGACTAAAGTATAACTTGCCCATCCTCTTAAAGACTAGGCCAGAAACTAGGTTAGTGTTACTTCTGCTATACTCTATTGGTCAAAATTATATAGTGGGTAAAACATGTTTTCTCATTGCGCTTTTAATTTGTATGTCTTTTTGGGTTAAGTTTACTTTAATATGCTTATTTACCAGTTCCTTTACTTTTTCTGGGTTTTGACTGAATACGTTGTTCATTTTTTTTGATTGGGTATTTTAAAAAAAAATAATTTGTCGGGCTGACCCCGTGGCTCACTCGGGAGAGTGCGGCACTGGGAGCACAGCGGCACTGGGAGCACCGAGGCCGTGGGTTCGGATCCTATGTAGGGATGGCTGGTGTGCTTACTGGTTGAGCGTGGTGTGGATGGCACCAAGCCGAGGGTTCTCTCTCTCTCTGTCTCACACACACACACACACACACACACACACACACACACAAAATAATAATAATAATAATAATTTGTCAGATAGTCTTGCCTCTTAGGTACATTGCTTCTTTGCTTATTTTATGGTTTACAAGAATTTTCTCCTTACTTATAATAGCTTTCATTTGGTTTATGGCATATTTTGACATACAGAATATCAAAAATGTTAGTATAGTCACATTTGTTCATTTTCTCTTATTATAGCTTTTGAATTCCCCGTCTTGCTTAGAATTATCTAAAGAGTGTGGCAATACAGTTTGCTAATAGCAGCACAAAAGAAACACACCTTCCATAATGTTCTTTAAAGTAAATAAAATAATCATAAACATGTCACCATATTGAATTCAGTTTAGAATAGCTCTATTGTAATGATATAGGGGCATTAACTTGGAGGATTGATTAGCACAAGAAGCAGGAGAAGCCTTTACATGAACTGAGCTTTGAAAGAGATGTTGTCATCCCTTGGGACTTTATGTAAACCAGACAACTCCTGGCAGTCATTTGTCTTTTCCTCTTTGTTTAGGTGATGTATATCCAAAAGGAAAAGCCCCTTTTATCACTTCTCATCTTATTTAATGTAGGCAGATTCTTGTCACCAGTGCTCTGGGGCAGCCGTATCTGTGTGGAGAGATCCTTTCGAAGGCCTGGGTTCCCCTCCCCCTCTGCCCTAGTTTCACACTAGCTTTGGATGTTGTTGATCTCCCCCCTACACAAGTCTACCCCCTCCCCAACTTAGTTCTGCTTCAGGTCAGCAGCTGTAGCTTTGTGCTTTCCCCACAGCTGAGCTTATACCTGGGTCTAGACTCAATCTTTTTGCCTTGCGTCTGCAGTCCCTGTGTCTATAGCCCCTGAGTCTACAGTCACTGCTGGCAGCTCAGGGATTTGGCTTTCTTCAAGTTTACTCTGATCCAGGGGCCTTTAGCCAAGGAGAACAAAAAGTGAATGAGAGAGTCCAGTTCAGGGTTGTTGAAAAATACAATTACCCAAACGTGGTTACCTCTCCTTCTGTTAAGAAACTAGACTACTTCTCAGGGGTCTGAAAGGGAGACTATTTCACTGCGAATCGACCCTTGGGTGATTTTCTTTTCCACATCTCTTCCTGGCTGTGACCCAGCAAACACGTTTACTGAGCATCCCTTGTCTTGGACGTAATGTAATTTTTTTTTTCCACTTCCATGAGGTCCCAATAAGGTCTGCGATAGGAGCCACCATGGTATGATGGATGGGGTCAACTTGACCTGGGACCCAGTCTCAGCTCTATTATTTATGAAGTCAGGTCACTTAACCTATTGTAATGCCTGGGAAATATTAGCATAGATGTTATCTTGCAGGATTATCTCTGGATTACTGATAATGTTAAAAATCATCCAGAATAGTACTTGACCCATTGTCAAAATCTTAATAAAATGATAAATTTAATGTACTATATTTGTCTAGAGTGTCTTAATCAATATATAGGGACCTAGCTGTAAGAGACCTTCTGGGTATATTGGTACCATTCCAGAACTTCTAGAGGAAAGAAGTAGAATAAGTTTCAAACTGTGTTCCAGGGCCACATTAATTTTTATATTGAGCACCTCATATTCTCATTGGTCTGCATCATTTAAAACAAATATTCTTTAAATTAATAAACATAAATTAATTTTGACATCCCACTATAGAACTTGTACATTTACTTGAATCTAGAAATCAGAAAAGTGAGTACCCTAGATTTTTGTAAGCTCTCTTGTGATTTTAATCCTTTATTTAGGGATGGGATTTTAGGAGGGGAAGAAATAATCACTTGAACTTCTAGTCTAGGTTCTCAGTTCTCACTCCTGAAATACAGTAGAAATTTCCAATCAAATTTTAATGCAGTCTCCTTTACCTATCAGGCCAAATGTGAAGAGGGAAAATAAGGCCCAACTTATTAAAAAATACGTGATGTAGCTCATTTCTTTGAAAGATGTTTATGTTCCTCTGCCCAAATCAGTTCCCAAACTTTGCACCCCTAAAAAGTGCCAAATCAAAAAACCAAAAATCTTTCCACCACTTCTCTGAGCCCTCATCAGAAGCATGCCTAGATCCTATCTCTATTCTTCCCAGGAAACACCTCCTGAATGTTACATCGAAGATACCTTGCTTGTTTCCTGTTATCCTTACACTTTGGCCTCTACGAGACTGATCATTTTATTTTAATTGCTTGATCCTTAACTGTAATTAGCACTGCCAGCTGTGCCCTCGCCTGGGCTTTCTTGACATAGCTAAGCCCATATGAACACTAATTAGAGATACTAGGATTGATTGCATTTTCTCTCCTACACAGTTTCTGCCATTGCAATGATCAGTTGTTGCATATAAATATCCCATTACACAGAAAGGGTAGAGAGAGGACTGATGAATATGGCTTACTCCACTATCTGTTGTTACAGGATGTAGATTTCTAGATTAAATGATCTGACAAGTCTAACACGCTCAATAAAGAACATGACCTAGGACTACTGTATCTCCTTTTTACATTTCCTAGCATTTATGCATAGTTGATGCCATTATTTGTTCTCAATGTTCCATGAATGTTATATATCCTTACTCATTTTTAAACTGCTTATGGATGACACCACAATTTGAGGGGGAGGGGTTTACAATTTCCAAGATGGCTTAGTGTTTTAATGTTGAAAGTATTCAAATAGATTAATATAAATTTATGTAAATTTTCCCTCAAGATTCCAAACTGTTTTCTGTTATTGTTTGTGCATTCTCATTTTTCATCTTGTGTAATTTCTTACTTCTATTTCCGAAGATTTATTTTGTTCTGATTCTAACTTTTAACTTAGTAATTAACTGATATATTCTTTCCTGGCTAGTAAATAATGTGTTTAAGGTAGTCTTCTCTGAGTATGTATATTAGAAGGTTTTCAATTCTAGTCCTTATGTTGCCAGAATGTATAGTCCCTGTTTTTGTTCATGTGGAGTTTACTGAAGTTTTCCTGCCAGCTTAACATATTATAATTTTTTTATGCATGTCCCACATGCAATTGAAAAATAAAACACATATTCTCTTCTGGAAGTCTGCATATTTAGGTATTTTCTATTAGTTATATAAACCTTATTAATTATATTTCTCTATTTAATCTATCAAATACTAACAGTCCCACTATAGTTATGTGTCTCTTCTAGTATAGTACATTTTATTTTATTCACTTTTTCTATATACTTCAGTGTGCATTTCCTAAGAAGGAGAACATTTTCTTATGTAATTTCAGGACAATTGTCAAAATCAGGAATTGAAACAGTGATACAACACTATTATCTAATCTGAAGACCATGTCTGGATTTTGTCAATCACTTCAGTAACTCTTTACAGCTATTTTTTTCCTGGCTCAGTGCATAGTTGCATTTAGTTGTCTTGTCTTTTTAGTCTCTTTTAGCCTGAAACATTTCTTTGGCCTTTCTGTCTTTGATGACCTTGACATTTTTAAAGAATACAGGCCTGTGTGTGTGTGTGTGTGTGTGTGTGTGTGTGTTTCTTCATGCTTAAAATCGTGTTATGCCTTTTTGGCAGGGATATCAGAAATGATATTGTATCCTTCTCATGGCATTGTATTTGGAGAGGCACATCATATTAGGTTGTCCTAATATTGGTAATATCAGTTTTGTTCACTTGGTTAATAATGTTTTATGAAAAAAAAATTAAAGATTCAAGAAATGAAATCTGCCAAATAGATCACTCGGAAGCAAATGAGACTTTTTATGGTTTTTGTTTATGTTTGCTCTTCTGCTCATCTCTCTTCTTTTTTTCATGGGACCCAGAGACACAGCCTGCTTTTGTCCAGATTTAACAACATTTAACTTATCAGTCCCCTGTATATTTCCTGAAGCTCTTTCCTTCCCTAGATTTGCTGTGACATAGGAAGTGATCTACTCAGTGCCTTGGTTCTCTGCTGTGCTGCATGTTCAAATACCTAAGTTCTTGGAATAAAGTAAGCAGAAGGCAAGAAGAAGGGGCGCTAAAGAGGAATGAGTGGGAAAGAGAAGATACACAAAGACAGGATTCTTTTTGGTTTTGAGGATTTTTCTGTTAATCACAACAGGATAATAGAAATAAAGGTTTAGAAAGTCTTCAGAATTTCGACAGTTATCATACCAGGTCTACAGAGTCTTATCCTTTCCACGACACTAACGTGGAGCCCATTTGATTTTTGATCTCTTCATTTATTCCCGACAGCGATGCTAACTGCTGTCACAAACCAACCTTCTCATTTTAGTTGTCTGAATCAGGTGGCTTGCATTTCTGAAGATCTGCAACTGGGTGACACCCATGTCACTATGCTTTTAGACCACTTGAAAATGGGTCTCAATTTTAACTTTCACCAATATTTTGAGGACTCTATTGCATTTAGGCCCACTTTGGGAACATTTAGAAAATTCTCATAGTTTGAGATCTAGGCTTCTAGCCTAGTATACTGAGTGACTTACTCCTGGTCACTTGATGGACAAACATCTATTGGCTGAAAGCTCCCATCCCAAACTACAGGGGTAGAGTGTTTTTGTATTTTTTTCTTTCAGAGAAAAAGTATACAGAAATTTAAGCAATAAAAGTTTAATCAAAGGGAATTAAAGAATTAAATTGTTATAAATATAAATATAGTGTCATCATATTCCTAAAGTGACAGTGAAAACTAAATACACATAAATGTCAAAAACAGGATTGATTTTATCATTATAATTTATTTATCAGAGGCTGATCTTTATTACCCAATAATACTCAAGATATCCTTTACTCTTTATGTCAGCAGATTTGTACTTTTGATTTGGGACACTTAGGACACATGAAGGCAAATTGCTTCTGTGTATGTGTGTGGGGGTGTTTGTATTTAAGTGCTTGGGCACAGCATGTGTATGAGCATGTATGCAAAGTGAGATTTCATTTCAAAGAGTTTTTAAGATGTTGATTTGAGCAGTAGGAACAGAAAGAACCTTTAAAAACGGTTTCTCTTACAATGAGACTATGGACATAATTTAATTACATATCTCAGATCCTATTTAGTTCTTATTATAATTAACATTCAGCAATTATGAGACAAAGGAAGTGAATTTGCAGAGTCTCAAAAAGTAGCACAAAAACAAAATATTGGTTGTTACTATTTTTCACGAGATGGTAAAAGGCAAAAGGAAAGAATATTTTTGCTTTTATAGTTAAATGTTATAGCTATGCAGTGCCAATAATGAATTTAAGGCTTCATGCTTGTAGTTTTCATTGGATACCAGTAGATGGCAGATTCATTTCCTTTTTCATCAGGACAGTGGCATTCCAGTTCTCTTCCAGTGAACAGGGAATAAAAAAATACTAGATTTACCATGTATTGAATGCTTTGTTGACAAATAATAGCCTTATTCACTCACAATAATTATCATAAACAGATACTCGGAATATGGTGATTGGTTCTGCTTGGGAAGTTGAAACATATCAGTTGTGTGCCTATGAGATACCTATGAGATGGGGGTATCATTGGTAGGGGTGTTCTTGAAGGCTAGGTCCAGCTGTAAGGGATTTTTTGTTTGTTTGTTTAATCAAGTAGCAATGTATGTAAGTTTTCAGGCAAGAAAAGAAATGAAATCAATAGAATAGTGAAAAATAAAAGGCTGAGAAAAAATGGACAAAGTGTCCAAATGGAATTTGGGCAACCCAGCTGTAAACTGTTAAACATATTGTCAGAAGTTAAGAACATTAAGGACTGATGCCCAACTGAGATTAAATATGGGGTCAAGATAGTTTTGGACCCGAGTCTGTGCACGCTGTATTAATTTCCTATTGCTGCTGTAACAAATTACCACAAATGTAGTGAGTTAGAAGAACTCAGATTTATTATTTTGAAGTTCTGGAGGTCAGGAGTTCAAAATGGGTCTCACTCAGCTAAAATCATCGTGTCAGCAGGGCTGTGTTCTTTTCTGATGCCTCTAGGGGAGGATAAGTTTTCTCGACTCTGCAGTTTCTAGAGGCTGCTCCCGTGCCTTGGATCAAAGCCCCTTCTATCTTCAAAGCCAGCAATGATTGGTTGAATCTTTCTCATACCGTGTCACTCTGACTCTTCCTCTTTTACTTGCATGGACCCTCTTTACATTGCACCCACTTGGGTAATCTAGGATAATCTCTTTATCTCAGGCCAGCTGATTAGTAGCCTTAATTATTTTAATTCCATCTGTAACCTTAATTCCCAATTGCCTTGTAATAAATGTATTTACAGGTTCTGGGGATTAGGGTATGACCATCTTTGGGGCTATTACTGTGCCCACCATAGACACTGAGCATGTTTTTCACTCACATGGCTGTCTCAGCTAGAGGATGTTTTCTTAAAATAGTAAAAGTAATCCAGTCTGGACCAAGTAAACATACAATTGTACGACTCCATCTGGCTTATATAACCTGCAGGCTAATTCTCTGCATAGTGAAGATATGAAGAAGACCTGGTTTGGAGCCACTATTCAAGTTGTTTAAATGGTAGACATGAACTCTGTGTAGTTTTCTTGTACTCCCTCAAGTACAAAGCATCTTTTCAGTAGTTTGTATAATATTTCTGTATCCTGTGCCATATCTGTTTTCCTTGAAGCAATGAAGATTAAGAACTACAGCCTTGCTCATAATTTACTTATTAATATTATTAACTTATTACTTTAATTACTTAACTATTTAACTTACTTAAGTTATTAATAATATTTATTTAATATTATATTTGAACATTCAAATCAGGTAAGCAAGAGGCTCTTTGCCATTTTTGGTGCAAACACATACAGCTTCAACTCTGATTTTGCTAATATATTCTTTCAGATTACTGTGACATGTATAAAATTTTACTAGCAAAGAAATCTTATCAAGTAATAGTCCTGTAAATTAATATACAGTCAAGCAAGAGTTAGCTCATGGCTCATGAACATCCTTTATTTCAGTTATTTTTCTCTTACCTGCCTCTACATTGTAATTATCTGGGGGAGTTCTAAGAAATACTACACATGGAGTTCACCCCAATCCACTTAAGTTAAAATCCCCAAAGATGGGGACAGAGTATTAGTATTATTTGATAGCTCTCTGAGTGTTTTGAATGTGCAGCTACAGTTAAGAAATATGTTGTGTAGTATTTTTCCCTTTATTTTTCATTCTTCTGTTGCCTTTCTTTCCTCCTACTCCGGGCTTGGCTGAAAGATCACCTTCCCTGTGTAATAGATGAAATTAACTGGAAGCCTCTGTTTCTGTTGAAGCTGCCCGGTTATATTTCCTGTGGAAAACCAAACTGGCTTGTTCCTGACAGAAATTGCTTTCCCTGATTCTCTCAATCGACAGACAAATAAGGTTACAAACATATTCAAACAGATAATAATAGGGCTTTCTCTACTGGCACAAAGTGGTTTTAAGTTACTCAAGTGTTTATATTTATTGATGATAATGTTCTTAACAAAGATGCTGAGTTATGATAACCATAAACCACTGGCAAGTTTGCCATTTCATGTCCAAAGAGTGTGTGCAATGCGAGTCATTTGCATTTATCTCTTTATCACTTGAAACCAGGCAGATTTAAACTCCTTAGAACGGACTTCATAACAGATTACTATTATGTACAATGATCGGACATGAATAATTTTAAAGGCACCATGAGATGTCACAAAAAATACGTGCCTCTGTGTCATGGCATCTCTGAATGACATTTTATTTGCAGAGCTTTATGTTCCACAAGTATCCAGTGGACGTAGTATAGAGGCAATATAGTATTTTTTATTTTTATTTTCTGATAGACAATTCTGAATGGGTAAAGCACCATATTACAGATTTGAAGAACAAGGAAGCTAATTTATCTGACATGTCTGCAGACAACAATGTAATTTTGCCTTTTTATGCCAGTAGATTTTTATCTGATTCTCTTTGTGTAATAATGGATTTGGTCAATATTTTAAAAATATATTTTGAATATATTATTATGTCCAAATAAACATTATTTGCAAGTCTTCCTGCTAATTTAAATCTCCTGTCTAATGAATCTCTTGCTAATTGAGAGTTTCTCCCTACGTCTGTAGCAATGTTTTTAGAGTGAGAGCCTGAGTTGCTTACATGTGATAAATTTGTCCATGTGTAGGCTTATCTTGAGTGTTCATTGTGTGCCATCTGAGAGCTAATTTAAATGTTGAACTGCATAGTTTTACAGGAAAGACACCTGACAAGAGTCCAAAGTGCCTGTGGACCTCCAGGGCTAAGAACTCAAAGCTAAGAACTCAAAATTAAGGGGAAAATGATCTCCCCTTAACTGAAATGTTCTCAAAGGGGAAGAGATTCATCCTGAGGACAGAGAGTGTTGAGGTATAATACTAGATGGAGGCACCAATGTCTGATACATCTTCTTGCTAAGACGCTGAAACTGTCTTCCAGTGCCCCACCCCAACCCTGGTTTCTGTTGAAGTAAAAATTGCACTGGCAAATTTAACAGGCATGGAAAACTTTGTTCAAGATTGTTGGGAAGCTGAAAAAGACAAGGAAATGGATTTTCCCTTCTAGCCGTCAGCAAGGAATGCAGACCTGCTGACATCTTGATTTAAGCCCAGTGAGATTGTGTTGGGCTTCTGACTTTCATAACTACATAATAATGAATATGCATTGTTTTAAGCCACAAAGTTTGTAGTAATTTCAACAGCAGGGACAGAGACTGAACTTAGCATCAATGAAAACAAATGGTGGGAGGGTCTTTAAGCATTGGAGTGGGTCAGTGGAAAAGTAGTGGTGGACATTAGGGGATAGATTGATCAATAAGATGTGTTGAGCACAATGAGGTATTCCTGAGTTTGCAAATGTTTTTTTCTGTTAATAGGCCATCTGGGTTTGTTAACCCATCAAAGTTAGGCTCATACCCTCTCAAAGGGGTTGAGAAATAGGAGTGCTATCTCCTTCAATGTTTGCATTTCAAAGAGATGGTTCCCAGGCCCTTGAGAAAGACATCTCCTTGACTGTAAAACTGGTGAGTGACTGGAAAAAGATTTACATACATTTCAAAGGGAAAGAAAAAGAATTTACAATGTAAGTTTTCTAAAGTAAATCCTCCAAGAAAAGGAAGGTCAGGGGCTGATAGTCAGGTAGAAACCTGTCTAAAGTTTAGTCAAGCTGAGGGAACTTCAGGCTGTCATCATCACTGGATGAGTGCTAACGTCTCAAGGAGTGATGACCCCAATAAAGAGTGCTTCAGATAAAAAGTGACGTCATGGAAGTTTCTGTAATAAAACAGAGACCAGGGGAGGGCTGAGAGAGGAAGGTCATTTCTTCAGACCAAATCCATAAAGTAATCATTGAAGCAAAAAGGAGAAAATTCTCTGCAAGGGCCAGTGAAGAGCAAGGGTCTGTGAAAGATCAATCAGAAGTGATGGCAGAGCTGATGACAAGTACTCCTGTTGTAGCATGTTTCTTGGAAGTAGCTGGAACATTTAGTTCTCCATTTGGGTAGAGTGGCAGCTGTGGTGCCACACACAGGAACATTACAGGGTGTAATGGAAGATGGCAACTACTTCTCAGGGGCACATGTGAGCACCCGTGAACCACTCTGTGATTAGAGGGAAGTATTTGGAAGTGCTTATGGTTTCAGTGACATTGTTGGGAAAATTGGTCTAGGAACTTGCCTTATTTTTCTTCTTCCGATTCTGCAGCGCCCTTCAGATTGCTGTAGTTTTGGAAGCAGCATATTTTACCGAAAAATAATACATTTATCTCTATTATTCAAATAGAATATTGCACGATTGGTATAATGATTAAATGTATACAAAGCACAAAGCCCAGTGCCTGGTACATGACAAGACTCCTGCAAATGTAAGTCTCATCCCTCCATCACATTCCTATGAATCTGTAGACATGATAAAGCATCAGAGATACCAAATTATCCCAATACTCAAGACTGACTGATGATGAAAACTTGACTTTGCTTTCTTTAGATGGTCTCAATGTACAGGAAGTTTAGAAACTTGAGAAATTCTTGAAATTATTAAGATGACTAAAATACCATGCCTCAATTACTTGGATTACTTAGTTGAAAAAGATGTCGTATTTTCTTAGCATAATGACCTCAATTCTCTAATCTATTTTGTATGTTTAGACATACCTGGTGAGCCAGGAGAACTGGAACAAAATGACTGCAATTTGTGACACATTTTGACAAAGTGAAATTTTATCATGTAATAAAACACTACAATTGGCCCTTCGTATCTATGGCTTCCCCATCTATGGGTTCAACCAACCAGGGATCAAAAATATCTGGGAAAAATAAACATAATAAAAAATAACATTCCAAAAGTAAAAAATAATGCACATTAAAAAACAATACAGTGTAACAAGAATTTAATAGCATTTACATTGTACTAGATATTAAAGTCATCTTGAGATGATTTAAAGTATATGGGAGGATGTGTGCAGGTTATATGCAAATACCACACCATTTTATATAAGGGACATGAGCATCCACAGACATTAGTATCTATGGGGGACCTGGAACCAACTGCCCATGAATGCCGAGGGATGACTGTAATATATTTGTAAGAAATTTCTAAATTTTCTCATACTTTATTAAAAGGATAAGGACTCTAGGTTTATGGTGGTTGAATACCACCTTTAACTTTATTACATATATCTTGTGGAATACATGCAAATGTGTAATCTAAATGATAATTTACAAAGATTTTATGCATAAAAAATAACACTGATAAGGAGTTATGTGAAAAAAGAATAGGCTTTGTGTTTCTCTGCAGGTGCGTACAAATATGTGCAGCTCTGCGGTATAAATTGAGTCAATTTTATTGACTTCCTTGGATTTCAGTGGTATTTGAATGTTTTCCCCTTTCTCCCTGGCTTTGTGTAGCTCCTGTTTCAGTGCAACTATTTTTATGAATTTCTCTGGGTAATTAGTTTCATATAATTATACTTTTCCTTAGCATTTCTAGGAACATCTTAAATATACCAATATATCATCTTTTATCACATAGATATAAGAAAATTGATGATAAAAATTGCCATGTTAAACTTTGTGTAGGTATGCTACTATGTTTTGAGTATTTCTTCTAACACTTGTCTGAAAGCTTATTTGCCTCTTCTGTGTTTATTGATACTCTGTATTCTGGTGTGTAGGCAGAATAATGACCTCCAATATTTCCAGTATTCCCCCAATATTTCTGCATAATCCCTGGAAACTGTGGTAATGTTCTCTTACATGTCAAAAAGGGACTTTGCAGATATGATTAAGGTTAAAGACATTGAATTAGGGAGAGTAACCTGAATTATCCGGGTGGATCCAATCTAATCACATGCGTCCTTAACGGTAGAGAGGGACTTTCTAGGCTGTGGTCAGAGGCGGTCACTGAAGAAGAGTCAGGGAGATGTAACATTGCTGGTGTTGAAGACAGGAAAGGGATATGGAAGATAGAGGCAAGGATTGTAGGAAACCTCTAGAAGCTGAAAAAGGTAAGGAAATGGATTTTCTCTTCTTGCCTTCAGCAAGAAATGCAGACCTGCTAACATCTTGATTTTAGCCCATTGAGATCGTGTTGGACTTCTGACTTACTGAACTATAAAATAATGAATATGAATTGTTTTAAGCTAAAAAGTTTGTAGAAATTTTGACAGCAGCAATGAAAAACGAATACATCTTGGGTACACGTTTGCAAGGTTGGTGTAAGCTGAATGACGGTAATGGGTTGGTGGGGCATTCTGCTTTACAATTCACATATAAATACTGCTGCTTTTCTGGAATTCCACTGAAGGCATTAGCTTGAACAGCTTTCAAGACCAGTTCTGGGCAAATCATTAACAAGGTATATTGATCACTTGTTCCCCAGAGCTAGTCTTTGTAACACAACATGCTTACTTTTGGGGGCTGTGTATAAAACCTTTTCAAGCAGAACCACTCCCACCATACTGCATACACTTTTCTTAGAATCTACAGACCATTTGGTCGTCATTGGTCTTAAACTATTGACTCAACTAGTGATTTCTCATCACTGAACTCTTCCTAATTTAGCTAAAGGAGAAAGGAACCTAACTTGTTCTCTCTCCCCTTACTATTTCTCTTCTTATTGGCTTTTAAAGCTATTTCCTTTAAAGCCCAGAAAACCTTTATCGTATATACTAACTCCCACAAGGAAGGGACATGTGTATCTCCATTAATAGTGTGCAATAGAAGTGCACATTTCTTATTTTCTTTCAGTTTATCTTTCTATTTGTGATATGCATTTTTTGGTTTGTTTCTCTCTCGCCCCCCACTCCCCAGTTTACTTTCCCAATTCCTAACACATAAATCTTTGCTTTTACGTGTTAACAATATAGAACTAAAGAATAAGTTTATGTTTTTACCTGTGTATGTGTATGTGTATATGTGTCTACATGTGTTTAATGTCAATTAAGATAGAAATTTGTATTCAATTTCATATACGTACACATGTACATACATGTTAACCTGAAACAAAAAAAAATTAAAAATAAAGTAATTGACATTAGGTAACTTTTGCTTTTGATTGATTTCTCTTTAGGCCTACAGGCCTTGATGGGAAAACAAGTACGTAAGCTGCTAACATTCTGAATGTCTTTTGTTAGTTGTTGAAGGTTGTAGTTGTCACGCATTTCTGAAATTACACCAATCAGAGTGATTGCCAGCACTTGTATTTTGTTCAAATTTAGAGAGATGACGAAAATCTTTTACTTTTTGAAGCCTACTCTGTCTTCTGCTCATTAAATAATTCAATGAATAAATGTGTTTTACCTGCAAATTTTATGCTACATATTATTTAAAGAGAATATAGACACAAATTTATTATCCTACTCAGAAGTACATTAGAAATAGCACAGTATAAAATTGAGTCAATGATATTCTTATTGCCAGTCCTTGATTTATCAAAACTTTTAGCTGTTTAAAAAATACCGAAGATTCCCTAGGTTTGTTCCTAATTCTCCAATATGCTTACTGTATTATTTTTCTTACACATATCCTAAAATAGATAAACTCAAGGTTGGTTTAGAATAAAAGCTAAATATTCTGGTATTCATAACACTGCAATGTAACCTAGAGCAAGTGTCTTTCCCTCACTTAGGGAACTGCACAGCTTGCAGCAGGCTGGATGCAGATACACTCTTATAGAAGTTACTTTGGGGATAAAACATGGACTATAACGAGAAATTCAAAGCAAGGAAAAAGAAATTAGAAGGAGCCATTGCAGAGTGCAGATGGTAGTCCAGGGAGTTTTGTGACTTTTTAACGTAAATAGTTCTGTGAGGCAGGCGTCCAAAATAACTAAGCTTAATTTCTTTGAATTGCACTCCAGGAACAGGAAAATATTGGAGTGATAATAATGCATGTTAACAAGACATAGTTCAGAAAAAGCTATTCTCTCCCATGTTTAGTTGGTCAGAATATGAACATATAATAGAAGAAAAACAAGGCCGTTAAAATATCTTCTTGTGATATTTATGTTTGTATTTTTTGTATATTAAAATCCCATGGCACCAGCTGTACTTAGCTGCTCGCTATATATTCCAGTTAAATAAATTGTGCCTTCTTGAGTGCTAACTACTCACGGACATGTTCTGATGACTCTGGGGTGAATTTACCCACTTCAGTAAACACAGTAGTAGGCCATGTTCTATTGGAAGTAAGATACCAAGAACATGGCATTCCAAATCTTTGGTAGCAGCAAAAAGCAGTCAACCAAATGCAATCCTCTAATTGGAAGATAACCTCCCAAAATAAGGGTTTATTTTGGGATCATTCAGGCACACACACACACACACACACACACACACACACACACACACACATTTATACACATATATATATACATATATATATACACACACACACGAACACATGTATACCTATATTTATTATATACACACATACGTATAGACACACCCACTTTTATATTTTTAAAATGATATATTTACATATAGATATACCAATATATTAATATAGCTATGTAGTTCTTGTTCTGTCTCTCTGTCTCTCTCCTTCCTCACACCTTTTTGTCCTATAAATCTGTTCTATATTCTTTCAGCTGGATATTCAAACTCATTTTCCCAGAGAAGAATTAAAACTTCAGAAAGCAAAGAAAAATTAGATACAAAAGTCTTGGTCTTAGAGACCTGGAAGTAATCATGACATAAGCTATATATTTGAGAGACTAATAAATAAATGAAAAGTTTCCAGCTTATCTCCCACAACTCTGAGACTAAATAGCATTTCTAGAGAACAGGGAATTAAATGGGGGAAAATGTGTAGGTACCTGGATAAGAGGACCTTGTGCTTATTTAACTCTGAGATCAGTTTGAGGGAAGAGAGAGACCAGAAACCCAGGTAGATTTAGGGGCTTCTGCATGCAGAGGAAACCTGTGCCCCTTTCCCAGGAAAAGCACAGGAAGGTAGAGGACCTGGCTTAGGAATGGCTGTATGTTATACCTAAGCAAATGGTCTGAGTCAGCCCAGAGCTCTCCCTGGTCCCAGCATAGATGTAATTTAATGAATTCCATGCTCTTGAGAGTGGAACAAAATAGCTAGTCTCTCTGAGTTTTCTATGAATTAACCTTGGTGTAGTATTAGAAAAATGGTCCTGTGTGCACAAGAAGGACAAATGATTTACCTGAGAGTTAGACCCAAAGGAATCTGTATACAAATGGTGAACAGTGTGTCTGGTGAGTGAAGTCCAGACATGAAATGGGGAGATCTCAGCAGATGTGGGCATGGGCCAAAGATGATCCAGTTTAGAGGACCCCCCCCGCCATGTCTTTGCATAATGCTGAGACCGAGAACTTTCTTTCTTTCTTTTTGTTTTTTGCTGTGATTATTTTATTTATATTTGATGTTCAAATCAGGATAATTAGTATACTCATCATTATACAATGTAATTGATTTTCGTGGCTCTTTAATAATTCCTCCCTTTTCCCCCTCCCCGCACTTCCCCACCGCTGGCAATCTCAGTTATGTTCTCTTCTCTTAAAAAGTTTAACATATTATTGCGATTGTTGAATCTTTTTTTTTCATTTATTTATTTATTAGCTCCCACATATAAGTGGGATGTGTGCTATTTCTCTTTCTGTGCCTGTCTTATTTCACTTAATATAATTTTCTGTAAGTTCATCCATGTTGTTGTGAATGGAAGTATTTCATTCTTTTCAATGGCAGAGTGGTATTCCATTGTATAAATATATCACATTTTCCTTATCCACTCATCTGATGATGGGCATGTAGGTTGGTTCCAAATCTTGGCTATTGTAAATAAAGCTACAATAAACATGGGAGTACAGGCGTCCCTTTGACATGATGATTTCCATTCCTTTGAGTATATACCCAGCGGTGGGATTGCTGGGTCCTATGGCAGTTCTATCTGTAGTTGTGTGAGGAAACTCCATACCATTTTCCATAATGGCTGCACCATTTTACAGTCCCACCAGCAGTGTAGGAGGATTTCCCTTTCTCTGCATCCTCACCAGCATTTGTTATTCTCTTTCTTTTCGATAATACCCAGTCTAACTGGAGTGAGATGATATCTCAGTGTGGTTTTGATTTGCATTTCCCCGATGCTGAGTGATGTTGACCATTTTTTCATGTGTCTGTTGGCCATTCTTATATCTTCCTTTAAGAAATGCCTATTCAGCTCCTTTGCCCATTTTTTAATGGGGTTACTTGTTTTTTTTACTGTTGAGATGTTTGAGTTCCTTGTATATTCTGGATTTAATCCTTTGTCGATGCATATTTGCAAATATTTTTACCCACTCTGTTGGTTGTCTTTTGGCTCTGTTGTTTCTTTTGCTGTGCAGAAGCTTTTTAATTTGATATAATTCCATTTGTGTATTTTTCCTTTTGTTGACTGTGCTTTAGCCAAACTCCCGAACTTTGATGCAGCTCAGGGAAGTGGGAAGGACCAGGCCTTGACTTATATTTCTGCCTACATTGAATAAGGAAGGATCACTGAAGAAAGTAAGATTTACTGCAAATAAGTAAAGTCTATTTCTTAGACATCTGAGTTTGTATACTTAGATTTATTCTCCAAATTTATAGACATTATATTAGAAATTATTTATGTGTCAATGACAGTGAGGGGGTTTCACCTGGGTTAGGATTGCCAGATAAAATCAAATCAGGATGACTAGCTAAATTTGAATTTCAGATAAACGGTGGACTTTTAAAGTGTATGTGACAAATATTACATGGAGCATAATTATAATTAAAAAATGTTTAACTGAAATTTAAATTTAACTGGTAGCCCTATTTTTGATTTGCTAAACTGGCGACCCTTGGGTAAGTTGTCCAGATACGGAAACCTAATCTTTAATAGGCCTAAGTTCTGTTAAATAAACTTTAAAATAAATTATAACTTCTTGATGCAAATCTTTCTAAAATGTTTTATATACTTTTATGACTTTAAAAATATACTGTAGATAAGCTTAGGTTGAATTTTCAGGATCATAATTATAAAATTAGGGACTATATTTTTCTTCAGTTCAGGAGACTTTGGAAGTATGAAACTTTGTGTCTTTATACTCTTTCCTCTAATTATTATGCTACTTTGTTCATTAAAAAAAAAAATTGTAAGAATCAACTATGTGTGAGTCACCATGCTAATAGGTGTATAGCGTATGTCTCCTGGTCTAAGAGAAGCAATTCTTACACATTTTCATAGTGTTTAATCCCCTCACTGTGCGTGTGTCATTTCTTTGTACTCCCAAAGTGCTCATTCCTTCTCTGAAGGAAGAACAAAAAGTTTCATTTATTCAATCATATATTCATTTAGTCAGTATATATTTACTGAGAAAATTATATAATTAACATTATGCTAAGCTCTCCAGGTACTGATATATATAAAATCCATGGCTTCTGAGAAATATCAATGCACATGAGGCAGACTGCACTCATTTTAGTACTGTTGCCTGGTAATATGTTAGGCAAAGTCTAGTGAGGATAAGTTGGTGGGAGGCCACATCATAGCAATCCCTGAAGGCTATTGTAAGAGGCTGGGACTTTAATGAGGAGCCATTGAAGAACTTCAAGCAGGTGAGTAACACCGTTTTCAAAAGAGCATTGTAGAAAATTGATTTTAGGGTGACAGGAATAAAAGCAGGAGGATCAGATAGAAGTCTGTTGTAATAGCAAGTTAAAGAAATAAATAGAAGTTTAAACTATGGAAAGAGTATGAGGAATGGAGAAGAAGGCTGTTCTTCCTCTCTATGCCTAATACACCTTCCATAGTTCAGGCAAAAACAACATTAGAAATAAAATCAATAGTATTTGGTTTCTAATTAAATTTAGGGAGTGAAAAATGAATATCACATAATATCACATGAGATGATGTCACTAAATAAATTTCAGGTGGGAGAGTAGATCTGTTGGGAAGATAATAAACATATTTTTAGACATATTGAATTTGAGTTCCCTGTGGGACATCAGAGATAGATACCTAGAGTACAGTTCCGAAGGAAGTTCTAAATTGAGGAGAAAGGTAGATTAGATAGATGCCCGTTGGTCTTCAATGTTTACGTGGCAGATAAAACCATTGTTTCATAAGATCACCCAGGAGTACTATTTAGAGTGAGGTTAGAAGGCTGAGCAAGGGAAGGCCATGAAGGACAGAGTGAAGAAATGGTCAGAGAAATGGTAGAAGCAGTGGAGCGAGTTTTCATTATGACCAAGGAAGTTTCAACAAAGAGGATGTGTTCAACAGTGTTGAATGACAGTATTCAAAATTTCTGGCTATAAAAACAGCAGTTTCACATGGTTCACTCTAATAACAAAGAAGTCCAATAAGTCAGGAAAAAATTGTTTTTTGATTATTAGATCATTGGAGACTGTTTTTCCTATAAACATGGGGGATACAACAAAATTACTCTAGGTTAAATAAATGGAGTGGTAATGTGGTACAAGCAAAAATTTGCAGGAGATAGTAATGTACAAGAGTGGATGGCAGTATCTGTCCCATCCTTCAGCATACATGTGGGTCCTGGGATTCTGTCTGAGTTTCAGGTTTTATACTATAGAGTTGAAAGTGGGAGGGAAGAGGACTAATTCATTGCTTCAGGATGAATAGAAAATAAAATCCAAAGCTCAACTCATGAGTTTGGGACAGGTAAAATACTAAGTCCGAGAAAATAGGAAAAGTTTAAAAGCCAGAACCTAAGAAAATATTTACAGCCGTCAATCAGCAGTACAAGATAGGTAGGCAGTCAACTTTTCCATGAAGTTGAAGAATTAGTGGCAAAAAGCCTTTTTCCTGGGTAAAGGGTGTGTAGTTCAGGATGCTTAGCTAGTCAAGAAAATTTGCCATAAATGGAAGCAGGGTCAAGGAATGATTTTTTTTTTTTAGTTTTTCTTTTTTTTTGTTTTTCCTGCTATGGGAGATCATTGAGCATTTGTATGGGATTAAAAATTAATTATTTGAAAGGGAAGGGAAGATCAATGGATATAGACCATAGAGGGAACCAGGTGAGAATGAGGTCAAGGGCAATGACTAAGCAATTCCTTTTGTAAAGGAGAAGAGATATTTCTTCTGAGATAGAAAGATGTGAGGTACATATGTGTATTAAAATACATTTGAGGGCCGAGCCCGTGGCGCACTCGGGAGAGTGCGGAGCTGGGAGTGCAGCGACGCTCCCGCCGCGGGTTCGGATCCTATATAGGAATGGCCGGTGCACTCACTGGCTGAGTGCTGGTCACGAAAAAGACAAAAAAAAAAAAAAAAAAAAGTACATTTGAGGTTGTGGAGGTAGAAAGTTGTTATAGATCGTGCTTTTCACCTTATGTTTTTCTGTAAAGTTGGAGAACAGATTACTGTTGAGAACAAAGGTTTATCCTTTGTTGAGTAAGGGGCTTGAATATAGTTTTATATTCTTGGAATAGAATTGCAGTCTGTGGAAGATATTTATGAGCAAGTAAAAAATAATTTATTAATGGGCATCTTGGAGTGCTCTGTTTGATGTTGGACACCATGGATTTGTAATGACACAAGCCTTTATAGTTGTGTATTTTTTTTCAGCTTTACTACATATTTCAAGTGGCGAAGGTAGACTTTATAATTATTCTAGTGTTGGGATTTTAGGTGATGCAATAAAAGTACTAGAGTATCCAGGGTTTATTAATTTTTTTTTCAGAAAACCACACATCAAGTGTATATTGACTATGAAAGATAACCCTATATAGAGATGATATAATGGTAGAAAATGAGGAGAAAAATAGGCTAGAAATCTCAAAGAGATTTAAGTAATAAGGTAGATAAAGTACCAGTAGATGCAATGAGGTTGAGATCATCATTGAAGTTCAATATTTCAAAGGTTGAACTGTTTTAGGTGATGACAAGAATGGATGACCAGATTGAGGAGGACTTGAATGAAGATCATTTGAGTTGAGGTTAAAAAATTATCAGGTCAGGGCCTATTCTTATGAGATTTCAAATCAACCAGATTGATGGCAGAATTGGGATGGATACATGGAATGTATCATGGTATGTGTCTTCAAAGAATGTGGAGTAGTGATCTTGAGCTTTGTAAATATCAGAGACAAAGAGGAACCAGTATTGCTCAATGAAATAGGAGCTGAGATTTAAATGAGGGTATGAAAGTAATCATAGAAAACAGGTTTAGGAAAAGAGGGGAATCCTATCTCACTTTCTGATTTGGAGGTCCATGGAGAGTGAGAGAATGGTTCAGTTTTATTGGAGATAACTCCTGATGGAGTTGGGTTTTCCAGGGAGAGCCTGGTTTCTGTGAAGGCCAACAAATTAATAAATAATTTAGAGATTAACTAAATTCCACAACATGCAGAATAAAGGTTAGATAGCATTGAGCAGTGTGGGGATGAGAATAGGGCACAACGAGATGTAGAGAGGGGCTTGCAGTTTGGAAGATTATCAGAGTTGACAGATATCTAAAGAATTGGGTTGTTAATTGCCTTGCTGGTTTAAACATGTCTCTAAAAAAGAGTTTCAGGGCCGAGCCCGTGGTGCACTCAGGAGAGTGCAGCGCTGGGAGTGCGGCGACGCTCCTGCCGTGGGTTCGGATCCTATACAGGAATGGCCGGTGCACTCACTGGTTGAGTGCCGGTCACGAAAAAGACAAAAAAATAAAATAAAATAAAATAAAATAAAATAAAATAAAATAAAATAAAATAAAATAAAATAAAATAAAATAAAATAAAATAAAATAAAAAAGAGCTTCAATGTTGATAAAAACTGAGACTGCAGAAGCCTGGCAAAAAACAAAAAACTGCCAGCAGCTAGGTCTGAATTGTAGGTGCAGTAGGGCAGAGCTGGAACAGACCTCAGGTGGTTAAGGACTCTGTCTGTAGGTGGTGAAGCTAATACAGGATCAGATGCCAAGTGGCCAGAGAGGCAGTGAGAATAGTACAGTAATAACCCCAGGTGATAAGAGGCCCCCTATATGCTTACATATACTTCACAAACATACACAGAGATATCTTTTAATTTATAAAATAACTTTTAATTACTTTGGTACTTCATTAAATGTAAATTTATATATCCTCACTTTAGTCATTGAATTTTCAAGCTAGAAGGGTAGAAAATGTTCTTATGTCTTGGCAGCTGTGTATAGTGATTAACAAAAATGAAAATGGGAAAAGCGAAAATACTCATCAGTGGCCTAATCCACATCATATGAAAAGCCTGATTTGCTTGAACTTTTCTTCTGTTAAGTGCGGTATTCTGTTTTTTATATTGGCTTTTGTACATAACAAAGAACATCTACGGTAGAATTGATACTCATAGCACAAGGAGTTTTATTGCCTTGTTCAAATGGGGAGCTGACCTGCCCTGACTTTTTTCACAGGGCATGACGATAATTGGTAGAGGGGTGTGGTGGCAGGTTTACCCAGATGGTCACCTGCACAGAGAACAGCTTTCCTATTAAAGTTAATCCATCCATGAAGGACCTTTGAGTGTGCTGCTTCTGCAGGGTGGGTACTCTGCTGATGCAATCTGCTCAAACCCCAAATGAAGAAACGCTTGGGTTATTTTTAATTCAAAGCAAGCAAAGGGGTGATAAGCAACTGCCTGTACAATTGGAGCATATGCTCTCTGAGCATATATTCTCTTTCTGCTTTGAGACCAGATGCTATATCCTAGTAATTCCCAAACCTGGCTGATCTTCAGAATCATCAAGGGAGCTTTTGAAAATACCAGTATCCAGGCCTCCTACTCAGATATTTTGATTCATTATATCCTGGGTTTGGTATAGAAAACTGCTTTTGAAATATGTGCCAGATAAAACTTTCAGGTTTGGGGATCACTGCTCTATATCAATTGTTCACAACCTTGGTATGGGATTGGGGTATGGAGAGAAACTCTCCATATAATTCAGACACAATACACTCTCCTAAGCCCCTAACCCTCAAATGGCAATCATTGCTGTAGACCATTTATTAGACTTAGACCACTTATTATTTATCTACCCAATGAGAATGCTTTGAGATTACACTGTCTACAAAAGTGTAAAAGGCTAAATTGGAAAATGCTTGATTCTTTGATAAGATGCAAAACTGGTGCCACAATCTTCCCTCCCACACATACCCTTTTTAGGGTTAAGGCACTACATACTTCCTAACCTATATGCTCTCAAGTCACATGCGCCAGGCTTAAAGTTCAATCCTCTTCATCAGGAAATTACTCTAAATACTTTAAACTAACACCAGTGACTGATCTTTCCCCCAAAGTAGAATGGCGCATAAAAAAACAGGAACAAGCCACTCACCAACAGGGCTGTCCGTAAGGGCAGTGTTCAGGTGTAAGAGGCCTAGTGCTATGTTTGTAATATTCTTTAATAAGTGATTAGTTCAAGAGCATGCTGGACAAGGAGAGGAGAGACCACAAGTTGGAGTTTGGGGATAAAACAAAGGTTCAAGGTCTTGGAGCAAAAAATGAAGAATAGAGTGGCTGAGTTTTGGCCCAATAATTTGTAGTGGTTGCACCAAATGCAAGAGCAAGTAACAGAATGGCCAGAAATGAACCAGGATATCGTAAGGTGAGAAGGGCATTCAAGAATTTTGCTTACACATATCACAGAACTATTTCTAAACACTACTCAGCAGGTTTCTTGGACTAGGTTAAGGATTCATGAATGACTCATTAAAGATGGTGAAGAGTCTTGCTATGCAACCTAATTATGTATTTTGCCACTTATTTTCTTCCCCATGAAATGATCACATGGAGATCTCAGGTATCTTCTACAGTGGGTATCTGTTGTTTTCGTCTGCCAAGCATTGATCTCCCCTTGTTTAGTAAAGGCACTCTGATTTTCTTTGAGGAATTACTCCTTCTTGGGTAGACACATTAGTCATTCTGTCAAACTTAGTGTGTAAGAAACATAAGCCTTTAGAAGAATGCTCATAATAATCACTTGAAAGAGTGAATCTGAGTAAACATATTTGAAATAGTTGTAGGAGATAGGTGCTAAAATATGCTTAAAAATTACAAGTAGCAAGGGAACAGAGAGGAAGAGTGGAACAAGAGAGAAAGAAAGAAGAAAGAGAGAAAATCTTACAGGATCTTGGAATTTCCTGGTAAGAAAAAGCTAAAGACACATACCAAAAATTAAAACTATTTGACCTAAGGGATAACTTATTCTAAAATTTAATGTTTATTTGTTTCAGTTCTTGCCTCTATGATTTAAAGGCAGAGAAGAGTCAAGGAAGTATATAATAAATTCTCTATCTAGTAACTGTCTATGAATTAAAATGAACATGTAAATGAGAAGAAGTGAAAATGCCTTGGAGGTCCCGCATAAAGGTTTTTATTTTATTTTATTTATTTTATTATTAGCTCAATCTGGTACTGGTTGTTTTAATTCTTCTTCAAAGGCTCGGAAAAACTCCATACAATCACTAAGTATGAAAATTCTGGAGCTAGTCTCAACTTGGAGAGGTAACAAGAAGACCAAGGTAACATACTGGGAAGAAGAGATTGCCTGGTGGGTGATAAGGAATGTGGCCCAGCTACACTAGTTAACTCATTCCTCATCCTACTTGACTGAGCTGTCACTGAATTAATAACTTGTAGCAGGAGTCTTAGCTTGAGGCTATGCCATGCCCATTTTCCAGGGTTCAGACATACCTGTACATGTCTGAAGAATTAGCAAGAAACCTAAAAGATACTTATTGACATGCAAGATTAATAACCCACTTGGGAGAGAATTCGTCTTACAGTGTGCCTCAATGAACTTGGTGGTTTGGAGGGGAGAGATTTTGTGTCAACTCTTGTGGGGTCACTGAGTCTACTTACTTTCTGACCGTGGCTGTGCACTAGAAAAATAGAGAGATACATGCACATGGTAGAAAAATTGTTATACAAAAAACCCAAAACCAAAAAACAAACAAAAACCTCAATAAAAGACTAAACTGTGAGCAGAACAGCTTTACTAATTTTTCCAAAATGTGTAACACAAATAGGAGAGAGGAATTCTCACCGCCTTGACCACAACCCACAGAGCACCAGTCCATTTCAGTGATGTAAGAAGTGTATCTGTGGCAGCAAAGCCTTAAAGGAGACAGCCATGGTGTCAAGCAGAGACATCTTGACATGGCAAGGAGTTTTGCATTCAGCAGCAGCAGTAGTAGTGTATTTAGCAAAATTACAGTTAGTTCCTGGAGAAGACATCTGTGCCCAGAGCAGGGGTGGTGTCTAGTATGCATGGCTGAACTCAGCAGGAGACAAAGCTATGTCTACCACAGTCACCCATCCTGAAGAGGAACAGCAGGACATGGTGGAGGTAGAGGTATTGTCCTGTGGATGGACTTCAAACCAGCTGAGACAATATTAATGCTTACACTGTCAGAGCAGTTTCTGTATATGGCTTACGGGCAGAAACAAGCACACACACACACACACACACACACACACACTTTGATATTTATAGAATTAATTTCTATTCTGCTTCTAACTTGCACTCCTATTACAAAGTAAATTTTAGTTTCTAAGAGTATTGAAAGGCAAAATTCCCCATCCACCCATTAAAATTAAATGCTGGTGTTAAAACCATTTAGACAAACAGTTGTCAGCAAGGATGGGTATGACGCTCCAACAACAATGAAGCAAGCTGTTCTCTCATTCCCTCTTTTCCTAGAGCAATGAATTCACATAATGCCGTTTTGACATTGTAGAGACAAGTCTATTAAAATATGAATTATGGTTACTTTGTCTCTTATGTTGGTCCATTTAGCATAATAGTTGCAATTGACCTAAATAGCAGATAGTACGTTTTATTCTAAGTGTTTGAAATTAAAAGAGATTGAATGATTTTCTTGCATATATCATTGTTGAAGCTTTTGTTACACTCTGAATTAATACAAATAGCTGTTATAACACAACTGAATGCACCTGGCATGATTGATCCCAAGCTGTATTTTCATGATCGGGCATTTCTATCCATGTAACTGAAACTAAGTAATGATTTTAATGTTTCAAAATTAGAATGGTTTAAAAATCAAGCTTGCAGAAATACAAACAATATAGCAGGCAAGGTAAGAGGGTGTGGTAATCCGTAAAATAAGAATTTACCATCTTTCTGAAAGGTGTTTTAGCAGTGTATATCAAAAGCCATAAAATTTACATACACTTTGATCCAGCAATTCCCCTTCTAAAATATATTCTAAAGAGAAAGTCAAGGATGTGCACAAGGATTTAGTTAAATTCTGTTTATTACAACGTTATATAGTCAAAAAGCGGAAATAACCTAAATATCTAATAATAGAGACTTGGAATTATAATATTGTATATATCCATAAAATAAAAGATTAAACAAATATTAAATTCATTTGATGATACTTTTTAATTTCACAGTAAAATGCAAATATGGAAAATCACACCAAATATGTATACTGGAATGAGTTATTTTAAATTGAATACCCACGTAGAGGTGCACCTCAGGAAGCCTCCACATGCCCCATTCCAATCACAGCCCCTGTCTTCATAAATAACAAGTATTCTGAACTTTGTAGCAATTGCCTTCTTGTGTCTTTATTGGTTGTGTCACCTGAGTGTTCATTCTTAGACACTATAGTTTAGTCTTGTTCACTAACATAAACAAAAATACAAAGCAACTTCGATTTGTCTTTTATCTCTTGTAATCTACAGATTTTTCTTGCATCTTGCATTTCTTTTTTTTTTTTTTCTTAAAATTTACATGTGGAAGACCCTGAAACCATTTTGACCTTTAGAGTTTTCCATAGTCTGGATTTTGTAGGTTGTATGTTCATGGTGCACTTCAACTTGTTTTTCTTTCTGTCCTCTGTATTTCTTGCAATCCGGCAGCTGGAGAGACAGTAGCTTGTCCCATCCCTTTGGTGAAGCCGTAGGGAGTGGTATGTTCTTTTATTAATAGTTCATAGCATTAGATAGTTTCACATTTTATGATGCTAATAGTTTCGATGATCACACTTAGAACTGTTAATTATTTGGGGTTGTAAATTAGTCACATTCTAATTCTATAAATCATTTTTAATTAATTGAGAAACTATTATAAAGCCATGATTTACCTTATCTACTATTTGATTACCGAGTGATACTATTCCTAGAGTAAAGGCAGGATTATTCCCATTATTGCCAGTTTTCAAGATTACCATCTATTCTATCTTTTATGTTTATGTAGTCCTATACATAGTTTAAGAAACTATGTATTTAACAATCAAAGTGCCAGTGTTTTTCTAGTCATTTGATTATCTGAAGCTCCTTCTATAATGGATTCCTCAGGAGGGTCTCATGAGAAAAATCAATTGTTCTTTGCATGTTAGTAACAGTTCGCCTGTGACTTTTATAATTGAAAGTTAGTTTTGCTGGATATAAATCATTAGCTTACATTTTCTTTCCTTGAGTTTTTAAAATATGTGTTTACATTTTCTTTTGCCATAAAACACTGTGTTGAAAACTCAAATGACTATATAATTTTCTCTCCTAATATGTCATGTACTTATTTGTTTCCCTAAATGCCCAATGATTTTGTTTTCTTCTTTTTCTTTTTTTTCTTTTTAGTCTGGGAATTTTACTAGGATATCTTATTGCTGTTTATCATTCTGCGTTGATATTTTCCAGTATATGGTATGTTCATCAATTCATTTTTTACTTTAGAAAACTTTTCTGGAATTATGCTTTTTATCATTTGCCATTTCTTTGCATTGAATTGGTTTTCATCTTCCATGGCTCCTATCTTAAATATTTGTCACTTTATCTCAAACAACTTCTATCACTGTTTCTCTTTTTGGTTTAAAAAATACCCTCCTTTTCACCTTTGATATTTTCATTAAATCATTCATTCATTCTTAATAATTATTCATTCTTGTGTTTCTTTTTTAAAGTCATTTTCTAAAAATTATTATTTTTAATTTTTTAATTTTTAATTTATATTTTTTATATTTAATTTTATTTTTTATTGGTTATGAATATTCATGAGATACAAAGCTGATTGTCCCCCCTTGTGCCCATAATGTGAAGGCCAGATCCATACTGGCAGCATACCCATTGCCACAAATTGCGATTGTACCCCGTGTCCCCCACCCAATTATCCCAAATTCCCTCCCCCTCCCCCTTTCCCCACTCCACTTTGTATCCCTAGGTTTGCTCTCTGCCTCTGCAAGTCCAACACACCACTGCGGTCTTTCTTTCCTTCCTTCTTTCTCTCTTAGCTCCCACTTATGAGCGAGCACATGTTGTATTTATTCCTCTGTGCTTTGCTAATTTCACTCAACATAAGTTTCTCTAAGCTCATCCATGTTGTTATTTCTAATTCCATCCTGAATTCTGAACACTTGTAAGTTTTTCTTTCTAAAATTTATTTCTTATTTTTTAAATGGACAGATAGAATTGTATTTATTTACTGTGTACAACAGGATGTTTTGAAGTAAATATACATTGTGGACTGACTAAATATAGCTAATTAACATATGCATTACCTCATATAGTTATCATTTGTCTGGTGAGAACACTTCACACCCACGGTCTTTACTTTAGAAAACTTTTCTGGAATTATACTTTTCAAAATACAGTATATTATTAACTGTAGTTACCATGCTGTACAGCGGACTGCTTAAACTTATTTCTCCTATCTAACCAAAATTTTCATCCTTTCCCCAATATTTTCTCAGCACCCCTCCTGCTCTATCACCTCCGCCCCTGTTAATCACCACCATACTCTCTACTTTTATGAGATTAACTTTTTTAGATTCCACATATGAATGAGATCATGTGGTGTTTGTCTTTCTGTGCCTGAATTATTTCAGTTAACATAATGTCCTTCAGGTTTATCTATGTTGTCACAAATATCAGGATTTCCTTCTTTTTTCATGGCTGAATAGTATTCCATTGTGTATATATGACATTTTCTTTATCCATTCATTGTTGATGGACACTTAGGTTGATTTCAAAGCTTGGCTATTGTGAATAATGCTGCAATAAACACGGGAGTGCACATATATCTTACTGATTGCATTTCCTTTGGATATGTACCCAGGAAATGGGATTGCTGGATCATATGATAGTTTTATTTTTAATTTTTTGAGGAACCTCCACATTGTTTTTCCTAGTGGCTGTACTAATTTACATTCCCACCAACAGTGTGAAAGTGTTCCTTTTTCTCCACATCCTGCCAATACTTCTTATCTTTTGCCTTTTTGATCACAGTCATTCTGTAAAGTATGAGGTGATATATCATTATGGTACTGATTTACATTTTCATGATGGTTAGTGATATTGAACATTTTTTCATATACCTGTTGGCTATTTGTATGTCTTCTTTTGAGAAATGTCTATTCAGATTCTTTGACCATTTTTTAATTGTGTTATTTGTTTTCTTTCTATTGAGTTGAGTTCCTTACATATTTTGTATACTAACCCCTTCTCCGATATGTAGTTTGCACATATTTTCTCCCATTCTATAGGTTATTTCTACATTTTGAGATTTCCCCATTCTGATTGCTATAGTTCATTTGTATTTTGCATTTTTTAATGCTAAAATTGTTCTATATTTGCTATTCCTGCTAAATGAGTAGATTTTGGATGTTCTTACCATAAAAACAAACACACAAAATTACTATGTACATAAGTTAATTTGCTTCACTATTGTAACCATTTTTCTATTCATAAGTATCTCCTTGTATACCTTAAATACACACAAGAAAATTTATTTTAAAAATTGGTCAAAATTGAGCACAGCACAAAGTTTTACTGACAAAAAAGGAAGGAAAAAGTTCTAATGTTACATAAATGAGTACTTATGGCTTCGGATAAATTTTATGTTGGCAGCAGCATTTTACATAAACTTATAAATATCTCCAACTATTTAGAAAGAAGTGAAAATAATGTGACCTAGAAAATTTTATAATATTCCTGGTTATGGTGAAGATATTGGTGTTAAACGTAAAATGTGTGAATAAACGTATTTTATGAGAATAAAGTTAGATATCTATATTTCTGAAATAATATATTTCATGTACTATGTGATTTCGAATATGTATATAAATAAAATCATATGCGAAATGTATTAAGTAAAACCTATTATTCATATCTTTTCAAGTTTTTATATTCAAGTTGGCCAAAATCAAAGTTACTTGGCCCTTGTCATTGGTAAAATGAGGATGTTATAAGTGTCAGAAAATTTATTTGTAATTTCTGATCACCCATATTAGTTATTTGTTTGTTACTTTCTTTCATGGCAATGATCATGTCTTATTTATCTTCACCATCCTCACAAAAAATTCAGTAAAATGAGTTGATACAAACTACACGTTTGTGTTTATCTGAGTGTTGTCTTTTTCATTATGTGGTTTGACAGTCAGCTTGAGTTTTGTTCACACATGAAGATCATTAAGTCTCTGTTGCTCTTATTTATTTATGTTTCCTATGGTCCCTTCATGCCCATATCACTTATACTTTTTTATAATACTCTTCTGAAATAGCCTTCTTCACTCTTATCTTTGCTTTGCAGGTTCTGTTGATATTTTTTGTTAAATTTTCGTTTAACTATTTAATGTTATTTAAGAAATAGTTTTCATAAAAACAAACCATCCAACAAAAGTTGTTTTATTTTTCTGCAAGGGAAGTTTATAGGAGGGTACTTCAAAAAGTTCATGAAAAGATTTGTATTATCTTCCTATTCTATTTTTCCACAAATTTTCTGAAGTACTCTCCTATTTCTACAGTGGTCTTCAACTACAGTATTACAACTAACTTTTTAATTATTTTTAGTAGCACAGCATACTATTTGTCTGGAATCCAAGAGATTAATTTTTGGTGGGTTAATTTATTATGAGGGATCTTCAAAATATTCATGGAAAATGCATGTTATGAAAAACTATTCATGGATTTTTGCACCAAAATAAACTTGTACTAACTTGCTATAATACGTCTGAACAGGATCTAGTTTGAGGTACTAAGAACGATAAGAAGCCAGTTTGAAAAGAGCCCCACTCAGAGCAGCATGAGCTCTGCTAAAGTCAAGCTTATGGTGAAGCTTGGGTGGAAGAATGGTGAAATCATTGACACCCTAGGAAAAGTTTATGGGGACAGTGCCCCAAATAAATCAGAATTTTACCAATGGATAACTAGGGATGAAACAGTGTTGAAGATGAAGCCCACAGCAGCAGACCATCCATGACAATTTGTGAGGAAAAAAATTAATTTTGTTTGTGCCCCAATTGAAGAGGACCAACAATTAACAGCAGAAACAATAGCCAACACCATAAACACCTCAAATGGTTCAGCTTACACAGTTTTGACTGAAAAATTAAAGTTGAGCAAACTTTCTGCTCTGGGTGTCAAAACTGTTGTGCCTAGATCAGCTCTAGTCAAGAGCAGAACTTTTAATGGAAATGTTAAACAAACGGGATCAAGATCCTGAAGCATTTCTTCAAAGAACTGTAACAGGAGATGAGACATGGCTTTACCAGTATTTTCCTGAAGACAAAGCACAATCAAAGCCTTAAAGCCATGGCTACCAAGAGGTGGAAGTGGTCCAGTCACAGCCAAAGCAGACCAGTCAAGAGCAAAGGCCACGGCAACAGTTTTTCAGGATGCTCAAAGCATTTTGCTTGTTGACTTTCTGGAGGGCCAAAGAATGATAACATTTGCTTATTTGAAGAGTGTTTTAAGAAATTAGCCAAAGCTTCAGCAGAAAAATTCCCCTGGAAATCTTCACCGGAGAGTTTTTCTCCACCACGACAATGCTTTTGCTCATTCCGTTCATCAAACAAGGGCAGTTTTTTGAGAGCTTCCATAAGAAATCATTAGGCTTCCACTTTCCAGTCCTAATTTGGCTCCTTCTGAATTCTCTTTGTTTCCGAATCTTAGGAGATCTTTAAAAGTAGTCACCCATTTGCTTTTAGTTAATAATGTCAAAAAGACTGTATTGACATGGTTAAATTCCCAAGACCCTCAGTTCTTTAGAGATGAACTAAATGCATGTATCATCACTTACACAAGTGTGTTGAACTTGATGGAGCTAATATTATATTTTTTATTTTTACCTTTTAATTCCATTTTTTCATGAACTTTCTGAAGTCCCCTTGTGCATATACTGCAATATAGTGGATAAATTCTTATTCTCTTAAATATATTTCCAAGAGATTTAATTTATTCTTCAAAATGAAATATAAGCACAATAATTTCTGTTTAAAAAAACAGATGTATAGCTTATCCGAGCAATTATAAGGTATTGTATGAACTGTTAAGGATGACCTTGTAAAACCATTATAAAGCCATGCATTTTAGTTTATGGTGAAAGTTCTTTCTCACTGATGAAGAGAGGCAGACAGACAGTGATGATAAACTACTTTATCTGCTTCATATCTACACTTTACAGCTGGTGAAAGAAAAAACAAACAAACTTAAGAAGTGAGGGATGGTTTTATGAACCCAATAACATTTAACCTGGAAAAAAATATACAGTGGGCTAGAGTCAATTAGGAATCAATTGAAGGAGATACTGAGACAGCAATGAACTAATAGTTGGTATTATAGAACTAATTCTTGGTTAGACAGCATTCTTGAGACCACAGAGTATAGAAATTGAAACAATTAATTGATCATTTTCCATGTAAAGAGTTAAGATCTTTCTGCAACCCCTGTATATCTAAAAACTGTTTTTCTTGTGGTATCTACATACCAAGTGTTGTAAGTCTCTGGCCTAAAGCACCTGTTTTTCTGGCTAAACCTAAAACCAGGGAACATATTCTGCCAATTTACTTAAAATGTTTCTTTTCCTTGGTGAGTTTGAGCTTGTAGAATCTATTTTTCCTGTGTTTTCTTACCATAGGCCATTTATTTCTGAGAATGAATAATAGAACATTTGCCTTCCACACAGCCTGTTCTTGTTTATTTGTTCCTTTTCCTTAGAAATAATTTAAGTGCCTGTAATGTATAAACCCTCTGCTAACTGCAGCAAATTAAGCTTTCTCTCTTTTCAGTTGTTTTAAATTTTTTTTTATGGTGATCTTACTTTAGTACCATCAATATCCAGAGCCGATCTACCTATTAATTTCAATTACACAAGATACATATAAAAAGTAGAGTAGAATAAAATATCTACAAAAAATACAACAGTAAGAAAACACATCACCTAATTTTCAAAAAATAGGCAAAGATTTAAATAGACAACTGAGTAAAGGACAATATATGGAAGGCAAGAACATGAAAATGTTTTGCTATCATCAACCATTAGGGAAATGCAAAATAAAACCACATCATAAGATATCACTACAAATCTATTAAAATGGCTAAAACTTAAAAAATGATAGTACCCAGTGTGAGTAAGTTTGTAGAGAAAATGGGACTCTCATGCATTATTAGTGGTAATGCAAAATGTTACAGACTCTCTGGAAAACCATTTGGTATTTCTTTTATAAAATTAAATATGTGTTTACCATATGTTCTAGAAATCTTATTCCTAGGTATTTACTCCAGAGAAATGAAAACTTATATTCACACACAATCTTTACATAAACGTTTATAGAAGCCTCATTAATAATTTCCAAAAACTGAAAACAACTCAAATGTGCTTCAATAGATGAATGGATAAACAAACTGTGGCATATCCATATAATTAAATGCTAATCAGCAATAAAAAGAGATAAAATATCGATACCCATAACAACTTGGTTGAATTTCAAAATCTTATGCTAAGTGGAAGAAACCAGTCTTGAAAACTTACATGTTGTATGATTCCATGTACAAAACATTCTGGAAAAGGCAATATTATAGTGATAGAGAAAAGATCAGTGATTGCCAGAGATGGGGAGTTGGTGTGAGTACAAAGGGATAGTATAAGAGTCTTTTGGGCTGTTGAAAGTATTCTGCATCTTGACTGTATTGATAATACATGAATCTATGTATGTATAAAAAATCATAGAAGTGTACATAAAAAGTCAATTTCATTGTATGATAAAAAGTTAGATTTTCTCCTATGTTATCTTCTAGGAGTTTAATACTTTTGTGTTTAATATTTAGGTCTCTGATCCATTGTCTATGTATTTTAATTAATTGACAAATAAAAATTGTGTATATCATGTACAACACAACATTTTGAAATATGCATGTATTGTCGAATGGCATACATATCATTTTTTTCTGTATGTTGAGAATACTTAAAATATACTGTCTTAGTAATTTTCAAAATACATATAAATACACTGTTGTTGACTATAGTCAATTTTGACTTAATTTCTGTGAGGGATGTGAGGTCTGTGTCTAGAATCTAGATGACCTTTGGTTTAGTGATGATTTTTTAGATGCAACGCCAAAGGCATGATATATGAAAGAAAGAATTGATAAGCTTGTCTTCCTTATAATAAAAAAAAATTCTTCTCTGTGAAAGATGCTGTCAAGAGAATGAAAAGACAAGTCACATATTAGGAAAAAATATTTGCAACAAACATATCTGCAAAAGGACTATTATCCAAGATATACAAAGAACTCTTAAAACTCAACAATAAGAAAACAAACAACCCAATTAAAAAATGGGTTGAAGACCTTAATAGACACCTCACCAAAGAGACTATACAGATGGCAAATAAGTTACGAGAAGATGCTCTACATGATATGTCATCAGGGAAATGTAAATTAAAATGACAGTGAGATACCACCTCAGACCTATTGTAATGACCAGAATTCAGAACACTGTCAACCCTAAATGCTGACAAAAATATGGAGCAACTGGAACTCTCATTCCTTGCTCATGGGAATTCAAAACGGTGCAGCCACTTCGGAGTACAGTTTGGCTTTTTCTTACAAAACTAAACATACTCTTACCGTATGATCTACCAACCCTCTCCTTGGTATTTACCCAAAGGAGCTGAAAACTTATGACCACACAAAAATCTGCATACAATGTTTATAGCAGCTTTGTTCATAATTTATAAAACCTAGAAGCAACCAAGATGTCCTTCAGTAGGTGAAAGAATAAACTGTGGTACATTCAGACAGTGGAATATTATTCAGTGCTAAAAAGAAATGAGTTATCAAGTCATGAAAAGACATGGAGCAAACTTAAATGCATATTACTAAGTGAAAGAAGGTCTGAAAAGGCTACATACTGTAAGATTCTAACTGTGTGAAGTTCTGGAAAAGGCAAAACTATGGAGACAGGAAAAACACCAACGTTTTCCAGAGCTGAGCAGGGAGGAAGGGATGCAGTGGTTGAGCAAGAGGATTTTTAGGGCAGTGGAAGTGCTCTGTATGATACCATAATGGTGGATTCATGTCATTATACATGTCAAATGTATAATGACATGTATAATTCATGTCATTATACATTTGTCCAAATCCATAGAATGCACAACACCAAGAGTGAAGCCTAATGAAAACTATGGACTTTGAAAGATAATCATGTATCAATATAGACTCATCAATTGCAATAAATGTACCTCTCTGGTAGAGGATGTTGATAACGGGGTAGGCTGTGCATGTGTGGGAGGCAAGGAGTATGTGTTACCTTCCTCCTAATTTTGCTGTGAACCTAAAACTGCTCTAGAAATAAAGTCTATTAACATTTAAAAATTTAATTACAAATTAAACAAGTAATAATATATGACCCCTCAGGGCTCAAGCTATGTGGATGAACTATATTTTTTGAATAGTGTGAACCTTCTTAAAAGTATCTTATGGCAATTTACAAGGATGACTTTATACTGGAGAGAGCTAGAGATTCAGACCTTCTGGGAATTATTGGATGTCAACTCTGAATGTACTCTAACCACTAGAAATCAGAAGTCCTCTTTGGTTCATAGGAAGGCCCTTTGGAGGTCAGAGATTGGATGGAGTTTCAGCCCAATTTTTTCCTCATGGTGTTGTGTAGAACAAAGGATCATACTGTAGTTATTTCTCTATTTTCAGAATATATAATATTAATAGATGTACTGCAGAATTCATCCATTGATTTCTGACTGATGGAGCAAGGGCCACTTACTCCACAATGTCATTATCTTCACTGATCATTATTATATCACGAACTAACCAGAGTCAACCTCCGCGGTGGCCTTTCAACCCGAATTTTTATATCTTCAGCCATATGACATTGAGGAGATAAAAGCTGTGGTCCCTTGCTTTCTCTTTGGGTTCTACGCCTTGCATCTGATCAGAGTATCACCTTATGGGAAATAATAGAGAAGGTCAGGCTCACTTCAATGTGTTTCTTTTTTTTTTTTCTTTTTCTTTTTTGGGATCTTATATCTTCAAGTTCTGAAGGTCATGATTGCTTTCCAATGCTAAGACCTCAAAGAGCTTGGGAACTTTTAAAAAAAGTCATCTTTTATAACTTGTTCCTGGCAGGTTGGTTGAGGAATTTTAAAATGCCAATAAAATTACTTTTTGTTATAGAAGAAATCAGCTGTGCATCTGTTCTCATCGGATGATTATCATAAGATGCTATGTGAATATCACATGGATGCCCTAAATCCACTGAGCATTGGCTGGGTTGCCTCCCCATGCTGTGACTGCCATCTCACTAGCTCTGTAGGCTCCCCAGATCTTGCCAGTATTTGCCTGCAAGCTGCCAGTTTTGAATGGGACCAGAGCAAGAAAAGGCTCAAAGCAGGTCCAGGCTGTAGTACAAGCTGCCCTGCCACTTGGGTCTTTATGTCTCAGCACACCCAAATATATTGGAAAGGTCTGTGGCAAACAGAGATGCTGTATAGAGTCTCTGACAATCACTAATAAAATCTCTAATGTTTTGGAATAGGCTGTGTCTTCTCCTGCAGACAATATACTCTCCATTTGCAAGCAGCTGAACATTTGGAGCATCTGAAAGACTGAACACATGATTATTGGGTACAAAATTACTTTTTGAGTCAAGCTAATCACCACGAAATTTGTCTTTTACTAATTCACTGAAACTTACAGTTTGACATGTACTATAGCATTCCACTGTAAAATAGAAATACCATATAGGAGTCAGTGCCCAGGCAAATGCAAAAGGTTCCAGGAAATGGTACAAGCAGGCGAAGCTTCCCATGGCACCTGCTCCCATTGCTTTACAGCCTCTCCCTCAACCCACATCTTATGAGGAATTCCTTATCATGTATTAATGAGGAGGAAAAGTGCAAGCCTGGATTACAAATGACTTCGTATGTTTTGCAGGCATCTGCCAGAAGTGGATTGTTGCTGTCTTACATTCATATTCAAGAATGGCCCCTCAAAGAGTTGATTCCCAGTGGGCATATTTCTGGGTCACATTTGGTTGCTCACATGAAAAGAATGATTAACTGTGTGCATTACTCTGCTTTGTGGGGAAATTGTTAATGGTTTGACTGACTGGTGAGGAACTTGTAAATATCAAAAAAAAAAAAAAGAAAGAAAGAAAATTGGTGACAAAAAGGTCCTAAAGAGAAGTATGTGGATGGACCTCTCACATTGGGCATATTCATATCCTATATAAATGCCACCAGAAGACATTTATTACTAGAGGAGCATCTTAATAGCTAGGTACAAGTGATAAATTGTTTTGTGGATGTCAGCTTCCCATGCCCCCAGACTTCTGATGCTTGCTCAATGGGTCTCTATACAAAGTGATCACAGCGGCAGAGTTTAAGGCTGTAGAAGTTGCTACCAGTGCCCCTTCAGTAGCCTTGAGCCCTACCTTTTCAGTAGGGCTTCAAACTGCCAGCATCTACATCTGTCCCTAAGCAGTTTCTGCTGGCCACTCTTCTCCATATATGCACCAGAACAGAATTGCCTAGGAATGAATACCAGTAGGAGCAGACTTCAAACAATGACTGCTGGGAGTTAGAAATACCTCATCTCCTTCATATTAAGATGGGTCCATTCTGAGGTGTGTGTTTTACACCTTTTCTCAGAGTTTCCCCTTCAATTAAGCTCCATTTGCCCATTGTGGTAGCTGGCTTAGTAGCTCAGCCCTCCATGGCTGCCTTCTTTTCTCTGTGTCACCTCATCATTCCACTGCTTGTTTTTCCTACACCTCCCACGTAAGCTGCCTGCATTACAACCATTTTATTAATATCTGGATATTAATTCAGTGGAACTGAAGCTGTTTTGGCTACTACTACATCTGAGTGTCCATGTTTCCACAGCAAAGTTCAAGGCTAAATACATAATATGTCATTGTTTCCTGTGAATTCCAATGAGCTCCCTTGTAATGATAATTACATTAGACTCTGTTCATCATAGAAGAGATGGTGACACATCCTCACTGAGTAAAAAGATATTCCTGGTAGATATTCGCTGTCTAAACATAAAACTCTTCTGATCAGCACCATATTTAGACTTTATAAAATATGTTACTCATTGGCATGATATCTCAGAAAACGATGTCTTTTACCAAGAATTATAGCAGTGGCTTACAACCACCCAATTCATTAGTCTTACTCTGTACTCCACTAATAAGTTATATTGCTATTATAGAGGAATGAGTTGTTGAAGACTTAGTTATGGCATCAGCTGGGAGTAATAATATCATGAGATAGGGATATTATTGTAAAAGGCTCAGTATATGTCTTAGATCAGTGACCAGTTACCTCCTAGCCAGAATGCACAGGTTAGAAACCAAGGAAGGAAAACATATGTGACTACTCTAAATAAAATACTTAATAAACTACTTGAAGATATTTGGTGCTTGCTCAACATTTTTGGGCATTGGTCAGTTTAACATGTACTGTGTATGAGGGAGGATTTTTTCCACCAGAGAACATAGTCATGGCTCTATTTCTTGCCTCATTGTATAACAGAAACCATGTTTCCACTTGGCTATTGGAGTCATGCACACTGACTCCTTTAACCATTTTATTAGTATCTGAATGGGTGGTAGAGTAGATAGTTGTGATTAACTTAGACTTCATGATCAGCTACAGAAGCAGGTACTGAAAGACACGTGTTTTATGTTACTTTTTTCCTCTCCACCTACCTTTCTCACATTGGCTTATAAACAGCATTGCTGGCAATTAGTAATTTTGGTTTCAGATAAAAATTTGACCAAAACAAAATGATCTCATGAGAATAGTTGATAATTTTTGTGTCCCCTATTTTGTGAATACTGAATTTCACTTGGAAAAAGGACAATAGATTAATCTTAGGAGCAGAAATAGTAATGACACACTGGACATTATCTGCTATTTTCCCCAAACTACCCACACATTTGTAGAAAAATTTTAAAAACTCTTCTCATATGCACAGTTTGAGTGTGCACTTGCCATCTATTTCCTGCTTGGAACTTGATAAACACACTGTTTGAAGTCATACTTTCAGAGGAAGAATGTGTGTAGGTTACATAAAAACTCCCATTGAGATATAGCACAGTTCACTGCATTGGTTCAATATTTTTCAATATTTTTTTTATTTCTCAAAATTATCACCATAATTTTGTAACCCCCTACCCCCTTTTTTAAACAGAAAATTGTTTATTGAAATCTACTACAGAGATCATTTTGTTTTTGGTACAAGTTCCTTAGGAATCTCTTATATTTTGCTAGATTAAAGATACATTAAGAACAAGTTTTATGTCTTATATGGATGTTCATAAATGCATATAATACAGTATTATATAGTTGGTAAGCACTAAATAAACATTTATGACAGAGATTGCATTTATCCTTAAAACATATTTGGCATATTAGGAAGAACAAACCTCACAGTAATGAACTTGACAGTTCCTCCCCTTAGTGTAGAATGCTTTGGTTTTGAACAAAAGAACCAGCTCAGGGAACATCTCCACGGTTTAGAAGCACTGCCACACTGGCAGAGAGTATCTTTGTCCAAGTGATGTGAACATTACAGCCTGCAGTAGTCATTAAAAAATTTGAAAGATGATGAATGCATTTTACCAATAAAGCTTATTTAAATATTCAGAGAAATAATGAAGATTTCAGTATACAAAGAACTTCACATGGTTTGATGCATTTCTTCTCTTTATTTAGTCATTTATTTTAGTCTAGTACCCAGAGTATAGTAAATACACCCTAGGAAAATGGAATGTCACAGCCCTTCCAAACTTGGTTCCCTGTTGGTTTGATATAATTCCACTAGGCTTTTTTTTTATTCAAACATAATGATAATACATATTTGTGGGGTAGAGAGTTGACTATCAGTATTCATGTACAATATCTAATGATCAAATCAGGATAGTTGGCATATTCATCATTCCTCTCTCTCTCTCTCTCCCCCCCATCTCTCTCTCTCTCTCTCTCTCCCCGTCTCTCTCTCTCTCTCTCTCTCCACCCCTCCCACTATGAGTAAGGACATGTAGTATGTCTCTTTCTGTGTGTGGCTTATTTCACTAACATATTTTCTCCATCCATGTTGATGCAAATGGCAGAATTTTATTTTTTTTTTATGTCTGAGTAGTATTCTACTGTATATATATACCACATTTTCTTTATCCAGTTATTTGTTGATAGACAGTTAGGTTGGTCTCAAATCTTGGCTGTTTTAAATAGAGATGTGATAAACATGGGAGTGAAAGTATCCCTCCAACAATATGATTTCCAGTCCTTTGGGTATATATCCAGTAGGGATTGCTGGGTCATATGGTAGTTCTATCTGTAGTTGTTTGAAAAATCTCCATGCTGTTTTCCATAAAAGCTGCATGAATTGACAGTCCCACCAAGAGTGTAGAACAGTTCCACTTTCTTTCCATCCTTGTCAGCTTTTGTCATTCTCTGCCTTTTTGATAATAGCCAATCTAACTGGGGTGAAATGATATCTCAATGTGATTTTGATTTGCATTTCCTTGATAATTAGTGATATTGAGCATGTTTCTGTATCTATTAGCCATTTGTATGTCTTCCTTTGAGAAATGCCTATTCAGCTCCTTTGCCCATTTTTTTGATCAGGTTATTTATTTATTTATTTATAACTGTTGTTTGAGTTCCTTGTATATTCTGGATATTGATTCCTTGTTGGATGCAGAGTTTGCAAATATTTTCTCCCATTCCATTGTCTTTTCACTCTGTTGATTGTTTCTGTCGCTGTGCAGAAGCTTTTGAGTTTTATAAAATCCCCCCTTTTTTAAACCTTTTCTTTTGTTGTTTGTGCTTTTGGGGTCTTTGCCCAGTCCTACTTCCTGAGGTGTTTCCCCTATTTTTCATTCTAGGCGATTTATAATTTCAGGTTTTCTATTTAAGTCTTTAATCTATTTTGAGTTGATTTCAGTATGTGGTGAGAGGGACAGGTCTAATTTTATTCTTTTACATATAGATATCTAGTTTTCCCAGCACCATCTATCGAAGAAGCAGTCTTTTCCTTAATGTATGTTCCTGTTGTCTTTGTCAAAGACCAGTTGTTTGTAAGTATGTGAGTTGATTTCTGGGTTTTCTAATCTGTTTCATTGGCCCCAGTGTCTGTTTTTATGCCAGTGCCATGATGTTTTGGTTACTATAGCTTTGTAGTATAATTTAAAGTCAGGTAGTGTTATGCCTTTTTGCTGAAGATTGCTTTGGCAATTTGGGGTCTTTTGTTGTCCCATATGGATGCTAGGATTGTTTTTCTATTTCCGTGAAGAATGTCATTGACATTTTGATGGGGATTTCCCTGAATCTATAGACCACCTTGGGTAGTATGTACATTTTCATAATGTTAATTTTTGCAATCCATAAACATGGAGTGTCTTTCCATCTTTTTGTGTCCTCTTTCATTTCTTTCAACAGTGATTTGTAGTTCTCATCGTAGAGATCTTTCACCTTTTGGTTAATGTGAGTATGTTGAATCATCCTTGCATCCTTAGGATGAATCCCATTTGATCATGATGTATGCTGTGTTTGATCATGATCATTGCTATATTCTGTTTGCCAATATTTTCTTTAGGATTTTGGGGACTATGTTCATCAAGGTTATTGGCCTGTAGTTATCTACTAACACAATTTATCTACTAATTACCCACAATTATCTACTAACTAATGTCTAAGAACTATGAGTTACTTTTATCCTTAGAATATATTCTAACTAGGGTGTACAGTCAGAGCACTAGGTTATATTATTATCAGTTTGATAACAAATAAACTTACTTATTTCTGTTTATATGAGGGCACTTCAAAAAGTTCATGGATAAACAGAACTGAAAGATAATACAAATCCTTCAAGGAACTTTTTGAAGACTGCTTGTATTCTAGAAAAAAATAGGGTCTGTTCTTTTTCATCCTTTTGACTTAGTTTTTAGAGTATGTGAAACACTATGTTTTCAAAAGTCAAAACTATGTACAAGAGTATAGTTAGAGAAGTCTTACCTCCATTCCTTATTCCTCCACCCCTTTCTCAATCATTCCCTCTGAAAACATTTTTCCTGAGTTTCAAATTGTATACATGTTTCTTTTGGTTAAAAGAAATAAACAAGCATATATATACTTCCTCTTTCTTACAAAAAAGACAGCATAATAGTTTCTACTTTTGAAATCTGTGCTGCATTGGTATTTATATATCTCTTTTATTTTTGATACTAAATGTGTGATTTTTCACTCTCCAAAAACTATCTTTTGTCTTTGTTGATCCTGTTCATATTCGTTATTTTTTCATTCACTTTTGCTCTTTATGAGGAAATACTGTGCTTGGATTTTCTGCATTTATTGTGATGAAGATGTCATTTCCTTTTTTTTCCTGTTTATTGAAAATGTTAATATATGTTATAATGTGAAACTTTTCCTAGATTATTGAAACAAACCATTTTGAGTAATGAGTAATTTTTTAAATCATTTCTGAAGTTATAGTAAGCATTCAGAAATAAGATTCATCTGTAATCATGTTGTATTATCTCATTTGGTTGTGAAATAAAAGCAACATTAGCCTCATAAAATAGTTTTGGCACCTTCTTTATATTCTCTGGAACATTTGAAACAAGAGATAGATTATCTGCCACTTGAAGGGTTAGTAAAATTTATATCTAAGACAGTGGAAAAGATGCTTTTTTTGTGGCAAGATTTTAGACTTCTCCTTAAAGTATTTTAATCATTATGCGTTAACTCATATTTTCCATTTCTTTTTGAGGTAACTAAATTTTTGTATAAAATTATATATTTTAGGTGATGTCAAACTTAATGAATTATAGTTTAAATACTATTGTCATATAATAGTTACCTAGCATATTTATCATTAGTTCCTCTCTCTCTTTCTAGTTGTGGCATTCCTGCTTCTACTTAATTGATCTTGCCAAAGTTTTGTATATTTCATATGACTTTTAAAAAATATTCCCTAATGTGTCTTTGTTTTCTATTTCGTTAGTTTCTGCTATTGTCTTTATTGTTTTCTGCCTTCTTTATGCTTGGGGGCTTGCTCATTTTTATTTTTCTAGCTTTCTAAGTGAATAACTTATTTCTAATATTTGTTTCTAATAATGAAATTTTAGGCTATTGATTTTTCTTAGCTAGCTGTTTTACTTGCATCCTCAAGTTATAATATGGATTGGTTTTATTGTTGTCTAGTTCTAAATATTGTTTCCATTATGATTTCTCTTCTGAACTTGAATTACTTATGGGTGTATGTGTCTATGTGTGTGCATATATGTGTGTTTGTTTTTTTCTATATGTAAGCCTTATTTTTTCCCATAGTTTTTGTTATTAATTTGTAATTGTATTGCATTGTGGTTGAAGAAGATGTTCTGATCTCACTTCTTAATTTTGACTTTTTGCTTATTTTTATTTGATGATTTTAATTTTAGGGTTAGCTTTGTATTAACAATTGGTTGTGTAATTTTTACAGAATTTCTGTGTTGCTGGAATAGGTTATTTGCTAGAACAATTTGTCAGGTCTCAATGATCTCAATATTTTATGAAAGTAGAAAAGCCTCCTCATTTGTTATAAAGCATTAGTAATGCGAAATGTTCTGATATTGATGATTGCCCACTACATTTCAAATGCTCTACATATGTTGCTTTATTAATTTATTTTAAAAAAACATAAAAGGTAGATATTATCATCTTCAGGAATAATAAATAATTTACCATGGTCACATAGTTAGGAGAAATTGTAGTTAATTCTGTATCTGCTGACTTTGTAACATACTATGTAATATTTTGCAGTTACTCCAACTTGGTGCCCTGACTCCTATCCCAATGCAATGAACTATCTTCTTTATTGATTTTATGTGTTCTTAAGCAATTAAGAACACACAAAAATGCTAATATAACCTAGAAAAGACAAAAATAATGAGATTATTGCATGGTTGGAAAATTCTTTTCTACTAATGAGAAATAGTTTGCAAAGACTAAAATTCAAACTTCAGAGATTAGAGATGGTATAAAATAATGAGAAATCAGTTTATATTACACTGTGTTTTTAAATGTACTTTTTAGGATTAAAAACAATTGGTAAAATTTCTAAGCAATAGTTTATAAATTCTTGAAAAATAATGTACTATACTGTAATTGTACTGTCTCCAGTAATGTAGGAAGATGTAGGTCAAGAGGGCAGTATGTTAAAATTGTTAACTTTAGTATAAATTTTCACTGTGCTATTGTGCTGTACTGATTTTATATATTAAAAAAATTAGAAAAAAATGTAAATGTAGCTAACACTGGAGAAAATGGTAAAAATGGGAAATTGGTTTTGGCATTCATTCATTTCTTTGTCCTGGTCCTCTCAGCTCTGAGGAGTAAATCCATTCTTTTCCCTAGGTTTGTGTCTATATTTTAAGGACGGTTATAACTTTAACACAAAGTGAGCCTATATAATCAGTCTCAGGCATTGAACAAGTCTATACTAGGAGAAAACTAATATTTTTAACCTCCTTTATGATCATATATCTTTCTTCTAACACAGAGATTCATGTATTGTTCAAGAATTTGTTCCTTGTTTTATAATCACCTATGATTTAATATGTGCAAATGCTGCTCGTGGCCAATTTCTGTCTGTATCATAATGTGGTATCATACTGTGGTGCTGTCAACAGGTACTGTGACGTGGTCTATAAGTAAAGTATGAGCTATGATAACTCATATGATGACTATGATGACTTGGAGTCTGTTGTGTGAGCATCTGAGATGGCTGCCTACAAATCTGGTGCACCCATCTAAACTAAGAAATTTGTAGTTGCCCTGAGGTTCCCCTACTTGTGGTTATACTCAGTGGCTGTAGTTGCAATTTTATTGCATTGTGGTCTATGTCCTGTTGGCAGGGTTACCCTTTTAGCACTGGCATAGCTACTTCTCTTGCATTCTATGCTTCCCCTTTGTAAAATATTCTTAATTTTCAATCAGAAAATGTCAAAGACTTGTACATTTAGGGCTATCTTCTGTGTTTCTAATCAATACATATCATTGCCTACTTGACAATTTCTCTCGGATATTGGGAAGGCACCTCAAATTCAACATGCCTCAATCTCAGCACATAATCTAACACAAGCCATCAACAAGTGAAAGTTGTCTTGCTTACCCCCTCTCCACTACCCAATGCCTGCTTTCCTTACTAGAATGAACTGGCCATGAGGACAAAGGCTACATCTGACTTGTTTGGTATTGTATCCTTAATGCCATGCAAATTTCCTGGCTATGGATCAATATTCTAAAAACAATTAAAATTTTTAATGACAGGGACCCTGCTATGGTCTGAATGTTTGTCCCTCCAAATATCATGTGGAAGCTTGATTCCCATATGGCAGTTTTGAAATATGGGGCCTTTGGGGATGAATGTATCATGAGGACAATTAATCCATTCATGGATTAATGAGTTAATAGATAAATGGGTTATCACAGGAGTGGCACTAGTAGATTTATAAGGAGAGCAAGTGAACAGCACATCAGGACATTCAGCTCTCACTGTGTGATAACCTGTGCCATCTCAGGACACTGCAGAGAGTACCCACCAAGAAGTGTCCACCAAGAAGAGAGGCCTGCACTCCTGGACCTTGGACTTCCAAGCCTCCAAAACTGTAAGAAGTAAATATTGTTTCTTTTTAAATTTACCCAGTTTCAGTTATTCTGTTATAAGCAATAGAAAATGGACTTATACAGACCTTACAGTCAGACAATCCTGGGTCAGATCTTGGCTCTGTGACTTACTAACTGAGTGGTTAACATTTCCTACCCATTTTATGGTCTCTAAAATGAGTTGAAATATGATCTATCTTGTAGAATTGTAATAATGATTAAATTAGATAATGCATGTTAAATGTCTGGCACCTGGTGAGCACTCAGTAAGTGTTGACCATTAGGTGGAAAATTTACAAAACTTTGAGGCCCTCTGCTGTATGTGGTTTGTGTTCTGTATTTTCATGATCTAATTACCTAAACTATCAAAAAAATCTTAAATTTCCATTGTCCTTTCAGGGAAAGTCTAATGCATTATTTTATTTATTTTGCTTTTGCAGGTATTTGGAAAGAAGGATATCTATACATTAACACAGGAAGTTGTTTGTAAATAAATGTGTTCCTTGTAAGTATTTAGCTTGAAGCTGCCATTTTATCTTATAGAATGAAACACTTTTTATTTTCTACCAGTGTAAAATAATATGGGGCTTTTGTGTGAGAGTAAAATATTTGTTAATTTGCTAAAATAAAAATATAAAAGACATGAAGAAAACATTTTTTTTAAAAACCAGAAGTTCTCTTGATTTATGGATCACACGTTCAAATGTAAGATATTTAAAAATCATTACTTAACCATATATGGGTTAAATTGTGCCCAACCCTACATCATATGCTAGAATAATATTAAGATAAATTTTTTGTAATTATAATTTATTAATATCCAATTTTCCAGGAAATGTTCGAAGTAAAGAGAAATGGAACTATATAACATATAACAAATTCTAGAACAAACAACAGAATATACATTTATCCACCTAACATGCTGACCACCTGATCATATCCTATGTTAGCTTGCCCATTTTTAAAACTGAGAAAAAGTTAAAATATTTAAGGGGATTTTAAAGTAGTAGAAGGCTAAATTCAGAACATTTTAAGGCATATTTTAGAAATCTCCCTTATTAAAGCCTGCTTTCATTTTAATATGTGAATATGCTCTTTCAAAGGATGTAGTCATTGTAAATCCTGTTTTAAAAATATAGAATGAAATAAGCTGCCAATTGGTCTTAGAAATAAAATTAAACTCTGAACAGTTCGTCTAGTAAAATATAAAATCCATGAGTAAGATGAGCCATATACTAACATATTCAGATCTGTGGAACATTCACGAAATAGTTGGCTGAATAGGGTCAACAAACACACCATGTATATGTGTTCACTATTCTTCTTCTGAGATCTTATTAAAATCATTAGAAAGGAATAAAAAGATATAAACTCACCAAAATAAAGAGTGCAAAAGGGATATAATTAGTGGATAGAAAATGTTTAAAATATTTGCTTAATTTGGGAGTGGTAATTGATGAATCATGGTAGGGAAAGATACATCCTGAAGTTCTAATGAAGATGATTCCAGTAGGAGAAATTCCATTGTCCCCACTAAGTTCACGAAAGGCTCTAAATAAAATGGAGAACGGAAATAAATTATGAGATAAAAACGGGAAGATTAATTCCATTTCTGCATAAGCAGAAATATCACCACTATTCATAAGGGTAGAATGACTGAAATCCAGATATTTATCACAGGTTGATCCAGATATTTATCACAGATATTTATCCAGATATTTATCACCTGGGGATCATGGAGGATAATGAATTCAATTAGGTATCAAGGGTGATCAGATATGAAGAGTTGGGTGTGGGGGGTTCTTGTTAACACTGACTTAGCAGTTTCCTTGCTAAAACCGGGTTTTACAAGGAAGTAAGCAGATGGGACTAGGAGAAGATTCAGGAGACTGACAAAAGTTTGGTCAAACAGACAATCTTTGTCAACAGCAAGATCAAAAGCTTTAATAATTCACCTTAAGAACACAGAAAATGGGGTCTTACCATAGAATATATCCAGTTAAAGAAAAGATTAGTAATTTGTAATACTGATTAGAAAAAAAATTCTGACCAAAGCTGACCAAGAAAGTAATGGAAAATAAAGTATAGGAATTACACGGATTTCAGTGAAAAAGTCTAACATATGTGTATTTTTGAAGTCCCTCTGAAGAAAGAGAGGGAGGGAGGGAGGGAGGGAGGGAGGGAGAGAGAGAGAGAGAGAGAGAGAGAGAGAGAGAGAGAGAGAGAGAGAGAGAGAGAACAGACAGAAGCAATATTTGAATAAATAGCAGCTGATAATATTTTCAAACTGATGAAGGGCAAGAAACACTATTCCCTGAAAGTAAAGTGTATACAAAGAAAAGCACATCTCAGCACATCATAGTAAACCTCCTGAAAATAAAAAATACTTACAAAAGAAAAAAAGAGAGAGAGAATTCCTAAAGCATTCAGAAAACTACAACTGGGGCATTAACTTCAAAGGAGAAGTGAAACTAACTGATTTCTCACTAGTACCACGGAAGCCAGAAGAAAATGCAATATCTTTAAAATAGTGAAAGAAACTAACTGCCAGAAGCCTATAACCAGAAGAAAAGTAACCTTAAAAAATAAAGAGGGAATAAAAATATTTTTAGACAATAATAAACGAAGAGGATTTACAGCTTGCTGATTTACCCCCAAAATAAATTCTGGGTACAAATGAAATATGATTCTCAATGGAAGCACAGAAAGGAAAGGAAAAACAAAGAGTACTGGAAAGGGTAAATATATTGGTAAATCAAAATGCGTATTGACTATAAGACAATGATTATAATTTCTTTTGAAATTTAAACGAATGCAGAATAAAACAACAACAATAACATAAAAGGCAGAAGAAAGGTAAACAGGAATGTCTTTGAAGTTTCTTGCTTTCTCAAGGAAGTGGCCATAGTATTTATATATAACAGAATCTAGTCAAGGATCTATGCTGAAATCTCTAGAGCAGATAGAAAGAATAACAGAAGATTTTATAACTCACAAACAAGTAGAAGGACTGATGTAATAATTGAAATATTTAATTGATAAATAAGGAGAAAATTGGAGATAAAAAGGTAAAGAGGAAAGATACAACAAAGAGTGTTAAAAAATAAAATGGTAAATAAAATTCCAAGTGCATCAGTAATAACTTTATCAGAACCTTGAATACATATTCATTTAAAAAACTGTGTTAAAAAATAAAAAACACTGCTATATGTTGCTCATAGTATGTGTTGCTTATAACAGATACAATTTGTATGTGATAGCATAGAAAGCTTGAAAATAGAAGTATAAAAAAATAGGCAAATGCTTTATACACACACACACAAAAAGAAAAGTACAACTATGCTGAGGTCAGACAGAGAAGAAGATCATTTCAAGGGAGGGCAAGTGATGAATAGCCTGGCTCTTGACTTCATGGTCTTTCTTCCTCTGCCCTCTTCTTTGGAAGTGGAGGAGAACTTTGACTTTTTGTTTCTCCTGGATCATGGTCTCCTCTTTTGGTAGCCAGCTTATGACAAGGTTCTCTTTGCTGTGGAAGAATCCCTATGATCTTAGTTTTCCATGATGTATTTACAAATACAGGTGTCTATAAAAGTTAGGAAATTTTCCCTTTCTGACATTCTCCTCTGTGTGTTGTTTTATTTGGGATGCCAGAAGCTATTTGCTATTTATTTTTCTCTCTTTATGAATTTCTGTTGTACCAAATTTTATTCCTTGTCACAAGAAAAATAGCTGCCTTTTTCTGATTAGACAGAGGATTATAAGCATCAACATGGTTAAGTGAAGAGCTCAATGATAGTTTTAATAAATATTACAGTATTTTCTCATCTGTGTGTACGATATTGATATTTAACGTTATTTTATGTAATATTCAGAAGTCTTCATAAACATTATGAAGTCTTATTAAAGCAAGCATTTATACTTTAAGAACAAATGTCATGTAATTGTATCATTTCTTTCATACTATCAGGCACCAAATAAAACAAAGACTTTCTTTTCAGTCCAGCCTCGACATTGGTTTGAACAAGTCGATTTGACTAATCTTGACATATGGTCAAATCACTCTTTTACTATGATCTGGGAACTGTGAAAATTTAAATCCATCTCACTTTTTTTCAGAAGGGAGTCTATTCTCAAATGAAGTTAGCCTCTCATTGACTCTGTGCACACTCTTATACCTCACCCCATTCCCTCACATGAAACACTAACTTTAATTAAATGGGGCTGGAATAAAAGGACTCATGACCTAAAACTAGATCTGGACAAGCCATGCAGTTGAGTGCAAAGAGGTAGTCCCATTACTAAGTGGTATCCTCAGGTGAGCATCACTTGCTATACTTCTTGTGTAATGGGCCATTTATATTGTGTGACCTTGAGCAAGACTGCAAATCTTCTGAGGGCTAAGTTGATTGATTTGTAAAAATAGAGAATTATTACTAACTCTTCTGGAGTAAAGGATAAAATAGATAGTATTTATAAAAGCATTTTTCTAAATTTTCAAGTATATTATATTTAATATTGTTGATATAGTTATTTAGCTGAAAATAATAAATGCATTGGGATATTATTATATATTCTAATAACAATCTTCTACTTTCTAATTTTTTCTTCCTCAAGCACTTCAACTACTTTATTTAAAAAATAAAAATAAAAATAAAAACAAATTTAAACTCCCAATTCACCCACTCCGTCCAAAAACTTAAACTATCCAAACTACCCAAGTAATGTACAGAGGGAAAGATTCATATGAAGAGCATATGAGGGTACTTCAAAAAGTTTGTGGAAAAATGTAATTAAAAGATAATATAAATCTTTCCATAAACTTTTTGAAGATCCCTCAAATGCCCAATACCTCCCTGCTTTCTCTGTTTAGTCTAGTTATGTGTTATACACAATGGAAGACATTTTGTATATATTATCATGTTTAATCCTTGTAGCAACTTGTGGGTTTAAGCATACAATCCCCATTTTTAGAGATGAAGTAAATTATGGCTGAAATGTTAAATGATGGCCAAGGCTATTCAATTCATAACTGGCAGAGCCAGTTATTGGTTCCATTTTTTTTGTCCAACTTTAAAACCCGTGTGTGTCAGATGATAATTTCCTCTTAATATCCATCTCTCTCTCTGTCACTTTCTCTTTCTTTAGTAATAAAACTTTGGGTTTAGTTGGGCACAGAATGAAGAGTACATTTCTTGGCTGGTCTGGTGATAGAGCTCTGTGTGTGGGATGTTGACAAAAGTGTCATGTGCAACTTCAGTATATCCAGCTTGAAGAGAAAAGAGTACCTCCGACTTCTGACCTTCTTTATTCTTACTGGCTAGTGAGCATGATGGCTACAACTTAAGTAACGATCACATCCATGATGTAAAGCCCACATTGAACATGGTGTGGTATGGTTGTGGACCACCCGGGTGGTCATGAAATTACCCTACTGTTCCTGGAATGCTTATTGGACTTTGCCTGAGGGAGAATAAACTCTACCTAATTTAGGCATTCCTATTTATGATTTTCAAGTGCTTACATTTAACTTAATAGAAACTGTAGACCTGACTCCATTTCATCAAACTACTAATTTAGAGTAATAAATTCACTTGCAGATTCTTTATAGAAATTCTAGGTATTAGCTTTATTTTATATCTGGATACTTCAGAGTGAGAATGTAACATCTAGTACATACATTATTATAACCAAATTTCATTTCAAAATAACAATACATATACCTTTTGGGACTTAATTACAATTAAGTTTCAACCATTCTCTGCTCTTTTTTTTATTGCATTAATAAGGATAGAAATAATTATTGTTGATATACAATATGCCAAGGTTTCATGTCTTAATCTATTTCAGAATTCTTTACTGATTCTAATTCTGCCTTGCTGGGATGTGAAGAGCAGAATAGATGTTTTAAGAATTTTAAAGGAAATTATATAATCTACTAAAGTTATGTGAGTTGGAATTAAGCCAGAACAGAAGCAATGACATCTGGGCAAAAACTCAAAACAACAGGAGTTCTTCCTCAAAGGAGAAAGCTCTTCCTTTGAAATGTAACCTGAGAGGTGCTGTCAGATACTGGCAGTCCTTGAAGATTGTTCTAGACAAACTCTATTTCCTATCCATCTTCATAAGAATTGTTATTAAAATTTCTTGGGGGAAAATACACAATACTAAAAATGTAATTTGAGACTAAATATGGTAGAAAGAATATTAGTTTGAAACTGAATAGATAAGAGTTTGAGAGTCAGCTTTCCTAATTGTTAACTGCAGCACTAATGTACCTGCAAAAGAAGGTTATAGTAATAATCTTCCAGATTTGCTGTGAGAATTAATTGATGTATCAGAGTTATAAATATGTAACATATAGTTTGTATTGAAGAAATACTAGTGGTCTAAGTATATTAGTTCCCTTATAGAAGTCTCTAAATCCTTACAGCATACACAGGTAGTTGTTTTAGTTTGGGTTGCCTCAAAGTCAAACCTTGAAATAATGATTTGGGTGCAATTTATTTGGGAGGTGATCCCAAGAACTAGAAGTAAGGGAGTGGGGAAAGTGAGACAAGAAATGGAATAACGATTAATTGTGATAATGAGCCGACTACCACTGTGGATATTGGGACTCAGCTCTTCTGGGGAACCACTGAGAATCACGTAGAATATGCCTCCAAATGATCCCAATCAAAAATAGAGAGGCTGAGAATCTGTCTGCGGACTTTCATCCCTCATTGGTTGCTGCTTCCTCGTGGAGGCACTCTCTATTTCACATTCTAGGCTATAATTGCACAATGACTAAAAGGCTTTTTATGCCTTTGGAGGGAGCTCCATGGCAGATAAGCAGAGGGATAATGTGGGGTGCAGTGTGCTCCTGAACTGGGATGATGTTAACGTGTGGGGCTGTTCACTGCAGCTGCACGGACATTTGATGCGCCAAGGGAATGTGACCAAGGCGCGCGCGCGCGTGTGTGTGTATGTGTGTGTGTTGGAGGGTGGAAGATTTTTGTGTTGCAAAACCTAAATTTGGCATTGTACAGGAAAAAAAAACAAAAATAAAAATGCAGGCTGATAAAAATGTCAGAGTTTGGCTGCGCTTATACTACCTTCGTGTATTAACGCTCCTCCCTTCATTATGTTGATTAAAAAGAAGTTCTGATTATTAGTAATAGCAAAAAATGTCTAGACTGGGGGAAAAATAATGAAAAGATTCCTAGGTAAAACATGTTTTTGAATCACTGTCAAAATGTTATGTGCAAATAATTATTTGGAGGAGAATTGGCTGAACTGTTTGATCTTTCTATGAAAGAAGACTTTTCAAAAAATAAATGTCATTGTGAAAATATTCTTTATATATTTAATTGTGGACTGGAAATGAAAGCCAATATAATTTTACTCTGCTAAAATGTGGTAACAAATAACTGTATACTTAAGTTTATATAGCTTTAAAAATACTTTTTTACCCAAGCAGAACATATGAGCTATCTTAATCACCTTTAGTAAGTTTTTTAAAATGTAAAAAGTTATTAGTACTAACAAAAACATAATGTGACAGCATTTAATCTGTCCTGTATACCTGCAGCTTCAGTGAAACTTTTCATTTGGTGGTGGTTGTTCATTATTCATTTGAGGAGTTATATTTAATTATTTATATTTCACCTGCTTTAGAGAGGAATTTAAAGTCATTTACATAAAATGATACACTTAAAAAAACCAAATTAATAAGCAAATAAACCTTAGAAGACTTCAATTAAAAGAAGATAAAGAGGAAAGTGAGGAACACCAGGGTACCCAAGGTAAAGAAAAATAATCTGTGATTTCTTACAATCAAGACATTAAAAAAAATTGAGTTATATACTACTCAATAAATATTCATTTATCTTTCTTTCTACACATGTTTTCTTGCTAAACACATTTAAATTGAATAACCATAAAGCTAGGTTTCCTAACACATTGGAATATATTCTTAAAATGGGCAAAAATCCTAAAAGGAAAATTGCTGATTTAACAAACTTTATGGGAATTATAGAACATATTTTGTTCTGATGGTTTAGAACATATGTTTTAAGATATGGCAAATAACTGACATTCAAAAAATGGCAGCAATGTTGGAAAAAATGTTTCAAAAGAAGGCGAAGATGAGCAGACATAGTGCTTTTATCTGAAATTTCAATTGAAGTTAACCAAGTGAAAATAGGGCACAAAACAAATTTAGCTCAAATCCACAGAGAATGAGTGATATAAGAGGCTTCCTCTACACTGAACTAGTTAGTCTTTGTGTGGATTATGATATTATATTGACAGGAATATGAATAAAATTGAAAGCTTTTAAAGATGAGTGACCAGGAAGGGAATGAGTCAACTCAAGAAAACCCCTCTCTTTGTCTTATATCCCACCCTCCATCCCTTAGAAAAACAGTTGGCTCTACCTTCAAAACACATCCAGAATCTGGCCAGTTCTTAGCCCTCCAGTGTTACCATCCTGTTTCAAGCTACCGTCATCTCTTGACTGAATAATTGTAATAGTCTCCTGATTGTTCTTTCTGCTTTCACTTTTGTCCCCCTAAGGATTCTTAACACAGCAGCCAGAGAACTCCTTCTGAAATTTAAGTTAATAGTATCACTCCTCTGCTTAAAAACCTCCAATAGCTGCCCACTTTACTGCTCGTAAAAGCCAATATCCTTAAAATGCCCGGCAGGGCTCCACATGATCTGGATCCTCTCTGACTTTATCTCCAATGCAATAGTCCTTTCTCCTCAGGTTCAGGCACTCTGGCCTCGCTGCCAGGCATACCCTTGCCCTCGGGCCTTTGCCTGGCTGTTGCCTCTGTAGTGCAGTGACCTCCTTTCCCTTTTAATGCCATTTCCAAATCTCACCTTCTTAATGGGGACTGCTCTGAACAAGCTGTTTAAAATTGCACCTGCCTTTCTCCTCTCTTAACTATTGATCCCCCTGCCTTGATTTTTATGTCTCTTTTTAATAGTTCTGCTGAGGTATAATTGACAAAATGAACACATGTATTTAACCTGAGCTATTGGATAAGTTTTGACAAATTCATACACCTATGAAACTATCATCACAGTAAAGAAAGTGAACATATCATCAACCCCAAAACTTTCCTTGTACTCCTTTATAGTTCTCACTCTTGTCTCATCCAAACCCATCCACAGGCAACTATTGACCTATTTCCTATCACTATAAGTCCTTTGCATTTTGTAGAATTTTGTATAAAAAGAAGCATACAATATGATTGGGTGGGGGGTGTCTGATTTCCTTTTGTGTGGCCTCTTTTGGTCAGTTTAACTATTTTGATATTCAACATATTGGTGTCCATCAACAGTTCATTCTTTTTTATCTGTAAGCAGTATTCCACTGAATGGATATACCACTATTTATATATTTATATTTGACAAAAATTTAAATTGTCTCCAGTTTTGGGCTATTACAAATGGAGATGCTTAGAACATTTGTGTACAAGGATTTTCATGAACATGCTTTCCTTTCTTTGGGAAAAATGAGTAGCAGTGGAGTAGTTGGAGCATATGGTAGATGTTTAACTTCTTAAAAAACTGCCAGTTTTTCAAAACAGTTGTATGATTTTACATTCCCACCAGCAGCATATGACAGTTCTAGTTTCTCAACATTCTGAAAAACACTTGGCATAGCGAATCATTTTAATTTTAGCATCTTCAAAAGTACTTATTTGCCAACTGTGTATTTTATTTGGTGAAGTGTCTGTTGAAATCTTTTGCCATTGTTTTCATTGGGTGGTTTGTTTTCTTATTATTGAGTGTTGAAGGTCTTTTATATGTTCTGTATCCTAGTACTTTATCAGATATGTGATTTCCCAATCTATGGCTTGTCTTTTTATTCTTTTATCTGTGTCTTTTAAACAGAAGTTTTAATTTTGATGAAGTCCAATTTGTCATTTGGTTTTTTTAAATGGATTGTACTTCTTTTGTTATTTCTAAGAAATCTTTGCCTAACCCAAGTCACAAAGATTCCCTTATTTTTTTTTCTTTCAGAAGTTTTATAGTTATATAGATTTTATGGTTAGGTCTATGATCCATTTTGAGTTACTTGTTTTTACTTGGCATGAGGTATGAATTGAAGTTTCTTTTAATTTTTATTTTTTGGATATCCAATTGTTTCAGCATAGTTTGCTAATAAAAAAACAACTATACTCTCTCCACTCAATTTCCTTTGTGGCTGTATTGAAAATTAGCTGTCTATGTGTGAGTGTATTTCTGGACTCTGGTTTGATTGATCTATTTTTCTATCTTGATGACAATAATACATTATCATGATTACTGTAGATTTATAATAAGCCTTGAAATCAGGTAGTATTATTAGTTTTATTTTTCTATTATTTTCTGTGTTGTTTTGGCTGTTCTAAGTCTTTTGAATTTCCAAGTAAATTTTACAATTTGCTTTTGAATTCCACAAAAAAGCCTGCTGGAATTTTAATTGGGATTGTACCAACTTTGTAGATTAATTTGGAGAGAATTGGCATCTTAACAATATTAAGTCTTCTGGCCTATGAACAAAATATCTATTTTTTTAGGTCTTTTTAGATTTCTTTCAGCTGTGTTTTGTAGTTTTCAGTGTACAGTTATTTCACATATCTGTCAGATTTAACACTAAGTATTTCATAACTTTGACACAATCATGAATGATACTATTTATTAATTTCAATTTAGGATTGTTTATTGCTGGAATATACAGATATAACTGATTTTAGTATATTGATCTGGTATCTGGAAACCTCTTGCAAAACTCAATGGCTTCGTTGTTGATTCTGTCAGATTTTCGACAAATATGATCATATCATCTGCATATGAAGCCATTATTACTTCTTCCTTTCCTATGTGGCTGCTTTCAGTTTCATTCCCTTGCCTTACTGTACTAGCTAGAAGCTCGATATGAAATGTAGAAAGGGAAGTTGTGAGGGTGGACATCCATGTATTTTTCCTGATCTTAGGTAGAACAATCAGTCTTTCATGTTTAGTATGTTGTTAGCTCCAGGTTTTTCTTGAAGTGGGTGGAGTCCTGTGTTTTGATTTTAATAAACTTTTCTTCCTTATTCCTCACTACTTGTTTCTTAGCACCCTCTGCTCACAACTCTCTCTGTTCTCAGTGCCAGCAGCCCTTTTTCGTTAGCCTTCCAATTTCCTGCATCTAATATGCTATAAGTTAAGAACTAACATCTACAAGATAAGTGCTATGTGCCAAACAATGTGCTGGATGCTTTTACATTTTATTTAGTTGACATGAAAACTCTGTCAGGTTATACTTTCATCATTTTTCAGGTAAGGAAGACTTGGAGGGATTGGGGTGATGTGACAAAAGCAAAGTTGCATGTTGTACAGATATTATTCAGTCTATACTCATAACATCAAAACTATACAGAAGATAGGCGGTGCAAGACATGCAACATATACTGGATTGCTTTTCTTGAGATGTTCATGAGCTAATACATGAATCTGAAATCTTTGCTGTTTCCACTATGCCTCATTGCCTCCGAGGAGTATTGGGGAAACTAGATCACCACGCTTATTTGAATAATGTACAACAATATGAGCAAATAAATGCTGAGTGAGGGATTGAGTACTGCTCCGATGAGGAATGTATATAAATTTCAGTACTTGTTTTTTTCAATCAGGTTCACTGCTTTGCGGTCCCTTTACTTTTATCCTAGTTCTCATTTGCATTTCAAATGGGAAATACATCTGATCACAATCTTGAAGTAGGTTGTTGCTGTGCTTGTTTTTTCATTCTGTTTTCAAAAGAATGATTTATAGAATTAGAACAAGAAAAATACATCCTTGGGGAAAATATTATCAAAAGTGTAAGATACTCAGTTTTGGCATAGCTAAATTATTGTCTATGTTTATCTCATTCTTATAATATTATTTTTGTTCTTGCAATTTTAGAGAGTAGACTAAAACTGCAGACTTCTAGCAATTTCTATCAAATGTGTTTGAAGCTGGACTCCTTTATCTCTCCTCTCTAGAAATTCTTTGCAGTGTTTTCCATTTGATGAGTTGGCTGATGAAACGAGTTTTCTGTTTAAATTAAATTATAAGGCCTTAGAGGAAGTGGTTGTGCTTTTTAAGTAAGGTTTAATACAAGATCGTGCAGCTGCTACTCAGTAAGACATGTGCGTGTTCTAATAATCAGCCGATACAAGGTTCTGCTGTTGGGGCGATGCCAAGTTGATTATGGATATTCTCATAGCAAATCCTAACCATTATTTAAATTTTATGCTTTATCTGCAGAAACTTCTTGGCCTGCAAGTTTTGCATTATTCTCTCTATCCAACTCTGCTCCTTCTTTTGGGTTGTCTTTCTTGGCAATAATGTCACAATTTCCCCAGCAACCAAACCTAAAATTTATCCAAGATACTTGACCCTTTGCTCACTTTTACTCTCTTATTCAACTGATCTCCAAACCCTATTGATATTTCTGAAATATTTTTTAAAATCTCTGTTTCAGGGCATCTTTACTTCTATTGCCATGGAATAATAAGATTATTTCCTAAGACTGCTAGTGATTAACACCTGTCCCACTCCAATCATCCAGATTGAGCTTACTAAAAAATACATCCATCAGTTTCCTTCTATTCAAAAAAACTATTCAATGGCTTTCAAAACCCTATATCAATAAAAAATTACATTTCTTGATTTTCTTAAATATCCCTCCAATTTCATGATCAAGATTTCTAGCTTAATTTCTGCCAATACCCACTTTCACTGTTTGGACACCACTATAACCCCATTTACTATAAATTACCCACTTTCTTTTTATATGCTGCCTGGAAAAGTCTGGATCCTCCTTCATTATTTACTAATTCAAATGTTTTATTATTTGTGAAGTTCTGATTACTTAATTCCTCCCAATAACTCTTCAAGATTGGTTACTTGGTACAGTGAGTAGACTTGTTTTGTAATATGAAAAACTCAAATCAGTTCTAATTTAGTTTGTGCACGTTTTTGGCAAATTATTCAATCTCTCTGAGATTCGCTTTCCTTTTCTGTGAAAAATAGAGCATGGTTGTGAATTTTAGAACCGTGTAACTCGAGGTGTTATCCTAAAAGAAGCAGAATTAACATCACCTGGGAACTTGTTAGAAATGAGCAATCACCCAAGACATTTTAAATCTGAGTGTGCATTTTAACACAATCTCCAGGTGATTTGTATGCACATTAAAATCAGAGAAGTAATATTGGTAACTACATCTAGTATTGTCCTCTTCAATCAGAATATGCATTCAGTAAATACTAATTTCTCTTCCCATTAAGCTGTTCATAATACCTTGAATATTCATTTATAACAATTATTTGTTTACCTGTATTACACATCTATTAGACTGTCAGCTCCTCAGTGGCAGCGACCTTTATATCCCAAGCACTTGGCTTTGTGCTGATGTATGGTAAGTGCACAACAAATGTTTATTGACAAGGTGAGTAACTAATGTACAGCATTTAGAAATGTATAGTAAAGGTAAAATGGTGTTTCTAAACATTGAAATTCTAAATGCCATGCTAACGATTTTTAATTAAGGCAGTGGTAACATGCAACCTTTGGATAGTATACAGGAGTTGATCATCACTTTAGAAATCACTCATCTATGAAGATAAATTTTATTCATTAGTGTGTTTATGAGTCTTACAACCTAATATGATGTATTTTTACTTTCACTTTTAATTATAGAATTAATTATATTCTCCTCTATTGAACAAAGATAAATGCTGCAAAGGATGAAAGAAATAAATGAAAATGAGGTGCAAAGTTCTTGTCATATATATTAGAAAGTTACCATAATTTTGGAGAGTTTAGATGTAGATAACAGGAGCCTAAGCAACTCAGGCTAGCCTGATAACGGTTGAAATATATACTCCCTGAAGTCATAAAGGCCACAGTTCACTGAAGATGATAACCTCAGGAGAATTTCAGATAGGCATTATTACCAAGGACTATGCCTAGCACATCAAATTGAAGTTGCTGAGCAAATATTCGTTAAATGGATAATAACATGGACTCATAAGGAACTTGAGCAGGAAGCATAATTGCAGAATAGTGTAACAATCAGTAAAAAGTATTGAAAAATGAAAAACTGAATTGAAGGTTATTTCAAAGATGCCTTGGGATTATCTCAAATGTGTTCATACATAATCTTGTCAGTTGCCACACAGTACTCAGCAATCTCTGCTGCCACTTTGCTGAATTCTGTTCTTGTGTAAGTGAGATAGGAGGTGCTTAGTTTCCCTGGGTTTGGGTTTCAAGACACTCCCCAATGTCTCAAGCCCTCCTTTAGGCCCTCCCCTAGAGGAGAGTTACTGTTGCTTACTGCACCTACTTTTGGTACTAACGCAGGGAGATTGAGACCACATGGGGCAGTCATATGGAAATCCAGTGGCTGAGCATGCCTAGTCAAAAGGATTTATATAACCCTAGTAGCTGAGCATGCTCAGTAAAGTGGGATTTATCCTTTGAATGACCTCCTATTGGAGGCACCAAAGAACACAGAATATTCTTGAATATGCTCAGTGCATGTGATGGAATTTGACCAATGAGCATGCCCTAGAAAGATATCAACTGAGCATGTGAAAACCTGTCACATAATCTGTTATGTAACTGGGAACCACCCCCTTAGTTGAATATTCATTAGATAGCATGAATATATATTAGATGGTGAAACTATAGGTCAGGCTGGATCACAGATCCCTCTGTCCCATCCTATGCAGGTCCTGAGCTAGGTAGTTGAGAGAAAAACTGAGCAGCCGCCGGCAAAGTGGTCATGCTTTATTTTTAGATGCAAGCTCTGCCAACGAGTGAAGAGCACTGCCTTCCTACTGAAGAGCACACACACAAACAGCAATGACCCAGGGGTACACAACACCCATGTGCACTAACTCTACTCCTACATATCTTGTTTACAAAGGATGTACTGAATCATACCCAGCTGGATATGAGGTGAGGGGGCCTGACCAAACCAACTCCACTTTCCTCACACTCCACCCACTCAGGGTCTCTCGCCATACAATGTGACGCCAACTTTTTCTAAATCCAATATAGTGGCACCTATCTCTGCATATCCTCGCAGCAAGCGATACTATTTCACATTGACTACACACCTTGGCTTGGGTAATACCTGTGGGTCATGTTTAGCATGTCCCCAAAACACAGGCTTCACTGTCTGTATCTGCAGCTGGAATTCTCCAACCATTGTTTGCAGGTGTAACCCATAAAGCACATCTGTACCCAAGATATATTCAGATACAGGAGATACATACGTAGTATATACATGAGGGAGCAATTGTTTGATGCTCAGTGTCAAAGATACAGCTTTGTCTGTAATAGTCTATCCTCCGTAACCATCAACATTCATTGTGGCCCCTAGAAACTTATCTGGATTGCCATGTATCAGGCTACATTCTGCACCCATGTCCACCAACGCCAATACATGCTGCACATTTATCCCTAACCAATTTATTACCAGTTCAACATGAGGACTCCGGTCCTTGTCTGCCCCCAAAAGATAAGCACCTTGGCCTGGTACCTAGCCCAGAAAAGAACAGTCCATCTGCCTCTGAAGAAGTAGCCATAAAATCTTTTAAATTCACTGGGCATACCTTGCCACCTGTTTCCAGACATTTAGTGAAACGCTGTTCGGGGCTCAATTGTTGCCACAAGGCAAAGAAGACCACATTTGGTTGCTGGTCAATTTTTCCCTATCAACTCCTGCAGTAAGCAAGTCAAGCCACATCTGCATATGACTGGCCTTGCTCAGGCCCTTTGGGATAAAATCCTGTGTACTTGTCGGGGATTTAGTCTTCACCACCTTTCTCTTTGCTTGTCTCCTCCCCTCTACTTCACCCAGACTGACCATCATGGTCATTATTTCATGTGTGGGATGACCAACATATGGGGCCAATATAGCCACCAGTGAGCCAAAGCATGTTGATGGAGCATTTTGCAGCACTATGTCCCTCATACTGCCTGTAAAGTGTTCATCATCTGGGCCATGGGTGTTCACATTAAGCATGGCCTTTCACATCTCCAGCTCCCGAATCACGTGGACCAGCTTGGCATACATTTGCCATTTACTCACTGTTTCGGGCAGTTCTCTGGCATTCATCCACACAGTCTAGACAGCTGCATTCCACCCATTCCATCAAGGAGTGGTTATCCTGTCCCAGTGCGTATCTACAGTTATTTTGTAACGGGCGCTGCAGGGACAGATGCGTGGTGATAGAAGCCAACTTTTCCATCTCCTCACCAGACCATATCACACCATCCACCCCTAGGTCCCACAGTCGCAAAAGCCAAGTAGCTAGGGGCTCGCTCTGTTTCTGCCTGAACTGTTTCCCTAACTCCAACAACTCAGCTTGAGAGTAGGGGACATACATAGTGAATTGGGTCACTTGTGGGTTGCCTGCTTTATCCTATGGGCTGTTGTGCTTCAGTTTCTGATGCACAACAGTTCGTGCCAGAGGATGCACAGTCTCCCCCAGCTCACCAACGGGTTCGTCATCATCCTCAGTGTTGGAAGTAGGAGTGACCTGTTGCTTACTTCAGCCTCCAGAACAAGTACCCGTGCTTCCAACAAGTCTGCTTTCTGCTGCAAATCTCAAAGCTGCACCGCTTCATGGGGTGCCTGGTCCATGTTGACTCATAGCACAGTGAGCAACAGCCAGATCCCAGTCAACGAGAAAGTGGCTGCCGGGTACCACACACTTGAGGGTATCCCCATTTCCTCTTTCTCCCAAGGAGCAAGTGGCTCCCTTACCTGCTTGGAATCCTGACGAAGACTATGCCAATTGTTGGGCTGGATCACAGATCCCTCTGCCCTGTCATGGATCAGGTAGTCAAAAGAAAAACTGAGCAGCCGGTGGCAAAGTGGACATACTTTATTTTTAGACGCGAGCTCTGCTGACCAGGGGTTCAGAGCCACTGCTTTCCATACCGAAGAGCACACACATAAACGGCAACGAGCCAAGGGGTACACGGGCACACACGTGCACTAACTCTACTCCCATGTAACTTGTTTATAAAGGATATTCTGAATCATACCCAGCTGGATATGAGGCAAGGGGGACTGACCAAACCAACTCCACTTTCCTTACACTATAAACGTGGAATCCTGGTAGGAGGCGGGGCTATTGCTCTCTCCCTTGGGGTCAGCGTATACTTCTCCTGAGGTGTGTATTTCTTACTTTTTGTGTCAGACTTACCTTTAACAGGCTGCTGTTCACTCTAGAGCCAGCCTGCACTTTGTCTGTGAATGTGTATTTCTTACTTTTGTATTAAACTTGGTGAGGGCCCTGCTCAGTCTCCAGAGCTAGGCTGCATTTTCTCTAAGTCTGTATTTATCTGTTACATTAAATCTGTTCTCACTTTCTACTGTGACTCTGCTCTTTAATTCTTTCCTGTGGTGGAGTCAAGAACCTGATAAGAGGACAGGGTGGGTTGAAGCCAGCAATTGGGTCTCCCCACACCCTCTCCTCCAGTATCATGAGGACACTGCCCCTTTTATGGGTGCAACTATTTTTTTTCATCCTCTGCAATGCCACCTCCATCACACACTGGAGTAGCTTGGACTGGCACACACTGCTTCTAACATTTGCCTTTAGATCCCTGAAACCACTGGGTCACTGGGTACAGCTGTGATTACCATATGTTCTAATTTCTAAAGGACATTACCAGTTTTTCAATTGAGTATATATTTTTTGTCAGCTATTCCTGCCTGTACTCATATGTTCTCCTAAGCAAAAGATCCTTTCACACTGAATTCAGAAAGGTCTGTATTAGTTAGGATCCTGACAAAAAACAAATTACATTCCTAAATTGTATAATTTAAAGAGAGTTAGATAAAGGGATGATTTACAAAGATGTGGGCAGAGAACAGTGTCAAGAGAGTAAGGGTGGGTTTGGGGAGCAATACATGATATCCATCATAGATGTCAGACTGTAGGGGTGACCTTCTATGATGATGAAGGGGGAATGTGTTTCCCATATTTTGGCATTCTTTCATCAGAGTTTCTCAACTATGGCACAATATCTCCAGAAATTGCAAAATGTCCCAAGAGGAGCTAAAACATGCCTTGTTGAGATCCATTATGTTATATGAAAGAACAGCAGAGTTGAATACACTCAAATTATTTTTGTTAAAAATGAACTGCTGGTAATCTCACCCATTATTTTATTTAATGAATTTATGCCCTGGAGGGAGCATCAAATGAGGGATATTAATAGATCCTTATTTGGTCTAGATTTACATGCCTCTCATTGTTTGGTTTCTTTCCTATGACACTAATATTTTTTATAGTGTATTTTTTTTTTATGCAAAATGGCCTTCAAGCCTAAACTAACTAATTCATTTGGTGAGCAACCAAAACAGCAACAGCAATCAGTTCTCATGCTGGAGAAAAAATTAGGTGTGTTGACCTTATTGAGTGATGGTGCTTTCTGAAGATATTTCCAAACTCTATTCAATATTTACCTCACCCATCTATTCCTACATCAGATTTCAGTCTATGCTGGTGAAATTGATGCCCAAGTGTCCCACGGAAAGTTCAATGTATGGCCCTCTCAAATTTGACCTATGGTCCTCTCTCATCATAAAACATAATGACTCTTCCCCTCCAAAAACCAAGGAACTCATATTGCATCAGTGGGTGCATGATTTGGATTTTCATTGATGAATATCTCCAGAAAATTCTTTAGTTCCCTACAGAAAAAGACTACTGGTAGTTTACTGCACCAGTTCAAATACATTGTTAAACTCTAGCAGTGGACATAATTCAGGCTCTCATTATATTTCCTAGCTATGTAGTTATTTTATAACAATCATAAATTTTGTTGTTGTTGTTCAGGATTGTTTTGGCTATTTGTGGTCTTTCGTTGTTCTAAAATGAAGCTGGAGGCATAACACTACCTGACTTCAAATTATACCACAAAACTATCGTAACCAAAACAGCATGATACTGGCATAAAAACAGACACTTGGACCAATGGAAAAGAATAGAGAACACAGAAATCAACCCACATACCTACAGGCAACTGATCTTTGACAAAACCACCAAGAATATACTTTGCAGAAAAGACTGCCTCTTCAATAAATGGTGCTGGGAAAACTGGCATCTATATGCAGAAGAATGAAACTAGACTGTACTTCTTTCCATATACCAAAATCAACTCAAAATGAATTAAAGATTTAAGTATAAGACCCCAAACCATAAAGCTATTAAAAGAAAGCATAGGGAGAAACACTTCAGGAAGTAGGACTGGGCAAAAACTTTATGAATAAGACCCCCAAAGCACAAGCAACAAAAGAAAAAGTAAACAAATGGGATTATATCAAACTAAAAAGCTTCTGAACAGCAAAGAATATAATCAACAGAGTGAAAACACAACCTGTGGAATGGCAGGATATATTCGCAAATGATATAACTGACAAGGGATTAATATCCAGAATATATAAGGAACTAAAACAACTTCACAGCAAAAAATCAAATAATCCAATTAGAAAATGTGCAAAGGAGCCAAATAGACATTTTTCAAAGGAAGATGTACAAATGGACAAGTACATGACAAAATGTTCAACATCACCAATCACCAAGAAAATGCAAATCAAAATCACACTGAGATATCATCTCACCCCAATTAGACTGGCCATTATTAAAAAGACTGAGAATTGCAAATGCTGGCTAGGAAGTAGAGAAAGGAGTATCCTCTTGCACTGTTGGTAGGATTGTAAATTAGATCAGCCATTATGGAAAACAGTATGGAGGTTTCTGAAACAACTACAGATAGAACTACCATGTGATACAGCAATCTCATTTCTGGGTGTATAACCCAAGGAATGGAAATCATCATGTTGAAGGGATACCTGCACTCTGATGTTCATCCCAGCTCTATTTACAATAGCCAAAATAAGGAACCAACCTAAATGTCCATTAGTGGATAACTGAATAAGGAAATTATGGTATATATGGACAATGGAATACTACTCAGCCATAAAAAAAGAGTGAAATTCTGCCATTTGCAGTAACATGGATGAGCTTGGAGAAAATTATGTTAAGTGAAATAAGTCAGGCACAGAAAGAGAAATACCACATGTTCTCACTCATAAGTGAGTGTGCTAAGGAAGAAAGAAAGAAAAAGAGAAAGAAAGAAAAGACCACAATAATATGTTGATCTTTCAGAAGGTGAGAACAAATCTATGGTTACTAGAGGTGGTGTGGGGGAGGGAAAGAGAGTGGGAAGAGATTGGGTAAGGGGCATAAAGAATAATTACATTTTGTAATAATGAATGTGCTAATAATATTGATTTGATCAACACATGTTGTACACAGGTGATGGCAATCAACATTATACCCCCCAAATTATGTATAATCAATCATGCTTCTATTGAAAATAAAAAAATTAAAAATAAATAATTAAAAAATCAAAATAAGAACAAACAAAAAATTATAAGTTCTTTGATCATGAAAGGAAATTGTTCTGCCTTTGATAGACTCCAAAAAGAAGTCAACCCCAATAATGACTGACTTTTAATATAATGCAGAAATGGAGACATTTGCCTAAACTCACACTCTAGTATGGCATCAGGACTTTAGCATTGGCATTGTATATGTGACTTTATAGTATATAAACTTATCTCTTTTGTGTGAGTTTGTATCTGATAATTCCCTGGGTCCTTTCTCCCCCCAAAAAGATGATTTTTGAAGCTCCAGCCATGTCGAGGAGAATCAATGATATTGTGGATATCTGCATCTTCAGTCTGCATTAGTAGGTGCAATATTGAAATTAATATTGACTTTCCTGGTTTGTTGAATTAAAAAAAAATAATGTGTGCTGCAAAGCTCTTTCCAGATGTTAACTTTACTGTAAATATAATTATCACCATTATTATTAATGAGCTAAAAGGCTAATCACATGATAATGAGAGGTCCTGTCAGTTCCAACTTAGAGTTTGTCATCTTAATTTCAATGTTCATCAAAAAATTCGCAAACTTTGTATTTGTGACAGTATAGGTAGAAAGATTTTGAAATATCTTATAAAAATTCCTGGTGAAGTTGAATTCTCTGGACACAAAAGAATAAGCTTGCTCTAAAACCTAATATGTTTAAGCTGTATGGATTTTCAAAGGTAAGGCAAACATACTTTCACCCAAGATTAGCACTAAATCCTCTTTTAGATATTCAAATCCCATAAATTGTATTTTTACTTATATTTGCTATCTCTTCAGGAAATATGAACGTATTCTAATTTTGTCATGAAGGTAGTTGAGAGATAGTGTTGAAATGGCTTACCTAATTCACAAAGCTAGTCAGAAACAAAACTAGAATATAAATCTCACAAATCCCGGAATAATATACTTTATAGTATAGCATCAGTAAAATGGATAAACTCAAGACAACATACCCAGATCACTCATTAATGCAAGATTAGGGGAAAGAACAGTTCGGTGCTCATATTAAAACTATTTTTGGTAGGATGTGTTTATGTACAATTTGTTCCAAAATATTAAAAATGAGGGCTTTGCTTCAAAGACTTATGGGAGCACTGAAACTTCAAAAATAAAATAAACTATCATCAGAATGTCCGTAGACATTTTTCAAAAAGTGGAGTTGTCTTTGGTTGAGTTTTGAATCTGTATGTAGTAACTATCATTGAACTAGGCATTGATATATTTTGTTCCTTAAGTTTTATCTGCTTCTATCTTTAATTGTACTTAACATATGTTATAAAAAATACCACATTTTGTTGGAATAATTCTCTAAAACTATTTGGAAACAATTTTCTAATGGGTCATTTCATCCTAAAAAGGCACGTCCCCCTTTTTTTTGGTGAGTAGTCAAACACTGTTTTTTGGTATCAGGATACTCAAGTACTAGTTTTGATCCCTATCACCAGACTGTCCTAAAAACTCAGACAAACTACTTAGCTCTTTGTGCCTCAGTTTCTTAGGCTATAAGAAGGTTTCTTATGAGAACCAGATTCATTCAACAACCAATTTTTAATTCTCACTTAGTTCCCAGTCACTGTGCTGCACACTGGAGATCTAAAGATGAGTAATAAATTGTCTTATCATGGAGGAAAGCACATTCTATAATGGGTGACACAAATCAAATAAAGTAACTTCTGCAAATTTGTCCCAGTTTAGAAAAGGGTGTTGGACAGAAGGAGCAGAGGGAGGAGAAAGCCAAAGCAGAAGAGGGCAGGAGGCGATGTGCAAAGCTTTGCCTGACTCATAATGAAGCAACATTGCCTAGGGTTCTCACCTGGCCAAAACTGTTTCTTAAAGAAAGGAAAAGCAAACAATGTAGGGAAAAAAACCTTACTTGTCTTGATGAAATGACTAGAAAACAGAGATTTCTTAAACAAGATAGGTTCATAAGGACATAAAGATAAGTTTTGCATTTATCCCTCATGTAATCCATGGATTATATTTCTCTACTACTGATCATATTTTTTTCCAGCTTATCTCTCTGGTCTACAAATGCCTATCTTTTCCCCTTTACCATGAATAATTTCCACCAGAAATTTTTATTCTGAGGAGTGCACCATTTATTTGCTAAAATAAATAAAATGATTAAAAATTAAAGATATTCTAAAAGATTTATTCCCTCATGTGGAGATTCATTCTCCACTCTGAAAATATTTATTGTTGAATCACTGTACAGGAACTGCACCAGAATCTGGGAGTTAAAAGTCAATGATACCTACCCTGACTGTCATATAATCTATCTGAAACGCTCTTCCCCTAAGTATCCACCAGGCTCTTCCCTCCCATCATGTCCTTCAGATAGTTGCTCAAATATCAGTTTCAGTGGATTTCTAGCTGACTGGCCACCATCAGCACCTCTTAGCTCACAGCCCACTCTTCCCGGATCACCAAACTTCATATCAACAGATCATTACATTTAGGGTCAAGATGGTGGAATAGACATCCCCAGCATCACTCTTTCCCACAAATCAACCAATTTACAACTATAAAAAAGCAACAACAGCCAAGCTGGGGCTGCTAGAGCTCAGGGGAAGAGTAGGAGAGACCTACCTACGGAGTGCATGAAGGTGGGAGAAGCCACGATGAGAGAAAGAAAAAACTGCTCTGACCATTTTGTGCCACCACTTTAAGGCTGGAGCTGCTGAGTACATTGAGCAGCAGCCAACAAAAGCCATAGCTGTGCCTTTCAGATGAAGTTGCTTGGAGGTGGCAGGGGAGATGAGGGCCAGGGTGGCCTCCAGGCCAGCAAAACCACTAATAGGGTTTCCGTGGATCCAGACAGGAGTGAGGAGCCACAACAACTGAATAAAAGGAGCCACTCAGAGGCTGGTGAGTCATCACAAGGGACTGACATATGGCCCGTCCCATAGGAAGTGTTTGCAGCATGGGCAGTGGGGAGATGGGCCCACCAGGGGAACACTGGGGCACAGCAAGGACAGCTGACTGGCACCCCAATCCATGAAGGAACACTCAGAGGAGACTGGTCAGGAGTATAGAATTGCTTGGGGGGGGGGGGGCAGCTTGATGAAAAGACTCAGGCTCAGATCAGAGTTTCTACATAACCCAGGTGCACCAGGTCTCTGGAGAGCCAGAAGTACCTATAAAATCAACCACTAAAACCTGAGCTGCACAAAAAGCCTTCTCTAGGGAATCAGCAGCAAAACAGCAATTTAGCTCAAACACGCAGCTCAAGTGCTGGTCCCCACAGGAAGTTCTCCCATTTTAGAAGTAAGCAGAGGACAACAAATTAGGTCTGGCTCAGGCACACCACCAGTGCCTTGGGGCCCACCTGGGGATCTGAGGCATGGAACTGGGGACCAGACCACCCCCCCACCAGGAACACCACCAGCACCAAGGAGCATACCAAAAACATCAGCTCCATGTCAGTGGCTCCACAGATGGTCTGCCAGCCACTGGAGTGCATTGACACAAGGAGAGTCACCAGCAGAGACCAAAGGAAAGAAGAGGATGTCTTTCTCCACAAAGCCCATTCCAGAGTGACAGAAGGAGCATCTGCTCTACGATAATGTTGGGGACCTGAACACACCTCTCAGCATTGGACAGATCATCTAGGCAACAAATCAACAGAGTAACCATTATTCTTTCAGAGGGAGAGAAGAAATCTAGGGCAATTAGAGAGGGGAGGGGAAGGGGAGGGAAGGGGATGGGGAGAGGTTGGACAAGGGGCATAAATAAGTATGATTTGTAAAAATATATATGCTAGTAATATTGATGTGATCAACATATGTCAATATTGAACCCCACAAGTCTGTATAATCAATTATGATTCAATAAAAATTAAAAAAAATATCAGTAAGGGCTATTCTTGTCCTCCTCATCGAAAATTTCAACCACTCACCTACACACCTGATCCCCTCTATTGCTCTTTTCCTGCCTCAGCAATGATTACCATCTACCCTGCTTTACTTGCTTGTCTTATTAACTCTCTCACTAGAATGTAAGATCCAAAAAGAGGTATTTGTCATTTTTATTAGTTCTGTAGTGCAGGCACTTAGAATAATACCTAACACATAATGGGTGTTGTATAAATAATTGTTGAATAATGGAAGGTAGAGCTACCATTACAGTCCTTATCTTGACACCAAATGATCCTTTTGTTCTGCATATGAGATTGTAATTCATTCTTCAGTTGACTTTTTAGGAGGTATTTTTAAATGTATCAACATTCATTTGCAGTCCTAGGGAAGAGATGTCTGCACCATTTTAGTCCTGGAGTTTAACTCAGCAACCAGAAAAAGGAAAATGAAGTGGCAAAAGGAATGTGTGTATGGGGAATAAATAAAATCTTTTTTTTTTTCCTGGAAAAGACTGTGCAAAGCAGATCTCACTAATATTTCTTATACATTAGCCAATATTAGCCTCCAAAGCTATCAGATAAATTGGCTTAAGGACTGGCTTTGGGAAATTGAGAAAATAAAGGGTTATGATATTAAAATTAGACAAAATATGACCTGTCTGGTTCCCTGACCTAGAATTTGTGTACTATCTACAACTGTTGCTATGTTATTCCATCTGCACTCTCAACTTATTGTACTTTAGAAATAATCCTGCTCCAGGTCAGGGGGACTTAGAGAATTTCCAGAGTGGTGTTGTATATTTTGAGCATCTAGTCATTCTGACCTCTGGTCTCAGTAATATCTAGTGCCTTGTTTAGTATCTTGGGTCATTTTTCATTCTTTCGGATTAATAAATGCTCCTATCTCCACTTCCTGGTTCTAATCCCATTTCTTCATATTTGAATTGCACTTTTGCTATGTAACAGAGTAGCCTATTGCTGGATCCTCTTTGCCCACATTAAGATCTACCCCTACAACCTTATCACAGCATATTTGAAAATCTAGTTTAAATAAATATGTTCCTAGTAAAATAGATAACTGAAATGAGATCAAGAAGGAGTAAATATAAGTAGACCAATAATCTCAAGAAAATTGAAAATAGAGCTTAAATTCTCCTTTCTCAGGAATAGCAAGCATAGATTTTTTTTTTTTTTTTTTTTTTTTTTTTTGTCTTTTTGTGACCGCGTACCGCGCTCAGCCAGTGAGCGCACCGGCCATCCTTATATAGGATCCGAACCCGTGGTGGGAGCACTGCTGCGCTCCCAGCGCCACACTCTCCTGAGGGCGCCACGGGGTAGGCCCAATATTTTTGAAGTATTGTGCCAGGCAGCCTTCAGATGCCCCTCATCCTACTCCCCATGCCCCAAGTGATTCTTGCCTCCTGGAATTCATGCATTTGGATGGAATTCATTCCTATTTTTGCTGAATAGAGCTAACCTGTGTAAACATGACATATTGTGGAAGTGATGGATTGTATGTGACCTCTGAGGCTATGTCATAAAATACATGAAATACACTGTACCTTTTCTACGCTTGCTCTTTCTTGATTACTGAGTCTCAGAGAAGCCAGCTGAGCGAACCGCTGTGTGATGAGGATTGCTGTCTTAGTCTATTCAGGCACTGTAACAAAACACCAAAGGCTGGGTGGCTTATAAACAGAAATTCATTTCTCACAGTTCTGGAGGCTAGAAAGTTCTAGATCAAGGTACTGGCAGATTTGGTGTCTGGTGAAGGCTCACTTTCTCATAGACAACCATCTTTTTGCTATAATGTCACGTGGCAGAAGGAGTGACAGCTCTCTCTGGGTTCTCTTTTATAATGGCACTAATCCCATCGATGAAGGCTCTGTCTTTATGATCTAATCACCTGCTGGATTTCCCACCTCCTAATACCGTCACCTTGGGGATTAGAATTTCAACGTATGATTTTTTGGGGGACATAAACATCCTTTTCATTACAAGTGCTTAAGCAATCCTATGGTAAAGTCCATGTGGCAAGGAACTGAGGTTCTTCCTGTCCCAGACAAACCTTCCCATGTCTCTAGGTCCAACGTACACTTTGATTGTATTGTATGAGAGACTGCAAGCCAGATCACTTATGTGAGCCATTCCAGAATTCCTGACACAAAGCTACTCAGTAATATAATAGATATTTGTTGTTGGTTTTAAACCACTAAGTATTACAGTAATTTGTTGCATAGCAATAAATTACTAATACAAATACATTCTACGGTACTATCAAAGAACACTATGTATCAGTATACTACCTTATACTACTGAGTTGATCTTCACAGCCACCCTTTTAGAAAAACATAGGAGATATACTACCAATTTTTAACTTTTATTTCATTAATTTTTTTCATGTATGAAGAGATGTATTATAAGGTATTGGCCCATGTGACTATTGAGGCTGAGAAGTCCCATGATCTGCTTGTCTGCAAGCAGGAGACCCAGGAAAGTCATTGGTGTAATTCTAGTCTGAGTCTAAAAGTCTGAAGAGCAGGGGAGCCAATGATATTCTAGCCCAAGGATATTGTAGTCCAGGGGCAGGAAGAGACCTATGTCTCAGCTCAAGCAGACAGGCAGAAAGCAAAAAGGGCAAATTCCTCTTCCCTCTGCCTTTTTTATTTTTTAGGCCCTCAACAGATTGGATGATGCCCACACAGGGGAAGGCAATCTTTTCTGATTTATCAATTTAAATGTCAATCTCATCCAGAAATATCCTCACAGACACTCCCAGAAATAACGTTTAATCTGGGCACCCTGTGGCACATTCAGGTTGGCAGAAAACAAACCATCACACCATCCATCCAGTATAACAGCAAGAGATGGTTCCTGTGGGTATGCTGAGCCAGTTTCTAAATCTCTAAAACTGAAGACCAGACCCTGGACCATGATGTATTCCGGAGGAGATGCCTGGGTGCCACCAGGTGGCTGGTTGCCTTGTTGTGTCACCTCATCCTCGCTGTCTATAACTGTTTTTTCAAAAATCAGTGGAACTCACTGTACCTAAGTAGACAGGTATGGCATATTGAGTTGTCACTTTTTTGGGCCAGGCACTATGCTAAGTGTTTTTTACTCTGTGTCATTTTATTTTTTATTTAATTCAGCTTTTCATGAGCAACATATTTATTCTTATTTTACACATGAATAAACTGAGCCACTCCTTGTCTCACAGCTAGAATGAGGCCCTTGGCCTTGAACTCGGAGCTCTGACTCCCAATCACAGCACTTCTCCTCTGCCACCAAAATTGTGCTTCATAGCTTAATGAAGGAAAGGAAATGTAGCTTGATGCACATGCACTGAAATGAAAGAGCTCTCCTGTAAGTGGCAAAGTATCTACTAAGATAATTCCTCCAAAGCATATGTCCTCTTGGGCTTTTGGCTTTAAATTATACAGCATGTGTTTAAAATGAGCATTTTTATTATCTTTGTGAGATGTGTCAAAAAAGAAACTTGTTTCTACCAGGACCTTGTCTGCCAGGTATGTGTTGTTGTTCACAGAGGCTCACCAGTTGCAGGACTGGTGAGCAACCAAGCTATTTTCTAGATAATCTAAGTGAGCAGAAGCTGGTCCTCTGGTCACACAGGTTACATTTGGTTTTGGGCTTTCCTAACGGTCAGAATGCCAGAGCAATGATGGTGCCTTTTACAGCTGTCCAAGAAAAGAAACACAGCCAGATTTTTGATTTGACTAAATATAAGGGAACAGAGCAATTGATGGCTCTCCAGCAGTCCTGGCACCAGGAATTGTGGGTGGGGGACTAACAATAAGCAGAAGATGCTTTTAAGAAGAGGCATTCCCAGAGCAACCCATGTGATGTTTTTGTTTTGAAGATGTGCTCAAATTACATTAGTCTTCAGTCTGGAGAGAGGCCCTTCTTTGATACTCTGTGTGTGATCATGCTCCTTTGGGTTTTCCCTAAACAGATTTTGGGTAGTGCCCTCGGAAGTGCTTCCGACTCAGATTTTGCTAAGCAGCTGCTTGAATCTGAGAGAAATTTTCTTTATTTGCCAGGAAGACCCTTTGTAGCAGAGTG